>NC_140584.1:65392593-66045002 GCF_964204655.1 Triturus cristatus
GTTTCAGCCCTCTGTGCATTCTCGGGGCTTTCGTCAGGACCGAACTAGATTGTGTAGGACCAATGAGGTTCTACGTAAAGTGATGTAATTCACCACTGGGATTTGTGGGTCAGATCAATTGTATCTGTACCTAAAGGAAAAGAAAAAAGGGTGGTGCAAAAGGGTAAAGAAAACAATAGCATTGTAATGTTTTTCAAGCATGAAATGTTGAGACAGTATTTACAAGGAACATACGCAGTGGCAGTTCAATATACGCAACATTGTGCTATGATTTACACACTTTGTGTGGACATGGTGAGGACAGGAGGATTAAGTTAATGATACATAGTGGTAAAAGTAACACTGTGTCACAAATAGTATATGATATATTTTACCATCAATATTTTAGTATGACATCGTATAGTGCGCGTCTTACAACTCACTCGTATATTGCGTGAATACAAGGTGTAATATTGTAGTCGCGCGCTATTTGTTCCACTTGTCAAGCGATGTCAGTTTAGCGGCTAGTTTTCCCCAACACAGTGACTGATACTGAAGTATCTGTGTTTTAGTAATATGCACTTCTAAATTTATGTTTACTTATTTTGTTTTGTGTTAGAAGTAAATTCCTTTTTTATACTTCTTTTGAAACAATATTATATGCTTCACATCCTTCTGAGTTTCTACTCTACACCACCTACCTGAAGTCGTACTATTCTACTTTGCTACTCTGAGGGTCAAGTTGGCAAGGGTTGTACTGGTGCTAAAGCTCCAGGATTTCACTGGTAATAGGCTCTGAATTTTACAGTGTGACTCCAAAAACACCTGCCTGCCGTGGGACACTTGAAAGATTTCCAACAGTGAGCAAACAAATTATGGAATGGAATGTGACAAAGAATTACCAGTGACAGAGATTCATTCAGGCACATCATCCTTCAACTTTTGATTTTCCTCAGTGTGACATCCAAAGCAACAACAGTGCAGTTACCAAAAACAGCATTAGTCAACTGGAGTATGGTTACTACATCGTCGTTCCATCAACAGGTGTTTGTCATTTTAAGGGGTGTGGAGATTGCCCAGGCAAGGCTCTGGGGTGCTAAAACAGAACACATGGACCGTCACTAAAGTTCTGTTAACAGCTTTTGCCTTTATGTGAATGTCATGTAGTGGATACTGGAGGTTTTGGTCTGCCTGTTTGTTGAACATTCGCCACATTTTGTGAGCATTTTGACTATCCCTGGGAAGGGTCAAAGAAAACTCAGAATCCCTTAAATTTCTTTTGCATTGGTCGTAGCAGAAGGCCCTTGGGATTCTACGCAAATTGTCCAGAGGTAGAATGTTTAGCCCACAGCAGATTTTTTAGGTCTCCTCAAGGCAGCGCTTGCGCTGTCTCTTCAAGACATGCTGTATTCATGATATGGTATATTAAAGAACAATGGTACATCAGAGGTCCTCAGGTAGCTTGGGCTACTGTTATTCAGAAGAGCGTTAGTCACTGCGAACGAAGAAAAACTTTACGCAAAGTACGCAATGTATGTAGGGACAAAGGGTTAAAATTACATCACATTTATTAACAGCATAAGTGGAGTGCCAAGATTCTACTTTTTATGTGATTGTTCTGGTGCTCACACACGAATATAGTGAAAGTGCGTGCAGTGAGGGTTGCTAAGGGTTATTTTTCACTGCGAAATTGAGGTGTGACCACGTTGCGTTTTGTGCCGTTTCCTGTCGCGGGCACTAGGCCGACCCACACAAGTGAGGTACCGTTTTTCTCGTAAGACTTCGGGGAACGCGGGGTGGGTGGAAATTTGTGGATCCACGCAGATTCCGGAACTTTCCCCCACAGAAATGTGGGGAAAATGTGTTTTTTTGGACAATTTTTTAGGTTTGCAAGGGATTCTGGGTAACAGACCCTGGTGGGAGGCAGTCAAGTCACCCCATCCTGGATTCCCCTGGGTGTCTAGTTTTCAAAAATGTATAGGCTTGCTAGGTTTCCCAAGGTGCCCGCAGAGCTAGGGTTCAAAAACTACAGCTAGACATTTTGCCAAAAAAGGGTAATTTTTCACTGCGAAATTGAGGTGTGACCACGTTGTGTTTTGCGCTGTTTCCTGTCGCGGGCACTAGGCCGACCCACACAAGTGAGGTACCGTTTTTCTCGTAAGTCTTTGGGGAACGCGGGGTGGGTGGACATTTGAGGATCCACGCAGATTCCAGGACTTTCCACCACAGAAATGTGGGGAAAATGTGTTTTTTTCACAATTCTTTAGGTTTGCAAGGGATTCTGGGTAACAGACCCTGGTGGGAGGCAGTCAAGTCACCCCATCCTGGATTCCCCTGGGTGTCTAGTTTTCAAAAATGTATAGGCTTGCTAGGTTTCCCAAGGTGCCCGCAGAGCTAGGGTTCAAAAACTACAGCTAGACATTTTGCCAAAAAAGGGTCATTTTTCACTGCGAAATTGAGGTGTGACCGTATTGCGTTTTGCGCCGTTTCCTGTTGCGGTCACTAGGCCAACCCACACAAGTGAGGTGCCATTTTTATCGGGAGACTTAGGGTAATTCAGATTTGTAAAGGAACTGTTATTATCTATTGACTTTCGATGCATTTCTGCCTTCCAAATGAAAGATATTGTGTAAAAAATAAGTCATTCTAAAAAATGACTGATAATTCTCATGCTAGTATGAGTATTCCCAATTTCAGAAATGTGCAAATATCTACTGTTTCTAAACTCTATATTTTGTTCCCATTTCAGAAATACATAGGTGTCTTTCATACCGATTTTTCCATGTACACATTTTTACAGAATAATTACTATATACCCGGTTTATAATAAAAAACCATTGCAAGTTGCTGCTCAGTTTTTGGCTCTGGGTTCGTCAGGTTCTTGGTGAACCTACAAGTCCTATATATCCCCACAACCAGTAATGTCCAGCGGATGTAATGGTATATTGCTTTCAAAGAGCTGTCATAATTAGAAGAAGTTACAGGTGAAAACGTTGACACAAAAGGCTGTTTTTTTCAACTAATTTTCAATTTATCCTATATTTAACTGTTAGTTTCTATAAAGAAACCTTGATGGATCTACACAAATGACCCCTTGCTGAATTCAGAATTTTGTCTACTTCTCTAAAATGTATAGCTTTTCAGGATCCATTATTGCTTTTGTACCCATTTCTCCCATTAACTGGAAGGAGGTCAAAAGCACAAAAAATAGCAAAAATAGGCTATGTCCCAGAAAAATGCCAAAACTGTGTAAAAAATGTTGGGCTTCTGACAAAAGTCTTGTATCCCCGAAAAGCTGGGAATGGTGATTTCAACCCCACAAACCCTTTTTTGATAAAATTTGCAGGGAAAAACCCAGATGCTTTCATTTGCAGCCAGTTTTTCCCATTTTTCCGAAAAAAAAATACTTTTGGTGTATTTTGGCTCATTTCCGTGACCCCTCCAGGGGAATCCACAAACCCTGAGTACCTTTAGAATTCCCATGATGTTGGAAGAAAAGGACGCAAATTTGGCGTGGATACCTTATGTGGTCAAAAAGTTACAGGGGCCTCATCGCGCACTACCCCAAATAGCCAAAAAAAGGCTTGTCACAGGAGGGGGAAAAGGCCTGGCAGCGATGGGGTTAAGCTATCAGACCCATTTGACGTGAGTACTTCTTAGGAAGTCAACACGTGCTGACACCTTTGGGATATGACAAAAGAGAGATTGGTAGGACCCTCATTGAGAGCAGTGTAGAGAAAGAGATTTTTGTTTTTGTTTTCCTCCCAGATGAAAAGAGAATTGGACTCAGCTTCTATTCTATGCTGTATTCTGATTTTGGAGTTCATCACTTTATACCTTTTATGCCGAATGAATCATATTCGTAGACTCAGCTCTCTATTGATTTTCATGTATCTATATACTCTGATACTGAGGTGTGTTTATATTCAATTATTTTTGGCTTCTGTGGTCCTTTAGAGTATGACTAAGTTGAAAGTATAACCTTGAATTGTTTTACTCCCCTCCACCACTTATAGCAAGCAAATAAAAGACCATCAGTCTTAACTTTAGTAGAGAAAGCAGGGAATACAATTTGGCGTAATCAGTAGCATTGGTTTTGATCTTCCATTTACCTCGTTTCACTCCACCGTTTATGCAATACCAGTGCAGTGATGAAATGCATACACAAGGGGAGTAAAGAAAATAGCCTGGAATATGTTTCTGTTCAGAACACAGACTCATCAACAAGAACAGTTGATGTCAGAAGCGGAGTCACCCAGTACAAATCCTTCATGGTTTTTATGCATACTCCCTCAAAAGTATGTTGTAGCGCCCAAAATGGCACCGCCATGAGCTGGATGGGATGCCCCAACATGGCACATCTAGAGCACAGCTAGGATAATTTCATAGAGACCGAGGGTGTGGTTCTGGAGGCGAGGATCCACCAAGGATCAAGGTGGCTCTAACCAGAGGAGTCATGTGGCCTGGCACTTTTGTGCTTTAACAAAGTTTCTTCTCTCGCTGCTGAGAGCAATATGTACATAAAGGCATCCATGGGACATTAAGACTCCACATAAATTGTTAAAATGAAATGTAAGATTGTTTAATCAGCCTTCTCAATGTTAACTTTAATTATTATATTCTAACTAATTCCACATTATATTTATGCAAAACAAAATGTCGGTCCATTGCTTGATTAGAATTAAATTACCTATAACTGATTGTCATTAAAAGTAACGTACTTCTGACAGCGTTGTCAAATGTCCTGTTGAAAGACAGATTCATATAAGGATCTTGCAGTTGTTTGCCTTAAAATCCCCTTAACATTCGCTTAATTTGCGTCTCACCTTATTTAGTACGTTACGTTTCCTTTATAATGTTTTTAGGTCTCGCCTGACCAGCGCTTTAGCGCTGGCTCTGGCGAGACTTATAGTAAGCGCGTTTTGGAAGTGCAAACAGTGGCTTTGCAGGCCTCCAACTACAGTGCATGTGACCCGTCCGGGCGCGCGCACCATTTGGAGTCCTGCAACCACTTGTTTGCTTTCACTTTAGCCGTGATTCATCGCACCATTTGGCAGCCTGCGTGCCCGCCCCCACTCCCCCTCCCACTCCGTCAGCTTCAGTGCGCGCTTGTTTGTATTTTTTGCATTCCTTCATGCTTGTGGCCACGATCGATGCACGTCTGTGTCATCCTCCCCTCGTCGTCACCCCCCACCGCCACCCGCCCTCTGTGTCGCCCCCACACTCCCCAGTGCCACCCGCCCCTCGTTCCTTATTTGGTTTCACTGTGCAGTGTTCTCGTAGCTCAGCTGAGCGCCCACTTAATGGATGTCGTTCTTTCAATTTAATATCTCTGCACCACACACACCTTCATGTATATTAGCTCAGGAGTGCTGCTATGAAGGAGACGGGCATACTTTTTGCTTTAACTTTATTTAATATCGGCGCCTGTGCGCTAATTGGCAGCAGTTCGCCATTGCCCGCTTTTCTTACATGACCACGGCTGTTGTGTTGCCTGGATGTAGGTAGCACCGACATCCCTGGAGCCCCTGCACACATCACGGACAGAGGCAGATGGTTTGTTTACTTTAGCTGATCCTATCACCACCCGCCCTCTGTGTCGCCCCCACACTCCCCAGTGCCACCCGCCCCTCGTTCCTTATTTGGTTTCACTGTGCAGTGTTCTCGTAGCTCAGCTGAGCGCCCACTTAATGGATGTCGTTCTTTCAATTTTATATCTCTGCACCACACACACCTTCATGTATATTAGCTCAGGAGTGCTGCTATGAAGGAGACGGGCATACTTTTTGCTTTAACTTTATTTAATATCGGCGCCTGTGCGCTAATTGGCAGCAGTTCGCCATTGCCCGCTTTTCTTACATGACCACGGCTGTTGTGTTGCCTGGATGTAGGTAGCACCGACATCCCTGGAGCCCCTGCACACATCACGGACAGAGGCAGATGGTTTGTTTACTTTAGCTGATCCTATCATCAGAACCTCTCTCTGAAAGCATGTTGCTCATGTTTGGGATTCCTTGTGGCAGCTTAAATGCATTGTCTTTCAGGCCATCTGTCTTATGCGCAGCAGTGTTTTTCACTTTAACCTCTATGACCCCTTCTGTTTCTTCGCCATTGCGATACATTCCTTAGTAAAGTTGTTTGTAAAAAAAAAAAAAAATTGCTTTGGCAAAACAGTTTTGAATGGGCACAGCATGCGCACCTCTGCATTAGTATGGGCACCGGGTGCACACTTCTGCACTGGTAGGGGCACAGCGTGCGCACCTTTGCACTAGTACGGCACCGGTTGCACACCTCCGTGGACCTGCAGGACCCCGTGTGAACACCCGTGGACTTTCGGCCTCGAGGTAAGGAAGGCTTTGGAATTTCAATAAAGTTTTAAGGAAGAAGCGCGAGTCAGATTTTAAGACCCTCTGCTGCCTGCTCGAAACCTCCAGAAAGTACATGTATTTTGTTTGTAAATGTTCGTATTATTGTTGATGAAGCGACAGCACTAGTTCATACATAGCAAGGATTAATAAAAACAACAAGCAAGTCCCTGGATTCCGTTAGGTTTTTACCAATACACGAGTTTTAAAGGTATTCATGTTAAATTGTTTTGCTTAAAATAGCAGGTAATGTATGAGAGCTCTGCTTGGGAAGGGAGGGGCTCAGGGGGAGTAAGGGTCACTGATAACAGCAGAGGAATGATTGGCGCAAATGAGGCATCAGTGCTGCAGTGATATCAGAAGTCCCTCCGAGGAAGGGGGTCAGTCTGAGGAAGTCCCCCACTCCTTACAAGCACAGGCTGTTTCCACAAACCCCTCAGCCTCTCAAGCATACTTCATTTCTTCCTGCTGCACACCCCGAGGAGGTCAGCCGCAGGTACTATGCTGAGCTCTGTTTATTCATGCTTTTCGGTATAGCGCCGTATACCACGCGGGAATTTCATAGCACTGATCTCGCCACTGTGTTTCAATGAAGCATAATAATATTTCATATTTGCAATGCACACATCAAAGCTAATCTGTCCTTACCTGCCAGAACAAAAGGTCTTATAATTATCTAACACGCTGGCCCTAATTTATCCACTCCTTGACGGATTCGAACCTGTGATTAGGAGGTTACAAACAGCTCTTCATCAAGTGAGTATCACCGCTAAGGAATCTAAACGACTCTTTCGCCCATTGGCAGATAGGAATGGCAGCAAGGATATTTTTTATTTTTGTTTTATACAGCGCAAACTCGACCCAAATGTATTATAGCGCTTTATATCAGCACCAGTTGCGTTACAGTCGGACACATTCATTTTGTTAAGCACCTGGACATTAGGTAATTTGCCCACAATGTATACATACAGGTTTATTTTTGTTTCCTTTCCTTCCCTCCATAAACAATAGTCAGTGCCTAAAAATGGACCTGAGGATACCTTGTTGTTAGGTGAACCGAGAGACCTTTCTCCTCACCTCGACTTCCCCTTGGCACCACTCTAATCAAATCCTGCTTTGTGTGATCTTGTCTCAAAAGTACCTCAGGCACCTGCCTGTTTTATTAAGAGCTCCGCGTGCTCCAGGTGTTCATGTGCACTAAGCACGTTGTGTGTAAAACGCTGCACTGTCTGTTTCAGAATGTTCAGGGGTTCAGCAGATAGATCAATTAACAAGTATTTGAAATGCTATAGGTCTCACATTTGCAAGAGTTTGAGCTATTGGTATTGTGAATGGCAATGCCTTTTATTTCGGTGTTTTGTAAACCTGCAGGCGGTGCAAAAACATGCACTTTGTACTTATAGTCGTTCCTTAGGAGAAGCAAAGCTGGCAGTAAAAGAGGTGCAGTTACTGCCAGCCTTACTTCTCATAAGCAACAACTATAAGTACAAAGTGCATGTTTTCGCACCGCCCACAGATTTTCGAAACACATAAAAAGGCATTGCCATTTATAATGCCAATAGCTCAAAGTCTCGCAAATGCGAGACCTATTGCATTGCAAATGCTTGTTATTAAGTGGTATATGTTTTTTTAACCAAATTGTTCATACTATGTTATATGTGCATGATTGTTTTGAACCCTTGTGCAGCATTCTGAAGTCCCAGGTGCTTAGAGTGAAAGGTAGCCTTCAGAGTTCAGTTGTAGGTCATCATTCAATGTTACAGGGGTCTGACAAAATGTCTATTCTTAAGAAACCAACACATTGCCACCTTATGACTGAGGGACAGGGAAAATTGTCGTCATGTTGGGTCCTTAAAAGGCCATGACACACAGCACAATGAATAGCATTTGCAATCATGTGGAGAATAGATAATGTCTCCTTTCAAAAAAATGACCCATTGGAGTAGAATGAACTCTGCAGGGAGGGGTGACCTGTCACCCTAGGTGTTATCAGTGAAATGGTCTGATAACACAAAGTGCATTGTTTGAGATTGGCACAATACGATGTATAGCTGATTGAAAATATTTTACCCCAGAAAAACAAATGGTGGAAGGTTCTTACACAGGGCAAATGGATGTTTTATCATGACCAAATGTGTTGCACTTGACAATTATTACTCGTTGAAGAGCACTGAGCGTTGTTTTTATAACTGATGAATGAGAGAGACAATACATACAAAGTGGTGGGAGTGAAAAGAGAGCTGTGTGAGAGCTATTGTCGGTTAGATGAAAAGCCATTGTCTTTATTTAAACTCCAATAAGACGAAGGTGCTTATATTTGGGAAGGACACGTCTTTCTGGAACAATTCTCGGAGGCCACTGACTCTTGGGCCTCTTCCCACCCCGGTCTTCAAAGTAAAAAATCTGGGAGTTATTTTAAACTCAAAATTCACTTTTGTCAGACCGACTTATGAGCTCATCTCTTCATGTTTTTTTCTTTTAAAAGCATTGAAGAAAATCTTGGCATTCATTTCGTATAAGCTTCAGAAAACAATCATTGTCTCTGTGGTATTGTCGAGGTTGGATTACTGTAATGCCCTATATCTGTGCATGGAGCAAGGCCTTCTAAAGAAACTTCAGAAGCTACAAAATGCATCAGCATGCCTCCTTAAAAACATCAAGAAGTTTAAATCGGCCTCCAAAGTGGTGGGGAAGCTACACTGGCTCCCCATCAAAAAGAGAGTGGGATTTTGCATTGCATATAAAGCCCTCTACCATGTAGGCCCAGAATTCCTTAAGAAAAAATTCTTATGGTATTCCCCAAGAAGATATATTTACTCATCAGGCTCCAAAACAATGTTGGCTCCTAAAATGAACAAATTCTGCTGGGGTGGCAGATGTTTTGTTCATCACCACCCCCAGTCACAAATCTGGGTTGAATCCATCATCGTTCTTGATCTCACTTCGTTACCCAAGTTCAGACCCAGCCATATGCAAATCAGTCTTGACCCTGTTCCTCATGGGAACAGTCCAGCCTGAATTGCCAAGTCAGATCTTCCCTGGACCTGAAACAAGCATCCTGGGTCCTGTTTCGGGGTAACACTCATCATCAGTCAGGTTAGCTTGAATCCAGTGGCAAAGTGGGCAGGGGACCCACGTCTGGCATACCCTGCTAAATTAGGACGAACAAAGCAAACACAAAGAGATGATGGACAGAGCGCTGAAACTTTTCAGACACTCACCCCCAGTCACAGATGTGGGTTGAATCCATCATCGTTCTTTAGCTCACTTCGCCACCCCAGTTCAGACACAGCTATATGCAAATCAGTTTTGAGCCTGTTCCTCATGGGAACAGATCAGCCCGAACTGCGAAGACTGGTATTTTAAGAGGCTTTGTGTTTCAATGCAGGTTTCTTGCATTTGATGAACACAGCCCTCACTTGCTAACAGGCACAGCCCTACAGGTCAGGCATATATTCAAACGCTTGGGCAGACTGTAATAAGATGATTGACAATGATGGCAGTTTGCCACTCCTCATACAAGCTCATTGGAACTCTCACTCTCTGTGTCATTTAACGTTTCCTTCTCAGGCTGATTGTTAGACTCATGTAATTGAAGCAATTGTGTGACTACAAGAGGCTCCCACTAAGAACACCACCCAAGCCTCGTACTACCTGGACTAGGGAAGTTAGATGACCCATGTATTGTTATTCAATGTCTTACAACAGCAAATGGTAAAAAACTAAAACAAAATAAAATTATGGCTGTGTGTGCATGGACGGTTTCCCTTTGCGGATACCAGAGGTGGAAGATGTGAGTTATAGCAGCCAATGAGCGTGAGTCCAAAGCTAGACTCTTCTAGATGACATTTGGTACTCTCTGCATATCACAGTTTCAGTCCCTACTTTTGAAATACCTACTTTTACTCACTTAGAACTAATTTTCCACTTTACATTGTATTGTCTTAGTAAAATGAGCATTAGTCCACAACCAATCACCAACAACAGATAAAGACCACAGAAATCCTACCCAATCAGGGGTAAAATGAAATGAAGACCAAACCTCCTCCAATTTGACAATCATGCTTAAAAACACCTGCATTCATGCAAGTGTGAACATCCCCAAACATGAGGAGAAACAGCATTGCCAGCCTTACTTGGTCAAAATTTGCTGCTTTTAGGCTAAGTATCAAAAAAAAATTCCTGGGAAGAGTATCGATAGTGCAAAACATAACCACATGTTTAATTGTCTGGCTGGCGATGATGTACATTAGTAACCCCGGTCAGATACAGCTCAGTGGAGTGTACGGTTTTAATCAAACAATGGGCTCGTGCAGCAGGTTTCTGTGTTTCAAGATCTTCCCTAACTACAGGTAGGCATGATAAAAAGTTCTGTTTTACCCATAGATAATCTACCTTGACAATTCCTTCGGGACACAAGAACAAGCTAGGACGACCCAAAGCTGTGAGTTCGTACTTGATGGACCTCAAGCAGGGAATTTATATATGTATATATTGATATAGCGCAGCTAATACCCTAAGGCATCTAAGCGCTTCTCATCCAACAGCAAACCATCACTGAGATTTATGTAGAACCTATATTCTGGCTTTAACGAAATTATGCAGTATATAGCCAGGTCTTCAAACCTTTCCTAAAGTACAGCAAGTCATGTGGTAATTTTAAGTTTGTAAGGCGAACGATTCCAAATTCTGGTTGTGATATTTATAAAGCTTTTACCATCCCAGTTTGAAAGTCGTGTTTTAGGGACCTCCACCAACCTTTGTGAAGAGTACTGAAGCTTTCTGGGTATACCAGTGGAAACGGTCAATCAGGTAGACAATGCCCTGGTTATGCAGGGCCTTAAAGGCAATGCAGAGGGCCTTAAAATTAATCTGTTTTTCCACTGGAAGTCAATGTAGAGCATTGAGGGCCAACTTGGCGGAGGAATATTTTGGAAGACCAAACAGCAATCGAGCGGCAGAGTTCTGGCGGACCTGCAGTTTGAACAAGGAGTGCTTTATTTATGCCCGTCAAGAGGGCATCGCAGTAGCCGAGATTAGACATGACTAATGCAGAGACCAACGTTTTCTGAAGAACTAGCGGTATGAATGGGAAGATTTTCCTCAGAATCTTCAATGTATAGCAAGTGGATGAAGTAACCACTTTCACATGATGAGAGAAGGACAAAGTAGTGTCAGAAATGACTTCCAGATTTTTCGCCTTTGAGGCTGGAATACGGGAGAGCCTAATTTCATGGGCCACCAATCAGAGGACCAGATGGACCGATATCTGCCAAAAAGGAGAACCTCAGTCTCATTCGAGTTCAGTTTAAGGCAGTTCTCAGACATCCATCTACTCACCTGTCGCATACAGGCGTGAAAGCTGTGACCTGTGTCCTGAATATTATTTGTAATGGACACTATAATCTGGGTGTTGTCTGCATACAACACCCTAGCAAAGCCATGCGATTTAATCAGTCTTACCAGGGGGACCACATATAAATTAAAAAGGGTCATGCTCAGGGACGAGCCCTGAGGGACCCCACAAGGAAGCCTAAAGCTCTGAGACCTGAGGCCATCCGCTTCCACAAATTGTTCCCGGTCCATAAGGAATGATTTAAAAACTGACAGGGCAATACCTGCTATGCCTATTTCTTGGAGGCGACTTATTAGGAGGCTATGATCTACCGTATCAAATGCCGCCGAAAGATCCACCAAAAGATCCAGTAATATTAAAGCCGCCATGCCTCCATTATCCACTGAGCGCCTGATTTCTTCTGATGCCGTGATCAATGCAAGCTCGGTGCTATGTTCACTCCGGAAACCATACTGTGTTGGGTCCAGAATATGATTATTTTCCAGAGTTTGACTGGTAGTGGCAGGTGGGCAATTGGACGGTAGTTGCCAGGATCTATTTTATCCAGGTTAGCTTTTTATTTAGAAGTGGAAGAATGGAGGTCTTCCACATTTTAGGAAAATTTCCAGTTTTAATAACTAGATTAAATATCTCAGTTAGATGACAAGCGACTAGTTCCTTCACAGAATGTATTATCTTAGGAGGGCATGGGTCCAGAGGCGATCCGAATTGGGTGGCAGAGAGAAGTTTGATAACTTGCTCATACATTATAGTCGGAAACTCTGAGACAAGTAGAGAGTAGGAGGAACAGCTAATGTTGGACCTGTGTAAATCTGCTCTTTCTGCATCAGGGAATGCGTACTGGAAGTGGGAGGTGCAGGGACTATTAGGGTCATGTAAATCCACACTTCCAGCATCCAGGAGTGTTATTATCAAATACTGGTCGCGCTGCAAACATATTGTAGATACTCAGTACCTTACTACAAAAGGTGGATAATAAGGTATTACAGAAGGCTTGGTCTGGTACATTATGTCTAGATTCTTGGAACTTTGCTGAGTTTCTGGACCTTAGTGAACAATTCTTTAGAATAATTTTTTGCTTTTTCAATTTTCTCCGAGAAAAAAGTTGATCTTAGTGCTATGGCTAGTTCCTTTGTATTGAGTTACTAATTCCTTATAGTGTTCTTTTTCTTTTATGTCATACGAGTGCCTCCAGTGTCTTTCTTGTCTGCGACACTGCCTTTTAAGAGGCCTAAGTTCTTCTGAAAACAAAGGTTCAGTGGGAGCCGTCCTTGTAATTTTCCCTGCTTTTTGCGGAATGGTTGCTTGAATTGAAGACCCAATCCAGTGATGATAATCTAAAGAGGCTATCTACGGATCTTGGGATATAAAGGGTCTGCCTAGTTGGGTGATGAACTTGATTTTATCCAGGCGGTACCATTGATATCGCCTCTGACTTCTAGTAGGCGGAGGTCTATTGCCGGCTGAAGAGGGCAAAGTGAGAGTTAGCATAACTGCTGCCTGGTCGGACCAGTGTAGTTGCAGGATATTTTTTAATTCTAAAAAAGGACAGTCTGAAAAAACAGCATCCAGGAGGTCTCCAGCTTTATGGGTGGGGCCTTCCGTTATCGGTGCTAAGCCAACACTGATTAATATAGCCATAAGGGGGGCATTCGACTGGTTATCTGGATGAAAGTTAAAATCCCCGAGAATGGTATAGTCCTGGGAATTGATTTTATATTCAAGCAGATGCCCCATGGTATGTAGAAAGTTAGCCCTAGGTCCGGGAGATCGATAAATCAGCATTCCAATAAAAGAGTAAGTGTGATTAATCGCTATCTTGAAGGAGAGCACTCCGCAGTCAGGGACAATGGAAATCTCTTTAAAAGATGCTTTCAAACGGTCCCGATAGACTATAGCTAGCCCCCCCTTTTTCCCGATACGATCTTTCCTGGTGATAAAAAAGCCTGGCGGATAGCCACCACCAGGTCAGGACCTGAGGTTTCATCTGCCCAAGTTTCTACGACAAACACTATGTCAAGGGCCTGCTCATCTACAAATTATGCAAATTCGTACTTATGTTTAATCAGCGAACGTGCATTAGTGAGAGCACACTGTATCCCAGGTGGGGTTCTAGGTCCCACAGGGACATATGTATCCTTCTCTTTATTTTTGTAAGATATTCCAGAGTGTGTACTTTTAATGTTTAAGAACCTAAGTTTACATATATGGCACATCTGAAATTTGAGCCATTAACACAGTTGAGGACTGGCCCCGGGCAGAGCGGGATAGTGGTAGGTAGTGCTAACAACTTACTTTGAGAGTATGTAAGCATAGTTGCCAGCTGGATCCTGACACCGCCAGCGTGGCTGGTGCAGACGGGCTTGCCTTTGGCGCTCCTTCGGCACACCGGCAGCGCACCCACTGTGCGCGTCCGCTGTGCGTCCGCATCGGGCAGGGTTTAATTAGTAGAGCAGCGTTGACTCAACTACGTGCTGTCAAGAGAGTAGAAAGACGACCGCTCAAGATGGCGGCCTTCAATGGTACAATCAGCTCTACCACGCCCAACTCTATCCACTCAATCGGCACTGGTGAGGCCGTGGTGAACCAGAATGCGGCGAAAATAGGCAAAGGGCAATTTTTCCAAAGTTAAAACGAGGTAAGAGCAGTCCTCAATATCAATATACTAAAAACAGAACTAAGTGCAGAGCGCAGATGTGCAAATTGTGCAATTGGGCAGAAAAATTATTGTTACATCAGCGAGCAGTTTAAAATTGAAGAAAATCTCAGCAAATGGCTAAAATGTTGGACACCTTATAATGTCATGTAGGAATCACTCTCATGTTGCCCAAAGAGAGACAATCCCTGATTATCAGCCTATTCAGTTGGTTCGCGCTTATGTCAAATAGAGATCCAACGTAGCAGTGGCCTAAGTTTAATGATGTTTGAGATGTATTTTCGACCTAGTTCCTCATGAACGACAAATGTTGAGAAGCTTTGCGGGACAGCCAGTAACTGCCTGACAAGCTTGTTTTCTTCCAGCTGAATAGTACGACAGTTCCGATACTCCCAGATATCACTGCCATAACATGTAGCGGATAAGCACTTGGCTTTATAGATCTGAATCAAAGCTTTTATGGGTTTCCTGCTAACCCTTAAACTGAATCCCAAGACCGGCCTGCATAATCTGACTAATGGCAGTCTTTTCAAGAGGAATAGTGGTTCCCAGGAGCTCCTATCATCAAGGAGAATGCCCAAATAGTTAAAGGTGTGCACTTGAGTGATCTTTACATTGTTACAGAAATGGGTTTTTACTTTGTCAGGTTTAACACCAGTAACCAAGATAAAAGATTCCAAGATATTTGCAGAGAGGTCCATGCCACCCATAAAATCAGCAAGGGAATCAAGAAGCAGTTGGAGCCCTAATGCCATCCTTGACATAAGGACGGTATCGTCTGCATATAAAAGAACTGGTAATGGCCGAGCGCCCACACAAGGAGGGTCTCATTGTTCTTTCAACAATGCCACATCTAGACCATTGATATAACTAGTGAATAGAAAAGGGCCAGGATGCACCCCTGCCTGATGCATCGATTGATAGAAAAGCGTTTAGTACAAGAGCCATCCTCCCCAAATCTTACCAATGCAGGCATATCCATATGGATGTCTATCAAAGAGGAAACCAGGTCTAGATCGACACAAAGAGACAGGAGCATTGGCCATAGTTTAGAGTGGTTTTCCTGTTTAAAAGTTGATGTAAGGTCCATGAAATCCAAAAAGAGAGTACCCTTTTTCGCTACCGTATATTTCTAATTTTATAATTACAAATTCAGGCTTTGGTCATTAGTACTCTGGTCGAGGCCTCGACCCATACTGTGAGTCGGAGATTATGTGTTTTTGTTCAGTCCATAAAGGCAACGTTTCCAGGACCACCTGATCCAAGACCTTAGCTGTGGTATGGATCAAAAATATGGCCCAATAACATCATGGGTCCATACGGTCACCCTTCTTCAGGATTGGCATTTGATGGAATTGGACCATGAACTCAGAGGGCCTATTAATGCAGCAGCATTTAAAATGTGTAGACAACAAGGGGGGACAGATAGCTGCATCACTCTTGAAAATGTCAGCCCAGATGCCGTCAGGGCCTGGGTCCTAGTTGCAAGCTAAAAGCCTGATGGCACACGTAACTTCAGTGATTGAAAAGGAGAGGCTAGGGATGCCTCATGGCTTATTACCAGTGTTTCAAATGGCAGACTCCATCCCATCTTCAAAGGAGTAAATTCGAGAAAAAGGGTCATACCACTTATCTTTGGGTATCACACAGAGGACAGAGTGAGTGCAGCTTCATCATCTAGAAAGTCACTAGCACCGACTAACTGTTCCCAAAAGTTATCTTTGAGGGATTATTTTCTCTCTTTTTAAATCCTTCCTTTAGTGGGCTCTTGAACGTTGACCTCCCTTCATCTCTTGGGGAGTAATTGAAGGCTTTCATTAAAGCACAATGGGCTTTAGAAGAGAGTTCATTGAACCAGCGGGGTCTTCTGCATACAGTATGACCTCGACTAGATGCAGTGAGAGCAAGGTTCACTCTGGTGCAAAGTGCAGAAAAAGCAGCTAGAACATAAATAGGATCTGAGTTGCGATTAAAGCAACAATCTCACTCAGAACTCCTTTGCCTAAAAAATTTCCACAAAACTCTTCTGACCTTATTTAATCCACTGTGGGCATCTTCCCTGGCCTGAGGAGGTCAAATGTTTCGAGGAGAGGGCTGATGAGTGAGATCTCTGGTACTGATATTTTAAGACTAACACCAAAGGGTTGGGATCGCTCCAACCAGACCATTTGGGCTGATAATCAACCAGAGAACTAGTAGGGGCGAGGTATCCAAAATATAATCCACTATTAATTTCAAACCTCTACTCTCATAAGTGGGGGCTACCTGGGTATTAGGTATAACCAGATTCTGGGATTGCATCAATAGGTTCACCTGATCCCATTGAGTAGTATGTTCAAAATGGGTTAATGGAGGATCATCACCAAAGGGGAAGCCCTGAAAAACTTGAAAGGTTTCTGAACATGGGAAGATGTTGAAATAACCCATGACCACAATCGAGGTGTTCAAGGTGAGGCCTGTGCCTGGAATCACTAAGGACATCTAACATTTTTCTATTACGAGGCCCAAGGTGGAAATAACCTCAGAATGGAAAGTGTAACCATTGGGGTTATAGATATTTGCAATTAAAAGCATAGCTTTATCTTGGAAGGTGAGTAAGACCGCCCCTATATATGGGCAGTTTTTCTCCACCTCCACTGTGGCACACTTCAGTGATAAAGAAATTACCAGGTTTCCTGAAGGGCTTGAACATGAAATTATTTATTAAAGGCTAGCCAATTTGGATCCTTAGATTTCACCTCTAACCCTGCTATATTCCATGAAAAAATGCAATCTGGTCTCTGAGGTTGGGCCCTATAGAGGAAGCATCAACCTCCTCACCCATTTTAACCAGGTCATCAACCAGGCTTGGTGGATGATAGTCAATCCACCTCCTCAAGGCAATCTAGAACCGCAAACCTATTGGTAGAAATAAAAGGAACAGTTAGCTCCCTGGAGAGCCTAGGATGTGTCTCTTGGAGGCCTTGAGACACCTGAGGGTGATGAGGCCCAGGGGTTCTCACCCCAGAAACAAGTCAAGGTTGATAAAAAAAAAGGCTGTAACCCAGTACTCAAATTTTCTATCATTTGAGATGAAGCTAGAATTCTGCCAGCGGCCAACCTATTAATAAAATTCATCACAATGCAATTGCCGTTGAACATTTTGGGACCTCGGCCAACCCAACCCACTCTTGGTGCCATGTTCATTTGCGTGTTAATGCTGGCATCAGCCTCTATTCCCCCAAAACCAATGAGTTACTTTATTATTTAGTTGGTAAACCCCTTCATGAATGTTTGGCTTGCTTGAAGGCACATCCACTAGGAATGCCATATAAGGTCTACAAACAGGCAGAAAATCTAAATGATCATCCTTGGAAGGAGGTCCCCCAGGGCCCACCCCAGACCTGGGCTGAGTATAAGCCCTAGTATGGAAGACTGAGACATGGCCATGGCCTGACACTAAGTAATGAGTGGGAGGTTGTTGTGATTGCCAGTCATAGGATTATTAGGACAAATGCTTGTCTTGTAGGTTGTGGAGTTACAACAGGGCATGTAGAGGTCCTCTGGGTGAATATGGGAGCAATGTGAGTAGAGGGAGGCAGATTGCTCTCGTTGGCATGAGCAGCCTGTGGGAAAGCCCCAGAGCTAGTTGGGCTAATAATGTGGTTGGGCTGGGCATTTGCAGATGTACGATGATTGCAAGACTCACTAGCCAAAAGCTTTTCCGTTAGTCTATTATTAGTTGTGATAAGATTCGTCACTCTCATGTTTAAAGAAAGGATAAACTTTTTGACAACATTAAATTTAGTACTGAGGTTCACAACAATACTCTTTTTTTCCAGTTTAAAAGCTTTATTTGAAAAATAACAAGATATACAAAAGAACAGCAATACAAAGTTAAGTATATTAAAATAGAAGTATAACGGAAGAATTGGCTAGTACTATTGAGAAAAATGAAAGCTATTTTAAATTTTATAGGGAATAAGGAAGGAAGGAAGGAAGGGGGAGAGAAGTGGAGGTGAAAAGGAAAGGTTTCTTACCCATTGGTATAATAGAATAATGCATATTATAGAAGAATGTGAATTAACTCTTAATTAATAAATATGCACAATAAGCCAACAAGGGTAAAAAAGCGAGGAGCAGAAAAAGCAAACATTCAAGGAGGTTTAAAGTTTACAGAATTTAAATGAGATTTATCTGTTAAGACTAGCTGATCTAAATAAGTAGTAAGGGGTAACCAAAAAAGGTCTCTATTAAACATTGGCTTACAGGAGGAGGCAAAAGCAATGTCAAGTCGATGAAAATGGCAGAGACTATTCCACCAGTGTTGTATAGAGAGTTTTGTGAGAGTTTTCCAATTGAGCGAGATATGTTGGAAAGCTAGAGCAAGCATAAGGTCGAAGACTGTGGGGGGGATAGATCTAAAGAATCAGAAAGACTTCCAGAGAAAAGAAGAGGAATGAAATAAGTAATGGAAATATTAAACAAGGGAGAAATACAGAAATGGCCTGTTGATGCTGAAAAAGCTTTTGACAGAGTTGATTGGTCCTTCTTATTTGCTTCGTTGAAATGGCAGGGTTTTGGTCCCAAATTGATTTCACTTATCTCTTTATAGTACTCTGCCCCCAGAGCCTCAGTATCAGTTAATGGCTGTGTCTCATCTTATTTTCCTCTTCAACGCGGAGTTCGCCAAGGCTGCCCTCTTTCCCCTCTCCTCTTCATCTTAGCTCTTGAACCCTTCCTATTCTCTATTCGCAATAATGAATCCATTTCTGGGTTTTCTTATGGTGATCATTATTTGAAACTTTCCGCTTATGCGGATGATATCCTACTCTTTATTTCTGCGCCCGAAACGTCTATTCCCCCTTTATTACATGAATTTACTTCCTTTTCCCTTGTTTCTGGTTATAAAACCAATTCAGACAAAACAGAAATTCTCCCCCTCGCTAAAGATGTGGAAAGGGAGGGGATTTTGTTTAAAACATTAAGAAAAAGACAAGAATTATCTGAAGTAAGCCTACCCTTGACAAAACCACATTGCTCCTTACCAATCAAGTGAGGCATAAAAGGGTCTAGGCATAAAGCAAGTGTTTTAGCAAATAGTTTGTAATCAACATTACCCAGGGAGATCGGACGATAATTCTTACAAAACTTGGGGTGTCGACCTTCTTTATGTATTAGGCAAATTGAGGCTTCCTGAAAGGTACCTTCTGTCTTACCGGCTAGAAAAAATGAATGGAAAAGATTTAACAGTTTAGGGAATAGTAAATTAGAAAAATGCAAATAAAATTCAACAGAAAAACCATCCAGGCCGGGTGTCTTTCCTTTTGTTAAGGTATTTAAGGCAGTAGGTAATTCATTAAAGAATAAATCTGTTGCAAAATCAGATAGATTAAGATGGGAATTGCAAGGAGTTGGAAGTTTATTGAGATACGCTTGGATAAGAGAAGAGGAAGGAGGAGATTCTGGAGTATAAAGATCCTTATAAAAAAGTTTAAATTCATTGAGAATATCTTGATCTTTGTACAAGAGAGAGCAATTCGGAGAATAAATAGAATCAATTAGAGTACGGTCTTTACGTGTTTTGAGATAATTCGCTAAGAGCTTACCTGCTTTATTACGACCACCGTAGTATAGAGCGTTTCTACGGAGGAGTATAGAGGACGCATTATCGGTAGTAGTTTTATTAAATGCTAATTTAGCACGTATAAATTCTGGTGAGACCGAGTCCTTCGAAGAAGTATAGAATTTATGTTCTAAAATCCTAATATGTTCCAAGGCAGCTTTTCGTTGTTGAAGGAAAACGTTTCTTTTTTTTGGAGACTAGAGGCCATATGTACGTAATTACTATTTACCGATTCCTAAATACCGAATTTTCCCGATTCGGTATTTAAGAATTGGTAAATAGAATGTAGGTAAAAAATCTGTAAATTTTACCGATTCGGTAATATTCGTTATTACCGATTCGGTATTTACCGATTCGGTAATAAGGAATTCCTTCCTAGTCATTCCTATGGGCCTGGAGGCCCTTAGGAATGAATGGGAAGCCATTCACTATTACCGATTCGGTAAATACCGAATCGGTAATAGGAGGAGCATATTCAAGGGTGGCAGGGTGTCACATTGACACCCTGTCGCACCCCTGAATCGTCCATGTGTGCACATGTGGCGCACATACATGCCCTAAGGGCATGTATGTCTGCCACATGGCATTTCTAGAAAAGCACACAATTGCTTTTTAAAAGGTATTCGGTATTTACCACCAACCTGTAGTTGGTGGTAAATAACGAATCCTTAAAACAAAAATGCACTCGCTTGAGTGCTCCCTACATAGGATTTAAGGATTCGGTAAATTACCGATTCGGTATTTTACCGATTCCTTAACATAACGAATCGGTAAATTACCGAATCCTTAAATCCAGCCTCCTACATCTCAATTGCGTAAATACCGGTCGGTAACGGGAAATTTACCGATTTTCGGCCGTTACCAACCGGTATTTAGGTACCTACATATATGGCCCAAAGTCTATAATAAAGCCTCTCACAGTAGCTTTAAAGGAATCCCATAAGATATGGGGGGAGGAATTGGGGTCACTGTTAAGGTAAAAAAATTCATTAGCAAAAGTGCGAAAAGAAGAAGAGGGTCCAGAAGAAGAGAATTATTAAAATGCCAGAGGAAGGACCTGGGATGCGGAGGGAGCAAATCAAGATCTGTTACAATTGGGGCATGGTCGGAAATGACAATAGTCTCAATAGAGGAGGATAGTAGATTTTGAGTTAAAGACTGAGAGAGAAAGATATGATCTAGGTGGGTTAGGGAGGTATGAGGAGGAGAGAAGAAAGAAAAGTTAAGAGTATCGGGGTGGGAAAGTCTCCAAGAGTCAACAAGGTGTGTTTGAGAGATAGTGTTGAGAAAATGTTTATGAGTCTTGTGAGGAATGAAGCGAACTTGAGATTGTCGGTCGAGAAATGGGTCTGCAACTTGATTGCAATCGCCTCCTAATATAAAGAGATCATCCCTAAATTAAATACATTTTTGTGTGTAATCAGAGGCCAAAAGGAACAATCAGGAAGTGTAGGTCCGTAAATATTAAAAAGTTAAAAAAACATTATTAATTAATAACTTAGCTAACAACCATCTACCTTCTTTGTCGATTTCTTGCGATATAACTTTACAATTCAATTTCTTGTGGCATAAAATTATAACATCATTTTTCTTATTGATAGAAGGGGAGAACAAAACTAAACCTACCCAGCCTCTTTTTAATTTTAACGCCTCCGTTTCTGTAAGGTGGGTCTCTTGTAAGAGAACCAAATTAGGTTTATAAGAGGCAAGATGGGAAAGTATTCCCTGTCTTTTAATTGGGTTAACAAAACCTTTCACATTCCAGGACATAACTCTGAATGTAAAACCATTAAAGATACATAAAGAACAAAATATGCAGTAGTAGAAGAGTGAAACAGGAAACAAATGGGAATAAGGGAAAGAAAACAAAGGAAGGAAAAAGGGAAGTCAATTAGAAGAGTAGAGGGAAAAATTGCAGAAAGGGGGTGGAGAAGGAGAGGAGAGAGAGTAGAAACAAGAGGAGACAGTACATGTCAAATGACGATTGTGATACGTACCTTACGGGGAACAAAGGAAGGATGAGGCGGCAACAAACAACAAAAACAGTACACCTGACAATAGCAGGAACGGGAACAGGAAGAGGAGGAATGTAACCGCAAGCAGCCTGTAAAAGGAAACAAGAGTTATGTAAAATAAGGCTAGAAAAAAGAACAGAAAAACAATATAGATCAACAAATATAAACTATCACAATAACTTCAATGCAATAATGGCAGAGAGGGAGCACAAGAGTCAGGATCCAAAGGGAGAAGGAGCAGTCTCCATCGAAGTAACAGAATGAGCGTGAACAAATCTTCTGAGCTCAGCTGGATCTTCAAAGGTGGAGGTCTTGTTGAGGAAAGTGAATTTAAAGATGCAGGGGTGAAACCAGCCATATCTGGCACCCAAGGAGCGGAGAGGCGGACGGAGATACAGAAATTCTTTACGTTGTTTAGCAGTCGTCGAAGAGACATCCTGTGAAACAAAAACTTTGGTGCCATGCCAAGATAGAGTCTTTTTGGATTTAGCGGCATTCAGTACTAGGAGAAGGTCAGTAAATTGTAAAAATAAAATAATTATTCCACGAGGATTAGTTGGCGCAGATGAGGAAGAAAGACAAGGACCCAGTCTAAGCGCCCTTTGTAGATTGAGCTTGGTAGTAGAAGGGAGACCCAGAAACTGTGGCAATAAAGAGGTGAAAAAAGTGACAGGGTCGTCACCTTCAAGGCCCTCAGGGAGACCATAAATTCGTAAGTTATTACGACGATTCCTATTTTGCAAATCTTCAGTCACTCGTCTAAGCTGCAAGACTTCCTTCTCCAGAAGAGAGATTTTAGAAGATGAATCCTGTACAACGCTGAGCTGTTGTTCCACCACAGCTACACGGGATTCCATGGAGGCCCATTTATTGTCCATTGCTTGTAGACGGCCATTAGTTTCCTCAATAAAAGGTCAGAGAGCGTGAATCTCTTCCAGAACCATGTCTAAGGAAACTGGCGAAACAGACTTAGGTGGAGATGGAGGAACTTGCTTGAGCCTCTTGCCAGTAGTCGAAGGTAATGGTGCTTTAGATGCCATTATTGTGCAGAACTCTGCTGTGTTGGAACTATCCCTGTGAGATGAAGTCTCAGATAGGCAGGAAAATCTGTTCGAGGTGGTAATGCTGGATCCAGAAGTAGTAGGAGCATTCAGCTTTGATTTCTGGATGTGGCGCAGTATACGATTACTCCTACCCATGAAATATCGTAAAACAAACACAGGGAGGCATTGACATCAGTGAGAATAAAGGCAAAGTGTTCCGCAACAAAACAGCAAGAGTGAGAAAAAAATTAGGACCACCAGCAATAAAATAGAAGATCATGCGAGAAAAAGCAGGAAGCAAACAAGAATTATGAAAAAGCAGTATTATCGCATGAAAAATTTGTGAGGAAGAAATCGGCGGGAAAATACACAAAATGGCGGCCGTCAGGCAGCAAATAGAGTCACCAGCAAGGTCCACCTACTTCCTCACAAAGTAGATTTTCAAACTGTCCCACAGAAGCGATGTCAATCCAAGTCAGGGGAAAGTGTTCGCTCCTACCATGAGGAAAGAATGAAGAGCAGAGGGAAGCATAGGCGCTACGCAAAAGGATAGGCAGAGTGACCAACACTGACTGGCAAAAACCACGAAATGCAGTGACCTTCAATCCAAAAATAGCAGTCCTGTGAAGTAGATGACCAAAACATGCCAGGAACGGAGAAAAATGCCAGTTTGGGAGAATACATGAGGAATTCTGAGGAAAAAAAACAAACAAAAAACCAGCAGGGAGAGAGACAAAATGGCGGTCTCTAAGAAGCAGAAAGGTTCACCTGCATTATTCTCCTCCTTCACCGAGTTTAAATGTAAAAATTGCACCCTCTGGAGGCGCCGATATTCTGGTTCAAGAATCCAGCATTATTCTACGAGGAAATGTGCTGAAGCAGCTCTGATGCGTGTGCGAGGTCCGATGAGGCGCGGAGCCCAAACGTCAAGGGGCCATCTTAGGTCACAGTGCACGCGCCCTCTCACAATAATACTCTTAATATCATCCAGGCATTTAATGTCAACAGCATTATTGTCCAAACCAGCTTTCGCCCAATCCTTGGGTCTGTTGTAACAGTTGGTGCAATGTCATGAGTAGCTAAAGTTAACAAGATTACACGAGGATCGTGAACAAGTGACACCACTTCTGATATTGGGTTGTGGTTATTGTCAGGGGGTATACGAGAGATAGGCAGGGTAAGAGAATCTGAAAGCCTCTCTTTCTTCTCTAAGTTGGTATCAATAGTGGGTGGATCTTCATCATTTGCAAAAGTGCACATTGTTTTCTCCTCTCCTTGTAGAACTGGGTAATCTTAGTTTTAGATCTTCTAGGGACGGACATAGCAGAAATGTTTCTGCAACTACTGAGCAAATCCTCTCCCTTGTTAATTAAACTGTCTACTACTTGTAGGAAGCAATTCTCCGCAGCATGGCGCTTTGCTGATTTAAGTTTCTTCTCTGCACCCTATTGGTCACTTTCCATTTGCAGTACAGGGCTAAAGACCCCCACCAATATTAAATAAGATATGGCGCAAGACAGCAGTCAGACAATGGAGCAAACTACGGTCACAATAGTGAGGAAAAACAGAACAGAACTGCAGTACCACAAAAACAGACTTATCTGTAAATGGTACAGCAAGTAGACACAAGAGGGTGGCCCTGCCCCTTCCTGGCGGTGACGGGCGCAGGATGGGCCCGACCTTAGGCTGGGCTTCACCCGTGCCTGAAAGCGCTTTATAACACGGTTATGAGGCCCCACCCCTTTCTTGCAGCTGTGTGAGCTCTGGCGCCTCCAGGCATGATTAACTATGGGGGATGGAGACCCCTTCAGCAAGCACTGTCCACAGGGCTTAAAACCATCTTCTCTGAGCACCAAATGCCCCTAGTATAAATATACTTGTGTACAAACAGGAAAGGAGAACAACAGAACCGACTTTAAACAGTATATACATACTAAATTCCCAAACTCCATACCTCCAATTCGATTATTTCATGAAGATAAGGTCAGATGTACAATTGGTCAACCCAATCACAAATTCCATAAATAATTGATATAGAAGAGCGAATGATTAAGCATTGCTGTCACATACCGTAAATAACATCACTGCAGATATATCCTAAAGTTCACTCAAGTTACAACATGGTTCACGAAATGTTCACAATAGATCCTCTTCACTTGTATTCATGAGATGGAGATTTCTTAAAATTCCTGCAGTACAGTAAATACCACTGCCCATAAAAGAATATTACCCGATACAGTTGAGTATTCTCGGATTGTTGGACTGAGAAAAAGGGGAGTATATGTCCCATGGTGCTTAATTATTATCAGTCTCAGACCTTGGAACGCAAAAGGATTAAGGTGGTGCAAGTTTCAGGAGCAGTGTTCAATCAACTCAGCGAACATGTTTTGGAAGGAAATAAATACAAATGTAGCTATGTCAGAAGCATATGGCAGCTCCAACCTGAAAAATAGAAGTGTTTAAGTTCTAGTTTCCTTTAGTCTGTCGCTCCTTGGACTAGGAAGATCATCATATTATCATCAAAAGAGTTCTATCAGAGTCCATCCTGTACATAAGCAGCTGCTTCACAACTGTCCTTGAACTGTGGCATCACCATGTGAGAATGGGTAGAGTGGAGAGTTCACATACATCAACATACAGCAAACATGACGTGAAACAGCAGTTTAAGGGAAGTGCTTCCTCAACTGACCCATCATGTAAACAGAAGGGATCGGCAAACATTTAATTACACCATGGAACCAGATAAAGTTGGGAAATGTGACACTTACTGAAGGACAAAGGTCAACGACTTTGCCTTAGGAAGCATAGTTTTAGCTTTGTCCATCCCTAACGTTACAGCTGGACACCTTGCTAAACGGGTAAAAGTCTGCATGATTTTTTGTTTTCCTGATGTCACATGATTAGTACTGAGGAAAACACTTGAAGCAGTTTATCCGTATTATCTCCTCTCCTTGCCCCTACAAGTCCTGCAAACAAGTCTACAACTTCTGGCAGTCAGAGCAGGAGATAGACCGAGGCACCACCACAAAAAAGTAAGTGGTTGGATTCCGGCCCTACTGGTGGCATAAAGGTTACCACTGCAAGCCACAGCCCCTTTATATCCCCATCTTTTAAAAGTTGGCCAGCTTCATGGTATACGATGCTGGCCCTGTTTACTAACACTTTAAAAAAAAATCTGGGATTTCATTTTTTATACACATTTTGATTCCTGGGTTTTCAGAAAAATGAGTTCATTTTTTAGTTGATATTTTGTTTACAGTCAATTAAACAACTCAACTAACACATCTGGTGATAATTGTTTTTAACAGGGAAGCTGTGGTGGAAAATGTGATAGCCCTGTTACATGGAGTCACCCGTTAATCCTGCGCACTGCAAATGGACACCCGTTTCAGGAATCCCATTGTGTTGTTCATACAGAGACAACACATAGCTTTATCTGCATGTGAAAGGCCCACAGGATTACATAATTCCCCTGAAACGAGGTTCACATGAATTGGCCTCTTGGATGGACGACAGTGTCCTTCAAGTAAATTGTGCTCCATATGGGTTTCATTTTCTGCTAAAATGTCTTAGTGTAGTGACACCTTAAGGAGTTTGGACCCCTGTACAACATATACTTTTGGGGGCCCTGTTTGCAACATATTTGAATTTATTACCCATGTTTTACCAATTCAAGACCTAGTGATGCCAAATAATATTGAATTGAAGATTAAACTTTCAAAAAGAAGGACCATAAGCTTAAACCTCCCAGTGTCTGCCATCCACATAGTACCAAAAGAAAGCATAAATGAGCATAGATTTAGCAAGTTTCTTTTTTGTGCTGGATCTAGTATTTTTAAGTGTGGCCTTGTCAAAGACCCTTTGATTTTACTAAAATATCTATAATATATAATATACTTACTTGAGCTTTCATCCAGCTGTCTTCATCAGTCCGTTATTGTGTCATTCACATTTTATTTCTTTTCACTACAGTGTACATTATGGGGCAAAGAGTCAGCACACTACAGCCACTAGCTAACTTCACTGTGATTGATGCCAGAGAACATACTTCCAGTGTCAGGGACAGCAAAGGCAACTTGTACTTTCTGAGATCAAAAAAAATATTTTTTTCTCTTAGCCACTATTTTGTTTTGTTTTCGATTGACAAGGACCGTGTAGATTTGGAGAAAGATACGAAGATGTATAGAATGACAAGTCAGAAAAAGAGTTAATGAGGCTGAGAGAAAGGTAGAGTGGTATGGAGGGAAGACAGAGAAATGAAAACAAGGAAGAATTAGAGAGACATAGGTGAAGAAGAGAATGAGAGGTGGGATTGCTAGTAAAGTGGAGCAAAAGAGAGTGAGGTAGAGCGAGTTGTGAGGTAGAACCAGAGGAAGAGATATATGGAGGTACAGAGATCAATAAACTTAGAGAGGAGAGGTAGGGGAAGATAGGTGCAAAAGAGAGAAAGTGAATGTGAGGTGGACTGGTAAAGTAGACGAATAAATGGAGAAATAAATTGAATGGTAGAGAGAGTGATGGCGTACAGAGAGATTGGATAGTAGCAGAGATGTGAGGTAGAGAGAGAGATTGCTTAGATGGCTGAGAGATATAGAGTGGGTAAGGTGTAGCAAGATGGAGAGAGACAGACTAGTGATGTAAAGAATAAGGTGTGATTGAGAGAGATGAAGTTTAATGGCAGAGAGATTTATTAAAGTGATATAGACAACAGCAGTGAGGAAGAACGTAAGGGGTGAATTAGAGAGAGAGTTGAGGAACAGAGAGGGAGTAGAGGGTATTGAAATAGATGTAGGCAAAGAGAGAGGTAAGGGAGAGGGGGTTAAAGATGGAGAGAGGTGAGGATAAGTGGTTATGTGAAATTATAAGAGAGGCATGTCACAGAAAGAACTTTTTTAATTTAATTGCCCTAAATTTAATTTCCTGAGAGTATGAGGGTTAAAGTCAGGCAGCCCATTCCAGTACACTAGCCAGGCTATTCACAAAAGTAATTTACACCTGTGAGTCATTTATATGTGTAACTTTACTCTTATACGCCTGTGTTACTTTACTACTTTTGGCTATTCACAAAATCGGAGTATAAAGTTTCTCAAAACTTACAGGTCTCAACTTCTTAAAAAGGGGGGGTGCCAAATTCACGAGTGCAAGTTACTATTAAAAAGCACTACCACATACGGACAGCCACAACCACAGGCACTGCAGCACTCTCCCATAGAAAATAACGGAGGCAGGCACTTAAATGTAAATCCCTCTAGAAATCATTTTAATTTTAATTACATTTTTTGTAATTAAAATATAAATAAATATGATATAATGTTAAACAATATAAAAAAATCATACAACTTTTTAATTTAATTAGACACTATTTTAGTATCTTTTTTGCATTTAACAATTAACATACCAATACATTTTAGCCTTTAAAACTGAATATAACGAATGCTATTACATATAATTATATTGCTTTAGATTAATTATTACACCACTTATTTGTAACTATTAATGCAGATTAAAAAAGTTTTACTTTAGGTGGGAATTTATTTTTTTAAGTAATCTTGAAAAAAATATTTTTGAATGTATCATAATATATATTACATTATTTATTGTTTTATTCGAAATGTAGTTGTGTTACAGCAAACCTTCTTTAGTTTTACATTTAAAATAAATATGAACATTAAATATGCTAATATTTAACATAGAAATATCCTTACAAACTTTTTCCAAGTTTAATAAACTTTTTTTCTTTGCCCTGGTAATTTATTATACAGAGATCACAAACACTGGGGTGGAGGGTTGCACCTACCCTTTGCCCTGTAGAGATCTCCAACAGCAAACTGGAAGTCTCCCTATGGTAAAGCAAAGGTATTTTTTCCTTATACGTTACAAAATTGCGATCTCCACCTCAATGGCGAAGTCTCCCTAAGTTTTATTTTTTTCAAATGTTTATTGATTTTCCCTTTAGTTTATACAGCACTGAGGGCAATAGGAGTTATACATATTATTCCATGACATCATATTAAAATATGACAACTACTGCATTTGCCACAGTTATGAAGTTAGCCATGTTGCTGCAGATTACTGTAGTTCTATATAACACTAGTAACTTAACTTTTAACACTTTAAAGTCTGTCATGTGCCAGATGAAGCTTCTTGACGGTCCGAGGGGGCTGATCACGGTATCATATTCATTGTAGTGTAATATAACAATTTGTAGACAGTGGGTTCCGGACTAATTATGTAACTTCCGTAATTTTATTTAATGTTTCTTTTAAGAATATGCTGCAAGTGTTTTTATATTGTAAGGGTTTTAATTAACGAACAACAAAGTTCTTATTTATTTAATTATTTTTGCGTGCGTGCGTGGGCAATTAGGTGACTGCAAGACCGCGTGGATGTATGGATAATACTGGGCTGTGCATTCGTCCTGGTTAGGGCGCTGGCATGAGCAAAATATTCAGGAGGGGGGGCAACTACCATTGGATGTTGAATTGATCCTATGAAGACTCCGGGTCGGATGGAGTATGGTGCAGTTTTGAGTCTATAAATGGTAGATACTTTTGCCAGTCTGGGGTTTGGTAACAGTTGGGTGGTTGAGAGTATTGCCGGGTACCAACTCATGTTCGGCCACTAGTGACCTACGGAGGTTGGCAATCCATGCATTCATATGTGGTGCTGAGTTCGACCTTCAGGACATAGTTAGCCTATGTTTGGCTAGACCTAGTGCTAGGTCTAGAAATTTGTTGATGGTTTTGCGTCATGTGTTGCGCTTGGTTATGACCAGCAGAAGGTGAAGTATAGCGCCACCTCAATCCAATCCGCTTTTAACATAGGGCATTCTCACACCATATGTATAAACATGGCTTTGGGGTTGTGGCAGCGGGGCAGCTATCTGAGGAGTTATCGTACATTAATGCCAGCCTGTTTGGAGTAAGTTATGTGAGGTGGAGGTAATTAAATTGAGTATATTTGATTCTGGCATCTGTGGATATTATCTTGGGGAATTCCATGTACTACGTCCACTGTTTGTCAGTTAGTGTGGTTGATAGTGCAGCGTCCCAGTATTCACTTAGTGGTGCTAAGAGAGATACAGTAGATGGTCTCAAGGACTTATAAAGCATAGTGATTGCCTTTTCACTCGTACCATGTGTTAATAATATTTGGAGTAAACTGGATGTTTTAGGTTCATTGTGTGTGTTTCCCCATGTCCTGAATAGTTGGTGTGTGAGCGATGCATACAGTAAGAATGAGCCTCGGGGTATGCCATCATCATCCACAAGAGTTGCAAACTCGCAAAGTGTGAAGTTGACAAATAAATCACCCCAGTTTTTTAGGCCAGCTGCGGTCCAATCTGCAATTTCTGGGTGCCTCGCTCTTGTATTAGGGCTGGGGAGTCCCCCGGGAGCAGGTCAAGGGTGTAGGGTGGGGGTGAGTGCCTAGTTCATAAGTAGTGGATCCAGCCGCTGAGAGCCGTGGACATAAATATATTTCCTGGTTTCTTCAGGATCACTGTCTCTGAGCCATACAGCCACTCCAAGATCATGGAGTGACGTAGGTGGGATGTCCAGTGTCTCAGTTCAGTAGTGTTACGGCCTGCCAGCTACCGCATTGGCCATTGGAGCTGTTCGGCTGCATCATAATGCTCGTAATTAGAGGCTCCCAGCCAGTGATGGCCCGTGTAGGGCGTTTTAACGGGGCGGTGATGTGGCGCAGAGGAGAGGCAGGGTGGGGGGTTGCAAAATGCGGCAAATGGCCGATTTCAGGTAAGTTACGAAAAAAATTAATAAAACGAATTTCGTTGCACGCGCTGCATCGCATTTGGCGATGAAGCGCGCGCAACGAAATTCGTTTTATTAATTTTTTTCGTAATTTACCTGAACTCGGCCGTATGCCGCATTTTGCAACCCCCACCCTACCCCTCCTCTGCACCACTTCACCGCCCCGGTAAAACGCCCTACACGGGCCGTCACTGCTCCCAGCCCACCCTCTGTGATTGGGGTGTAGAGTTTTGCAAGGTGAAACTCTTATTCTAGTCTTACCCTAAATTAGAGACGTTAAAAGTGATTTCAGGTCTTGAAACAATTTACCTGGCAACAGGAGTGGGAGAGCTGCAAAGATATATAACAGCCTATAGGGCAACAGCATTTTAAGATATGGCTTTACGCCCCATGGGTGAAAGCAGCAGTTCTGTCCAGAACGTCATAGAGGAGCAAGGATTGGCAATCGCTCTTCCTAGATTGCCATCTATTGAATCTGCTTGATAAAGATATATTTTAACTCCCAAATACTTGAAGGAGTCACAAAACCAACTGTGTGGTGCCTGTGTTAGGCCCACCCTTTGTTCCAAAGTCTGGGGTATCATTGGAAACAAGAGAGATTTTCCCCAATTCACTTTGAGGCCAGAGATGCATCCATAGTGATCTAGAAGTGCCATACGGCCGTACAACACTATTCAATGGCACCAAAGGTATATCAGCGTAAAGTGAGACGATTACGCGTGACTGTGCGTTTTGATGCCCCAGTTCATTACTCGGCTGTGTAAAGCACAGGCCGAAGGCTCCATTGCCAAGGCAAAAATAATTGGTGAAAGAGGACACTCCTGTCTGGTGGCCCGCTCGATCTTGAAAGAGTGCGAGGTCATGTGGCCTGTCTTTACACGTGCATGCAGTGTGCTATATAAAAGCTTAATCCATATTAAGAACATGGGACCTATACCATAACCCAACAATGCCACTCTTAGGTACTCTCATCCCAGGGTATCGAATGCCTTCTTTATATCTAGAGAAGCGATCCATGTTGATTCCCCCATCATACGTGCCTATTTTAGCAGCAGGAAGAGCCCACGTAAACTTAGGCTGGTGTTCCTGCCGGGAATGAATCCATTTTGGTCGAAGTGTACCAGCAACTGTGTCACTTCTATTAATCTACTGGCCAGTACCCTACCCAGTATTTTGTAATCTGTATTCAAGAGGGACAGATGGTGGTATGATCCCATCTGTAGCGGGTCCCTACCCGGCTTTAGGAGCACCACTAATATGGCCTCACAAAGGGAGGGTGGAAGTATGCCCCATTCGTAAGCTTCTGTTTACACCCGGTATAGGCGAGGGACCAGTTGCGTGCTGAACAAAGCATAAAATTCCAAGGGCCACACATCAGTCCCCTGAGTTTTTCCCCTCACCAATTGATGGATAGCTTCTGTTATCTCGGTGTCTGAGATGGAGGAATCTAGGGCTGTATAATAAGTGTGTATGATCTGGGGTAGTGTTATTAGTTCAAGGAAGAGCTGTAGCTCTGTTGTATCGTAGGACTGAAGGGCACTGTATAGTGAAGTGTAATATTGACAGAAGACTGAGTTGATCTCGGCCTGAGTGTTAGCAAGGCAGTCCTCCGAATTGTAAATGGCGATAATGTTTGTTTGAGATGAGTCAGTCTTTAGCAACTATGCTAATGTCCTACCCGCCTTGTCCCCTTCCGCATGTCTTTTGGCTAGATATTTTTTTAATCTAGAGCGCACAGCTGATCTGGCATCGTCTTGAAAGACAGACTGGCTTGGGCCATTGTTGGGATGATCCATGGGTCGCTGGGCGATAGGTACTCGCACCGCTGTACCTCCGTCTCAAAGGCTTCCAATTCCCTTTTGAGGGTCATACGAGTGCCATATACAACTGTTATTATGTATCAGTGCAAGACCTCATTAAAAGTATCCCATTCCGGCGCAGCATTCGATGTGGTACCCTAGTTGTCTTGAAAATATGATGAAATGGATTGTGAGAGAGAGGTGTGTAATGGGTTATCATTAAGTGTCTCTAGGGGGCAAGCACCAAGTCGGGATTCTAGATCTGGTTTTCCGCCATTTCAGCTGTAGCTGTAGAGGGCTGTGGTTCGATAGTGTACAGCAGAGGGATTCCGCACAGAACACCCTGGGGAGGGCCTTATGGGAACAGTATATTTGCTCTAATCTTGTGTGTAAGTCATGTAGTTCTGAGTAGTAGGAGAACGCTCTGTGGGTAGGGTATATGCCGCGCTAAGTCCTGCAATTGGAGAATGGTGGCCCATATCTGTAAGTGTTGTGACAAAGTGATGGATTGAGCACCTAGGAGCGGAGGACATGAGCGGTCCATTTCTAAGTCTGGAGTGCAATAAAAGTCCCCTCCCCAGTAAATTGGTGCTAAGCAGACCTGAACGAACTTGTAGGTTTTCCCCTGAGGAGTTTCCTACTTGCTATTGAAAACTAGAGTGCAGGAAACCATTAAAGTTATTAAAAGAACCTTCACCCACCAACATGATTACAGTGGCGCAGGTTTTTTTTGTGAAGGTGTGAGTGTGACGAAGTGTCTTAGTTAAAAAGGTCTCTTAAGTGCCCAAACGGGTAGTGCTTTATTTAAAGGGCCTTAGGACACATTAAAATTAAGGTGAGATATTGTGAAGAAAAATTGATCTTCTATATCTCTAAAAAAAGGTTTACATGTTTCAGCCTCGCATATCAGAGCAGCCGGGGATATTGTAAATCCCATCCACTTCACTATTCTATCGGGCAAGCGGAGTAACCTTCACATAGGTAAAACACACAAATATGGATTGAAGTTATGTGAAGGTTACTCCGCTTGCCCGATAGAATAGTGAAGTGGACGGGATTTATGATATCCCCAGCTGCTTTGATATGGTGTGGATAGATTGACGTCAATCCCCATGCGGTATCTAGCTATGCCCTGAAGAAGTTCATATGTATGGACGAAACACGTCGGCTGTTTAGTTCATCCTAATCGTTTTTAGTCCGATGTGAATTAAAAAATAATTTTAAAGAATGCATCTGATGCACCTTTGCTTTTGTTTGAAACTGTGATATTCCAGCTCTTGGATTGCACTGGGACAGTGGGTGCATTAACGGTGTACATACATACAGATCTCTGGGTATTTCCAGAATAAATACACTACATTGGGATAGCGGGTCAGGTGCTGTGTTTCATAGGGTTCCACTGTCTAGGTTTGTCTTTACCTACTTCTGGCTCCTAGGGATCCCGCCGACCTAGGAGCCAGAGGTAGGGGTTTATACAGGAGGTTCTCCGTGACGAATGTGTGACTACAGGAGCCCCCCGCCTTCAGGGATCCGTTTGACCTTTTCTTAGTAACGAACAAAATTGTTACCAGCCTTTGGGTCCATAAGTAGTGTCATCACACTCCATGCACAGCACACCTTAGCCTGTGTGCTGAAAATCACCCATTCACTGACGTGGCATCAAAAAAACTGTTCTGCCATTACACGATTCACACTTTCACGGTCCTGAAGAAAGCCTCATTTAATTACAGCGAGGCTGAAACATGTCGACTTTTTTTAGACAGAGATATAGAAGATCATTTTTTCTTCACAATAAATCACCTTTATTTTAATGTGCCCTAAGGCACTTTAGATTAAAGCACTACTCGTTTGGGCAATTCAGAGATATTTTTAACTAAGACACTTCTTCACACTAACATATTCACAAAAGAAACCCGCTCCATTGTAATCAGGTGTTGTAGCACAACTGGGTTGTACTCGGCAACCCAGCTGGGAACCCGATGATGAAGCATGCCACCAACCAGGCTGGTGGGGGAGGGTTCTTTTAATAACCTTAATGGTTTCCTGCACTCTAGTATTCAATAGCAAATAGGAAATTCAACAGGGAAAAACCTACGAATTCATCCAAGTTGTTACATTCATTCATTGTGTGGGGAAGAGGACGTACTCCCTTTCTTCCTTGCCCTCTCCTTTGTTCTTAGCATGCTAAGCAGACACCCAGAATATTGCGGCATAAATTAGTCAATTTAGCAGCACAAAAATTGCAAATTTGCAGCATTTTAGCTGCAAATGAATTTCCTTTTTTAAAAAAAAAAAAAAATACAAAAAAATCGACCCCCGGTGGGTCCCGCTGCATGCCAATGGGCAGTGGCCTGAATTCTTTCTTTAAAAAAACAATAGTGCCCCAGCTGAAATTCTGGAGGGTCTGGGTAGAGTGATGGTGCAGGCGTGTCTGTGGCCACATTAGTTGTAATCTGCCACAATTAGGGAACATGATTGAGTCCACTTCACTTGAATCTGCAACAATCAGGGAAAGTGACTTTGTCCAGGCACACTGGTACTTCTCTGCAGGACTGTGGCATTTAGGGGAATAGAGACAGTACTTGCACATCTTAGTATTTCTTACTGTTACTAGATCAGCAGTTGAAATTCTCAGCAGAAAAATATTACATGGCCTGAGATAGCTCCTGCCCACTTGAGCAGCACCTTTATACAGCTAATGGAATACTAGCACCTCTCAGCAGGACAATTTTCCTATTTTTGGGACAGCATTGGAAATATCCCCTTACCTAAATGAATCTGGAGGGTAAAAAGGCCAAGTGACACCCCTGTGGGTGGCATAACTGAGCAAATGCTAATTAGGTATTACAAACTATATTCCGCACAGGCAGAAACAGGGAGAACCAAACACATGACAGTGAGCGGGCTAGGAGTGTTAAAGCACATATCCGGCCCATCTGCTCCTACGCACATAGGTATTAAAATTGACAAAAGGCTAAGAAGCACCGATGAGTGACACCCAGCATCTCAGCTCCATGACTACAAAATATGATGGGGGGTGGGAACTGGAAGGGATTTAAGTAACCAAGACACGCTTAGGGCAAGACTTTTGCCTCACTTCATTAGAACATGTCATTATAAACCATTGTTAGTGAATAAACTTGAAGATAATCACACACAGACTTCTTTCTTTACCAACTAATTTGACAACCTACTTATGGTAAATGATTAGTATGCGAATAACATGATCCATCTTCCCTGACTAAGGCAATCAGCAAAGGAAGGATACCTAATGGATTCAGCATCATAAGCAGTAGGGGTGCTGGGGTGGGGGTGCCGCATAACCCCCCAAATAAACATGCTGGTGTTCAGAAAGTAAATGAACAATAGAGATGTCTTAAATTTTTGTTTTTATCTTGACACATTTGCTGTGCGTTCAAAGACAGAGGTCAAATGTTGACTCAGACTTCTGACAAATCCCTGCTTATTATTTTCAATAGGAAATTGAGGCTTACTTTCTTTCTCTGACCGCAATTTTGTAAACTGAACTATGAACTATGTAACAGTGTTGCCTAGACATACATGGGGTGTGAAAGGAAACGTCATAGGATGTCTATTATTTCACAACAAAATTGAAATACCTGTAAATGAATTACAGATTACAAGTCCTGACCTTGAGAAATAGTTCAGTGGGTTTTGCGCTGGCTGGATACATGTGGATGAGACCTACCTGGCAAAAATTTAAATCCTTGCAGGGCTCGTCAACCTTCCATTGTTAAGAGGATTTTGATAAAATCAATGAGTTGTGTGGTGATCTTAAAAAGCACCAAAAAACGATTTATTTTGTAAAGCGTGCAATAGAAATGGTCTGCAGTATAACTGCACAGGCACACCTGCAAATATGCAATTACGATGATGAACCGAGGTCTGTTCACACAGGCAGGTTTGCATGACATTACCAAGCCAAGGGCATCTGGCCAGAAACACCAAAATACAGCTCTACCACCTACTGACTGTGCCCCAGCTCAACATACTCTCCCTGAATTCTCTGGCTCTCAGTTACTGGGGTTTTGCACAGGTCCCTCCCTGCCTATCATCACACACAAATTATCCACTTTTTACTTCTAAATACTTTTGTCCTATTTTACAGAGCTGAAATAGAACTTTCATGCCTTTGTCGGTCAACTTGTGAAGTAACATTACAGAGTGCAACAATGAGTCTGCTGGTTCCCTCCTGAGTCTGCTGGCATGTACTGGTGTCCAGCGTGTATGCCTCTTGGCAATTACCTGTTACTACAGTACATAACCTAGCTAAAAGGCACTACTTCCTATCACTAACCCTATTGGTTTTATAACCTAAACCAGAGTGCAAGTCAAAGCAGATCTGTGAGTTTCGGCACACATTGCATTGACTTTACAAACGCTGGCCAATAAAAGGAATTTCACGGGCACTTTTGTAAAATCATGGCCTTTTTACAAACAGCAGATTTCTCGATTTTTTTGCAAATCGCGAATTCCTGGAGAGTCTGGCTAAAGAATCATGCAGTAGTGCTGGTGTCAGCGATTGCAGGAATAGGGATTGGCCAGAGTTGGGACCATAGAGTGAGACCAACGATATCGGTTGGCCATCTAGTGCCCTCTCTAATATCGCGTAGCACCCGTTCGGGTCAATGCGGGTGTGGACCCACCTTCATTGGGGCCCAGGGCACAACCCATATCACAGCCCTTCTTGCATATCGGGAGTATGTGGTCCCCACTAACGTGCCCCTCCAATGCTTGTGCATTGAGGCAAGTGTCTGGGTGGTCAGATGGGTTCTTTGAAGGAGCGCGTAAAACTTGGTAGACCTGGCTTCATTTAGGGTACCCTGCTGAACCACGAACATTCCATGTCAATAGCAGTATAGGGGTTTCCTGTGTGCCCATTCATGTAGACTAGGTATAAAGGGATGGTCTGAGTCACGTTGGATCAGCATGTCCCCTTCCCTCACGTGACTGTATGTACCCAGCATGGTGTGTGGGCAGTTGTGTGCATCCCGAGTAGTGAATACAATTTTGTGGCACAGACAGCGCAATATATACAATAACAATCCCCATCTCCCACTCCCCGGCGTATGCGCCAACGGGCAGCTGGCCATCAGCACTAAACTGCACTACAATTGTACTTACGATTAAAGAATGAAAGAAAGGAGAGAAAAGTATAAAAGAGTTAGATAGTGATAGTGATTTTATCAGTCACACAATGTGAATGGGGAGCGAGAGCTGTATGGCGAGCTCGGAGTGCCTGCTTTGAGGATTATTGTTCGAAGCCAGAGCATCTTATTGAATAATTTTCAGGCGGGGGCGCCTTGCCAACCCTCGCTGGTACTCACTCAGGGTAGGATTATGCAGCAAACCTGTGCAGGGTGCGATACATTACTTCATCAGACATCTGCAGGGTGAGGTTAGTGCTGCACTCATCCCCGCTGAATGCTGTGAGTCCGTCAGCAATGGGATATCCTCTATCAGGTTCTCAGTCTCTGACCTGGATGTTGATGGGGGGGCAGAACGCTGCATACCTTTCGGCATTCCTCACTGCCTGAGCCCTCTCCCTCACCGATTGGACCTTGGTGGGTCCCTGTTGTCGACGTCTGCTCCGTTGTCCACGGCATCTCTGTGTTTGCCACCGCTGTCAAGGTTCGGTCGTTGTTCCCTTGATGGGGGCTAGGAGGTTCTGTTCCATCCAGGCCAACGCAGCTTACAGGGTGGCGCAGAAGTTAGCTTTGCCTTCACGCTGTATCCTTATAGTGGCTGGAAATTGCAGGGCATACTTCATGTTGTGTTCCCTCAGGGTTTTCTTCACTTCAAGGAAGGAGGACCTGCAATATTGTACCGCTAGTTTGTAGTCTGGGTAAATGTGCACCATGGCATTTTCGATCAACCAAGGGCCACATTCTCTTGTGACTTGCAGTATGTGATCTCTGTTGCTGTAGTTGAAGAGGCGTTCCACCACAGGCCTCGGCGGGGTTTCTGGACAAGGGGGGCCACCTAGCACTCTGTAGGCCCTCTCCATAGAGAAGAATGTAGATTGTTTGCCCTGGAGGACGGTGTCGACAAACCAGGCCTCGAGGTAGAGTTCCATGCTTTAGCCCTCCACGTGCTCAGGAAGGCCCACTATATGGACATTGTTCCTGCAGGATCTTCCTTCCTGGTCCTCCACCTGGTCCCGGAGGTATTCCACCTCCTTTTGTTGAGTCTTAAGCTGTTCGTTTGTTTCCTTTGCCGTGGACCTCAGGGGCGCCAGAGTTGACTTTCACTTATCCTCTTCTTGCATGAGACCCATCTCGAACCATAGTGAGTCAATCTTAGGTCCTAGAGTGGATTTGATGTCCAGGAATGCTGCCATGAGTTTGTCAAAGCGATGTGAAAGATCCAGTGGTGCTTCTGGTGTTTGTCTCTCGGTTTGAGCATTATCTAGTGATCGGTCCGCAGGATCGAATGCACCCCCTGTTTGTGCCTGGGTCCTATCCAGTTTATTATTGCCCATCCTGAGGAAGCTAATGTGTGTTATATTCTCAGCATCTGGCAGTGAGCATGTGGAGTGACAGGACAGAGGCACTGTCTATCACAGGGGGGTCGCCTCCTATTTGAACCCCACGTAGAGCTAAGCCGGGTCCATGGTCTGGTGCTAATGCCCCAGGGAGGGGGCAGGGCAATTCTTGACCCCTCAGATGTGCATCACACGTGGGGGATTTGTTGCTGAGATTTCACGTAACCATAGGTTCCCCACGGGTGACCACTGGCCCACCGTGGGGTGTTGTGATTAGAGCCTGATGTCGGGGCTTATTTAAGGTGAGGGGTGGTATGTCTTGGACCGCAGCTCATACACCCCACAGGAGGGAGTGGAGGGCCAAAGTGGAGTTCCCCCTCCTATTCCCCCTTGGCTTTGTATACACAGAGATGGAGTTCCTAGTGGCACTACCACTGCAAGTGTACATCCACATGCTCACATGCAATCTTGGGCCTTGAGGTCACATTGTGCTGCCTTCTCATGATGCAGTTATATTATTGGAACATGAGTGTTCTCTAGTACGTCTTTGGAGCCAGTCTTTCTCAGTTATAGAGAATTCTTCCCCCCTGTGAGCCAGCCCCTTGTGTTGTATCTTATCGTTTCTGCTGTGTAGTCTGGTCATTGGGGTTGGCCTCCACTGCCCAGGTCCGGGGCACCTGACAGCGAGAGGCACAGCCGTCCGTCCGTGCCTCTCCCCCAGGGGAAGCCACACTATTTCAGTTTGGAGAGAGGGGAAGGGAGCGCGGGTGATAGGCGCTGGCGGGCAGCACAGTTGTCCTCGAGTCAAGAGCATCTGGCACCTAGGGACCCACACTCAGGCCTGCAGCCATTGATTCTTTAGTCGCAATTGGCCCACTGTGGTACCTGGGGTTCTCCTGATATCCAGAGCTCCTCCGGGTCATGGCTGTTTCAGGGGGACCACACCTCAGTGTCATTGCCTTCAATGTCCTGCACAGCTCCTGCCATGTACGGCCATGTCGGCTCGCTCCGCCAGTGTCTCCCCTCCTATTGCGATGTGCTGCCCAGTCAGCGTCTAAAGCCTCTGCGCGCTGGCACCACCAAGGTCGGATGCCGCAGAAGTGCCACTGCTCGTCGTGGAGCCGCCCTGCGCAGGTCCAAAGAGCCCCTGTCGATGATGAAGGGTAGTCTACAGGCCTTAGGGCCCCAGTGGTGTAGCGATTATTCCAGGATTTTGAGCGGGCTGCAGCGGAGCTGTTCAGTGTGGGTCCACTCTGGTTGCCTTCTTGGCCACGCCCCCAAGTCTCCCTAAGCTAAAGTGTAGGGAAAAGTATAAAAGTTTATTAAACTTGGGAAAGGCTTGCAAAGATATGTTTTGTTAAATGTTTTGATAAATTAGTTTTATACATTTATTTTAAATTTAGACATGAAGGAAAATAATGCCGCACCACTATGAACTCAATTTTAAATCTTAAAAATAATTACATTAAAGTAAACACAATAAATTAAGTTAAAATTATTGTTTTCAAGTTTAATATACAAATAAATTCCTATCTTACATTTAAAAAAATAAAGAAATATTATGCATTAAAGATTATTAAAAGTGATATGTATAATTAAAAATCATTTAGTTGTGTCTAATAAAGTGTAATGTTGTATTACATTTTAAATACTAAAACAGTTATTACAATATGTATGATTACATTAAAAAATGAACTTTTGTATATATTGATAGTAGGAAAATATATTTATATTTTTAATTAATTAAAATATCTCAATTTAATTGGACATTATTCCCTACAGGGTTTTATTTTAAGGTCCCTACCTCCATTTTTTTCAAAGGGAGGGTGTTGCACTACTAGTGATTGACCATGTGTGGTGCTGATCTTACTTCAGCTATGAGCTGGAGTAATTTACTACTCTTTTCAGTCCCTTTTTGACTGCAGTAACTTTACAAGGGCAGTTTGTGAATAGCAATGGGCTAACTCTATTTTGGGTGTTTACACGTCCCTCCATAAGCCCCTTACCTTTATTGGTAAGTATTCCTCATTTATTTTCTAGCCACTTCCCATGTCCTTACCACATATACAACTAAAACATATAGTTTATGTGTGCGGAGACTCTGCAGTCAGGACAGGGATCTCCATACAGAAAGAGATAGTGGAGTCATGAGTTTGTGAATAGATTTGTGAATCGCATTTTGTAGAACATTTGTGGTACTATTGTAATACTCAAAACATACTACACAATGCAGTTTGTGAATAGGCCCTACTGTTTGTCAAGCATGCCCAGTTGTCAAATTAAACAATGATCAGTTTTTTATGCAGACCACTATTATGGCTGTACGTTTAACTCTGAGAACTTAAGTGACATTTCTCTTTAAAGCACACCTGTTACTTTTGCAAACTGTGAATTTATAATAATTTTGTTCTTAGTTAGGTTGTGCTATAGTTGTATGCCTCCTAAAGGGACAAACAGGGGGGACTCAAGGGTGTTTATAAACAGTCCATCCATGTTCAGTAAGCACCTGCGCGCAGTGGCGGCCTGCACAGATTAACGCGGTCCGTCGTCTGTCAGCTTTCCCCCATGCCTTGCCCTGCCCCGCCTCACCGCGCTTACCTGTGCCAACCGCCGCTGCCTGCGCGCTGTTACTCTGAGCACAGCTGTGAGTTAAAAAGCTTTGTAACACATTTTGAATTAACATTCTTGTGTACAATCTATTGATTTTGAGTTTACCCAGATTTTTTATCAGCAAATGTATAGCAAAAGTGCAACATTTCACTGTCTGTAAAAACAAAAACTAGTTAATATTGCAACAGTTCCATTTATGACTACCATATTCCACTAAGTATTTTGGTACATTTTGTTTCCCGCCAAACATTTAGATCAAGGTAGCTCTTCATTAGAAGGCACTGTCAATGAGTTACTGCGATCCTAATTGATGCATAAATCTCTGCAAACAACCGGTGAATCTATATAAAACATAGAAGTTGCACAAATCAAGTTAGAGGAATATATGGTAGTCTTCTATCGAACTGTTGCGATTTTCTAAAATAGGAGTGCTTTTAGATTTGGATTTTACAGACTGTAAAAGTTGGCATTTTTCCTTCAAATGTATAAATAAGTAAAGCCTTTGAGTTCACAGATGCTCACAGGGCAACATAATGGGCAGGAGTGTACACTACATGGAAGTATTTAGACTTTCCCACTCACTTTACCCCAGAGCCCCTTGGAATATGGGGGCCCTGGTCAATTGGACACTTTGCCCATGCTGTAAAACATCTTTGCCTTATGGTCTTACCTAGGATTCTGCATCAATCAGGGTCCAGAGTTAGGGCCCTATTACGAGTTTGGTGGCCCGAGCACCATATTGCGAGTTGGTTGGATTGTCCTTGCGAAGTACATTGCTGGACCGCTAAGACCACCTGCAGGCCCCCTACCACGGGGTCACGGTCGTGGAAAGGCAGCCATCATAGGGTGGTACAGGGAAGCTGCACTGCAGTCCATATTACGTGTTGCCTGATCCACGAGTGGACTGCGGCGGTCCAACCGCCTGCTTCAAGGTGGCTGTGACAAAGGATTTGGGGTGCGTATTTACCACTTTCTTCTTCTTTCTGGCAGATTCTGATGTGGATCCCTTTCTCCGGGTCCCCTCTTCACAGCAGGATCTTCACCCCAAGGATTATGACCCTGTGTGCGGCGATATACAGATGAGTCTTTTTCATACCATATACCCATTGCAAGGACTGCCCACATAGGGGCTCAATCCCGGCAATGGGTATATGGACTTTTTTCACATATATCATGTATATGTGCGTATTCGACACATATGCAGTCAAAATGCACACATAGGCATCGATCTCTTTGTGAAAAATACTGACCACTGCTGCAAGATCCTGGCCTCCACATCGCCCGCCCCGTGGTCAACTCATAACACAGTGGTCTTTGGACCACCAGCGCCGTGGGCTGCTGCCGGGGGCAGACATGTTCCTACATCGGCCGGACCACCAAACTTGTGATAAGGCCCTTAATGTAAGGGCCTTAGTAGGAGTTTGGCGGTCCCCCTGTTAGCCCACCACCGCCTTGCCAACAGGAGGACTGCCAAGCCCATAGTGCACCCGCCCACCAGATTGTGAGTTTAATCCAAGGCAGGCAGGCTGTGCTGTGGCAGTCTGACGAAGGTGGCTGTGTCAGGCTCATAGGAGAGCCTTAAAGGCAAACTGCCACTGTGACAGCACCTGCCACACTGTGCAAAAAGGGAGTGCAATTCCAGGAGGGCACAACATATGCCCCATTAGTTGCCTCACCTCCTCCCTTTTCATGGCAGGCTCACCGCCACGAAAGGGTGGTGGAAAGCCCACTTTGAACATGCTCTGCCAGCATATTCCTGTCCCTTTTTGCTGCGTGACTGCCACAGGGTCCTGGATCCCGGCAAACTTGGTGGTCCGACTACTGCACTCAGAATACTGCGGGCAGACCCGCAGCGGTGGCGGTGGTCGGACAGCCACCGTGAGTACAGTGGTCCTGAGGACCGCCATACTCGTAAAAAGGCCCTAAATCCCTTCATCTTTTGAGAAAGAAAATTCGGGGGGCCATCATGACCAAAGCACTACATTTTTTAGCACTAATTAGATCTATCATAGTGCCAGCCTTTTTCACTTCACGACAACTAAAACAAGCAATTCTGTACAAAGAAAAGAAATATCATACAGGCATCATCACATCACTCATAAAACTGGACTGTATCAGTGCATTAATGATTGTGCTCCCCAAGTAACAAATTGCACAGTTGAAAATCATCTACAAAATGTAGCACAATTAGCTCTTATTTAGGTGCACATAGTAAGTTCACAGTAGGCTTAAATTCTATCCATTGGTTGAAAGTGGCCAAGTCGATTAGTATTAAAGTGACTTGTTTAATCTATAAATGTGTCAAGGGAAGAGACTCGGTGTACATCTGTGATACAATTGTACTGCCCTTTACCACCCACAATCTTACATCAGGCAATCTCTGACTCCTACATGATGCACGAACAAGGCTTTCGTGGAAGGAGGGATGCTGATTTGCCATTCCACACCAGAACAACTGGAATTAAGTGCCCTTGCACATAAAGAAAAAGAACATCTTTTAAGCTTTTTTTTTATAGTAGAAAATCTGTACAGTTAATCATCTCCTGTTATAATCTTGTTTAATTTTTTTTGCTGCATTGGTAAGCTAAAACCAACAGTAACAACCCCTCCAAAGGTAAAGGGGACAGGGTTATTCAACTAAAGTTGCATCTTAGATCCATCCATGCAACAAGGAGACATTACCATAGACTCATTCTCAAACTTTCTGGTAGTCGAAGCATGTGCAGCACCCAGAAATAAAAGAGATTACTGTAATTTGGGGGAAGAAATAATTGCACACTTTTGGATGATTTGATTAATTCCTGCATAGAGGTTTATTTATCATCCAGTTTGATATCTGTCGCCAGTAGGTAGTTATAGTCAGGACCTAGTTTCCATAGGAAAGGCGTTTTTTGATTTGCCAATATCTTTGGCGCCGTTTGACGAATCTTGCAAACTTTTAAAAACTAATGGCCTGCTCCGGTTAGCTCCTGTCTTGAAAGTTTCGGGGTTATTCGTCAAGGGGTGGCCGAGAAAAAAGGGGGTCACAAAATGCATTTTCTACATGTTAATTTCCATAGGAACTTTTGTTGCAGCTAATGCCAGAACTGCTGAACGGAATTACACCAAATTTGGCAAAGAGGTAGCTCGTGTTCCAGAGTGCACTCTTTGCTTTAAATGGTGTAAATCCGTTCAGTAGTTCCTGAGAAATGTAAAAATAAAAAATATCGATATCTGGTGAGCGTGGTGGATCCGCGAACCCTCCTGAGCATAGGCTTCATTCTGATTGGCTGTCAACACTCCAAACAAAGAAGTGTTGGCAGCCATCTTGTGACTCGGTAAAACCGAGTCACAAGAATAAAGGAAAGAAAATGGTTAAAAAAAGAAAAGGGGGCAGGTTAGAAACACCATGGCCAAAAAAAGCATTTTTTTTTTTAAATGTTGGCGAAATTGGCGCTCGGTTTGCGAATCCCACTGAATTTTTTTTTTTAAACGAAGTGCTGACTCCTGCGCTTTGTTTTCTAGAAATCCCTGGGTGGGCTAGGTCCCGGGGGCAATGCACAATTATCATGTGGGGACCCGAGGGGGTCCCCGCAGCCCTGGGGACTGCCATCTCCCTGGGGCTAAAATAATAAAAGAATAGCATGGGGGGGGTTCCTGCCCCACACGCTGCCCCGGGGACCTCCACCTCCCCAGGGCATTTTTTAATTTTGGGTGTGGGGGCCTCACAGGTTCCCCCAAGGCCCGGGGCCTGCCCCCGGGCTTCGATGTTTAAATGTGGGGGGGTTGTGTCCCCCTGCTGCCCGAGGACCACCACCTCCCCTGGGCTAAAATAATAAAAGAATAGCGTGGGGGGCTCCTGACCCCCATTCTGCCCTGGGGGTCATCACCCATACAGAAGTTAGAATACGGGGGTCCGTTGTGGACCCCGGCCCCAGGGACCACCACCTCCCTAGGGTTGTGCAAATGCTGGGAGGGGGGCCACGTGCACCCCCTCCTAGAGCCCTCCTTGGCCCTGGAGACCACAAACTCCCAGGGCCAGCTCCAGCAATGTCCCGAGGGTGCCCACCCCTGGGACATTGCAGTTTGCTATGGCAGGGCGGGAGACCACCTTGTCAAAGCAAACACTGCTTTGCTTCATGGAGGTAAGAGCAGGAAACCTGCTCTCGCTTCCATGAAGCAGAATTTCTTTTGGGCAAAGAGAGCTGCATGTCAGCAGCTCCCTTTGCTCAAAAGCAATGCCGGCTCCCACAGGAGGCGGGGAGCCGACAGGGACTGTGGGGGCATTGGGGCTTCCCCCACAGTTCCCAAAGTGAGGGCTGGGCCAGGGGATGGCATCCCTGGGGCCAAAAGTGGCCCAGGCAAGGGGGGCCCGAAAAAAAAGACCTCAAGAAGGGGGTTGCACTGCCTTCTCCTTTTATTATACAAAAAAATTATATATAAACATATGGCCATGCCCCAGGGGATGGGGTCCCCGGGGCCGAAATCAGCCTTGGGAGGCGGCCCCCTTCCCGGTTTTTTTTAAAGCATAAAATATGTCAAAGGCCACGAGGGACAGGGTCCCCAGGGCCCACAAAATATTGTGAGAATGGGGGCCACACAGCCCCTTCTAAGGAAAAAAAACACACAAAAAAGCACCTCGCAGAGACCCTGCCCTTTCCCTGCTGCACACTGCAAATGCGCCTCCTGGTGAGTTGTGGGTTGGCGGATTAAGTCCCCTAGATCCTTAAAGGTCCTTAGAGGCCAACTAGCCCACCAGTTACCTCCAGTGGGCCCCACACAGTGGGATTGCTGAGAGGTGGTCCGAGGCCATGCCCTTTTTTACACCACTCTGCAAACGTGCCTCTTGGCGCACTGCTGGTGGGGCGATGAGGTCCACATGTGTCCTGAGGACCTCAGAACTAAAGTGGATTTCATCCCCCGAGCAGCAGTGTGCCAGGAGGCACATTTGCAGAGTGGTGTAAATAGGGTCATGGCCTCGGACCACTCTCAGCAATCCACTGTGTGTGGCTTACTAGTGATAACAGGAGAGCTAGTTGGCCCCGAGGGACCCTTAGGAGGCGAGGGGACTTCATCCCCCAAACCAAGAGCATGCCAGGAGGTGCGTTAGCCGAGTGGTGCAGAAAGGGGGCGTGGACTGTGTCCACCTCTCAGCAATCCCACTATCTGGGGCTTACTGGAGGTGTCAGGTAGGCTAGTTGGCCCCTAAGCACCACCAGCATCAAAGGGGACTTTAATCCCCATCCAAGAGCATGCCAGGGAGCTTGTTTGCGGAATGGTGTGCAAAGGGGGTGGGCCTGCTATGAGAACTTACTAATGCTGCTGTGTGGGACTTACTGGAGGTAATAGGAGGGGTAGTTGGCCCCCAAGTATGTCCTTGGGGGCCAACTACCCCTCCTGTTACTTCCAGTAAGTCCCACACAGTGATATTTTTAAGAGGTCTTCGAAGGCCACGCCCCCTTTCTCCACCACTCTGCAAACGCACCTCTTGGCACGCTACAGGTTGGGGGATGAAGTCCACTTTACTCCTGAATGTCTTTGGGGGCCAAGAAGCCCCCCTGGTACCTCCTGTAAGTCCTACTCAGCGGAATTCCCGAGAGCTGGTCGGAGGCCCAGCCTCCTTACTGCACCACTCTGCAAACGCGACTACTACGTTATAGTTGAAAGACCTTAGAAATTCATTGAAAAAACCATAGGTTTCAGGGATGTTATAGTTAATAATTAGCATTTAAAAAACCTTAGAAATTCATTGAAAAAAACATAGGTTTCAAGGACGTTATAGTTAGAAATTAGCATTTAAAAAACCTTGGAAATTCACTCAAAAACCACAGGTTTCAGGGACATTATAGTTAGTTGGACGTTTCACTCGTACAAAACCAGAGAGATTTGGCCATTATAGTTAGTTGAGCTAACCATAACTTGCACCCCTGCAATGTACTGCTGATGACATCACATACTACATCACTCATGACATGGTCAGTGACATCACTGATGACATCATCCAGTGACTGTGTGTTTCTGAAAAGTTTAAGTATGTTTTATCTCTCTATATATATATATACTTTTGATTTTCTCAGGAACTACTGAATGTATTTACACAATTTAAGCAAAAGGCACGAGTCTGATCTGAGGACTACCTCTTTGCCAAATTTGGTGTAATTCCGTTCAGCAGTTCGGGCTGTAGCTGCGTCAAAAGGTCCTATGGGAAAATGCATGGGGAAAACGCGTTTTGGGACCTCCCTTTTTCTCGGCCCCCACTTGACGGATCACTGTGAAATTTTCAGGATAGGAGCGGACTGGAGCTGGCCAAAAGTTTTTAAATTTCGCGAAGATTCGTCAATCGGCGTCAACGTTATTCCAAATAGGATGAATAGGTCCTAACTATATCTACCTACTGGCGACCGCCAATATATATATATACATGTCAGGGTGTATTGAAGAATGAGTGGGTGTATAAGTGTCTGAATGGATGATTTAGTAGGTGCGTGATTAGCTCTATAAGTGAGTGATTGGCTTGTCCCGTTGGCGCCTGGGGGGCGCTGTGGGGGGGGTGCGCTGTGAGCAATCGGTTTTGCTTAATTCCATTGAGTGAAGACGTTGCTGCTGGGCCAACAAGGTCCTGGTGCCGCCAGGGGTTATGGAACATTGCTCAGGCGGCTCCAGCCCAGAAATGTGCAAAAAAAAAAAAAAGCTTTAGACCTCGGTGGTCTTAGAGCTTCGCGTTGGTCCAATGGGTGTAATTACTGATATCAATATGTCTCCCTCAGTGTTGCTTGCCCTTGATTGTGCCCGGTTGACTTTGCATTGTGTTTTTGTATGGATGGCGTGGCTGGCGGCTGTGCATATGTGGGGCAGGAAGATGTGACCAGGGACTGCATCTGCTAACAGAGTGCCGGAGCCTGGGAACGAGCACGACAACACGGGAGACTCACATACGGAATACTCCTATTGTTAGTCCATGTATCCATGTATATTTCAGTGCCCTAGGAGGTGTTTGTGCCACCGGGTGGCACTGTCCCACGGTTTGTGTTATTCCTCCTTTCACGCTAGTGTCATTTCGGCGGCGTAGGAAGGGGCTGTGGGCCTGCCTCTGTGCACGCGGGGTGGTGGCACTGGTCGGATTGGTGGTATGTCCGTTTATCCGAGCAGATAACGGGCACCGGTGGCATCGAGTTACTGTAGCCTGCGGGGTTCTTGACATGCTATATGCTACTGTTGTTGAGGCATATGCGAGCATTGTTTAATGGGTATCCCCTGGAAGGGGTAGGCGATATAGTTACCTTCCCCCTTCGCGTAGGCCACGTTAGCCCCGGTTTATTGCTTGTCTCGTATTGAAACTCATGACTGGGGCACCCTACTGTGACCTGCACGCTTGATTAAGTGACAGTTCATCTGTGCTAGATCGGACAGGGTGGTCCCTGGTGCGTGGCACTTTGACTTTCACTTAATTGTCAACACCGGCACTTGTGACAGCTTGCCACCAGTCAGCGCTGTTTGTCGATTTAGAGATGACCACAGCAGCAGGCAATAATTCATTGAATATACACAATATTCCGTTGCGCTGCCCAAGCCATACCGATAGCCTTGAGGGCCTGGAATAATCTGAATCGCCACTCTTGCCTAAGTGTCAGGGTTAGTGGGTCATGTTACTTGGTTTTGCGGCTTGGCGAGAGCATTGTGCGGTGTAATTACGGATCGGTATGTCTCCCTCGTCTCCAGAGTTTGATTTTGCTAGCAATAACGTTAATTTCATATTCATTTAAATGTCTCTTCATTGATGGGTGGTGTTGCTTAGTGTAAGGGTCCCACTTGCGATTGAGCTTGCTATTCTTGGAAGGCGCTGTGCAGGGGTGGATCCTTCTGCGTTGCCTTGGTGAGTGTCTTGCGCAGGGGGTTGGATCTGTGGTGCCTTTCCTTAGGATGTTCGGTGTAAACCTCGGTGTCCCGTTTGGCACCTGGGTGGCGTGCGCCTTGAGAAGTCTGTTTCGATTATTGCATTGAGCGAAGATTTCGCTGCTTGGCCAACAAGGTCCTTTGGCCACCAGGAGTTATGCATGTGGCCCTTCTCTATGTCTTATTGATGTATGTTCTACGGATGACAAATGGTAAAATGGTTGTCGGTTTTGGCCGGGGCTCGGCAAGTATGGTTTCATCTTTCTCACCTAACACTTGTGCATTATCGGCATGGAAGCCAAGTATACTTGACAGGGCTCTGTTCACACCAAAGTGGGCCAAGATCACACAAAGCACAGGATGAGTGATTGGTGTCAGTCAGATATGGCGAATCATGAGATATATGCATCTCAGACTAGATCAGTGATATTATCATGGTTCATCCTTGTCCCTATATAGGCAAAAGTTACGGACAGGCTCTGTTTTGCAAAGAATAGTTAATTTGTCTCGCATGTGCCTCTTTCGCAGTACAACAAGGTCATTTTTGTCTCCAACGCGGGGATTGTGCGCCACTATTCCGTTTCCAAAGGGCTCTCGCTTTCCGCTTCCGGCACCTTGTTTACGTGCAGGTGACCTGCCTGGCTGTTGCGGAAGCTGAGTAGTGTAATGGTCCCATTTGCGGTAGAGCCTGCTATTCATCGAAGGGAGAAATTTAATGAATGTTCAACTTGTTAGGGTGACAGTCCCACCAGTTCAGAATGGAAGCATTTTCAATATACTACGCAGGGAAGCCAGAATTGTGGCTTCAGTTATCTTATACAACTAACAAGCAGTGTTAAAGCCAAGGGTACTGGCGTGTAGTAGGTACTGTGGTTTTGTAGTATATATCTGGAGGCAATGCCAGAAGCAGCAAAATAACAGTCTGCCTTTGCCACCGGTTAACAGCCCAATGGTGGGAAAGTATAATTTGACACACCATATAGAATCGGGTACCATGTACGCTGGAAGGGCATTCCCCTGCAGCCAAGGGCCGGTATCAGGTAGCTTTAGTAAGACATATCCTCCCGCGATTTAACCAGGGCAGCTGGCGGGTGGTGGTAGTTTTCAGCTAACAAGTGTGCTGTGGTGCGGAAAAGAGTGGCAAACACTGCATCAGAGCCAAATGGCGACAGGGTATTTTCGACCTTTTGGCATGCCAAAATTCAGGAAAGGACAGGTATTTTCACACACTTTCCCCTCTGGTTACACAGACTTGTCTGCCCCCCTCCGGGTTATCCAGCTGCGGGCTAGAAACAGACAATTGAAGGGGCATTTTTGGGACTGGGGTCCCTAACACATTGATAGCTAAGCGCTGGGGTAGATGTACCATGTAAGGCATGGTCACCACTGGGGTTGTCCCCAAGTTCTGGGGTCAAAGTGGGTTGGAACATTAAGTCTTCAGTCCTGGGGTAGCATCCTGCAACCCTTCAATCCAAGTAAGGGCAGTTAGGATAGATAAGTATCAGCGAGTGGGTAACATACACTGGCTAGTCAGCGTCATCGTGCCCCGGGGGCATGCGCACTTTACAAATGCACAAATACACATAGAGGTACGCCCGGGGGATAATGGTGTGCTCCTTTAGATCCCCATGACCTAGGCGGTGTGTGGCATCTCCCACATCAAAGGTTAGACAATAGATTACAGACAGTGCGCCCTTTATGGAATCAGCAGTTTCTCTAAGCGGGTATGCCTATGGGGCTTCCCAGAGGGAGCTGAGCGGTTGCAATTCCTATAAAGTATATGGGATGCAGGGCAATTGCTGGGGTGCAGCCGTGCTCAATGTTCATACGCCGTTATGGACATCCATGTGCACATTGATTTAGCAAGGAAAGGGACGGTGCCAAGGTTAAGTATAACCCTTCCCGCCCTAATAGCTTAATTGGCTAGCTGGGATAGTAACGGTCTCCTAACAAGTGAGCTGCTGTCCCAGAGATCGGAGACACATGTCCAGCCACACACGGTGCCAGAAGGGCGGCATCCAGTGGGATCAGCAAATAGGTGGGGCATCTTGAGCCAGGGTGTCTGAAACTGTCCCGCCCTGAGTGGGTCGGGGCTGAGTCTTGTGACGTAGTGGACCTTTGCGGCGTGAGGTGTATAGTGCTTGGCTCAACTTCACAGGCACAAAGGGCACAGCTGACCAATGCTAATGTCTAGGGCTACTGGGATATAGATGGGGCATCATTAGCCAGCAGGGAGGTTCCCTTGCATCTAGATTTGCAGGAAGCTCTAGACAGGAGCGCTAGCGGGCAAGACTATAGCTATTTTGGTGGGGGGCTCTGGCAGCGACGGTGGCCGCCTCCAGAGCTGTGGCGGAGTTACAGGGCGATCTGGAAGCAAATGGGTACCAAAGGGTAATAACTCTGCGCGGCACCATAGGGGGTGCCAGAGCCCAGGAGCCTCATGGGAGGTTCCTGGAAAACCGTGTCGGCACCCCGTTAGTCCTTCGGGCGTTTGTGGGCCTCAACAACCCGGGGCTTGCCTTGCTACGCTCCGCCCTGAAAGGGGCGTGAGTAATAAGGGACCGTGATCCGGGAAGAGGATCACCGAAGGGGCAGCACAGATGGGGTTCGCCCCAGTGCTGCTTGGCTCATCAGGCGGGCAGGCGGCCCAGTTGGTTGCCTGCCCTTGGATCGGCCGTAAGATAACCCACCATATTACATAACGGTGTATGTAATAAACCTGCAGCAGTTTCTTACCCAAACAAAATTTGTGTGGTGTGTTTTATTTATGCGTAGACATGCATGCTACTGTGGGGGGGTGGGGAGTGTTGCCTCCTGCTGGCGTTATGGAAGAGGCTGGTCCATGCGCCTGTCTGATGCTCAGAGAGCACCCGGTCTCCACTCCTGCCTGTCAATCGGATCACTGCCGTCTTTGCGGATTTGTAGGTGTGTGAACAGAGAGCAAGGGTTCAAACACAAGCCCCTTGAGACGTATGTGTGTGTGGGGGCTGAGGGTTATTGAGTGCCTCGGGATGGTGCGCAGTAACATAAAGAGCTAATTTATAAACCGAAGTGGAGTTTCACAATAAACAAACCTAAATGGTCAATAACGTATTTTCACGAGCAGCGTGAGCTCGATGACGGCCAGGATCTCATTAAGTGCGAGTGTGGGGGTGGTGGAGATGGGGGGGAGGGGGGTGCAGGCATCACAGACCATTTCTCCCGATTTGCGCAGTTGGCAGAGCCAGCGTTGTTTCCTGAGGCCTAGAGGAGAGAGCTGTTTTTCCCTTTCATTGATTGAAGAGTTTCAGTCGATAACAAGCGGTGCGTCATTACTGTGCTACAGGGAGCGCGATAATAGCTCAAGCGAAGATGGGAACTGGAAATGAATCCATGGGTAAACGCTGTGTTTTTAGCCGAAGCAGCTCTGGGAAGGAGGCGTGAGAGGAAAGGAAGCGCGGTGTTTGTAGTTGGATATTCACTCGCACAGGCGGCTCAGTCACTCTGCATCAGCGCGCTCCAACCCTAAGACAAGAGGGCACAGAGTGGGATTGCAAAGAACTGAAAAAATCCACGAATCCCATCGCAACAAACCGGTACCCATTTTGTTATTTTTATTGATCTCCCAGCTGCTTCTTGTGTTTTTTGGGGCCTCTTCCCTTAACAGATATCCTACCGATCACCCCTCACAAAGGATTCTGCTTGTCACAGAGGGTAGCAGACAGGCTGTTAAGAATCTGCCATTTGTTAAGCTTTCCTGGAAGTGCTGAGTGAGACAGTCATCTGCAGAGCGCTAAGCATGGGGAAGATCCTGAAAAGTTCTGCTTTTTCTTAGTGAAACATTACCAAAATAGCACCTTATGCCCCCAGTTCGCATATAAAATCTGGTTAGGCTGGAGGAGGTTAATGAAGGGTGTGTGAATTGCTTTAAAGTAAAATCTATCTTGTTTGTTGGTTTGATGATGCTTGTTAGGTAAGGTGTTGACTTTCACTTTTTTTCTGTCCAGTTGGTGCCATTTACCATCACGTTAAAAAGCATGGCCACATGATGATCTGACTTTTACACTGTTTGTGCCGAAACCCAAATAAACTGCAACTCCTCCAAAACCAAGCAGCTAGCTGAAAGACCAGGGCAACCATTGTCAGAGGAGGGTTTCTGGAAGACAGGTGTCACTTACCTTCAAATTTGGCTTCTCGACCCCCAAGAATGCTCGTTTCTATAGCAAATATTAGCAACACCTACTTTGGAGGCAGATCTCTTAAAAAGACTCACAATAAAAACAAAAGACTGCCTCTGTAGGAGTCATTAATAAAGTGTGTTAAAAAAACAGTGGCCCCTGAACTCTTATGACTCTAAAATACCTACTTAATTTCCAACCACTCCTGCCCCTCTCCTTCCCAGGTCTTCCATATCAGCAGGCAGAATTGGCAGCCTGCAGGTACCATGAAGCTCTCATGGTTATGCACCGCTTAAATATTTATCCTCAACCAGATGGTCTTTGTTGCTGCATGAGAGGTAAGAGGGAGACTGCAATCACAATTTATATTTTCAACATAGATTAACCAATGTGGTCACTCAATAGTCAAGTCCACAAATGAATATGAGATTAGTGAGGTTTAATTATAAGTTCAAAAACAGGTCTACATAAACTGATCTTAGCTTAATGGTATAGAAATTCAGAACAAATAAAATGCATCCAAATCTCCTAAAGAGATTTACAGTATCTAACAAAAAGTTGCCTACTAGTTCTATAATGACATTGCAAGTAAACAGGAAAAAGAATTGAGCATTACATTTCATCTAATGATTCTCATAGGTAAGCATGAGCACACTATCTCTCCCTACACTGCCTTAAAAGGGACACCCCAAACTAAAAGTGTTGAATAAGGATGACAATTAGATAGGTGTCAGCTGTCAGAGTCTTCAGTAGAAGAAACTCTAACCAAGGGTCAAGTATCATGAAGCCACTCAAAGCAGAAGCAGAGGTCTGCACCTCATGAAATCTTAAGATGTCTCTCCTGACCCTCACTAAGTTACAGCATAAGATATTAGTTGCATTCAAGATAGACAATCCCACGTGACTTTCTACAGTACCTTTCCCTGATTCCGTCACAAATTGGTTATTTGCACGACCTTTCCCACATCGATAAGTTGCAACTTCATTCATCCTTGGTCATTCTTCTCCATGAGAACTCGCCTTCTTGCTCATTACCGTGATTCTCCCTGCCAAACTTTGTCTTCTCATACCTTGCTATCCAGCGGCGGCTCCTCCACAATGGCTATGGAGCATCGCTCTACTGATTCAGGGCCAGCAGCTGGAAAATAAAACAATATTTTATTATCATTTTATTTTTTGCTGCTGGCTGATCAACCTTGTTTAGGGAGGGGCAGGGCTGGGCCATGGGAGAGAGGAGAAATAGAGTGCTGTGTGCACTTCTGAGTGTGCATGTTTGTTTGGCAAACCATTTTAGTCCGGCCAAACAGAAATGTGCACTTCGATGTCTCTAACCCGGCTGTGGAGAAACGGCACTGACTCCCTGTGCCTGAGCGGAGCATCAAACCAACCTGCTCAGGCCAATCCTGGTGCTGCTCTCATAGTATGAGAGCAGCGTTTAGATTGGATGGGGAGACTGTCCCAGGGACTGCTGGGAGTAGCAGGAGAACGGGGACGCACAGAAGCACGAGGCGGCCACAGGATCAGGTACGTTTTTTTTATTTTATTTTTTTAATTCAACCCCCCTGTCTCTGCCACCCTGCCACTACATTATTGGCAGCAGCCGCGACTGTTGCTACATAATGAAAACAAAACCCTTATATGCTAACTAATGAGGCTTTGTCAAACATCTGCAGTGGAAATAAAATGTGAACGAAAACATTCTGTCATGTAGTTCCTACTAATCCATCGGATCTGCACATTGTTTGGACAGCATATTCTAGGGGCTTGGTGTCAAGACTGATTCTGCACCCCCCCCCGCAGAAGATGTTGGCCTTTAGACCAGCTAGCTCACAGTGCCACCGTAAGCCCCCCTAACCTACCAGGGAGCGAATGGTTTCTGGCAACCACTGAACGTGACAATCCTGTCCCCTAAGGGATCGTGGAAACAGTACAGAACCTTTCCCTCAGTCACTCGTGCTCACTTATTCTCAGAGAAGTATACAGAGAATACACAGTGGGACATTTCTACATATTTATTGAACCATCGTTAGTCTCGTATAGAATACATGTGCTGCAATGATTAATAGACTGAAGCAGAAAAAGGTTATTACAAGCACCAACATTGTGAATAATAGATATAGTTCCACATGGTGATAAAACAATCTATATATGCAGGCATATTAAACAAGGCAGTGATCAAGCATACTCCTAATATGCAAACCCTACTCAGAGTGTACCTAGAGTGCGTGTAGGTGTAGGGCCAAGATTCTCCCCAAGGAATGATCCAACCCCATTACCTGATGGGAGTGAATGATGGACCCTGTCTTGGTCACGAACTGGACACCTCTCACGAGATGTCAGACCCCTGCTTGGTAATTTCTCAGCATGCACAGACTCTCGGTTTCAGCGGAAGTGCCCCCTCTGCTAATCTATCAGGATGCTCATCTTTTTTCTTTTTCTTTTTGTAAATCTATTTCTATTGAGTTTTCATATGAGCGCAGCATAATGATTACAGACATAGGCACTGTCGGGCATTGCAGTTGGTACAAATCATGCCACATATATATGTTTGCATAGTATCAGTACATGTCTCGTAGAAACTTAGAGAATCTGGAATAACAGAGTCAATAGGAACATTTCCAATGTGTCAACAATATATAGGTAAGGGAAGGGGGAGGGGGGGAAGGGAAAAGGGGAAATAAGAGTTTGGTAGTCCAGATACATCTTTCAGTCTTAAGTGTCCAATGGAACTTGGGTACTAGTTCATCTTGCCTTAGCATGTGTGCGCATATGTGACCATGTAGGGCCTTTGGTTGCATTAGAGCTCGTGCACAGATATGTGGCAATAAAAGATTCACAGTTAACTACACAAGAAACGCATGCAACAAAGCATAGAACATATAGAATATATGACCCACAACCCCCATACAGTTGCATGGACATATGAGGTCCATGTAATTCACAATTGTCAACTGCTTCCCCGTTTCCTAGATGCGCATACAGATGTTGTGTCAACCAGTATGTGCATATTGCAAAGAGAGTGGTGTGGTGTATACACTGCGTCGACCAGTGTATGTATTAATGGTCTACAGCTTGGGCGGATCTATTGGTGGTGTGTCTGCATTATATTGTTACTTGAAATATATAGTGTCCCAGTATGTGGCGATAGAGATCTTACGGAGCCCCAGGGTTTCTTTGCGTTTAATAGCGAAGCTTTCCGCTTTGGCCCATGCAAGCATGGAATTACGCCAAGCGCGTATGTGAGGAGGGTCAGGTGCTTTCCACCTTCTACTGATCAGCCTCTTGGCCACTATTAATCCCAGATCTAGGAACCTGGACTTGAATTTCATGGTGGGTGTCCTACGGAACTTGTGTAATAAATATTCAGGCCACTCAAACGGCAACTCCCGACCTGTGCAAGCATGTAGCAATGCGGCCACCTCCCTCCAATATGTGCCTACTCTATGACAGCTTCAGAACATGTGAAGCAGGTCAGCCCCCGGTTCCTCACATCTTGGGCATGTGGTATCACCACGATTAAGATATTGATTAATTTTCGCAGGTGTGAGGTATGCCCTGTGTATGATACACAACTGTATCTGACGGAAGCGCATGTTTCTGGGGATGCAAGTCGGGCTTTCAAGTATTTGGACCCACTCTTTATCAGTGAACTGATGACCCAGATCTTGTTCTCATTTAGGGCGAAGTGTATCAAGGCTGATTGATGCGTGGACCCTGAGCGAAGCTGCAAATGAATGTATCAGGTGTCTACCTTAACCCATGACGTGCAGGTATTGTATAGTGAGGTGTGTCTATGGCTCTGTACTAATATCTCCCCATTTTGCTGTGATCGAGGCCACAAGTGTGCGGTGAGTGAGAAACTGCCCAGGCAGTAATCCTACCCCATCCACAAGCGCTGTGTATGGCGTAAGCGCCACCTCCTGATACAGGTCTCCAAGAGTGTGGACGCCCTTTTCCTGCCACTCCCTGAGTGCAAGTGTTGTAAGAACCGCCTGCCCTGCTAGAGTGCCCTCCAGTGGTATCGCTGGTGCATAAGGGATCACATTACGTGTTATATATAGGCACCTGCGGAAGCATTTGTAGGCCAAAGCAAGTAACAAAGGTTCTGGCGTACGCAGGCGTGATCCCGGGTGGAACAGCCTGAAGGTAGAGCGGCTGTGTAGATGCATTGTCTGCACAGTGATGGTTTGACAACCATCCATTGTAATTGGGAGGCTAAATAGTATTCCTCAAAGCAGGGGGCCGCTAGTCCACCTTGGTTAGTCGGCAGGTACAGTTTGCTAAGTGCCAACCTATGTCTAGTATTGCCCCAAATGAAGTCTCTGAGCGGTCTCTCAAGAGTGGTGAAGAAGGAGGCCGGCACGTAGAGTGGCAAGTTCGTGCAGTAGTATAGGAGCCGTGGGAGTATCACCATTTTGGCGAGTGCTATACTACCTGCTAGAGCCAGCAGCAGCATACTCCAGAATCGCATTTGCGGCTTAATGGATGTCACCGCCCTCCCTAGGTTTCCATCAAAAAAGGTTGGCGGTAGATCTGGATCCCTAGATAGCGGAACGTATCAGGCTTCCACTGCACTAGTTTGCCACCCATGGTGAATACCGGGTCATTGAGTCCATCTTTGAATGGGTACAAGCAGAATTTTTCCTCTTTTACCTTCTAACCGGAGAATGCGGCATACCCCTCCAGTAGTTGGGTCAGTTGGGCAGGAACACGAGTGATGTCCCTGACATAGATGAGGAGATCATCCGCATATAGCGAAACCTGATGTGTAGCGTCTCCCAAGAGTATTCCATCCCCCAATTGGGTGTGCAACAACACTGCCAAGGGCTCCACGACGAGCGCTAACAGAAGTTGGGATAAAGGGCATCCCTTACTTGTACCTCTCTGTATGGGGAAAGGATCGGAAATATAGGGGCCTACTTTCACTCTGATAGTTGGATCAGTGTAAAGAAGACGCGTTAGTTGTATAAATGTTGGGCCAAGATCTAATTTCTCCAGCACTGCAAGCCGGTAAGGCCACTCGAAGGAGTCAAAGGCCTTTTCTAGGTCCAGCACGCGACACCCCGCTCTCGGCCACTCTCCAACCGTGTATTTTACCACCCTGTAGAACCGTCGCAGATTGAGGGAGGTACTGTGAGCGGGCACAAAGCCATTCTGGTCTGCGTGGACCAGTTCCGGAACCACTTGCGCCAGCCGATCCGCCAACACCTTCGCCAATATTTTATAGTCGGTGTTAAGCAGGGCTAGGGGTCTGTAGGAGCCCAACTCCAACGGGTCTTTGCCTGGTTTCAGCAGCAATATTAGATGAGCCTCACACATGGAGGGGGGAAGCCGCCGAGAATCCAACGCAGTAGTGAGGACAGCACCTAGGCGTTGGACCAATGAGACACGGTACGCTTTATAATGCTCTGCCGGTAGCCCGTCTGGCCCTGGGGTCTTCCCGGACACTAGGGATTGTGTGGCTTTACCAATTTCCTCCAGCAAAATCTGCTCGTTCAGTGTTTCTCTGTGTACCCCAGTCACTTTAGGCAGCTGCATCCCTTCTAAGAACCTCTCCAGATCTTGATTGTCGCAGTTACATTGGGACTGATATAAAAGTGTGTAATGTTGCGTCAGGGCTGGGTGTATATAGCGCTGCGTGACTAAGAGTTGTCATGTGTGTGTGCGTAATGCTCCAATCGGGGCGCGGGTGTGGTCTTGACGGATCAGCCAAGCCAGCAGTCTGCCAGTCCTATCCACCGCGGAGTGGGTGCGGGCTGTGTGCGCAGCATAATTATGGCAGCGAAGACGCTCCATGTATTCCGCATACCCAGAGTGCAATGTCACCAGGTGTCGTGAGTCTCTGCCTGACCCCTCCCCTTTGCGCTCGAATCACAGAAGTTGCTCTTCAATCCGTGTTAGGGAGTAGGAGAGCTGTTTGCGAACGTTCCATGTGGTCCCCATACAGTGGCCCCTAATGAACACTTTGAGGACATCGCATTGGATGAGCTTGTCGCTAGCTGTGTCTTCATTTAGCTCAAAATATGTTAAAATCGCTGTTCCTAATGATGACCGAAAAGTCGGATATATAAGGGCACTAGGCTGTAGTCGCCAAGAGGGGACTGGAGGGTGTTACGCCTCCAATCTGAGGTGCAGCAACAGGGGGTATGATCGGAGTGGGTCCGCCCTAGGTAGTGGACACCCCGGACAAGTGTGAACAAAGCCTGTGAGGCCACCAGCCTATCTAGGCCTACATGTAACCCGTGGACTGCTGAGTAGTGAGAGTATACCTGACCATTGGGGTTGAGAATTCGCCACACATCTTGCAGCGCCCAATGCGTCAGCCAGCCGGAAACGGTCTCTGCATTGGATGCGGAAAGGGTCCTGTTGAGGGGTGGGAATGATCTGTCCTGGTCAACGTTTAAGACGGAGTTAAAATCTCCCCCCAGGAGACAGGGGACCCCACTCCGGCAGGCAACCACCTCAGACACGCACGCAAGGAAAGAGAGCTGATCCGAGTTAGGGACATAGAGAGAACCCAATAATATTGCCTGACCATTCAAGCTCCCTTTCTCAAGAGTATACCTGCTGTCTGCTTCATTTATGTCTTCTTCGCAAACAAATGGGGTTCCCGCCCTGACCCATACTAGTGTGCCTCTCGCATGTGCCGAGTACGTGGTGCCAAACATCTGGCCCCTCTATCTCTTGTGTAAGCGCTCTAGCTCCACTTTGGACATGTGTGTTTCCTGCAGTAGGGCTATTCCCACTTTATGGCTTTGCAGGTATGAGAATATGGACTAGCGACACGTGGGCGTGTACATGCTGCGTATATTCCACGTGGCTATTGGAATCTGTGTCATGTCTGGTTACTGTGTTGGACTGAGCGGCATGGGGTAAATCATGCAGTTGTAGGGATGCAATGCACGTGGGGATTACGGGTCAGTTCTAAAAATCTGAAACTTAAAACGAGAACTTGAACCATGTTCACGCTGAGGGCGAGCGCCATGGCGTGGCTCGTCCAAACTAATGTGCTGCCCAACAGTGGCAGTAATTACACCAATGGAGACTGAAGTACTGGGTTTTTCAGAACCAACCCAGCGGTGCCAGGGGACACACCCGAAGACTTCGAGTTCTTCCTGTTTCAGACCACACAGAAACACAGAGTCTTCTAGATGAAGTCAAAGATCGTATTTATTGGCTGCAGACCAATCACAGGTATCCGAGAAGTACAGCACGGTGTATGTTCTCAGGGGACTGCCCTCAACCAAAAACCAGTCTTTTCTTATATACAGAATATTACGCTCTGGGCAACACCGCCCCTATTTTACAAGTGGTCGTTCACATATTTTCTCTTCAAAGAAAGAGCACAGTCATGATGATAATCCCACATTTCAGCTCGGTCAGCGCATAATTATTTACCCAGCGAGGCTCAGAACCCTCATCAGATATCAGCAGACCCCAATAAAACGGACACCTCCTCCTCGTAAAACAAGCCATAAAGTAGGAAACAGAGTCAGGTGTAAAAGAGATTAGTCAAAGTCGTGTGGGATGCACGACTTTATGATGTGTTGGGCCCTGATGCTAATCCCATAAGGCCACAGTACAAGGAACCGGCCGGGCAGGACTGACCTCGGGCAGCGGAGTCAGTTTGCATAGGTCACAAAGAAGTCAAAGAAAGATTGCGTGTCCTTTAGGCCTAGGCATGGCCTCAATGCGCAGCCTATGTGAGGGCAACCACAAAATGGTTACCCTTTTAAAATGGAACCCGAGGGTTCGACATGTAGTATCGTGTACGCGGTGAATTCATCGGTGAAACATGACGAAAACACTCATACATACCGCATTAGTCATTTGCGGTTCGCTGATACCAAGATCGGCAGGGTAGGACCATGCTACCAACATGGTTCCGAAATTTACAGTACCACAGACCCTCCTTTTGCCCTTACATAGGCAATAACTATACTCATACTAATCTGAGTCCAGGTCTATATTCATAAAGTCATGAAGATGTTGCTGTAGCATCATCCTATTGCTTAGTTCGTCCCTTGATACAGGTTTCCTTACACATGATGTAACACAGAGACTACACATTACAGGAGCACACTGTATACATAGACAGAACAGGAAAAGAATGGCTAAGATCGTCCCAGTGACTATTAGGATCTTCCATCCCCAAGCTGATATCAGTCCCCAGAACCACCCCATCATCGACCAATCTCCTTTATCCACATGGATGGATTCGGAAATCTTATGCAGTTTGGAGATGGCTTGATAGACTGTCGGAGCGTTATCTGGTATGAAAATACAACAGCTTGATTGGATAACCTTACATACCCCACCACGGTCTGCAAGTATGACATCTAGAACCATACGGTTCTGCAACGTCATGAGGCGATCTGCTTGGAGCTCAGCTGTCAAGTTACCAAGGGCACCAGCCGTTACATTAACAGTGGTTTCAACTACACGAGTCAGTTGTCTCAGGTTCCTACTATTGACCATTGGTCCCCAAAATGGCAGGAAACCCAGGAAAAAGTCTCCCGCTTCCTGACCGGCAGTATCCTCCTTACTAACAACGCCTCTCACAACTCTGGTCTTGTGATAATCAGAGGCGGCAGTAAATGTCGGCGGTAGCAAATTTGCAACATAACACGTGCCCGAGAAATCAGGGGGCAACCATGTATATGCTCGATCATTACAAACAAAGTATGTACCCTTGGCAGCCAAAAACGCAGGGGGAAACTGTGATGGGAAAATGTACGTTTCAGCACAGTCGCTCTTCCCTAATTGAGCTCTTAGATTCTGACCATTACCTTGTAAACAGAACCGACCTATGTGGGGTACGACCCAAATCGGGGATGAACTTTTACGCTGTTTCTCGCCCAGACTAATGCTATACCCCGTCGCGTTCCAACCCACATAAGCTCGCAACTCATCCTTGGGAATAGATGAATATGCATCAATATCTCTGCTCATATCAGCAACTCCTTTCATCAAGGCCTTATTGTTCGTGCTAGGTCTAGTGGAACGCGGTGGTCGCGGGGAGTAGGTTTCAAGCGCAAAAAGAAACATAGTCTGGAATGCCCATGATGACCCATTATAGCTAAACGGCAGCACTAGATATGGGATACCCTTATTAATGGTATGTGGCATCCAACCACACACCCAGCAATTTGTTGTGTTCATAACTAGTTGGTGCTGGTGCAGGAGTTGAATAAACAAATTGTTTATGAACTCAGAACGTCTAGCTCGTTCGTGTTCAGGCAGAGGGTGGAAAGAGTGTGAGGAAACAGTAGGAGGAGGTATGGGCTGTATAGTGGGTGCAAACGGCACTTGAAAAGACAATAATACATAACCTACAGAAAACATCATCATGCTAAATAGGACAAACAGACATAATATTACAAAACGTTTGCTATTCGTTACTTTACATATTCTGCTCTTAAAATTTATTTCCTCAGCGGGTCTCTTCATCTCGAAAAACTCCATCCTCTAATCGTGCTGTTCGCGGCGGATGAATGTCTTCTGCTAAGGAGTACACCTGTCAATCCAGGGAACGCCCTAGACCAACCAGACCATTGACCTAACGTCTCCGGTTTGTACCCCAAAGTCTTGGCACCGCGACCCTGCAGCTGAACCCGGATGGCGGTTCGAAAAAGCAAAAAAAAGAAAGTTTTTCAGATGGAAGAGAGAGCTGCACTTCTCAAAAAAATATCAAAGAAAAAGAATTTTTATTTGTCTATAGTTCTCGGCCTCAGATTGTAGCGACTTCTTGTAGGTACTGTTTGGTCTTGAAACAAGAGTTCAGGCTCTGTAGTGTCCAATTGAATTGACGGTGGCACAGTTTCTTGCAAGATGTCATCGCTTTCCTTCTCAGAAAGCGTTCCTTTTACTCGTGCATCGCTAAATGGCAGAACAGGAGGCACAGTCTCAGTCTCTGAGTCAGCGATCCCTTTCTGGACCCACTGGTCATAAGGCAAAGGGACCCTCTTACAGTGAACGTTGTGTATCCAGTTCTTTTTCCCTTTCACTCGAACAGCTGATCTCGTCGAGAGAAGGACGAGATGGGGGCCGGTCCAACGGGGCTCGTCATTTTTCGTCCACTGAATGTTTTTGACCAGCACCCATGACCCAGGATTAATGGGATGTCCTGGAGCTTCAGAGACCTAAGGCAGAGTATCATGCACCTGTTGGTGTAAAACACGCAATTTAGCCGTCAATTCATACAAATAATCAAGCAGTACTGGGTGTTCGATCTCACTGAATTTTGTAGGCCTTGGCACTCCCCATATATTGGCCGGGCGGCCAAACACGATTTCGTAGGGACTAAGTCCCACTCGTGAATGCAGTCATTCTTGTTGATAGGAGTGCTAAGGGCAGAGCGTCAGGCCATTTACGACCCGAACTCGCTTGGATCTTGGCTAATTTGAGCTTCAATGTGCCATTGTAACACTCTACTAGTCCAGCTGATTGGGGGTGATTTGCAGCGTGGAATTTCTGCTTTATACCTAGTCCCTCACATACATTCTTCATCACTCGTCCCACAAATTCACTCCCATTATCACTCCATACCATTCTTGGCATTCCAAACCTAGGGAAGAATTCGTTGACAAGGGCTTTAGCTGTGGATAAGGCAGTATTGTCTTTTAGGGGGTATGCTTCTATCCACCTTGAAAAAGCGCAGACAACAACAAGTACATGTTTCAAATTGTTGCACCTTTCCATGTGGATGAAATCTAGCTGCAAAACCTCAAACGGATACGTTGGAGGCGCAAAATGACCAGCTGGAGTTGGGGTTCCCCTACCAGGATTGTATTTCAAACATACCATGCAATTTTTGACCACATTCTCTGCACACTTGGGAATTCCAGCATTCTGCCATACTGGAGCCAACAACTTACAAATCCCTTTCACACTGATATGCGCCATTCCATGTGCCGTCGTGACCACTGGAAGCACATATGCATCAGGTAACAACCATCGCCGGTGTTCTGACAAATCAATCCAACAACCATTTTCATCCAATTTACCCTTACTTTCTTTCCATATGCTCAATTCTTTCTCTGTGGCTTCAGCTTGAAGGGACTTCACACTCTCTATCGTGTCTTCACACATTCCAACATCACCAACCCATCTTGCAGGGCCTGCAACATACATTCGATTCGTCACATCTTTTGCTGTTTCTTTCGCGATTTCATCAGCAAATGCATTACCACGACCAACATCATCAATAACCTTCTTGTGTGCACTGCATTTTACAATCGCAACTTGTAATGGTAAGGTCAACGACTCAAGGAGATCATTCACCAACTGACCATTCTGAATCTTAGTTCCATGCGAAGTCAGGAACCCACTTTCTTTCCACAAGCGCCCAAAACTATGGGCCACGCCAAAGGCATACTGACTGTCAGTATATATGTTCACTTTCATTCCTTTCGACAACACGCATGCTCTTGTAAGTGCAATTAATTCTGCTGCTTGAGCCGAATTATGTGGTATACGTGCAGTTTCAACAATCGTGTGCAGAGTCGTGACAGCATATGCAGCAGTCGTATCACCATTCGGAAGCTTGAAACACGAGCCATCCACCCATAAGGTACCATCACACTCAACCAGGGGAGTATCTTTAAGATCCACTCTCCCTTTTGTTTCGTCTTCTGTTCTGAACAGACAATCATGCTGTTCAATCTCATCTGTGTCTGCTGAAATTGGCAGTAAAGTAGCTGGATTCAACGTGTTGCACCTCTTTATGTGCACATGACTCGCTAGCAGTGTCAACTCGTACCCTGACAATCGATCACTAGTTAAATGCTGTGTCTTGGTCCTGTTTAATAATGTGTCCACTGCGTGTGGCACCATCACAATCAACGTGTTGTTCATTACTAACCCAGCAGACTGTCGAATAGAAACAGCTGCTGCCGCTGTGGCTCTCAAACAACTTGGCAAAGCCTTGGCTACCGGATCCAAAGTCGACGGAAAATACGCGCATGGACGCTGTCTGTCTCCAAAAGACTGTGTCAGCACTGACAACGCACAACCTTCTTTCTCGTGAACATACAATGTAAAAGGTTTACTGTAGTCGGGGGTACCCAATACAGGAGCCGAACATAATGCCTTACGTAATTCCGAAAAACTTTTCTGACACTCTTCAGACCATGGGACGGGATTCGGTGTATCTTTGCATGTTAATGCTATCAAAGGTTTTGCCAGCAAAAAAAAACTCGGGATCCACTGCCTACAGTATGAAGTAATACCCAAGAAAGCACGCACTTCTCTCTGTGTTCTTGGCACGCTCAATTGTGCAATGGCCTGAATTCTTTCTGGGGTCAGTTTCCTTCCCTCCTTCGACAAGAGATGACCTAAGTAGGTCACTTCTTGTCAACAATATTGCAGTTTTGAGAGAGACACTTTGTGATGAAAGGCAGACAAATGACGCAACAATGACAATGTAGCTTCCTTACAAATCTCCTCAGTATCCGCGGCGATTAGTAAATCGTCAACATACTGAATAAGGGTAGCACCACTAGGTAAGACAATTATATCAAGCTGCGCCTTTAAAGCCTGACTGTATATTGATGGACTTTCACAGTAGCCCTGCGGAGCGCTTTTAAAGCGGAAGCTGCGACCTCCTAAACTAAAACCAAAAATATCCCTGCTTTCCTCTGCAATCGGAATGCTAAAGAAAGCATTCTTTAAATCAATCACTGAGAACCAAGCAGCGGAAGCTGGGATCATAGTTAACAAGGCAGTTATATCAGGGACAACTGGAAACTGTGGCACAACTATCTTATTGACCTCTCTAAGATCGATCACAAATCTGTAAACAGGTGGCTGAGAAGGGTCAGTACGTTTTAAAACAGGCAGAACCGGACTATTGCAAACGTTGCCTCTTGTCTCTTCAATTACCTCCTTTTCAATCAAGTCATAGATGATTGCTAACAACGCTTTCTCACCTTCATTAGAGATCTTGTACTGGGGAATGCGTGGCAATTTAACATTGGCTTTCAAAGTGACCACATATGGCGGTATTTCCAAGAGACCCACATCGTTAGGACCAGTAGCCCAAAGGACATCCGGAAGAGACGACAATTCAGCTGGCAGTTTATTCTTCGACAAATACATTGGAAAAATCACCTCCCTACCCAGTGTAAGTTGTACTCCCGAGGGGGAACAATATAATGTCGCATGTAATCTCTTTAACAAATCCAATCCTAACAGATTTTCACCACAACCTGTCGTTAGGATAAGGGGTGCTTTCAGCTTACAAGGTCCAACAGAAAGGGGCATAGGACTAGAGATCGGGTTCCTAACCGGGGCGCCAGAAAAACCCACTGAAACATTCATTTCGCCAGACAAAGGCGCGCCAGGGAGTTTTGAGTGCATAATTGAACTCTTTGCAGCACCAGTATCCAATAGAAAAGGCTCTGATACACCCGCTGTAGTCACCTTGACATACGGTCCACTCTGGTCCACTGGCACTAAAACAACTCCCTCTCTCTGTCTATGGCTGTCCTAGTAATCATCACCTTCCGCATTTCCATCTTCTGCATAATAGTCGTTATTATAGTACTGAGCTGTCCCACCAGTTACATTGGCCTGCTGATCAAAACTGTTCATCGTATTTTGAGGCGGAAGAGGACGCGCGTTCTGGGGAACATTCCCACGCCCTCTACCTCTAGGAGCTTGCTGACCACCTCTGCCTCTCGCGCCATAAGCATTATTCGTGCGCTGCAACAATATAGGACAACTATACTTAAAATGACCTTCTTGTTTGCAATACGAACACTGATTGGGACCCACAGGAACACGCGGTTGGGAATACCCGAACCTTTGCGAGTTACTCTGAAACTGTTGGGGTTGTTGATAGTTACTCTGACCTTGCTTATAGTTATTCTGATCTCCACGTGGCGGGTAAGCCTGCTGTAAAAGAACCTTCGTCTTTAATTCTTTTGTTTTCTTGTCTGCTCTATCCTTCTCATCTTTATCCCTATTTTTCTAATACTGTGTAGTAGCCAGTATTTGCGCTGATGAGGAAACAGCCCAAGAACTCTCTGAATCTTTTAATTTCCTACACAACTCGGGAAGCAAATTATGCACAAATTTATCAACAAATAACCGTTGACCACCTTCCGTACTGATGTCTTGACCACTGTGGTCGATAAATGTTTCTTCAAACCCGGTGAAGAAATCAGACACTGTGTCGTCTTTCTTTTGTTTGCATGCAGATAATTTATCCCAATTCACACGCATCGCTGGCATTAAAGTCTTCATGTAGGTAATAATTCTACCAGGGAGTTCTGCTACTAAGGGCTCAGGTTTCGCACCACCAACTTGTCTAGTGTCTGTAGCAGTGATATTAGCCCATGTGCCACCTAATTCTGCAGCATGATCTGCATTACGAATCAACCCCCATAAAGGGTGCGGAACGACATTCCCGAACAACATATCTATGTCAGCTAGGTTCATGACACACGATTCTGCAGTCTGTGATAACTCCTTATAATATCCTGCGGGGTTTTTACGAGGGTCAGGCAATGTCTACTTAAGGGCTAAAACTTCTGATCGCTTCGAAGGAACATGTACCCAAACACGCTGGAAATGAGCTGGCATAGCAGCAATACCGTTAGCGGCATCAGCCGCAACCGCGTCCTTCCATACCGGAGGGACTTCTCTCATAGGGTATTGTCTAACATTCCTATCAGAGGAGTCATGTTCAAACAGATGCTGAGAAGGACCCCCTATCCTAAAAGACAATAATGTCGCAACTGCTTTCTCAACATCGGGACCCACAATCGTACCTTTTCCAAATTCAAACCGTACATGGCACAATTCCTGCGGGCTTAAGTCCAAACCATGATCTTCCAATTCCTCACAGAGGAATTCACACATTTTCTCGAAAACGTATCTCTGTTTTGGTGCTTCCCATTGATGAAAAACATTTACAACAGACTCTACATCATATCTTGAAGGAAAAACAATCCATTTATATGCCATGCGGTCTAATACTTTTTTCTCTTCAGAACCTGGCAGCTGACTACGCAACTGCGTACGTTGTGAACCAGGGGTCGTACTAAATGACCCAAAGAGAGGCGATAATAAACTAGTGACCGCACTAGCTATTCGTTGTCGTGTAGAAGGAGAAGTTGAGGCAAGAACAGGGGGAAAGACAGAGGGAAGAAAAACGGGTGCAGATACAGGTACAGGGGTCATATCAGGAAGAGCGCCGAGGGAGGCAGCTGATGTACTAGGTAAAGTCGCAGGAAGCGCGGAAGAGATAGGCAGCGCAACCGGCGGCCCTTGAGAGGGCTGCGCCGTAGGCATCAGAGCCGGATGAGGAGGAGCTGGCGGCTGCGGGAAAGCTTGCGGCAAATTAACTAGAGGCCGTACATATAAAGGCTGCGGAGGCGCTGTAGCACTCTGCGCATATGGGGGTGGCGAACTCAGCAAATGTGACATTAGGGGATCTTTCTCCTTTTCTTCTGACGCATCTTGCTGAAGGGGCGGCAAAACTGGGTAGCATTTATCAATCACTAATTTATGTTGCCTGTGCAGCTGCTCATTCATTTGTTCTTCTTCATTATCTTTAAACTGCAAGGCTGCTTGCATTATCGACATACCTTTCTCTCTTTTATTTTTCTTGGCTAATTTGATTTCTTTCTGCTTGGCTTCCTTTCGCCATAGGCGGAAAGAATCAAACATGGCCGGCCGGGCTTTCTCTTTAAATAATTTAACTTCTAAGTTATCCAGGATTTCTGTGTCGAAACTACCATTTTGGGGCCATTTTAAAACACCATCCTTCCTGGTGTATCGGATCCATACTTCATTATACGCAATGGGGCCCACGCCATGTTTCACATAAAGCTCATACGTTGGAGTTCCAATTGGAGGAACTGGACACGAATCCTCTAATCGGGAGTCCCTATTACAACCCAAACAAAACAAATTTCCAAATATACTAGAACCAGGCATTGTCGCTCACTAGTCTAGTTTCAAACGTCAAAGGATTATCGAATACGATAGTCTCGTGAATACACGAGTCCTTCGGCTTTGGCACTTGCAAGTTCCAAATCAAAGCGATCCCGAAGGGATACCAAACTAAGAACCAAACTAAGAACTGGGAGACGCTCCACTTATACTTAACTGAGGTATCGATTACGTCACCAGAAGACTCGTTAAATCGTTTCGCTCTACCAAATCATCAAGGGTCCAAAACAGGGCGATAGTCAGGGCAGCAGTCCTTTGTAGCCGTCGGGACGCGGAGAACCTCGCAGTAAAGACTTTCGGACCACGTCGACATGCAGGGGTCGATGAAGTAGCGGCCTTCCTCCAGAAGTTTCACACGAAGCTCCTCACGAACCTCTGGCTTGGACCGGTACCGCTGAAATCGCCCCGAGTTGGGCGCCAACTGAAGTACTGGGTTTTTAGAACCAACCCAGCGGTGCCAGAGGACACACCCGAAGGCTTCGAGTTCTTCCTGTTTCAGACCACACAGAAACACAGAGTCTTCTAGATGAAGTCAAAGATCGTATTTATTGGCTGCAGACCAATCACAGGTATCCGAGAAGTACAGCACGGTGTATGTTCTCAGGAGACTGCCCTCAACCAAAAACCAGTCTTTTCTTATATACAGAATATTACGCTCTGGGCAACACCGCCCCTATTTTACAAGTGGTCGTTCACATATTTTCGCTTCAAAGAAAGAGCACAGTCATGATGATAATCCCACATTTCAGCTCGGTCAGCGCATAATTATTTACCCAGCGAGGCTCAGAACCCTCATCAGATATCAGCAGACCCCAATAAAACGGACAACTCCTCCTCGTAAAACAAGCCATAAAGTAGGAAACAGAGTCAGGTGTAAAAGAGATTAGTCAAAGTCGTGTGGGATGCACGACTTTATGATGTGTTGGGCCCTGATGCTAATCCCATAAGGCCGCAGTAAAAGGAACCGGCCGGGCAGGACTGACCTCGGGCAGCGGAGTCAGTTTGCATAGGTCACAAAGAAGTCAAAAAAAGATTGCGTGTCCTTTAGGCCTAGGCATGGCCTCAATGCGCAGCCTGTGTGAGGGCAACTACAAAATGGTTACCCTTTTAAAATGGAACCCGAGGGTTCGACATGTAGTATCGTGTACGCGGTGAATTCATCGGTGAAACATGACGAAAACACTCATACATACCGCATTAGTCATTTACGGTTCGCTGATACCAAGATCGGCAGGGTAGGACCATGCTACCAACATGGTTCCCGAAATTTACAGTACCACAAGGTATTGGTATGGGGCAGGCGGCATGTGCCTAGCTAGATGTATTGGCTTTCCCTATATGATGCTAAGCTGGCATCTACGTCCCCATCCTGTTCGGTGGTGTGAGCATGTGTTATGCATGTGTGACGTCGGACATGGTCATACTATAGCCGGTATGCGTGTGACGAAATACAACATTAGCAGCGATGGCGTTACTGCATAAGGTGAACAGTGATACATAGAAGTGACATAAGAGAGGTGTCATTCATGTATATAGCAGACTTATAACATGTAAAATCAATATCAGGCAACGCAATATTAGACTATACTTGCGGGCAAATCCCGCTTTATTACACTTTGCGATGGAAGTCCCTCACACAATGTCATCCGCAGTCTGTGGGGTAACATCAGGCGGTCTACCCCTATTGGAGTCTTCAGGTCTAGGGGTTGACGAGCCACTGGCAGTCGCTGATTCAGAGGAACTGAGTACTTGTGCTTTGCGATACTTCTGGGTTCCCAGTGTCGTTACTGCTTCCAGGGCCTTGCGACGTTCTATTTCTCTCTGCTCGAATGAGGCGCCGCTGCCTTCAAAGACATGTCTCCTACTTTTCTTTTTTCCCACTTCTTCGCTTGTGAGGCGGGTCCACGTCCACAGGCCCGACTCCTCCAGCCAGGCCCACGCCTCATCAGGTGAATCAAAGAAGCGGGTAGTACCCTTGGCTATCACCCTCAGTCTGGCAGCGAACAGTAGGGAGTAGGAAAGTTCCAGTTCACATAATTTGCGTTTCACAGCTGTGAAAGTGCTCCGCCTCCTCTGCACCTGTGATGTGTAATCCGGGAACATCATGATTGGATGTCACCAACTCTGAGATTAGGTAGCTTGCGAGTTTCCCGTAAAATTGTGCCCCTGTAATTCAGGAGCTTGAAGAGGAACAGACGCGGCCGAGCCCCTGGGGAGTGCTTTTGGGTCGGAACCCGGTGCGCTCGCTCCACAACAAAGTCCGGTGACAGTGTTCCCGGTGGCAGAATGTCCTGCAGCCAGTTCTCTACGTATTGTTCCGGGGCTCAAACCTCCGCTCCCACTGGAAGGCCTACCACATGGATATTTTTTCGGCGAGAGCGTCCTTCTGCATCTTCGACTCTATCTTCCAAGACATGTCCGCGATCTAGAACATCTTGTAGGTCCGCAGCATGATTGTGGATGACAGGCTTCAGTTCAGATAGTGACTGGGATTGCGATTGCACCTTCTATGCCAGATTATGATGATCCGCCTTTAGGAGAGTAAAATCAGACTCCACCTTATCAATCCTGGCTTCAAGTGATGTTCGTGTTTGCTCCAAAGTAGTTCCAATTTTCTCGACAGCTGCCAGCACTGAATCCAGTTTTGCCACCAGTGTCGCATTTGGGATTTCCTTAGCCGCATCATCATCCGCATTCAGTAGGTCTAGGGTAGCGGCGTGCGTTGCATTTTGCTGAGTGTTGGTGTGGAGGCTGCCCATTGCTAGTTTTTGTGCGGCATTGACTCCGGGCTCCGAGTGAGTGTGCAGCAACAGGTATCTAGGCAGGTTAATGACGTAGAGATGTTCCTGTAAGCTGTGCTCGTTACAGTGAAAGCATACCCGATGCTGCAGTGTAGTGCGTCATTATTGATGTCCCACTTCAGATTTTTGGGGTTCAGGGCTCCTGCGTTGGATCACTGCTGCCCCAGCGCCACCTCCAGTAACGTGGCCACAGGCTGAAAGAAGTGCGTCACTGGCAGATCGTCTGCTGTGTCATACTCGGCATACAGACCCACTGTCAGAAAGAGCAGTACACAGGCAAGGGGAGGGGGGCCTTCCGATGCCCCTCCAGGGATATGTCTCAGCCAGCGAGGTCGTGGCTTCGGCAGCATCTGGACCACCTTCGTGTCGCAGGGCGATGAGCACTGGGCCTGCACATCTATTACAGGGAATGGGTCTGCAGAAGGTCGAGTATAGGCCGCATCTGTCTTCTGGGCGCCCTGGCAGATCAGGCCGGAGCCACCACCACCTCCAAGTCGAGTGTCACAGTCAGGGCAGCAGGGTCATAGACCGCAGCAGCCCTACGATCTCCTCGCAGAATGGAGCGTGTATCAAACCCCTGCAGGGGCGTCTGCTGGGCCTCTCGGTGAGTCCAGCATGCGATCACAGGCTTAGTGTTAAGTTTGATGGTCCCAGCACAAACGGCGATATGTGCAGGCAGGAATCTCAGGGCACAGTGCACTCAAAGCAGGGACGGGGGGCCGGCAAGCAGTGCACCATGGCAGACACTGACCAGCAGTCTCGGTGTTGCGGGTACAGCTGCAACGGCTCACTCAGATCTGCCACACTCACCACAGTCTCACAGCAGTCAGGGCCATCTCTACGCGCTCACCTCACCGCTGGGCAGACCGCATATCAACGCCTGCTGCCTTCACAGCCCGCGGTCGCACTCAGAGCGATGAAAAGACATCGGCAGGGACCACAGATCAGCACCAGCGGATCCACACCGTTAATTAGTGTGGATGGGACGGATACAGGATATATGACAGGAGAACAGAGGGATTCACGGCAGGGCTCCAGTAGATTGCGTCTGCCATGTTGGCTCGTTGGCCACGCCCCGGGATGCTCATCTTTTATAATAGAAAGCAGCCTTGCGATGTGCGTATAGATTAGTGATGTTATGTATATGTAGATAGTCGTGTTGCCCTGTGGATGAAGATGATGATGACATTTGTACAAAGTGCAAAACAAGACCCTGTACATGATGTTCAGAGCGTTGTGATAATGTTGTGCAAAGCTGGATGTGTAAACAACTTTAGTTTCAGGAAAATAATCCAACATTGTCATGTACGCAAATATGTGCAAAAGTTCGTAACTAAAAATGTTATTTGTGAAGACAATGTAAGAAATCAGCTGCTTCGCTACATGGGCCAAATTTGGGAATATAACAATTCCATATTGAAGGTTGAACACAATTCAAATGTTAACTGCAAAGTGAGCTTACACTGAAATTACACAGACCTCACAATTAAATCAACTTAACAGTGCACTGGGTTTCAAATATGTGCACAATTGTAAAGAAAAGTTTTTTAACACATGATTAATGCAAAAGGCTAGTAAGAAATATTAATTTAATTACACTCAAGTGAATATAGTGTGATGTTACACATGAACCTCTAAACATTAATTGCACATACCTTTTGTCTCATTAGCCTAAAATAAATCACTACAGGAACTGAGACCTAGCTGTTTTAACTGATGCCAGATTGAGTTACCTTGTTTAGCTAAAGGGGAGACGGGCCGTGGATTCCCTCCTTGGACGTCACCTACCCAGTCGGTCTTTAGGCAGACTTCCTTTCGTCTCTCCTGTCGTCTCTTCCCTGATCCTCCCTCTTCTCATCTCCCCTTTCCCCAGCCACTATTTTTTCTTTCCTTTCTCTCCTCTCTCAATGTATTGCTTATTTTTTTGACTTAATTTGTAATTGTGATAATTTTCTATTACATTGTGGAACCTAATGTAAAGTGCTCTGATACCTTCGGGTCTAGCCAGCGCTATATAAAACTCTTTAAATAAATAAATAAATAGATTATCCTTTATAGGTGTCGATTACTATGTCATTTGGAAGGGCTTCGAATCAGATTTGGGTCTTCCGAATCGGATTCAGAAGGCTTGGTTCTGACCGAATCGGAAAACTTTCCAAACAAGCAATTACGATGTTAGGACTTTCCGAATTGCTTCCGAATCCAAACCAGACGGCATTCAGAAAGTCAGAGTCAGTCGGAGCCGTATTGTGTGTGTCTACAGGCCACGTTTCCGAACGACTCGGAAGCTTTCCGACCGAGCAATTACGATGACAGATTTGGACAGCCCTTCCAAATCAGTTGTTCCGACTTGGATCAGCTGTCGGGATCTGACGTGGGGTGCCCATAACAGGCCCCCTTCAACTGGGGCCTTCTGAATTGGACACATGGGGGACCCATGGGACCCCCCTTTCCAACCATGCACACTGTGGCAGGCACCAAGGCTTGCCCACCACAGGGTGCACAATTTTCCCCAGCTACCCCTTTCTTCAATGGGAGCCTGTGTATCTGTTCGGATTACAGGCTCCCATTGAAGTCAATGGGATTCCAACCGAATCGCATTCGGATGCATTGTAATCGGTCGGTTGGTCTCCTCAGATCCAATTAGTTCAGAAATCATTCGGTCAGAATGCTTTCAGAACGAGATCATAATCGACCCCATAGTATTAATAAATGAGTACTTCAAACTTCACCATTAGTCACATTTCTTAAACACACAATCAATAATATCATATCTGTTACACGTGAAGCCCTTTAAATATACGGTAGTCCATCTTCTTTTAGTTAAGGTAATCGCACAGAGGGTCTAATTTGGATGTCGGTCGGTAAGCCTCCAACCGACACCAAGGTTTCAAATCCGACCGCCATTATTGTAATACGGCGGTCGGATTTAAAACCCGTCGGCCAGTCGGAACCACCACATGATCCTGTACCGATGGCATTTCCGCCATCGGGTTTATGATGTCGGTTTCTGGCAGGCTTTCCATGTCAGCCTTTCCACCATGAAAAGCCTGCCGAAAAGCGACTTTGAGGCTCCCTTCTTCCGCAGCCTCCGGTTGGGGGCCGAGAGGGCACCATAGGTGCCCCCCCTGAAAATCCCTTCACCATGTAGTATGCACCGGGATTTACACAAACTCCCATTTCTCAATGGGAGCTTGTGCTGTGGGCAGTTTCCGCCCATACCACAAGCAACCATAGGGAAATGGGAGTTTGCGACTGCACCATGTGCGGTCACATTGTAATTGCGGTTTCACACTGTCGATCCGAGGTCGGTCAGTTCCGAAACTGCATTGATGCCTGTCGGCGGCTACTCCTACTGACATCATAATTTGCCCCAGAATATTTTTGAAGTGCAGAATACTCATGATTATGACACTCCTACAGTATATTCGGATGGAATCAAAATTACCATGTTCCAATCCCCCCTCTGATGGCGTATCAAGCCCTCCCATAATCTCTTAATTTTCTCTTTTGATTTTCTCTCATTGCTAAACCTTTGTTGTAGCTATTGCTTTTCGCTTGAACTCCTCCAAACACTTCATTTCATTGTAGTTTTCATTCTGCTTCCTTTATAATTCTATGTATTCCCTTTTTCGTGGTACTCCTTTGTTTACCTTGTATTTCCTGTACACCTTCACACCCATAATCAAGACTATTGCTCAAAGGACAATGATCAACAGTGGTCTCAAAATGGAACCAACTGTACCACTTCCAAAATTCGCATACCACCTACCTACAGCACTATGTGCTCGTAGGCAACTTATCAACTACAGTGGAATGTTTCCTGATCTCAATGGCAATCAATATCACCCCTACATTTGAAATTATAGTGCCAAAAATACCTCTCACAATCTCTCCAGCACTGTTACCTCGTTTGGACCTAGATTTCTCCTCCGACCAGGATCATCAAAATTCTCCACATGATAAATCTTTGGAAACACTACTCCTAAATAACATGTTCCATACCATTTGTTTGGCAACTTAAAGTAAGCATTCTTGTCACAAATAAAATAAACCCCAGGAATCACAAGATCAATTCCATCCAAGAAATGTTTCCAAGTGCTTCGAAACTCAATGGTATGATCACACTCACCTTCCCTACAGACATAGTATCATATTCATTCTTATCATTGTGTATGTACAATTTCCCATGGTGTTGCCAATCTGTTGTCAATGCTCCAATATTCCCTGCTGTTTGATGATCTAGCTCTTCCTGTGACCAACTCACAACATGAGTTCCTTTAGCTGCATTTGTCTTTAGTGCTCTATATCTATCTTCTACTTGATTTAAGAATTTCTTTTCGATGTCAGTAATAATGCAGGTCAAAATATGTCTATGTGCATAAGCAGTATCTAATGTTTTAATCGGAGCATAATACCTACTAGCAGTTTCAGCAATTTGAGCATATGAATGATTATTTGAATGTTTGAACAGTGAGACTTTAACAAAAACCAAATCATAATTAAAATAATAATACTGAATATGACCCTTTCCATAGAAACCATGTAATGCCATATGTCAATGGTATATGATGACATGTGATACCCTCAGCTACTGAAGCAGTTAACTGCATGCAAACATAACAATCTGTTGCTTCCATTGTGTTAACATAGTTATAAAGCATATTAGTGTAAGCATTTAATGTATATTCTCCTCTGGATAAATCTTCATGTAAATTCTGCCCTCCTAATGAATATAAACCTCCATCTACATTGTGTGGAGGTTACTGCTCAGATATATGTTTCTCTTCTTTAACATAAGTCAAACCTGAATGTAATCCTACAATTAACACTATCAAGCCTAACACTACAAATATTAATACTGTACCTATTGTGTACCTACTATTTAGACTCAGACCAAGTGGGTAAAGAAATAGCAGCAACAGAATCATTCTGTCGGTCTCCAACTGTGCAAATAGCAAAACAATCTTTATTTGTGCTCAAATGTATTCACAAAAATATGTAAAATCTTGGAGAGGCTTCCCTAACCCTACTTTGTGTTCTGGATGTCAACCCTAATTTTATTCTTCTTCCACTTTGGCCTAGGTATTCTTCTTTAAGCAACTCAACAAAGTTCATTTGTATTCTCTAATAATATGAGGGCCAAGTTCATTAATAAGCATCTCCAATATCATTACTCTCAATCCATCAACAAGGCCAGGAGACTCTTTTGAACTTAGATAGGGAAATTGAGTCTCATTCAGCAGTAAGGTTCTCAAAGCAGTCTTGTCGGGTAAGGAAGTGCAAATGTGAAGAGAACTTCCAGAGGGGTGGGTCTTGTTGTCATTATTTGTGAGATAAGTACACTCAGAAGAAGAGTACCTCCAACAAGGCACCCTAGATCTTTTAGACCTTCTGAGATCTGATCCTTCATGTTCGTTTCCTCTCAGCTCATATTCACCAGATGCCTCAGATATGAAGGCAAGAGTTCTTTCAGATGATAACTTCAACCTTGTACTTTCTTTACTCTTTGACCAGGTTACTTCCGCCACTACTTGTGGTCCCACAGCACTAGTTCCTTCATTGGGGTCAGAACCTGATTTGTTCTCCATTACAGCATCAGCTTCTTTTAATTCAGAAACAGCTTCAGGTTCATTGAGACCCCCCTCAGATCGCTCAGGTGCTGTCTCGGGCTCTGTCTGGTCCCCTACAGTGTGACTGACCTCTTCCTGTGGTCTTTCAACCACTGCTGACGTCTTGTCTGGGAGAGGTGGTGTTATTCATTGAATGGGACAAAGGACTCTATGAGTGTGGGATGCGTGCACCCAATTAGGAAGCCACCACACTTCACAGTAGTCATAGTGATCAAAATCACCTGGTACGGACCATCCCACTAGGGCTCAAGACAGTTCTTTCTCACATGTTTCATCACCATGACCCATTCACCAGGAGTAAGGTCATGGCACTGCTCCTGATGTGGCAGTGCTGTCACCGCTTCAACCTGGCAAGGCACAAAACAAACCAAGTTAGCCAATTCTTTACAGTAATCAAGCACCAAATCATCTGTGATATTTGCAAGCATATTCACAGGCACAGCAGGCAACCGCATTGCCATTTCCATGATTATCTCATGGGATGATTATCCTGTCCTTTGATCTGGGAAACTGCGAAAACTCACTCCACACAAGGGGCAAAGCATCAGGCCATTTCAGAGAACACTTTAGACAACCTGGATTTCAAAGTGGCGTTGACCTGTTTCATGACACCTGAAGCTTCTGACCGATAACTGCAATGTAATCTCTGCTACACCAGCAACACCGCACATAGAATTCTTAAAATGAGTTTCTCTGTATGATTCCAAAGAGGATGGAAATCCGAATCTCGCAATGAGTTCCCTTAACAACAGCTTAGCCACAGTGAGGCTCTCACATCTCTTAGTAGGGTGGGCTTCCACCCAATGTGAAAAGATGCACACCACTACAAGAATGTACTTCAATCCATTGCATACTGGCATTTTAATGAAATCCAGCAGTATCCTGTTGAAAGGACCTCCAGATCTTCCTATGTGACTCAGTGTAACAGCAGTTCGTTTTCCCACATTCATTTGTTGGCAAATCACACATCTGTAACATAATGTCTCAGCCATCACTCAAAAATGCAGGTTATACTGAATCTGCCTAAACAACCTCCCCATGGCATCCCTTTCTACATGCATCAACCCATAATAAAATCTCGCCATCTGTGGCAACAAATTATTTGGCAGTACTAGTCTTCCATCTCCTGAAACCCGAATACATCATATTGATTCACACATTGAGGAAATTCGATTTTCGATCACTATCGTATTGAGCCTCCATTTTGTGCTTCGCCGCCATTTTGTGTTGCCCTCACTCAGGCAGCACGACGAACGAAGTCTTTTCTGCTTTTCCTGCAGTATCGTGTCAAAATAGCCTTCTGCCTCTGTTTACAAAGCTGGTGTTAGAGACTGGCCAAGTACACTAATCCCTGTCTGGTTTTTCTAATCCCTGTCTCAACTATCTGTTGGTTCACACTATTCTCTTCTGACTCTATCTTATCTTCTGGCCTTCGCTGTCCTCTGCTCATATTCTCTTGTTTCACAACTGTCCTCCAAAACACACAAACGTATCTCGCCACCTGCAAGTCAGTTACAGACACGTTAATACCTTAACCTGTGGGGAGGGGTGGCAAACACAGTTGGAGGAGAGGCTTCTTCGGGTTACTTGATACTTTGTTTTCCAACTCTTTCTATTGGCTCTGACTTATCTTCAGACTATTCTTATTGGTTTTTCATGTATGTTTTAGGTGTGTCCTTCGTTAATGTATATGTCACCTATGTACTATAAAAGATTGTGCGCCACGGAGTGAAGTGGCAGTCTCCTGAGAACATACCGTGTGTACTTCTAGGACAACTGTACTAGCTGCAGCTAATAAAATCTGATCTTTTACGCTGACAGAGTGTCCCCGTGTCTCTGTTAGCTGAAGCAGGAGAACCCAGGAGATTAAGGCATACCCTGCGCCGCATAAGGTTTCTGGTTCTTCAAATGGCGCCCAACGCGGGGCGGCTTCAGAGGTAGTAGTTCTGCCTGAAGGTCGTGAGGAACCCCGCAAGAAAATTCTGGAGGAATCGCGAACCACGTCAAGCGACCCCTGTATGTCGAAAGTGGTCCGAAGGTCTTTTGCAGCGTGGTTACTCCTTCCTGACGGCTACTGACGACTGCTGCCATGACTGCCGCCCTGCCTTGGCCCTCTTTTTTGGTGATGTATGGTAAAGCGAGACGATAAACAAGCCTCTGTTGGTGTAAGAAGACATCTTAGTTAAGTATTGGTGGGTCGCTCCCACTCTTTGGTTCTTTGGTTCTTTGGTTCTTAGGTTCTTTGGGTCTTTGATTCAGGTATTGCAATAACCGAAGCCGAGGGGTAAGTACATTTGTGCTGTAATAATTGATTTAACCCCCTTGATGTTTGTGAACAATCCAGTGAAAAAACGATGCCTGGTCTGACTAAGTTTAGGAAACTTTGCTGCTTTGGTTGTAATAGGGATTCCCGGCTGGAGGACTCTTGTCCGATTCCTTTGGTTGGAACTCCCACTTATGAGCTCTATTCTAAACATGGTGTTGGCCCCATTGCCTTTAACGTGACATGGATCCGATACACGAAGAATGATGGTGTTTTAAAATGGCCAGAAAATGGTAGTTTTGAGCCTGACATACTAGATAATTTGGAAACTATTTTATGTAAAAGAAAAGCCTGGCTGGCAATGTTTGACTCTTTCCGCCTGTGGCGTAAGGAAGCCAAACAGAGAAAAATTAAGCAAGAAAAACGAGATAGGAAAGCACAGGGTATGACAATTATACAGGCTGCTCAGCAACTTAAAGATGATGAAGTTAACAATGCGATGGAAATTTCAGAGACAGCATCGTATGGCGATAGATAAATGCTATCCGATGTTGCCAGCTTCCCCTTCTGATAGAAGAAAGGATTTAGAGGAAGATCCCTTGATGTCTTACTTATTGAGATTGCCTCCGCCCTGTGTACAAGGGGCTAATGCACCCCCGTTGTTACAGCCTGTTCAGCCGCCAGTTGCGCCTCCGCTTGCTCCGGCTCTTCCACATTTGCCCCCTCAAGTATTGCCGCCTCTGCCAGCTTTGCCTTCGACTCCTTTACCTTCATCTTCTTTGCCCTCTGCTTCCCCGGTAATTACTGATTCCTCTTTAGTTAGTTCGCCTAATACCTTGTCCCCTATCCTTATGTCCAATTCCCCGTCTATGCGTAAACGACTCACAGATATGGTCTCTGGTCTTTTATCTCCTTTCTTTGAGGCTTTAAATGTGTCTCCGGCTTTTTGTCGAAGACAGTCTCGTAGTCAGTTCCCAGCTTCCGAAGAACGAGAAAGGTTGGACTCTCTCGCTCGCAAATGGATTGAGAAGGGTCCCCAGTATAGTGTACCCGACATTATGCCTACCTTCTCACAGTGGAATGCGCCTACGCAGAGATATGTTTTCAATGTTATGTGTGATACTATCGTTAAAGGATGGGAGGATATGGACTTGGGTTCGGTTCCTCAGGGTCTGTTAGATATTCAGGCTAATTTTGATAAGGTACTCATTGTGGGTTCTAAGGTTGAGGACGCTGTAAAGACACTTGTTACCTTTAGAACCTTATTTACCTCACAGACTTTTCTTGACTCCGATCCCTCAGTTAGGTTGACACTGAAAAATTACCCAATGAGAGAGGTTCCTCCAGTATGGAGAGAAGAGGTTCCAGCAGCAGGTGGTAATCCAGCTATTCTTGCTCACTTCCAGCAAATATGGGTACATGTCCCCTGGAAAAGATCTGAAGTTTTGGCTCTTAAACAGTCTCTACCGGATCCTCGTAAGAACCCTGCAGGTTATTATAAAGAGTTGTCACAGACTGTTGATGCCTGCATCATGAATTTAGCAGATATTGATATGTTGATGAGGAATGTAGTCCCACAAGCGTTATGGGCTAGGATTCGTAAAGAGAATCATGCCCAAGAATTAGGTGGAGACTGGGATGCTATAATTACCGCAGATAGAGCCCAAGTGGGTGGTGCGAAGCCTGATGCTTTGATTTCAGAACTCCCTGGTAGGATTATTACATTAATGAAAACGATGATGCCTGCCTTGAGAGTTAACTGGGATAAACTAGCCGCGTGTAAACAGAAGAAAGATGAGAGTGTCTCCGATTTCTTCACTCGTTTCGAGGAGACATTCATTGATCACAGTGGTCAGGACATGACTACGGAGGGTGGACAGCGATTATTTGTAGATAAGTTCGTATTTAATTTGCTACCCGAGCTGTCACATAAGTTGAAAGACTCCGAGAGTTCATGGGCTGTTTCTTCTTCAGCCCAGATATTGGCTACTGCTCAATATTATGAAAATAGAGATAAAGAAGAAAAAGATAAGCAAGAGAAAAAGACTAAAGAATTGAAAACTAAGGTTCTCTTGCAGCAGGCTTATCCACCTCGTTATGCTCAACCCCAGTTTCAACAGCCTCCACAGTTTCAGAGGGTGTATCAAAAGCCTGAGCCATATATTCCGCAACCTTTGTTAGGTCCTAATCAATGTGCCTATTGTAGGGAGGAAGGCCATTTCAAGAATAGTTGTCCGGTTTTATTACAGCGCAATGGAACACTATCTGCTCCACGAGGTCGTGGTGGCCTCCAGTCAGCAAACCGAGGTAGAGGTCGAGGTATTTTGACCCAAGAACAGCGTTCCCTTCCTCCTAATTCCGTGAACTACTTTGATCAGCAAAACGCTCGGTCTACACAGTATTACAATGAGGATTGTTATGTTGAAGGCGAGAATGAAAGTCTTCATGCTAACTAGGACAGCCATGGACAAAGTAAGGGAGTTGTGTCGATTCCAGTAGATCAGAATGGACCTTATGTTAATGTCACTAAAAATAGGTGTTTCAGAGCCATTTCTTTTAGATACTGGTGCGATGAGAAGTTCTATCATTCATTCAAAACTCCCTGGGGAACCTTTGTCTGGCTTAACGAATGTATCTGTAGGTTTTTCTGGCGCCCCAGATCGTAATCCGGTTTCTTGCCCTTTGCCTATTTCAATTGGCCCTTATGATTTAGAAGTTCCGCTTCTCTTAACGAATGGTTGCGGCGAGAATCAATTGGGCTTGGATCTATTGAAAAGAATATATGCCACAATATCTTGTTCTCCTTCTGGTGTATATCTTACTTTAGGACAGAAACTGACTTCTCCAATGTATTTGTCTAAAGATCAATTCCCACCTGAATTGCTCTCTCTTCCTACAACGCTTTGGGCTACCGGTCCAAATGATGTTGTTTGTCTTGAAATTCCACCTTATGTTGTTACTCTCAAGCCCAATGATGAATTGCCACGCGTTCCTCAATATAGAATTTCCACTGAAGTTGAAAGAGCGCTTTTGGAAATCATTCATGATTTGATTCAGAAAGATGTGGTTGAGGAAACGAGAGGTAACATATGTAATAGCCCTATTCTTCCTGTTCTGAAACGCACTGATCCTTCTCAGCCTCCTGTTTATCGCTTTGTAATTGATCTTCGGGAGGTAAACAAAATTGTTGTACCACAGTTTCCTGTTGTCCCAGATATCACAGCGCTGTTGACGATAATACCTGCTACAGCGGTTTGGTTTTCTGTTATCGATCTGAAAAATGCTTTCTTTAGTATTCCCATTGCCGAAGAGAGTAGGGATATTTTTGGCTTCTCTCTTGGAGGCCGAAGCTTCCGGTTCAAGCGCGCACCTCAAGGCTATTGTGAAAGTCCCTCTATTTATAGTCAAGCTCTGAAATGTCATCTTGATGCTTTTTCCTTGCCGTCTGGTGCTGCTCTCCTTCAATACATGGGCGACTTGTTAATCGCTGCTGATTCAGAGGATATATGTAAGAATGTGACGGTTGCATTGTTGCGACACTTATCCAATCTTAATCATAAGGTTTCACATTCTAAGCTACAATATGTTCGCCGAGAGGTTACCTACTTGGGTCATCTCTTATCAAAGGAGGGAAGACGATTAACCCCAGAACGTATCCAAGCAATTGCGCAAATGTCTTTGCCATCCACACAAAGAGAGGTACGTGCCTTTTTGGGCATTACTTCCTATTGTAGGCAGTGGATCCCTAACTTCTCTCTGTTGGCCAAACCTTTGTTGGCACTCACTTTGAAAGATACGCCTCAGCCCCTTCCATGGACGACGAATGTCAGAGGAGTTTTACTGACTTACGTGCTGCTTTGTGTTCCGCTCCTGTACAAGGTACTCCTGATTACAGTAAGCCTTTTACGCTCTACGTTCATGAAAGAGAAGGTTGTGCGTTGTCAGTCTTAACACAGCGATTTGGAGATAAACAGCGACCATGTGCCTATTTTTCGGCTACGTTAGATCCAGTAGCTAAAGCATTGCCTAGTTGTCTTAAAGCGACAGCTGCAGCAGCAATTTCCATTCAACAGTCGGCTGGAGTGGTGCTAGATAACACTCTCATTGTTATGGTGCCACATGCAGTGGATACATTGCTAAACAGAACAAAAACACAGCATCTTACGAGTGCTCGTTTGTCTGGATATGAGCTGACGCTCTTGGCTAGTCACGTGCATATCATACGATTAGGCTTTCCTGTTTTCAGTTTCTATTTTTGGTAATTCTGGTGGGGTTTTTTCAGTGTTTTCAAGTGATTTCAATACCTTTAAAAAACAGTGGTTATCAGTGGTTACACATTTTCGCGCCATTAAAAACTACAGAAACAGTGTTTTTCCAGTGTTTATGGAAAATGTTGCCTTTATTATTGCTTGCTTTCTGCACTGATAGCACATAGTATATAAACAGTGTAAGTATAGTGTATATGAGGTCCAAATAGATTTTTGCAAATTAAACTTATTGTAGTACACCATACAATACTTCTTCAGTGAGACTTTGGTCATGTGTGCGCGCTCTTTCCTTCCCATGTAAACTTCTGTGAAAAGGCCCTCTCAATATTGGCACTTGAGATGGGCAACGGCAAAACAGCCAGTACACAATTTGTTAACTCTGGCCACTGACATAGCTTTCCATGCCAATACTGGTTCACTTGAAGATTGCAATTCTCAGGGCAGGTTCTGCAGCATTTCGCTGATCTGGGCGCTTATGCTCTCAGAGTTAATGAAGGGGTCAAAAATGAAGCAGCACTTTTGAAACTACTGAGGAAATTCCTTTACAGAAGGGATCTAGAACAGAGTACCACAGTGAGGTTTCATTGACTTCAAATGCCATTGGTGGTGAGGAACATTTCTATGCATCATTGCAAGCCATTTCTCATACATTGCAAAATAAAAGTTCCTGAATTGCTCTTCATCATTGCTTTGCTTACCAAGTGGCAAGCACTCTAACACGGAACATGTTGCAGTGCCAAAGTCCCTAAAGGTGTCGCCCAGCCTACTCTCAAGGAGATGTTTCACATCTACACCAATTATGCTGAACACTTGGCAGACAAGGGTGTTTTCAGACTCTAGTTTGTATTATGTCCACTACAGCAGTTATGTTTTCCTGTAAAAATCTAAGAATGCAGTAGAGTGTAGTTTTTTTCACATCAGTATCAATATGTGACGTGACCAAAAATCCTCACATTTCTTGCCTTTGGCATCATCACTCAGCAACAATTCTGTAAACGGTTGCCACATGGATAATGTAGATTTCATAGCCCCTTGGACTGAGAACCATCAGCTAAGGGAGACAGATGGGATGACTCTTTCGTTGATGCCACACAAAGCACGAAATGATAAATATTTGCGTTTTAGTTCCTGTGCATAAGAAAACAGTGCACCAGAATGGAATAAAAAGTCATTAGAATTCCTCATTAACTCTGAAGATTGTTAAGATGCTTTCAGCATACCATCGAACAAGTGGCACGGATCTCTTACAGGGAAGCACTTCAGCTCAGGCATCAATTTTAACAGGTCATCACACAACTTTTTCATATACATAGCTGAATCACTGCAAATACAAACAATATCACTCCAATCTTTGTTGAACTTGGAAAGAACCTTTTTTGCAGCGCATTCTAAGTGACACTGCATTCCATGTTTCCAAAAGTCTTGTGTCATGTTTTAACCACTATCCCAGATGCTTGGTGATAGCGATCTTTTCACATATACTTGTCACTCTACCTTGCATTGAATGTTTAAAGCCTGAGGTGTTGGCAATTTGCCTACTATCAATACTGACTCACTAGAAACTGGGGGCTGATGTATTAAGGATTTTTACCCATTCTCTGTGGGTAAATGTGATAACACATATTGGAAAAGATTCTTATGAAACCAGCCATTTTACCTATCAGTGAAAGAATCAAATATGATTTAGATATTTTCTGATTCTCTACAGTTTTTAAAATAATTAAACAACACCTAAAACATGCTTCTAAACTCTGCATCTTGAGACCAAAGACCACAGAACTGGAAAAAACAAGAGGAAGAAGAAACAATATTTTAGTGGCATCCCTAAACAACAAAACTCAAGCAGAATAATGTTAGCCCAGACTTTCTTACTGCTAGCTTGTATAACAAAGTTACATTGAATTGGCCCCTTCAGGAAGGAAAAAAATGACTCTTTCACTCCCTTTTTCCTTTCTTTGAATGGTATTTAGTTTGTGGTTGTGCAGGTGTTTTTTCAGTGTTTATATGTTTTCACTGGTGAGGGCTATTTCTCTTTCAGTGGGGTTTTATCAGTTATTATAGGTTTAAACCTAAAACCGGACAGCCTACATACGATGTAACACTTTAAATCCAGCTAATTTGTTGCCTCTTCCAGAAGAGAAAGGTGTTCAAGAACAACATGATTGTTTCTTCCGTACTGAGGAAGAGACAAAAGGTAGAATTGACTTAACAGATACGCCATTAGTGAATCCGGATGGAACGCTATGGGTAGATGGTTCTTGTTTTAAGCTTCCTAATGGAGAGACAACTTCAGCCTATGCTGTTACTACCTTGCATACAGTCGTGGAAACAGCACGCATCAGACATAATTCAGCTCAGGCAGCTGAACTGATAGCCTTAACCAGAGCGTGTGTGTTATCCAAAGGAAAAAGAGTGAACGTGTATACCGATAGTCAGTACGCTTTTGGTGTGGCGTTCAATTTTGGACGTTTGTGGAAAGAAAGGGGATTCCTTACTTCCCACGGCACTAAGATACAACATGGTCAGTTGGTGACTGACCTTCTTGAGTCACTTGCTTTACCCACCCAGATAGCAATTGTGAAGTGTAGCGCACATAAGAAGATTACTGACGATGTTGGTCGCGGGAATGCATTTGCGGATGAGGTAGCGAAAAAGACAGCCAGAGATGCTACAGGTCGCATGTATGTTGCGGGCCCTGCAAATTGGGTCAGAGAAAGAGGAATGTATGAGGACACAGTAGAAAGTGTGAAATCAATTCAAGAAGAGGCTACAGAGAAAGAATTGAGTAGGTGGAAAGAAAGTATAGGAATGATAGATGAGATGGGATGTTGGGTGGAATTGTCCGAGCACCAACGTTGGCTGTTACCAGACGCTTATGTACTACCTGTAGTTACTATGGCGCATGGTCCAGCCCACCTAAGTGCGAAGGGAATATGTAAGCTTCTGGCTCCAGTGTGGCAAAACGAAGGAATCCCGAAGTGTGCAGAAAATGTAGTGAAACATTGCATTATTTGCTTAATGTACAATCCAGGAAAAGGAACCCCAACTCCAGCAGGTCATTTTGCTCCTCCGACCTATCCATTTGAGGTGTTGCAAATCGATTACATTCACATGGAACGATGCAACAATCTCAAATATGTTCTAGTGGTGGTATGTGCCTTTTCTAGATGGATAGAGGCTTACCCCCTGAAAGACAATACTGCTTTATCTACAGCCAAAGTACTTCTAAAAGAGTTTTTTCCTAGATTTGGATTGCCGCCCATTGTCTGGAGTGACAATGGGAGCGAATTTGTGGGCCAAGTCATGCAAAAAGTTTGTGCAGGTCTTGGTATAAAACAGAAGTTCCATGCGGCAAACCATCCACAGTCAGCGGGTCTAGTGGAGTGCTATAATGGCACTCTAAAACTCAAGCTTGCTAAAATACAAGCTAGTACAGGCCAGATGCCCTACCTTTGGCTCTTCTATCCACCAGAACGGCTGTGCATTCTCGTTTGGGACTTAGCCCTTATGAGGTAGTTTTCGGACGCCCAGCTAATATATGGGGAGTCCCTCGCCCTAAAAAGTACTCTGATATACCATACCCGATGTTGATTGATTATTTGCACGACCTCACAACTAAATTGCGTGTTCTCCATCAACAGGTTCAGAGCGCTTTGCCAGAGGCCTCCACAGACTCAGGTTATTCCATCCAACCAGTTGACTGGGTTTGTGTGAAGAATTTCCAAAGGACGAAGAATTTGGAGCCTCACTGGAAAGAACCCCGTCAGGTTCTCTTGACTACCCGTACAGCAGTGAAGGTTGAAGGAAAGAAGAACTGGATTCACGGCGTGCACTGCAAGAAGGTTCCTTTGCCTTTACCCTTTGAACAGTGGGTCCGTAAGGGTATAAGTGACTCTGAAAACTAAAAGGTTCCACGATTCATACCTTTTAGTGATGCACGTCTGAATGGAACATTGTCGGAAAAAGAGGACGATGACATTCTCCAAGAAGCAATACCACCACATCGTCGCTTAAATACCACAAATCCACGAACACTGTTCCAAGACCAAACCGTTCCTAGTAAAGATAATTACAATCTAGATTAAAGACAAAAAGTTAAGATTCTCTCTTCTATGTAGTTTCTATCCCGGTTGCAGGGTCACGGTAGGAGTCTTGGTTGTGACCTGAGTAGTGGCAATAGGCCTACAGGACTTGCAGTGTCATAGGATGGCAGACAATCGTGACCAAGGGATTGAGGAAGATTGCCGTGAGCATCCATTTAGAAGATGGAAACTACATTAGGCGAAAGAGAGAGAAAGAACAAAATGAAAGACAATCATTGTAAAATAATGTACAGTCGTTTTAGTATAACATTATGTGTTTTTATATTATTGTGTATTTTGTTGGCGTGTATAGGTTGGATTGTTCATGCTATGCAGCAAAAAGTTGTCACTCTTCTACTATTACTGTGCCTTCTTATTCTACTATCCCTCCGCATCTATTTCATACACTTCCTCAACATGTACTCGTTAGAAGAACCAAATATTACAATAATTCATTTATCCAGTTATTACACCAACACCAATTAGTAATTAATACAACTGATTGTTGGGTGTGTGGACTAATGCCTCATACCACAGAAAAAGGGATGCCATATTTAGTCCTTCCGTTCTCTTATGAAGGTTCTGCTTGGGCTTATTTTGTAATTTTCTCTAACGCCTATCAAAGCCGATTTAAATGACCTGTCAGTTCTTATATTGGTGGACCAGATTTCGGTCATAGTTAATTGATAAAGGGAATGGTAGCTATGGCTAAAATCATGGAAAATAGTAAAGTTTCTGTTGATGAGAGAAAAGCATATACTAATTGGAACGTCACTCATTATATCACTAGCCTTAGTGATAAGGTTAAACAGGGAAAATCTCCACCAATTTGGACTATACCTCATCAAGGCAATTTCTGTTTGCAAATAAATGGCCAGACTACTGACACCGTACAGAGAAAAAGCTTTCGTTCCCATACGTACATTCACTCATCTCAGAATTCGCCGCCGTTAGTGCCATCTCAGGGCACGTATTTTATCTGTCACGATAGAGCCTATACGCGGTTGCCAACTGATTTTTCTGGAACTTGCTATATAGCTTTTCTTCTTTCCCCTACATACACTGCTTCTTCAAATTTTCATAAAAACAGATATGGCAGAGGAATTATTGATTCTAAAGACACAGCAGGACAAGAGGGAGGAGACTTCCTAAAAGGATTTCTTCCTTTTTGGAGTCCTATGGCAAACAGCAGGAATATGAGACAACTGGTTCGTGTTGTAGAGACTACCATAGACATCACTGTAGGAGCTTTGAGTAATATTACAGCGGAAATACAGGCGGATCGTCTTATGACATTACAGAACCGAGTTGCCTTAGATGTTATTCTTGCAGATCGTGGTGGAGTCCGTAAATTGATCAAATCAAGTTGCTGTATTTATATGCCTGATGATGCTCCGACAGTATACCAGGCCATCTCTAAATTACATATAATCTCCGAGTCGATTCATCAAGACGAATGAGATTGGTCGTTATTGGGATGGTTTTGGGGACTACTGTCCAAATGGGGTTGGAAAGTGCTAACATTCCTTGGTATGGTTTTAGCCATCGTTTTCTCTTGTTGTCTTTGTATGCACTGTGGTCCCGCCATCTGCGACCTTTTTGTTACTGTGTGCATTCCAAAACCTAAGACACATGAACAGAGAATATTAGAATGATGTTACAGCAACAGCTTGATGACCTCATGGCCATCGACATCGACTCAGATTAACGTGAGTCTGTGTATCTTGCCTGAGTTCTGGCAAAAGGAGGGTCTGAGGAAATTCGATTTTCGATCACGATCGTATTGAGCCTCCATTTTGTGCTCCGCCGCCATTTTGTGTTGCCCTCACTCAGGCAGCACGACGAACGAAGTCTTTTCTGCTTTTCCTGCAGTATCGTGTCAAAATAGCCTTCTGCCTCTGTTTACAAAGCTGGTGTTAGAGACTGGCCAAGTACACTAATCCCTGTCTGGTTTTACTAATCCCTGTCTCAACTATCTGTTGGTTCACACTATTCTCTTCTGACTCTATCTTATCTTCTGGCCTTCGCTGTCCTCTGCTCGTATTCTCTCGTTTCACAACTGTCCTCCAAAGCACACAAACGTATCTCGCCACCTGCAAGTCAGTTACAGACACGTTAATACCTTAACCTGTGGAGAGGGGTGGCAAACACAGTTGGAGGAGAGGCTTCTTCGGGTTACTAGATACTTTGTTTTCGAACTCTTTCTATTGGCTCTGACTTATTTTCTGACTATTCTTATTGGTTTTTCATGTATGTTTTAGGTGTGTCCTTCGTTAATGTATATGTCACCTATGTACTATAAAAGATTGTGCGCCACGGAGTGAAGTGGCAGTCTCCTGAGAACATACCGTGTGTACTTCTAGGACAACTGTACTAGCTGCAGCTAATAAAATCTGATCTTTTACGCCGACAGAGTGTCCCCGTGTCTCTGTTAGCTGAAGCAGGAGAACCCAGGAGATTAAGGCATACCCTGCGCCGCCAGGCCCATAAGGTTTCTGGTTCTTCAACATCCTGCTCTGATCCAACCTTGCTGTTCCTCCTCAGTAACTTCCTCTTGCAATCTCTTTATTTCCTCACATGTATCAGCAATTGTCCCCAAGAGGTTGAAATTGGTTTTGACAGCTCCCTCATTTGTATATTCGCCATTGAAAGTGCAAACGTTTAATGCACAAAAGCGTGCAACTTCGTCCCCATAGCGATTTCCAGCTGTCACAAAATTGTTTTCTTTACAATGGGCAGAACATTTAGCAACAGCAACTTGGGCTGGCCTTTGTAGGGCCTCTCACAGTTTTCTCACATTTTCTCCATTGCAGATCAGGGACCCGGATGAGTTCATAAATCCCCTTTGACACCATAACTGTCTGAAGTCCTGAACAACACCGAATCCATACTGGCTATCGGTTGATATACTCACTTTCAGCTGGTCTGAAATGCAGCATGCTCTAGTAAGATCAATCAGTTCTGTCACCTACATGGAGAATACTCCTTGAAGCCAGGTAGCTTCCACCAATTCAGTAACAGTACAGACAGCATAAGCAGCCCTGAGGATTTCCTCATTGTCTCTGAGGCAAAAGATATTGACAAATAGAGTGTAATCAGATTCAGACAATGGCTCATCAGTAATTTCAGGATGGGGCTTGGTGCATAGTTCAGTTCCATTGAGACAGTCATGCTCTACTTCGATCTCATTTGCATCACAATCAGGTAAAAGGAGTAAAGTAGCAGGGTTCAGAACTGAACATCTTTTCAAGGTGAAGTTCTCAGCAGCCAAAAAGGCTGCTCATTCCTTGTGAGCCTACTATTGGTTAGGTGCAGAGTATGAGTTTGAGTCAACAATATTTCAACTGAGTGGGGCACATAGACAATGGAAGGATGACCAATTACAATCTATCTATGCTGACACCTATTGCATCGATGGATTTGAGCCATCCAGGCAACGCAGATGCTACTGGATCCAGAGCAGCTGAGAAGCAGGCAACTGGTCTACTGGCACCTCCATGATTCTGAGTCAATACTGAGAGAGCACAACCTTCTCTTTCACTACAAAAGAGTGATAACGCTATTTTGTAATCTGAGTTTCCTAATGCAGGAGTGCAACAAAGGCTTTTTCTCAGCTCTAGGAATGCATTCAAACAAGCATTGTCCCAGGGCACTGGATCAGACAAATCCTTGTGTGTCAACCTCTGCAGAGATTTGGCCATTAGGGAAAAGCTGGGTATCCACTGGCAACAGTAGGCCTCCATTCCCAGAAACATCCTGACTTCTTTCTGCGTGCCAGGCAATTTCATTTTCCTGATCACAGAGATTCTTTCCTGTGACACCTTTCTTGCACCTTTCACAATGTGATGTCCTAAGTATTTGGGGACACTTTATGTCCATTCTCAGCCAAAGGGTTCAGCAGGGCGATTGTATAAGTTTTTGATGCTTCTTGAGTATTCGATGCAACTAAACAATCATCAATATACTGGACTAGGACAGAATTACAGGGCACGATCAGAGACTCGAGATTCTTCTTCAAGATCTGTTTAAAGATGGAAGGATTCTCTGTATACTCTTGTGGTAGACAACATCATGTTAAAACATGATTCCCCAGCCAGAAAGTGAAAAAGAATTGGCTTTCCTCATGGAGGTGAACGGAGATAAAGGCCTGGCAAAAATGAATGAAATATCACAGATGGATTGAGTACCACGGGACAACAAGGAACCACTATGGGCCAGATGTAGGTAAATCTGAAATAGCAAATTCTTAATAGCGAATTTTACCGATTCGTTATTAAGAAATCGGTATTTCCTATGTAGGTAAAGAGTCGGTAAAAAATACTGAATCCTTAATATTCCTTATTACCGAATCGGTAATTGAGATTCGGTAATAAGGAATACCTACCCATTAATTTCTATGGGCTTGGAGGCCCATAGGAATGAATGTGAAGACATTCACTATTAGCGATTCGGTATTACCGAATCGCTAATAGCGGGAGCACTTTCGAGGGTGCCAGGGTGTCAAAATGACACCCTGTTGCACCCCTGAAATGTGCATGTGTGCACATGTGGCGCACATACATGCCCAAAGGGCATGAATGTGTGCCACATGGCACTTAGCAAAAAACAAAAAAGTGATGTTTTAAAGGAAATCGGTAATTACCACCAACTTGAAGTTGGTGGTAATTACCGATTTCTTAAGGCTCAAAAGCACTCTTTAATGTTCTTCCTACATTGCATTTAAGGAATCGGTATTACCGATTCCTTAAATGCAAGAGCAATAAGGAATCGGTATTTACCGATTCCTTATTTACCGATTTCTTACCTACATTAGGACTGGCTAAATACCGGTCGGTAATGCTGAAATTTACTGAATTTTGGTGTTACCGACCGGTATTTAGTCACCTACATCTGGCCCCTATGTTGTTAATTTTTACGGAGATCCTGTACTGTGCGATACTTACCGCTCTGCTTCTGCACGCCCATAAATGGTGAATTACATGAAACCCCCAGGGTCTCTTTAAAAATTCCTTGTTCAAACATAGTCACAATGACAGATATAATTCCAGCCATTGTCTTTTGCAGAAAAATCCCAAACTATGTCTCTCTCTGTCTCTCAGAGATCCAATGGTAAGTATTCTACTAGCAATACGGGGAACAATGAAACACACAAGTTCCAGTTTGCCAGTTTGAAGGCAATGTCCTCATTGTTCAGCTGCAGCTAAATAACCTTTGGTGTACAATAGATAGTGCAATTTAACTTGCACAGCAAATCATGTCCTAACAGCCACACAGGACTAGAATCACACACCACAAATTGATGATTATCTTCAAATGTCCCTATCTTCACATGCATTTCTTCAGTAAGGGTGTTTGACAATATTTTATTTGCAACTTTTACAATTTGGATTCTTTTTCTACAGATGGGTAGGTTTAGAACCTCTGCCATTCTCCCAGTAGAGAGGGTAGTACCAGTGTCAATCAAGGAAGTGACATTGTGGCCATCTACATCGGCATTACAATATGGCATACTCTGGTCTACTTCTAAGGATGTGCCAAATGCACAGTCTTCCTCCTCCTTCAGTCACCATTATATTGACTGATATGAGCCGTACCCATTATATTTGTAAAATATGGGAAATTCTTGGTACGGGCCACTATGATGGGACAGATTCTGATTCCTATTCATGTGTGCGTTCTGATTAAATTGGGCGCTCTTTACAGCTTGCTGTGGCATCAGGGGTTGTGACACATGCATCACAGGTCCTTGGGAACCAGCTGAATTTTGGAATCTCAATCTGGGTACATTCTGGGTTTGCATAACATTACCCTGGGGTTGATTAAACCCTCCATTCTGCTCTTGTTTTGCAGGATTAAAGCAACATTTGTGCTTCCAATGCCCCAACCTGTTAGAAAAATGACATAGGTTTGACTTCTTTAAAGTGGCAACATCAATTCCAGTCTCAGGATCTATAGGAACAACTCATTGTCCCTGAAATCCTCTACCTTGTTGCATCGGATCCCCAGACTGGTAGACTCCTTGAATAGGATCAATATTCCCTTCATAAGGCTGTCCCTGACCCCTTTGAGCAGCCTTCATCTGCACCATCATCAACTTTTCCTTCAACTTCTTGGATTTTATCTTAGTCTCATCACAACAATATTCAGCATAACAAAGAATTTTGTCAACTGACTTATTCTGCCATAAAACCAAATGTTGTTGCATCATCATGCTAATTTCAGGTCTCAGTCCTGTCACAAACCTGAACACAAACTGTCTCATATCTTTGGGCTCAAGGGTGTCCATCCCACTATCCTGTTTGAAAGCCTGCAACAATCTTTCATAAAATGCATAAATCATCTCCTTAGGTTTTTGAGTCATCCTATTAATCTTTACCCAATCAATATCCTGCAGTGGCACTTTAGCTTTCAACCAAGTAATCACCTGTTCATATTTCTTCATCACTATAGGTGATGGACAATGCATCACTGGATCTCTCGCAGGCTCACCTTCGGGCCATTCTATAGCTATTTTACATGGTGACCACAAATCACTGGGTACTATGATCATGAACAGCGTATTCAGATCTATCCACAGCAATTTCGAGATTTTCACAAATCGATCAACCTGTTTGTACCACTCTACAGGCCTCTCTCTCATTCTCAATAAATCATTGGTAAATGCCAGAAAGGTCACCTCTACTCCAGGGTACATGCACATAACCTCCACTCAATACTTCCCGCAAGGGAAAGCCTTGAAACCCATTTCTGTTTTCCCCCAAAGGAGGAGGTTCTCCCAGTGTTCTTTTAGAACCCTTTCTCTTTGCCCATCTGTCTTCCCACTTATCCATTGTGCTCCAAATCCAAACATTTAGAATTCATTTTTGGATTTGGGTGTTCAATCCTGGTAACTTCTTTAAGGCCTGGTCACTAAATGCAAATCTATGATTTTACTGCAAAGCCATTATTCGTTCCATATCAACATCAAAGCTCTGACCCAATTCAGATAATTTCTCATGTGCCTGTCTTGCTCTCCGAGTGACATCTTTACTCATACATAACAGTTCACTTTGCTGGTAGGTTTCTACTCGAGTGAGCACCAGACTCCCACTTATCATTTCATCTAATTTGTTTTTTAACTTGACCACGTCAATCAAATCCACCGTTATAGCTGATTATATTAATTCCATGACTCACCTCTGCACTCTAATTTTCATTTGAATTATTATTATGCACCTTCAACTATTGCTCTAAATCTTGGACATCAAATAAATGTTGGCCCCATAAGCCTATTTTTGTGTAGTGCTTTCTTGAGGCGTGCTATTACGTACTTTCAGAAGAGTTTCCCATACAGGTGAATTCATACCTACCGGTCCAGGAAAGTACCTTATAGGTCTAAATATATTGTGTACCACAGAAGGATATGCACTCGCTGCACATGGTGAGCTTGCATTCATTGGAATCAATGGGACAAACTGTATTCTCTGGCTGTCTGGTCCTCTTTCTGCTATCTTCGCTTCTGGGAAGAAGGGACTCTCTGACTTTCGCTCCTAGCCGGACTAGGATCACAAATAGGAAGTACAGGACCAATAGTAACCGGCACTGTAAGAGCAACCAGAAGATTTGAACGCAAATTGGGGTTACAATTTCCTGAATAGCATAGGACACACACTCCAATATTTCCTTCTGCTATAGTTTGTGTCGTGCCAGTTATTATGACCTTGACAACACCAGGGCTAGAAGCAACCAGTGCTGAAGCACTTCCAGAACTTCCAGTAACATTCGTATTTCCCCCACTTCCAAAGTGTGTTGATTACATGGGGGTGGATGTTTGGCTAACAGTCCATCCGAAAGGCTGTCACTTGCATCACTATCACTGTCCTCATGCCCATTTCCCAAATTTTACTTTTACTTTCTCCTCTCAGCATTAATTCCCTCGCTTGTTATGGAAGGGTATAATCTCGCTCCCTCAATCATGTCTACTCTCCATCTCCTTTGTTGTTCATCCTTTCTTGTGTTTAAATATGCACACATCGCTTTCTTCATCCTCCCTTGATATTTATCTCTTTGTTTTACATGTGCTGCACGTTCCCATGCATTAAGCACTTCAAATTGTGTAGGTCTAGGTAATTGTTTTATTGCTAACAATATTCCTCTCAAATGGTCAATTATTCTCAAATTAAAAGCACCATAGAGTGGAAACGTTAATGCGCACTCTTTCTCTGTAACCCTGAGCCAATTTTTAAGCTAGATAATAGTGTGAAGCCCTACATTCTTCGCCATATAATTAGCCGGCATACCCTCTGGTGGCGCTTCCTCGCCAACTCTAGTAGGTACATCAACATCTCCTCGTATCATGTCCCTTATTGCTTTAATACATCTAATTTCTTTTATTGTGTACCCGGTCAATTGCAGTCAATTTCAGAGCCAATAAATTTCAAATGCCGTGATAATGCACAGACAATAATAATGCAACACCAGATGCGAATACAACCAATCCCACTTCGCCTTTACACCAACTGACCTATCCCAGCATTGCACACTCTGACGTCACTCTCACTCCTTGCAGCAGTTCATCCTTTTTCAAAATTTTCCCAACATTGTCTCTCTCGCTCACTTTGATTATACGAAAACCACAATAAATAACAATTGTCTGCTCCACTAAAAAATTCAATAGAATTTTATCACCCAAAGAACACGCACTCACAAATGAAACCTCAACCAGTGGGGAATCACTTAAATCAGTACAGTTTTCCTTCTGCGCAAAAGGTCCACCACACTAATTACAACTCTATCTTGCACACAAAGTTCCCTATCTCAATTTGGTCCGTAACGACGCCTCATGACAAACCCCATAGAACTTTGGCAAACAAATGCAACATGGTGTCTTCTGCACTTCTTTATGTACCCCTGGATCTTAGGTCTCGTAAGACCCGATAACAACTTCAACTTCAGCAACTTAACACCACATTCACACAACTCTCACAACATCTCTGCCAGACACCATAGAATCGATGCTTCACTGCAAACTAGACATAGTCCTCACACACCCCACTAAATACTGACTCCTTAGCTGCTTCGACATACACCACTGGAACTCCATCTATCCCCTGCTTCTCTATTCCGGAGTCTGGACTAGGGCCACTAAATTTTGGTCTAGACTATTCTAGGTCAGGTTCTCACTCCCTCTACTTCACAAGCAAACATTCCCGCTCTGCTACCAACTGGGAAAGCTTGGGCCCACTTAAACATTTATCCTCAAACAGATGGTCTTTGTTGCTGCATGAGAGGTGAGAGTGAGAACTCATTCACAATTTATGTTTTCAATATAGGTTAACCAATTTCGTCACTCAATAATCCAGTCCACAACTGAATACGAGATTAGTAAAGTTTAATTATAAGTTAAAAAATAGGTTTACTTAAACCACTCTTAGCATAATGGTATAGAAATACAGAACAAATAAAATGCGTCCAAATCTCCTAATGGGATTTAACGTATATAACAAAAAGCCGACAACTAGTTCCATTATGACAATGCCAGTAATTAGGAAAATAATTTTAGCATTACATTTTATCAAATGATTCTCAAAGATAAGCATGAGCAAGCTGTCTCTCCCTAAACTGCCTTGAAAAGGGACAACCCTAGAATAAAAGTTTTGAATAAGGATGAACATTAGAAAGGTGTCAGCTGTCAGAGTCTTCAATAGAAGAAACTCTAGCCAAGGGTAAAGTAGCATGGAGTTCAGGAGTGGCCAGCATCTTAGAGACCTCCTATTTGATGCTAGCTCTGACCATGTCAGTCAGCCTGCAAATCTTGGGCTTCACAGGAGGACTGTCCCCAGTGTCCATGTCATGGGTACACCAATGGGTGACACCTGGGGTCAGGGAGAACAGGGTGGCAAGCTGCCCCAATAACTGGTAACAATCACTCTGCTGTTATGGATTCAGTGTAGGGGAGAGGATCACACCTTCAACTGATCCATCATGCTCCTTAGTAGACAGGAGGTCAGGAAGAGGCTCATTCTCCTCCTCGACCCCATCATCTGTCGCCAAGAGCATGCTCACTTTGGACCTCTCAAAGTGCGGTATGAGGCAATCCCATGGAGGATCCTCAAAGGGTTCCTGGGAGACTGCAAATTCACCAGGTAGATGACATCACTTTTGCTCTCCACCACCTCAAAAGGCCCAGTCCACTTGTCCTGCGGAGCGCAAGGCTGTACTTGGGCCTCAACTCTCACTTTCTGTTCAGGCTGAAACTCTACCAGAGTTGCATTCTGGTCATACCAGTGTTTCATCTCCTCCTGGCTGGCTTCTAGTTTCGCCTGAGTGAGTTTCCTGAAGTGGGAAGTTGGGTTCCTAAAGGCCAGCATGTAGCTAAATACATCCTAGGGAGTTTTTCTGGGAGCTGTCTCCCAGCCTTCCTTGACTAAAGTGAGAGGTCCTCTCACAGGGTGCCCATGCAGACGTTCAAAGAGACTGAACCCTAAAGACTTCTGTGGGACCTCCCTGTATGCAAACAGACGGCATGGTAAGAGGACATCCAACTTACACCTCATGTGTTCTGTTAGACCCTTGATCATGCCTTTTAGGGTTTGGTTGAACCATTCTACCAACCCATTACCTTGGGGATGGTAAGGAGTGGTGAACTTGTAGGTTACACCCCACTCCTCCCACAGGGATGTCATATACTTCGATATGAAATTGGTACTCCGGTCAGATACCACCTCTCTGGGGAACCCCACATGGGAAACAACCCCCATTAATGCCTGGCTCACCACTGGTGCCATCATTGTCCTGAGAGTGATAGCCTCTGTGTACCAAGTGGCATGTTGGGGTCATGCCACTCGGTACCTGTCTTGGGGTCCAGTGGCCCCACAATGTCCATACCAACCCTTTCAGAAGGGGTGCCAAGAATCTGAAAAGGTTGGAGAGGAGCTTTACACTTCTGTCCACTCTTACCAAATTGCCTGCCAAGTTTGGCAAGCCCTGTAATGTGCATCTGACTGCCTTCACATCTGGGGTCAAAATTAGCAGGTGACAATCCTGTCAAAGGTCTTGTCCTGCCCCAAATGTCCTGCCAAAGGCACGTCATTGGCCAGACCCAGTCGGAAGGTCCTGGAACAATGTGGTACCACCAGCAAACGGGCTGACCCAGGCTTAGCGACCTTAGGCTCACTGTACAGGAGACCATTCTCCCAGTAGATCCAGTGTGATCTAGACTGATCACCAGCTGCTTGCTATGCAACCTACTGCCGCAAACTCTCAAGAGAATGGTCCCTGCAGAACTCTTCCCTGGTGGGAACACCTTCTTGCTGCCAAAGGGTCAACTCAGATAAGTCCCCCAGTTTAGTGACTTGCTCCCCTGTAGGTGCCAGGCGTCCCCCTCAAGGTGAAACTCTTCTTGGACTGTGGGAACTTCAGGAACGGGTTTCCCGTGCCCCCTGCCCTTTCCCTTGGCAGACACCTGGGCCACTGTTTCAGACTTTAGGTCCTTCTGATCACCGTTACTGGCTGCCATGGATTGAGTGGTCACACATGCCCACTCTGGCAAACCAAGCATCTCCAAGTGAGACCTGAGCTCCACATCCTTCCACAAGGACTGCTCCAGGTCATTACTTAGCAGACAATCTACAGGTAGGGTAGGGCTCACAACCACCCTGAAGAGACCTGAGACCCCCACATTGAAAGGGAACCTATAACACCTTCCACGGGCACTCTGAGTTTTCCACAGCAACTACTTAGGGTAATGCCCCAGGGACTACTTGCCCCGCAGAGACCAGATGACACTGGACTTATGTCACACTGGCTCCAGTATCACTGAGAGCCTCTATCCTTCTACCAGTGATGGTCACCCCAGTGCTGTACTTCTTAGTGTTTTTTCAGGCACCTGGTTTTCTGGGACCATCTCACTGTCTCCCAGTGAGACAAGGGTCATTTCTGCGGGATCCCCACCCTCTTCTGGGTACCCCTCCTTCCCAAGCGCTACACCAGCCAACACCTTGAACTGCCCACCGGTGGATGGCTGTGCCTTCTTGGGGCACTTGGGATCCCCCTTCAAGTAAGCCACCTGCTCATAGGCTTAGCACTTGCGGGGAACGGTCTCTGCAGGCTTCCCTGAAGAGACCCCTGGTTTCTTATCTCCTGGGGGATGGAAACCTTTCCCTGGGTACTAGTTCAGGGCCCTTTAGAAAACTCCTGTGCTTTACACTTGTCCCCCCATTCCTCTGCTGGGGACCCTGCCTACCTTTGGAGGAGTCACCGCCAAACACTTTCTTGTGGACCCTGGTCCTCACCCAGTGGTCTGCCTCCATAGCAAGCTTCCTGGGGTCAGTCAGCTTACTATCAGTCAAGTGAAAGTGCAGCTCTGCCAAATATAGACTACACAAGTGCTCCCACGCAATCAAATTGTAGAGCCCCTGAAAATCTGTCACATGTCTGCCCTTCACCCAACCATCCAGTGCCCTACAAAAAGAATCTACACATTCTAACCAAGTGTGTGCATCAGTTTTCCTACTGCGCCTAAACTGATCACTGTACTTGTCAGGAGTGAGACCATAACTGGTGAGAAGGGCCTCCTTCATCTCAGTGTAGGTGAGGGTATACTAGGGGTGGGCGGAATTTGCGTAATCGCGTTACGCAAATCTCCGCGAAACGGTAAAAAATCTCCGCGAACATGCAGAAATTCCACGAACACGCGGAACTGCTTGTTCGCGATGCTTTTTTCCTGTTCACAGTTGCTGTTTGCGTGCTCGGGGAGAAATATCTCGCGAACACGCATTTTGAGAACGCGAACAAGAAAAAATTTCGCGAAGTCGCGGAAAGCAGAATTTTGGGCAATTTCGCGTTCTCCACGGAACGTGAAATTACCGAAATTCCGCAAATTCCGCGAGCGGAACGGAATTTACCGCCCAGGCCTAGGGTATACCCCTTACCCAAAGTCACTAAAGTGCCCTTCCCGTCTTCTGGGAAAAGATGCCACAATCCTGCTCCCCGATTCTTTTCAGAAACCTCATTAATGTATATAGATGCCTCATAATCCTGAAACCACCTTTGGATATCATCACCCTTCTTATACACCTTGCCTACATTTTTAGGAATGTGTACTATCCTCTCTGAGTCCACTAACAAATTTCTGCCACCATCTGTGCTGGATCTACGCCTCTGATCCAGTTCCTTTACTCTAAGCGTAACTCTGCAAATAAAGTTCTTACACTCGATACATATAACTCACAAAGTGAAATAATAAACCACGTATTATTGGAGAATTTTGGGATAATGATCAGATCCCTTATCTTACCATTAACAGAAAAACTAAAAGTTATAGTGTCTCAACTGGGGAATTTAGAAAAAAAACTTGAGGAGATTAAAGAGGGAACCAAGGACATAGTTAAGCCTCAAGTAGTCCCTTCAATGAGCCCATCGCTAACAACCAACACTGACCATGAGGGTCCAACTACTAGAGTGATTAGCCCACCAAAACTAAACATCCAGCATACGTTGCCTTCTCGAAAGACACGTAGTGATGGACCCCTCAAAGACTTGGAGCCGGAGGTGGCTTCGAAACTCAAATCCCAACAAAAATTGAAGCAAATCACAGAAATAAATTCCGACCATCAAGATTTGACAAGGTCACCTATTCGACCACACTGTAATGTTGACCTTCCTCCAGAAGCTGTTCCTCTGGTAGTGGTCCTAACTGGAGTCCCTCCCTTAGAGGATGGGAAAAGTGAAGGCCACTCCCAACTAAAAAATAAAGTTATATTTTGGCTCGGCCAAAAATGCCCTCTACCTCCAGAGATCAATGGGGAAATCCTTCTTGTTAGGCGTCTCTCTTGGCTAGGAAGTAGGAGAAAAGATATCAAGGGTGACATCATAACAATTAATTTTAGAGACAAAAGAGCTGTAAAACATATTTTAACTTACTCTTCTTTCAATGCTTACAATTTAATAAAGGTACACGACCTGACCTATTTATATCCTAGACCACATTTTCCGGCTAAAAACAACATAAGTCATCTAACCCAAAGCTTGGAAAGGTGCACTAGCCCCTCGTTCCAGCGCCAGGATCCCTATTTCAGGCCCCCCTATAACCAACAAAGCAATCAAGATATGCATACCTTACAATACTCAGATTACTGCCCAAGGCCCTTCTTATTAGACCTAGGAGGTTATTCTAACTCTTATTACCAATATAGGACAAACTCAAATAGGCCCCTCATAGAGAACTATAATCAGCACATTCCATCATTTCATTTACAGAAAAATCCTTGTGTTACTTCATTTCATCAAACATTAGATCACTCAAGATTCCCTCACCAATCCCAGAACCATTGTTTTCACCCTCCTCGCCTAAATCAGGGCGACCACACTTTACCCTTCCACAATCGATATGCTGAATTCATAGACCTGGAAGGAGTGGACTGACTGAAGTCACATGGGGCAGAAATCACTAACACTAATAGATTACAAAAGGTTTCCCCCAGTATCGTGGAGGAAAATATAATCTTTAATCCTGATATACCTATGCCCCAGGATGCCATTTCAACTCACGTCCAGACTCCCTTAGTATCCACGGATTTTTCATTTAACCACGCATCCGTGGAAAAAATTAATCCCACTCCAAATACAGAATATAATGCTAAACACTCCCATACTTTTATTTCTAAGACAGGTCAAGGAGATGAGATAAGTCCCCATATAACGTTCCTGTATTGGAACGTAGCAGGTCAACGTTCTAAGGTCAATAACGATATATGGATTAATTTTGCCCCTACATTCGACATTCTGGCACTCCAGGAGACCTGGACTGTTGAACCAATACACATGGTAGGCTATAAAACCTTTTTCTCTTCAGCTCAACCATCTGCCTCAGGTAGAGCGAAAGGAGGTTTATCAATTTACATCTCAAACCTCCTAAACATAAAGAAAATAGTCCCCATGAGTCTCGATTTACAAGCCCAGATTCTTGAATTGACCTTATATGATGGGGACAGATTTATTATAGTGAATTTTTATAACAACCTCCCAGAGCCCGAAACAATCTCTGTGGTATCTCAGATACGGACTACTTTAAAAACTAGAATAACAAAAAAAACAAGTGACGCGGTGATTGTTTTTGGGGGGGGGGGATTTTAACTTAGGCCCATGCCATCATACCCCAAACGGGAACATATGTGGCATAGTGGACGAATTTGACAATTCTATTTCCCATTTTAGACACTCAACTCTGGGCAACTACTTAAACGAAATTTTATTCGATCTAGATTTGGTTCAGGCAAATTCTAGGACCAAAAAGAATCAAACCTTGGCTCCTACTTTTTTTGGGAGAGGTTGTTCAACAACCATAGATTACATCTTGGTTTCAAACGCGGAGAGGACTGAAGACGTTGCCTTTACTAGACACCTAGTCTTGCTAAGTGACCACTATCCCCTTAGCATTTCCCTCCCCCTGGCTCATAGGCCAAAAAGAGGTATGGGAACCATCCTTTCACAAAATAACCTAGTACTTTCTAGATTAAATGGTTATGCCCTCAAATGGGTAAATGTAGTGCCCATGGAGTTGACTAAACAAGTGATTACAAACGCTAACTCACCCATCATGACCTGTCTTAATCCACATTCTAGCAATTTGGAGGTAATTACAAGCTTCGAACTGATTGTTGCGGCAATCAATGAAGCACACGCCTCAAATAAACAAAAAGGCTGGTTCAATCATGATTGCACATCCGCATATTCCAACTTAAAATCGGCACTGAGAAAAACAACAAGGTCCCCACAAGAGATAGTAATTCTCAGGAAAGTCTATAACCAAACCCTAAAAACCAGGAAAAAAGAACTAAAAACTCAGCTTTGGGAACAATTACACGAATCTTGCTCCCAAAAAAATATGACAGCTTTTTGGCAAATAGTAAAGTCTCCTTTTTTTGATAACACACATCATGCTAAACTAGATGTAGCCATTGAGGAAAAGGAATGGGTCCGGCACTTTTCTAATATTTTTTCGGTAGATAAAGAGTTACCTGAAGCGTTGCATTCACACAGCCTGAACTCTAAAACATTAGAAGAATCATCTCTAATCTACCCTATTGACCTTCATTTCTCTTTGGAACAAATCATTTCGGCCCTGAACGCAAGCAAAAATGGGAAAGCACCTGGCCCAGACGGAGTCCCTATCGATCTATTTAAAGATCAAATGGCCTTGTGGACCCCTATTTTAACCAGAGTTCTGAACGCTACCTGTAAGGTGGGTTTACTACCATCCTGGTCAAAATCTATACTAGTCCCAATCTTCAAAAAAAGGGTGATCGGGACTCTGTATCCTGCTATCGCCCAATATCTTTGTTAGACTCCTTGGGCAAGATGGCAGGGAGAGTCATTCTTGAACAACTATAAGACTGGGCTGACGAAGGTAGGGTCATCTCTGATTTACAATATGGGTTTTGTCAGGGCATGGGCACAACTGAGCAGGCCCTTAATCTCTCGCTTTTGATCGACAAATATGTCCACATTAAAAAGGGTGACCTATAAATGGTTTACGTGGACTTGACAGCCGCGTTTGACTGTGTCTCCCATTCCAAATTATGGGTAATATTGGCTGACATGGGGGTCCCCCTGAACTTACTCACATATGTTAGAGAACTTTATGCAAAGGCTTCTGCACGTGTTCGTTAAGGGGTGGGGGGGGAACTGACTGATCCTTTTCCAGTAGAAAAAGGAGTTAGACAAGGATGCGTCCTTGCCCCTCTTCTTTTCACATTATATACCAATGCACTGGAGAAGGAAATGCTGAAGGGTTCCCAGGACCTCCCAACGATATGTAAACGCCCAATACCTGCATTACTTTATGCAGATGACTCGGTTATATTGGCACGTACTCCCTGCGAACTACAAAAAAATCTGAGTAGATATTCCACGTTCATGGCAAGCCTTGACCTCAGGATAAACATAACTAAAACTTTTGTCATGAGGTCAAACTCTTCCCGTACAAATGCTAATAAAATGAGGGGTATTTATTTGAACGACCAAAAGATAGCTACTACCCACACTTATTCCTACCTGGGCATAATAATAGACAACAAATTATCATGGAAAGCAGCAGTGGAAACTCGAAGATTACTTTTTTTAAGAACAGTCACAGCCCTTTTTAACTTTATTAGGAAATTGGGCAATAGAGCCCCAAATGAAATCATCCAAATCTATAAAGCCAAATGCTTGTCAGTGGCCTTATACGGGGCTGGCCTATGGGGCTTTGTGAACTTAGATATCATCCAGAAAGTCAAAAACTGTTTTTTGAGGTCTCTTCTCTCAGTACCGAGAAGTACGAGCACTTTTGCTTGCCATCTAGAATTGGGACTTGTATATCTGGTGGACCTAGCAAAAGTGGAGCCTCTCTTGCTTTGGCGTAAAATATGGACTTCAGATAAAGCGACCCTCTCCCAATCACTTCTCTCTGACTGCTTAAACCTGGATAACGCTCATAGGTCTAAGTGGCTGAGGTACATTGCAACTTTCCTCCATGATTTGGGCTGGGACAAGTATTTCTATGATCCCTCGTCAATATGTGAGGTGTCAAGAAAAACTTTAAAAACCAAAGCTCTCGCCCATCTGGAGGAGTTGAGGCTATTGAGTGAAGCTACTAAACCATCTGTCACCCATAGCCTAATGATGCAACTGTTAAATGGTAGCGGCAATTTCAGTCGATAACCCTTCAAGTATTGCCCGGCGGTAATCGCCTCTCATACCACTCGATAATTTACCAATGAAAGAGGCAGGCGCCGGAGACTGGAAGGCAGGAAACAAAGTTTTATTCCGTCGGAGCAGAACACATCAGATCAGACAGCAAGGTATCATCACGAGGTGCTCTAACTGCATCTCTGAGGCCTGGCCTCTTATACACAGGTTTATTGCTTTATTACACATGGTACATTCTTATTGAGACCTTGATGTACGGAAAGACATCCTTGGAACCCCCACTTCAAGCTCGTTCCCACACATATCTACAGTAGAAGTCCCCACCCCACCCACAGTAGGAGATGGCTATCACGCAGCTGGACATTCCGCCAATTCCCGGGGATGTGTGCAACCGGCCGGGTCTCAGGGGGTAGGGGCTTTGATCCACTGTAATCCCTTTGATGTGGGGTGTTTTCCTTACAGTAGGGGCAATAAACTGCATCCGCAGGGCTAGGTGATGGCCTGTGATCAGTTCGGACAATGGGGCGCAAAGGAAGGGGGTTATCAAAGAGAGGCATGACCATGTATGGGATGTCGGTCAGGTGTGGGATGTGGTTCCATGGCAGGGTCGCGCAGAAGGAGAGGGTTTATGGCCCGTGTATGAGAGAGCGGGGGTGGCCGGCGCGCGGGGGATGCTCGCAGCGCCAGGGGAAAGCGCTGGCGATCGAGAATGAGCGGGGAGAGAGTGGGGTGCCTAAAATGGCGGTCGTGTACTCGCTGTGCGTGGCGCTGAGGAGAGGCAAGATGGCGCAGATAATGTTCAGTTTGCAAGCTAAATTTCCACAGTCCTCCCTTTTAACATATCTCGCCAGCTTGCCTGGCCGACATTTACCATCGTTAACCTTCAGCTATAATATCGTTAATGTCTTTCGTACATTCCTTAAAGATACAGAGTTTTTAGGGCAGGCAGGAGTAATCTGACACATTTGCACATAGTTACATACAGGTGATAAAGTAGGCGAGGAGGTAGTACATACAAAGTTACATCAGCTGTGCCGCATGTCAGGCCCAGGGACAGGAGGAGGGGAGTTTGTTTGAGCACAAATAGGATACTGTAAAGCAAACAGGATGTTTCTGGCAAAACAAGGGATATTTCGTACATTACTTAAGGCCCAGACTTCGTGTGGATCGAAAATAGTCAGTATAGTCGTGTACATGGCTGGTGTTGTATGAATGTCACTATACAAAGTTACATTTTCTTAACTTCTCAGTGTACAGTCGGAAGTGATTGATGCAACATCATGAAAACTTGATAGGAAGATAGTTAATATAAAAAGGTGGTTGGGAGAGGATTTTCAACTTGACATGGGTTCTTCTTTCCAGTGTCCTTTTTTTATAAAGAGCCATCACTGGTAAGCTCTTATTGTTGTTCTTCTTTCGTTGGCACTGTTGAGCACCGGCGGTGGAGCTAAGGTCCAGCTCAAATCCAATTTCTCACGTGGCAGGGTGTGACCATTCACTGTTCTCCGATCACAGTCCTGTTCCTTAACACAGTTCACCATAGGTACTTTGAGACAGGGTACCTGCTTTTTGTTCTTCTGTAGGTAAGTCAGATTCATAATCCATATAAAAGAGGGAGAGAGAGAGAAGGGTGTGACGTGCTTCGGGATGCCGAGGGAAGAGGGGGTGGAGTGGGATCGGATCAAAAATGCGGACCAAGGGGAGCAGAATCTTCCAGCACTGGGCCCATCAATCGGGCCCGACGGGTTGAGACTTCAGGCACGCTGGTCAGTGAGCAGGGGGCCTCGATGTAGCCCTTCGCGCTTATCATCCTGATAATGGTGTCTCGTCTCACGCCCTTTTTGCTTCGTAGCTTCCCCCTTGGTCGATGTCATAGATGTTCCATGGTCTGCAGCCAGGCTGTGCGTCACGTCCGACCCCTCTCTTCCGATGGCCGCAGGTTATCTTTGAATGGGTACAAGAAACAAAAATCTTAGAGAGTTTGGCAGGGAAGATATTCACATACTTCATCCTCTCTCCCAAACACCGAGCAGTTGCGGAAAGGCTTTTATCGGTTGCTGTATGATTGGTGTCCATTAATTCTGATGTTAGTGTGCGTGTTACTAATCTATTAATTATTGCTTTGGTGCAGGTTTCTGTGGGTATCCCTGTCCATCGTCTGGCCTTCTAGGTGACTATTCCTGTGCCCTATAATCGTTGCAGGAAGCCTGACATCTGTCAACCTTCTGGTCTATTAAAAATTCAAACCGGCTTCTCCGGTAGAGACTCGTTCATCTCAACACAAGTTTTGGTAATACACATCTTCCTCCGAGGACTACTAAGTTTATGAAAAAGTAAGTGCGAGGTGCTACTGTCATGCGTTCACGAGTATCCTTTTCGGGGAGGAACATAAGCTAAGCATTATTTTTGCTGGGGACAATAGGTAACCCTTTATCAGTTTAGGCGATGTATTATTAGAAAATAGGGTCATCAGCTGTTTTGTTCAAAATACCCTGAGACGGCTAGTATAGGGCTGGGGTTATCTTTGGGAGAACAGGGTGCTTTAGACATTCTATTCCGGGGTAATTGGTCGGGGGTAATTCTGGGTGGTGGAGATGGTGTCTTTAAAAACAAAAACCACTGACATATAGTCCCCGTGTTGAGGGCCAGATTGGGAGACATCAGTCGTCTTACCTGTCCTTTCTTTCTCAGCCGATTAAGCTCAACATTTGCAAAAAGGAGAGGTAGTAACGTGGTAAAGTATGGTCGTTTTGTTTCTGTCAATTTGTTCGAACACCACCGTGTTTCAGGCCAATTATATACTTATCGGAGAGGTATGTGTCGTTAATTTATTCAAAAAGAAAGAGGGAAAGAAAAGCCTTTAGTGGGGGAGGGGAGAGAGAGAGAGAGAGAGAGAGAGAGAGAGAGAGAGAGAGAGAGAGAGAGAGAGAGAGAGAGAGAGAGAGATGTGCATCAAGTAGGCTATTTGGCATACGTACGATACAAAACGAGAGAGAGAGAGACATGGGTAGGATAATAGGCCACTTGGTGCACATACAACATGGAGTAGCATGGGTCTGTTCTATGTAAGAAAACACAAGCGGGGAAAAGACATAAATTCGGTGATCACGTACACACAAATGCCGGGTAGGGTGTGACAGTACATACATCATGCGCAGAGACTTAAGACGGAGATTCAGGGCTACGTTGAGTATGGGGACCTCTCCTTTCCTGTTCTTTCCTATGCATGCTGCATATTTTCAGTATTTTGTAGTTTATCTTGGGGGGGGGGTGTCGGACCTTCTACTCTCCTCCCTTTGATCAATGGACGAGCACTTCAATCATACAGTGGCGCTCTCTTCAAGTGACCTAAGCATGAGATGCATACACATTCATACCGTATAATCATAGCACACACGCACAATCATGCCATACAGTTTCTCATGTTCTCAATGGTGGTCTGCACTTCACGCACTATCTCACAACGTTTGTCTATGTTTTCCCTGATATTGAACTCGGTGCGGTCCATGTCCACTTCATTCTTCAGTCGGAGCTTCATCGTGACCTATAGAGGGGAAAAAGAGGGGAGGGGATGTGCAGTATTCAAAGTACCTTAGCGCGTGTAGACACGAAAAAGTTCTACTTACCACGTACCAGGCTAGCCGCAGGAGTGGGTAATACCACAGACCTATTATTCCTTTTGTCCGAGACAAAGACGTTCTATTTCATTCATCTCCTAAATTCGGGTTCCCTGGTCGTACATGCATTTCTCAATAGGTCGTGTATTATGGTGCAAGGTACCATACCTTGCGTTCGGCTTATACCTTAAGCTATGGTTGACCATTGTTTGACAACTCTTGGAAAAAGATAGGTGTGATGGGTACAAATTCCGTTAATCAAAAAGATTCAGGCAAATGGGGACTGCATTATCTGTTTTCTATTGCATGGGAGTAACAATCATTTATTTAAAAGAAGAAATCTTTATCAACCTATGTGATTAGTCATGACACTGATTCCGTAATTCTTTCAAGAGGCCCTTTATTTAAAACAATGTCAGTATACAAAATACGGGCCTACAATCGTTCAGGCCGGCCACGGCGTGAGAGGCGTCGAGTATCATGAGCAACACTATTTTAGCATCTAAAAATAAGAACGCTAAGTAAAAATGGGTAGGTCAGCGATCAGTAAGGTTGTACGTACGTTCGGTCAGTACCCTTCCTGTCCCTCCGCTCATCATGTGTGGAAATATCACATACATATCCTTTTAACACAAATGCCACGTGACTGGAATGCCACAAGGAGTTGTAGGCCTCTCCTACATCGGCGCCATTTTGGGGCGAGGTTGGGCCAGTGTACAGTCTAAGTCTTTCCATGAATTAGCTGTTGGACCAGAATTCCTTTCGGTAGTTCGAGAACTTTCGTTAGCGTCAGCTTGCGTCAACATGGCGTCACCGCGATCCTGTAGCAATGTCGTGGCCCGTTCTTGGGGCGGGGCAGCAGGCGGGTTCTTCCGCCAACGTCTTGAATCAGTCTTTCTAACTGCACCAAGCGGAGTCAAGGTGGCTGCTGTCCGGTGCAAAGGACGATGGCAGCGGTTTGTTCTTACCGGAAGTCCGCGGGAGTCGAGTGCCAATGACTCCCGCAGACCCTGCATAGCTGAGGGGGCGCCTTGTCAAGGGTGGGGCCCACGCCCGAGCAGACAAGCTTTCGAGTCCAGAATCACCTCACGGTGGGCTAGGCCTGGATCCGGAGAGCCGACCGCCGGAGTCCAGGGGCAGCAGTAGCAGCAGCTCTTCGGTACGGCCATCGGAGAGGAGCCAATAGCAGCAACAACAGCAGTTCAGATGGTATCGCCACTGGAGTGGGTCCAGTAGCAGCAACGACAGCAGTTCGGATGGTATCGCCACCGGAGTGGGTCCCCGATTACTTGGCTGCGGGGGCCCACTCCTCGCGTCGGGTGCTAGCGGCAGTCCTGGTGAACCCTGTGCTTGGGTGGTTGTCCGGCGGCCGTGTGCAGGGGCGCCAACTCGGCTGGTCGGGTAAAGAGACGGTTGGGGTGCCCTCATCTGCTGGTGAGCCTCCACCTGGGGAGGTGGGGGAGGCCCGTCCGCGTCGCCTCCCCCTGTCAGGGCACCCTCCGTTATTGAAGGAAGAAGAGAATGGGAAGATCCGCACAGCGTGTCAGGGTGCAACTCGGCAGACCGATGAAAAATTACGGCTGGGGTGCCCTCATCTGCTGGTGAGCCTCCACCTGGGGAGGCGGGGGAGGCCCGTCCGCGTCGCCTCCCCCCCCACCAGGGCACCCGCCGTTATTGAAGAAAGAAGAAGAAAATGGGAAGGTCCGCACAGCGTGGCAGACTCCGCCTTGGCGCTGCCAGAACTTCGGCGCTTCGTGTAGCCTTCGGCCTATTCGCACAGTCGTCCGCCACTGATGTCAATGGATTTTTGCATGGCTTTTATAGCCCAAAGTCGACTAAAAGGACCGCCCAAAACAGGCCAATGTTGCAATTTCGAGGAAGGAGAGGCGAGGGCGGTGTCACGTGGACGTTAAGGCTTTGGGATGGAGGTTGCAGCAGACTGTCATGTAAATAGTTGTTTAAAAATGTGTTTTAACCTGTTTACCCTGTTGGTGTGTTTGTTATATCTATAAGTTATTAAAATGTTATAACTATACTACTTCGTTGGAGCGTTTGTACATATTTGCAATCTGGCGACGAGCACAAGGATGTTACTGCGTAATCGGAAAAATAACATAGCCCAATTGTGCGCGATCTAGCCCTAGTTTGGTGACGTCGATGGTGGGTGTCAGCAGGCTTCCGTTTGTGCAGGATTTTGTCATGCTTATTGGGCGGGGTGGGCAGTGAGGCAGACATGTTTAGGTAGCGAGAGTAATGGAGTCGGGCTACCTCGTGGCCGTCTCGACCGTGAGCTTGGCTCCTTCCCTTGGTTTCATATTTCCCACAAAGGGCTATCTCCTAGCGTTACTTTAGTTTTTGTAAGGTCAAAAAGGATCCCACCAGTGCCTTTACTATTTTGTCGATTCCTGTTCGTTCATCCTTCGTTAGTCGATTCATTCTGGTGGACTCTTTCTTTCTCATCTCAGGGTCATCCAACGTCATTGCCGACGTTGTGTTCAGTACAAGAGGCTCGGCCGGCGCGGAGGCCGTGAGGGCCGAGGCCCCTGTACTGCTTTCGCTCGTGTTTGGGGGTTGTGGGTGTTGCACTACCGATTGGGAGGGTGCGTATGGAGGGGGGCATGTAAATGATTGGGGGACCCAATAATAATTCGTCATTCGTTCGTTGCTTAGAGGACAACTCAGGGTAGAGCAAAGAAGGGGTCCTAACAGCGTACTGGCCTGAGGTTTCGGGCTCCTGTCTTAGTTTAGTTTCCCTTCTCTCCTTTATTTCTTCTTCTAACTTTCTAGCGGCAAGGTGAGCTGCCTTTCGTAATTCCTTTTCTGCTTTTACTTCTTCCCTCTTTTTCCGTTGCGTTGCTTCTTTGCGCCACATGCCGATACTGTCAAGCATAGTAGGCGTCGTCTTATTGCTACGCAGAGCCATTTCTAGCACTTCTATCTTATGGTCGTCGAAGGATCCCATCAGTGGCCACTGACTCTCGGGGTCCTTCCTTGTATATTTATGCCATAGCTTGCTATAAGCTACGGCGACTAGTCCATATTTAGTGAACATGTCCTTATTAGGGGTGCCTTCCAGTGGAGCCGGATGGTCCACCTCTAATAAGCGGTCCGGGCAGAACCAACTACCAATCAGTGTGGAGAAGATAGGCATGACGGGTTTCAATGGGGACAAAAGTCAGCACTACCTATCTTTTCACTGCTTGCAAAGACTAGACAGAATATCTCTATTCCTCGTTATTTGTAAGCAGAGAATACCTCCAAAGAACCAATATCGAACAACTAGTGTTCGGACAATCAATCAATCAATCAATGGGGAGATAAAAATAGGCACAACGGGTTACAACGGGGACAAAAGTCTGCGTTACCTACCCTTCACTATTTGCAAAGACTAGACAGAATATTTCTATTCTACGTTATTTGCAAACAGAGAATATCTCAAAGAGCACTATTCTTCAAAACAATCAATGTTCGGACAATCAATCAGTGGGGAGATAAAGATAGGCACGACGGGTTACAACGGGGACAAAAGTCTGCGTTACCTACCCTTCACTATCTGCAAAGGGAGAGAGAGAGAGTATTTCTACTCCTCCCCGTTTGTAGACAGCGAATATCTCAAAGAGAACAATCAATGAGCAATACTAGTATTTCAAAACTTCAAACAATCTATCAATTATTTCGCAATTTGTCGTGTATCACGACCTTACCCGGACCGCGTGGACAGTTTCTCGTCTTCCGCCTCCAGCGCCCGATCGTCCTCTACTCTCCGTTATTGCTGCGGCACTCCTGATGGTTCCCAGTCAGGACCGTAGATCACTCGAGAGAGGTCTGCTCGGAACCAGTGAAGTTCGGATGATCGGCTGCCAGACGAGGGTCTATTGGGCAGGAGCTCTCCCGATCGTTGCAGTCGTTCACTCTGTCGTCAGGACCTCTCCCACTGGATCCACGTGTCTCTGATGGGCCCCACGCTTGGGACGCCAATTGTTAAATGGTAGCGGCAATTTCAGTCGATAACCCTTCAAGTATTGCCCGGCGGTAATCGCCTCTCATACCACTCGATAATTTACCAATGAAAGAGGCAGGCGCCGGAGACTGGAAGGCAGGAAACAAAGTTTTATTCCGTTGGAGCAGAACACATCAGATCAGACAGCAAGGTATCGTCACGAGGTGCTCTAACTGCATCTCTGAGGCCTGGCCTCTTATACACAGGTTTATTGCTTTATTACACATGGTACATTCTTATTGAGACCTTGATGTACGGAAAGACATCCTTGGAACCCCCACTTCAAGCTCGCTCCCACACATATCTACAGTAGAAGTCCCCACCCCACCCACAGTAGGAGATGGCTATCACGCAGCTGGACATTCCGCCAATTCCCGGGGATGTGTGCAACCGGCCGGGTCTCAGGGGGTAGGGGCTTTGATCCACTGTAATCCCTTTGATGTGGGGTGTTTTCCTTACAGTAGGGGCAATAAACTGCATCCGCAGGGCTAGGTGATGGCCTGTGATCAGTTCGGACAATGGGGCGCAAAGGAAGGGGGTTATCAAAGAGAGGCATGACCATGTATGGGATGTCGGTCAGGTGTGGGATGTGGTTCCATGGCAGGGTCGCGTAGAAGGAGAGGGTTTATGGCCCGTGTATGAGAGAGCGGGGGTGGCCGGCGCGCGGGGGATGCTCGCAGCGCCAGGGGAAAGCGCTGGCGATCGAGAATGAGCGGGGAGAGAGTGGGGTGCCTAAAATGGCGGTCGTGTACTCGCTGTGCGTGGCGCTGAGGAGAGGCAAGATGGCGCAGATAATGTTCAGTTTGCAAGCTAAATTTCCACACAACTGGTCCCAACCCTGCAGCCATATCTGACCCTAAATATGACAAATCATGAACGCTATTTATTGGTAAGACTCAGGATGAATATTTTTCACCGAATAATAGCCTTTCCAGTTCAGAATAATTGGGTAAAAAATCTACCGGTTTGCCCCTGTGACCTTACATCTGCACAATCAACTATGCATACTATTCTTTTCTGTAAATTCTTTGCTGAAAGCAGGAAAAAATTACTTGTTCCTATTTTGAGGAGTCTGGGACTCAGGCAATGTCGCCCAGCATTTCTGTTCCTGCAGATGTTGGAAGGAGATTTACTGACATTTACAGTAGCCAGCTTCCTGAAGTCTATTGTTTACCATCGAAAGACTTTAGATTAAAGAATCATTGATTTTATCTAATGATATAATTGTGTAAATTTTAAACTCTTTTTAGCTATGTTCACTGAATGCTCGATTACTCTAAAGCACTCCTTTTTATTCTGGAAAGATTTTTTCTTTTTTTTTTCTTTTTTACTTCTCCTTTTTTAATAACTTTTAAAGAATTGTATCTTATTGATTGTCTTTTATTGTATGCTTTTTATGATTTATAAACTTAAATCGAAATAAAGTAATATTGATACTCTAAGCGTGTTGGCTAGCATCATCCTTTTCAATCTGATCCTCTCCACCTCCATTGCATCTCTCCTTGCCTCCCACCTGCCCTCCAGGTCCTCTGGGGACAAGCCACTGCTGCCTCACATGGAGGGTGCCACTCCTCCCAAAAGCACATCAACCCTTGGAATAGGCACCTCCGCCTCCACACCAAGATCTTCAGATTGCTTACTGGCATCTCTGGCTGCTACCCAGGCCCTTAGCGCCTTTAGTAGCTCCTGATTTCTGGTGAGGCCTCTGATTTGGATTCTAAGGTTGTTACAAAAAGCCTTCATCTCCGTTACTTTGTAGGTTTTCAACCTTTCCTCCTCAAAGGCTACTTCCAGGGATACAAGTGATGAGGCTATTGACTGAGGCATGATGCAATTGAAAGTTAAAGTTTCCAACAAATGGCAAGATCAAAATTAGACCTAAAAAAAAGTCTATGTGGTACATAATGGCTGCGATATGGTAGTAGTGCCAACCAATCACCATAGGTCAAGTCCAAATGCAAGTCCTATCCTCACCGCTGACAACCAATGTTAGAAATGGGATTCTCTAGTTCACAGGTTGTTACCCTGTCCAAGTAGGGACCCTTCTTCCTAGTCTGGATAAGGGAGTTACACTCCTAAAATAAGACCTGCTCACCCCCTTGGTAGCTTGGCACGAGCAGTCAGGCTTATCTCAGAGGCAGTGTGTGAAGCACTTGCGCATAACCAACAGTAATACAGTAAAAATACTACAAAAAGGACACCTCACCAGTTTTAGAAAAATAAACAATATTTTATCTGTGTGAAAAATGCCAAAAATGATTAAATCCACCATACAGTTCACAGAAATAACAATGCTCAAAAATAGCCTTAAAATACAGTTCCTTGAAGTTGATAGCTCCGTGCGGGGCTATCATGGCGTTGGGAACAACAAACCCAAATAGTTCTGCCTGACCGTGGCGTCGCAGGCAAGCTACAGTGTCAGGAAGACCCAAAAAACAGTACCTTTTAGAAATGAAGTGTGTCGAGGATCTCGCGATGAGCTCTGAAGAGCTGGCATCACAGGCATCGGCTCCGGAGGTCGATGCAGGAGCCATCGGGCCATTGAAGTCAAACGTGTTGCAGATTAAACTCTTCGCGGGTTGAAGTTGGGAGCGCTGGCAGGCATCAGGGGTCCAGTGCAAAGTGTAGTGGTGCGGTGTGCGATGCTCTCTGGTCACGCTGCATGCAGCGGCTCTGTGACAGATGTCCAGTGGCGTCGGTGAGACCAGGGCTGTGGTGCGAAGTGATGCTGTACTTGTCGCGGTGGTGGCAGGTCACGGTGCAAGCAGTGGCGCCGCCATTGCAGAAGCGCTGTTATTGGCTGACGAACCGGAGTCGATATCACCAGCATCGGTAGGCCAAGGCTGCGGTGCTGGATGAGGGTGGTGCATCGTGTAATTTACAAGCGGTGCCCTCAAACCACGGTGCAAGCAGTGGCGTCAATGTTGGCACAGACCTGCGTTGCCAGGGATACTAGGGCGGCAGCGCAAAGCGAGGTGGTACAAGGTGCGATGTCCATAGGTCACGGTGTAAGCAGCGGCTCTGTGGCATCGTCGAACGGCGGCATCGGTGAGGCTAGGGGTACAGTGAGAAGTGCGGCCGGGCCCTCTTCTGTGCCTTCAGGACATGGAGCTAGCAGCGGTGTCAGTGATGGCATCGGGCTGCTTTTCCTTCTGTTGCAGCACCAAACACACAGTTCCCAGTGCTGGTAACAGATGAACTTGAAGTCTCTGCTGTTCCTGAGATTTCTTGAACAGGGAGCAAGCTCTACCTCAAGCCCTTGGAGAAACTCAAACAAAGAAGTTGCAGAAGGTTCAGTCCAGTCCTTTCTCTGCCCAAGACAGAAGCAGCCACTGCAGGCCAACACAGCAAAGCAAACAGCAAAGTGCTAGTTACAACTCACAATTTCTTCAGCTCTTCTTCTTGGCATGTTTCTGAGTCTAAAAGAGTTCAAAAGCCCTGTGGTCAGGGCCCGAATATTTATACCACATTTCACTTTGTTCTCTTGTGGCAGGGAGTCTATGTGCTTAGTCCAAACCAGTTCTGTACTCTCTTGCCCAGCTTCCTGGCAGGAGGTGGAGACGGCATTGTTTAAGCGAGACCAGGCCTATTCAGGCACAAGGAAATCTCCTCCCACTACTCTAAGTGCAGCCCAGTTCTATTCAGCCCTACCCTGACTCATCCAGGAAGGCATGACACAACTCCTCAACCCCACCAATGGCTGTCTACAGTAAATGCACATCCCCAGTCCCTGTCACCAAATCCAGACAGTCAATCCACAACCCAGCAGAGGAACACAAGATGGTTAAGCAAAAAAATGCATTCTTTCTAAAAGTGGCATTTTCAAACACAATTTAAGAACCATCTTTACTAAAAAGATGTGTGAATAAATTCTGAGTTCATAAAGCCCAAACTTCATTTCTCCATCTGGTCCCAATGGGAAGTTATGCTTGTAAGATGTTACAAAGTATCTCCCATTCTATCCTATGGGACAAATAGCCTTTCAAAAACAAAATAAGCTGTATTTCACTATCAGGACAAGTCACACACACCAGAACAGGTCCTACCTTTCACCTACACTGTACCCTGCCATGGGGGTACCTTGGGCCTACCTTAGGGGTGCCTTACATGTAAGAAAGGGGAAGGTTTGGTGCGTGGCAAGTGGGTGCACTTGCTGAGTCAAAATGGCAGTCACAACTGTGTGCAGACGCTGCAGTGGCAGGTTTGAGAACCCTTTGAAGGCCTATTTGTGTGGGTGGCACAACCAGTGCTGCAGGCCCACTAGCAGCATTTGAATTACAGGACCTAAGCACATACAGTGCACTATACTAGGGACATAGCAGTGCATCAAATAAGCCAAACATGGAAACACCAATCCATAAACATAATTTACCATGGGAGCACTTGCCCTTTAACACTGATCAGCAGTGAGAAAGTGAGCAGCGACACTCAACCAGCAAACACAGAGTCAAAACCAGGAGGTCGGAAAGCAAAAAGACAGGGGAAACACGCCAAAATATGCCACGTCTAACAGACTGCAAAAGGAGCCAGTGATTGGTTGGAGACCTTGGTCCATCCTTAGCCTGTGGCTCCTCACTTAGCAGGTCTAGTAGTATTGAGCCTGTGTAGATAGGACCACTCTACTAAGAGTTTCAAGTATGTTGTTTCCCAGAATTGTGTAAAGAAGGATGTATTGTGGAGGAGTCTCTTATAGATGAAAGGTTATTCTGCACAGTGAGATTACCCTACGTGGTAGGAATACATGGCTGCTGATTCACCAAAATGCCTGGGGTAGTGGAATGGAGATTCTTCACTCTTTGGCATGAATATCACAACAGTATTGTTCCCTTGTCCTCTATTTAGCCCTCATTAGCTTCTTTGCTGCTACATGCCAGATGCAGAGCCATGAGTGAACATTACAGAAGATGAGCAGGGCTGTACTAGCCCTAGTCTGTTCCTGCTGCTGTCTTTTTGATCCCTAAGACCTGCAATAGCATATTGGTGCCAGGAGTGCCAAAAGGCAAGCTGAGAGCCAAATCCCCAAATTCTAGAAGCCCATATTTGAAGAAGATTATCAACAAAAGAGAGGAAGGAGAGGAGGTACTGCCTACATTGCACCCCTCCTGAAGACATGAATACTGTAAAATACTGGAAGCAGAAGAAATGAAGCAACACACAATCCTCTCATCAAATTTGATGATTGTACTACTTCAGACATAAAAGCCAGAGTATAAACCACGACTAATTGAGTAAAAGCACGTCAAGCTTTCACCCATCTATGTTGCATGTTACAGGGCTCTAGCTTCACCCTAGTATAGGTTGCGTTGCAGATCGAACTCCTCGCCGTTGAAGTCCGGAGCGCTGTCAGGCATCGGGGCTGTGTTGCAAAGTGTATTGGTGCGGCGAGCGGTGCCCTCAGTTCATGCTACGGGCAGCTGCTCTGTGACGGTCGTCCAGTGGCGTCGGAGTAACCAGGGCTGCAGTTCGAAGTGATGCTGTGCTCGTCGCCGTGGTGGCAGGTCACTGAGCAAGCAGTGGCGTCATCATTGCGGAAGTGCTGTAGTCAGCTGACGAACCGGAGTCAATATCGCCAGGGTCGATAGGCTAAGGCTGCGGTGCTGGATGAGGGCGGTGCATCGTGTAACTTACAGTATAGGTACATTTTGACTGTTGAAGCCTGCTCATATGAAACCAGCTTTTATTGGGGTCTTTGTAGTAACACCATAATACTTCAAAGCATTGACTATATATTTAACTCAATTTGGTAGTACTCTCTCTTTGATGTGCTAGTATGAAGCTTCAAATTAATGGACCATTGGATTCAAAAGAATAAAACTGCCCCAAGGCAGACTAATATTTGTTTATTGATGTCTACCTGTGGAAATGATTGGAGAGTGAGGATGGGGGAGAGACATGTACTTTGGCTCAGCCTCGGTCTAAAGCTAATGTATTTAGTCAGAAGTGGTCTATTTACACCTTGCTTGTAAGCACCCTATTTAAGCAACCTAAAACATGTGGCTTGTGTTGGTTTTGGCCCTCAGTGAATTGTTCTTGTATAAGCTCAGATCACCCACAAGATGATGTAAAATGTGGCAATGTTTTGTTTGGTTTAGATGTAGTTGATGGTCCAATGGTGAGAGATACAATTTATTTAATTGTTAAATCCTGTGAGTTAGAGCTGTTGTCCAGTTTACTTTTTTTAAATCACAAAAAATGAAATCACGAATCCCGAAAACAGATGACTGACCATAAATCACACTTTCAGCTATATTGCTTCAGAAGCATCACCAGAAACAATGACCTCTCCTTAGAATCATATATTGTCTTTTTGATTTGTAATTGATGAGGAAGTAAACAGAGTACTGTTCCCAACAGAGGCCCTTTCCCCAACAGAACAGACATAAAACCAAAGTCCCTTATATTCTGGAACACCTTCTCCCTTCCTTCTGGGGAGCTTAACTCAGACTACACTTTCCACTGCAAGGGAAAGGGGGCTGAGCAGATCACAAGGGAATTAAGACTGGTAACAGCGTAATGCTGTTATTCACTCCTATGGAAGGGAGAGACACGTCACTGGTGGCAGATAACCACAAAGAGCATATATTACGGATAAGGAATACCGCAATACCAGTACTGAGGCACACAATCACTCCGGAAACTGAAAGGTATGAAACCCTGAGCTCCGCCGAAAGTTCATTGAAGCACTGTTATGTTGCCTTTTATGCCTGACACAGAGGAGTGGTGTCAGGATTAAGTTCAGGAGGGTCTTCTGCCACAACAGAAGGTAACAGGAGATATGCAGGCTAAACACTTTGTGGGAGCTAGAAGTCAACTTTTTCACCCAATATAGGTTTCCTGGAGATGTTGTGCAAGAGGTCATTTGCAGTCTCCTTCCTGCAGGAATGCTGACCTTAAGATAGTTGAGCTCCTCTTCGTTTTGTGCATGCATTCCTTGTGGTCCAAGGTGCAGTAAGTGCAGGCCACACCCTGGGTGCCAGGAGAAGACAGTGAAATGACCAAGTGATGCATGCACTAGCCTGCTAAGTGAGAGAAAGCCACTCATTACTGAAAACATCTGTATTCTTACCAATGAAATTACAACACATTTCTATTGCCAACAAATATAATTTGTAAAGACATCATCGCTGTCATTTGTTACCACTAGAATTCCAATTCCTGCTCTGAACTGCTGCATGAGTTATTATTCACAAGTTACACATTAAATCATAGAGCTGTATGAGTCAGTGGAGCTTTCAGCATGTCATGTAGATCTTTAATACACTAAATAGAAATTCATCATAATCAAATGGAGATTGTTTACGCATCTTAATGTGCATTCTAGTCTTGGGTTCTTTATATTTAATGACTCCTTTGTCTTTAGTGGTGCCAAACCAGTGAGATTTAACTGTGAATTGAATCATGCAGGCATGCGTGGATTATCTAACCTCTTGGTGTTACAGTTAAACTTGGTATCAGGAGAGACAATGGAAGATTGCAAAATATTTCTTTGTCTTTACTTTTTGCCTTTTTGGTCTTTAAGATATGAACTCCGTTTTTTACCCTTCACCAGTGTGTCAAAAGGATCATTGTTTGCTTCTACTGGGCTGGGTTCCTTAAACAATGAAACAATGAAAACAGGTGACTATTACAGCAGCAGCAGTGGGTAGCATTGTTGCACATCCAAAAGTATAACAGTTGGAAAAGTATATTCAATTCAGCAATTTGTAACACCCGACGTGACCTCCTTGCATGATTCAAGTAGCGAAGTGTGTGAAGCCACAACTCCCTTATTAGCAGTGTGCCATGTGGTAGCTCTCGGGCTTTCCAGGTACATGCATCATAGGCGCCAGGATTTATTTCCTTTGCATTCTGGGACTTGTAGTTGTGATTTGATAGTGTAAAGCAGAACCACAAATTATAGAATACAAAGAAAAATTGGACTTTCTCAGGAATTTAGGAAACTTGAAAGTGTACTGCCCCAAGTGGGTTTAAAAATAAAAATAAATGAACCTCACACCTGGATTTCCTCCCCTGGGCTATGACAGCTGCTTGGACACCTTAAGATTTTTCAACTTTCTTAGGTACATGCATCCAGATTCTCAGGTACATACATCAAATCCAGGTGTGCTTCTTCTGCATTATGTGACTCATAATCCTAATTTAATGATTCAATTAACAAGACTTTAAGCGCCACAAAGAAAAAGTAAAAATCAGGACTGGATAATCTATAGACACAGGGACCTTATAAATGGGTGAATCCCCAGAAATATTTCCCTTGCAGGGATTTAATTAGATAGACATAACCATGCACCTCATCCACTTTCCCATCCATAGAACAGCTGTTCCCAGAAAACTGACCCTTCTGGGACTTTAAGTTAAAAAAAAGGGGGGCCCCAAACCTTGATTCTCTCCCCTGGGCTATGGATCTAAAGCCTACAACAGAGCTCTTAAGTGTCCCAGGCAGTTTTTCCAGTATATGTATTTTTCTTTGCATTCTGGGACATCTAGTCCTGACTTGCCATGTTATAAACAGAACTAATTAAGTTTGAATGCAGAGAAAATAAAGATGGATGGAATGAGTTACTCATGCATGGACTTGGGAAAATCTGGGTGCTGTTCCAGCAATCGGCCTACTCAGGGCTTCGAATGAAAAAATGAAGCCTGAATCACTCCTTCCTCCAATTGGGCTTATTAGAAAGGCTTCCAGCTATCCAGGGGCAGCTCCTCCATTATGGGGAAGGAGCTTCGCCCACGGCTGAAAGCCAGCAGAGGCAAAGGACAAAACTAAAATGATAATAAAACATTTTTATTATTATTTAATTTTTAGCCCTGCAGGCTGCGAGGTAGAGCCATGTCCTCCCATCCTGACGCTGCAGCACCAGTGAGGAGGGGGGAGTGGTGGGCACTGCCAAGTGCTTATGACGGTTTGGCCGGCCCTCTGGATCCACCCAAACCGTCATTTGCAATTAGCCTTTCTCCACCTAGCTGCGTTGTACAGCTGGGTGGAGAAACCAACACAGGCTCCCACTCTATGTCAGCGCTCAGACCAATCCCAGTGCTGCTCACATTATTCCCAACATGTGAGCAGCACTGGGATTGGGAGCTGGGAGGCTGTGCAGTGTCCAGCAGGTTCCTGGCAAGGACGCAAGGACCGGGAGCAAGGCGGTGGACGTCGGGGCAGGTAATTTTTCTTTTTTAAATTTATACTTTTTTGTGTTTTTCTCCCTCTGCCCCGCCACTTCGTACTACGAGTAGCTGCTACAGCAGCTATCTGTTCCCTTTAAGGCTTTAAGAAATGGACCTTCCACTCCACTTACTTTCCATGGGCCTTGGACTTCGAATTATATGAAAATTGCTGTATTTATAATATAACGGCAGTCTCAATTTTTTTTTACAATGAATGACTTGTGACCTATCCAGTAGCCGATTGTAAAGAAAAGACGTAGAACTCGACTAATATAAGTTATTATATTCGAGCACTGACGTCACAATGCCTGCTGACAGAGCCAGCACCCGAAGTGAAAGGCAGGACAGGTCATGGAGCATAATTGAAGCAGCTGTTTAAAGCTCCCAAAACGAAAATGTATTTTCTTTCTGCTGCTCTAACAGCTCTAAGAGAACTTATTTATTTTTTGCACTCCTCAGGTAGTTAGAGAAAGCTAGTGGAGCTTTTTTTTTTAAGACTTGTATTGAACTGTTTCTAATATCCGTTTGCAACAAATAACTAACAGGTTTTTGATGTGTTTGATTTTACACTGGAGGTTTTATCTTTATTCTTCATGTTAACAAACATGCTCGCTGTTTCATATGGACACCCGGACAAAGCCAGTAGGACGTCATTATTTAAAATGACACCTCCTTATTTTGTGATGTTGCATCTAGTATGGGGGTATAGAGATTACAGGTTTTAGGACCCACAGGGGATGTAATGTGATACGAGGTTGTCACCAGAGGATGTTATATCTACCGGATGTACATATTTGTAATTTAATGCATAACATTTTTTAGTGTGTGCGTGTAATAGAAATACTTTTCCTTTTTATAAGAAAAGGCACTGAATGCAAAATAATGTTTTAAGTGTTAGTATTGCATCACAGCAAATTGGGGTAACTAGTCCACTCCATCTCCTCTGAGTAGGCCTTGGATTGCTATGCTTCTCTATCCTGCAAGAGTCAAGTGATGAAAGGGGTGTCTGGTTCCAAGTAAAAAGACAATTGCGGACTTAGTACTGGTGAAGGACCCGCAACGAATAACCTAATTTCATACACCTGTGAAGTCATAGAAGATGTGAAACAAAGGCACCAAAGAGGGCGAGGCAGTCTCACTAGCCACTACATAAGTATTTGCAGCAGTAACTCTTGGGAGGGGGAAGCAGGAAGATGCCATGACAGCCTTTGCACTTTTGAAGATGGAATCACTCCCCACTCACCAGGTAATGGCATGTGGCTCATTTCAAAGAGGAGTATGTGGAGTGTTCCAGGACCTTCCCTCAGTAAACAAAGAACATGAACTGGATCACCACCAATCTCCATTTTGTCATCCATGCACACAGAAGAGTACCAAAATGGATTCCTCTTTCAATGCAGGAAATACAACAAACACACAGACACACACACCACACTCATACTACTTCCTATGCAGAGTAAAAATGTAATCTACAGCCAAATCTCACATGAATGGCTCGTAGAAATTTGTTGTTTAGGCCTGACAGACATTTTACCAAGAGAGGCCAGTAGGGACGTGTCCCTCTAAAGGCGACAGGCAAAAAGGGTCTGTCTCTCTCACTATAATTGACTGTTGGTATCACTTCAACTCCCACTTAGTTCGCTGATGCCCGATCTGTATTTTTGGATCCAGTGTGGTATTTTGCGAACCGACCTATGTACTAGTAGGTCGGGTCAAAAAATACTGAATTGTAAGGGGCTGCAAATTGAGGTACCTCCAGTGCTTAATTTGTGCCGGTGGTTTCCGGTGCTTAGCACCAGCACTTAATTGTCAGGGCCGAGTCTACACGCGATATCAGCTGCTGCCTGCTCACTGAGTTCACACTGGTCTCCCCAGTGAAGAGCTCAGATCGCACGTGGCTGTGCTTAAAACTTTTCAAATTGGACGCCCGCCCTATTATGAGACACACACACCGCCAGAAACTGCTTGGGTCTCTGCCACAGCTTACCGGTCACTCCAATCAATCACAGTAGTGCTACCAATGACCGCTTGGAAAATATTTTATCAGTCCGGCCCCGTCCCTCCATGGCAAATACTCAAGTGTGTGTCCCGACTTGGACCAATGATCACTGTTTTTAACCGTGGCCTGCCCCAGCATACTGTGCAGCCTCAGCACCAATCAGCCGCCGAATACAGAAGAAGCAAGCAGGGTGTTGTTCAGCAGGCTTCAGGTAAATAAAAACTGAAAGGCAGTCTCAGTAATGGGTAGTCTGTGGTTCTTGTGTTTCGTTTCACTATGTTCGGTTGGTTCAGTCTACTAATATGGGACAGCCCGGTCCCTGCTGCAGTCAAGCGGAAGCCATGGCAGTAAGATGCGTTCTGGGGGCAGTAACTCTTTCTGTAACTCATAAGAAATAGCCTATTTTTTTAAGATAGTACTTATCGACAAGTCATGGGACTTCATAGCACTTAAAAACGCTAACTCAGTGGTGCTCATTTTATTGACTTCAAAATTAAGGCATAGAATGAAAGAATCTCATGTTGTATTCAAACCTTTGCTATCCGGCACTAGCCCCCTGAGCTATATTACTGGCGTTCTAGCTTGAAATTTGAGACAGTGTAGATGTGTGAGCATCCTAATTATTTCTGATAGTAGCATTTCCCTGTTGGTGTTCTTATACAATGAGTCAGCCCGGTGGTAGCTTGCATTGTCACGGCACTATTATATGAGAATCTGCTTGGAATACAATTTATTCAAAAAATAGGGAGAGGAGATGACTGTGCTTGAAAAAGCATGTTTAATGAAAGAAACGATTCCGTTTGACTTGGGAGGAAGAGGCTGGTGTTGTGGATGGAAGTTCGTAGGGCACTCCAAAGGAATGGAAAGGCATTCCTGTCATGGGAATGTTATTCGCGGGGATATTAGTAATGCAATATAGCAACATACCGGTGTCTTGTACAGGATCAGCAGGCTTGCACTGTGCGAGTATTCTCGCTTTTAGCATGTCCATGTCAGAGGGACCTGTTTAAGCAAGGCAGGCTCACTGCCCAGGGTGTGTGGGTACACAAAGCATAATATTAAGGTTGATAGTACAACTTAACTGTAGGGGAACTGAGATCTCTTCTATTCAATCACTACACAAGAGATTAATGCTCATCTGGCGTTAATCAGTCACATTTCTGATAAAATTACTTTAACACTGAGTGACTGTTTGTATTTTAACATTTTGGGAAATATAAACATTTCTGGCGCCTTAAAAAATCTTTGTATTCTTTTTTTTTCTCAAGTTTCATCTCTCACCATTGTCACTATGGTTGTTAGGGTTTCTTTCCCCGAGGTTTCTTGTCATTGAATATTCAGATTCACCATCAGCCAATTCTCTTGCTCCGTCTCGCGCCAAGAAACCGCCATATAATTAGATAAAGTTTACTCATCAGTGGGTTTCTGACTTCAAAGAGATCCTTTTGTTAATCTGTTAATAAATCATAATAGAGTACAGAGGGCAGACTCAGTACAATTGTGTGCTATATTAGTTCAAAAAGGCATGTGGAAGCCTCTCTGAATGGAGTTGAATGCCTGACTTTATTTTGAAAAAGGGGGCAGTGGGATTTTGGGACTTATAGCATGATCATGTTATAAAAGTATTTGTTTGAAGCATGAGAGCCTGATTCACAATAAAAGCTTAATCCCAATGGTATAACTGACACCTTATTATCTTTTATTAGGAATACCTATTGTGATGCCACAAAACATATTTTGATGGCATAAAACTTTAACACAGTGAAAGAATCGCTGCTGTGTTTCTTGCACAGCTGTGCATTAATGGCCCAGGCCAAGAATGGTACAGCTCTGTCACCCCTCAACTTATCATAATTAATTACTATATATTTAAAAAGGCAGAGGTGTACTGTTGTCTTGCCCTTCCTCAGAAGTTGCTTTTCTTCCTCTCGTTCACTCCTCTCTCCTTCCCTTCTCTTTATTCTTCCTTCACTTTCTACCCTACTTCTGCATTTTCTCCTAATTGTCGCCTTCCCTCCTTAACTGCTTTGCATTTTTCACCTTCTCATCTTTCCCTTCCACTCGCTTTTCACGCACTCCCTGCTGTCTGCTCTTCTTCCCTTGCCTTTCTCCTCTTTCCATTTTTCATTCTCATCATGTTCCACTCCAATCTTGCACTCCCAATCTCTGCTTTCCCCACTTATCTTCACATTATTTGTCTGCCGTATATATCATTGCCTTCAGACCTCTCCACCTTCCTCACTCTCCCTTTTATGTTTTTCCTTCTTGCGCATATCGTTATATCCACTCCAGAAATCTGTGTTTGATCTCAGGGTTATAAATTTAAATCTTGGTGTGGCCACTCAGTCTTTCATCTTTCTGAGGTCAATAAAATTAGTACCATTGAGCTGGATAACAACATTTTTAATTCAGTGTCAAGGTCCCCTCTGGTCAGTAAGTGCTTTACAAACATTCATGGTGTGTTAAGGGTACAGAAATGTATTTTTAATCCTTTATTTTACAATTTCTTTCTAATATTAAACTGTCATTTTTCCCTCTGTCCCTCATTGACCCAGTACCTTTCATAATTGTATTCATTCACCTGACCTCCTTTCTTTCCTTCGTCTCATCTTTTACCTTTCCTTTTTCCTCTTCCTTAGCACCTCCAGGCATGCCTCATTTCCTCTTTCCATTCTTGCTTCCTTACACCCTCCTTCACTCTCAATCCTTTCTCCCTTGGGGCACTTCTATCTTTTTCCTCCTTTCGACCTTATTTGTTTTCCTGCTCCTTTCAACCCTTCTGTAATTTCTTTCTTTCTTATCCTCAACCCTTCCTTTTCTTCCTCCTTCCTTTATTCTTTCTAGTCATTCATCACACATCATTTGCTTCCTTTCTCCCTCTATCCCTTCATTTCTTCCTTCCACATTCTTTTCTTTTTCTTCCTTTTATGCATTGCTCATTTATTTCCTCACTCCAGTACTGCCCTTCCTGTCTGCATTTGTTGCTACCTTCTTTCATGTATTTTTCCCTTCATCCCTTTCTTTCTTTTAAGCAGCACAGTACAAGCACATTCTCTTTAGTTTGCAAAGCTGCCTCAAGTCCTCAAATGACCTTTCCTAAAGATGCATTTTGATCTTTACACACATTCTCTAATATAAAGTGCACTTTTAAGTTGTTGTTATAGGCTTCCCATATGTTATATTATGTTATTCTGAATTGTATAGCGCACTAATCACCCAGGAGGGTATCCAGGTGCTTGGGCAGGTGTGTAGGTGTGAGATACCCGAGGTACTTATGTGAAGAGCCAGGTCTTTAGCTTCTTGTGGAACTCAGGAAGTGGGGAGGTGGCTCTGATGTGTTGAGATTTGTGGATATGGGTATAGCCAATAAAGGAAGTAGGTGGGGCCACTGGAGGAAGCGGGTGGAGCCAGGGAAATGGGTGTAGCCTCCTAAAAATTGCGAGCACCCGTACTTAATATTTTACAAATTAAGCACTGCATACCTCATGAATATTGATGAGGTAGGCCACACATTGTGACCTACTATGAGTCGCTGCCATTACAGGGATGGTGGTCTGCTGGTGTCATCAACCACCATGTCTGAGATTGCTTTTAAATGAAGCAATCTTTTTTTAAAGGCATCCCATTCTCCCTAAAGGAAAATGGGATGCACTTGAAACATGTAATGCTTTACTAGCATTCTTTACAGCTAGGCAGTGAGTCATCTATGGGACTAAAACATGTTTTTGTCAACATTCATTAGGTGGAACCGGTCCCTTGGGTACTCTCTCCCGTTTGCAAAAGATTTACCTTTACTTTTTGGTAGGCGGTCGAATATTATTGTTTTGCAACTGGATTTCAGGCGCAAAACATGACTACATGCCATTCCGAATCACTATGAAAGGGACACCCTAAAAAAAAAAACTTCCAAATACCTATTTGATATGTTGTCGCAAACCCAAATTGAGAATCTGTGACATGTTAGCGAATCACAATTTGTGTTTTTTACATACCAAAATGCCTTACTACATCTGTCCCTGTATGAATTGCAGCAACAGTTTTTCTTCCTCTGCTGGTTTGTTATTGTGAGGTTTACCACCCATAACTTATTTTCTGTCACATAAACTGGTGGTTAGTTCATGTTATCAACCCTTAATAATATATCTGTTCCACTAATTGTTCTTGTTTATTGACATATCGCCAGACTCTTAAATTGAACTGAGTTCCTTTTAAGTGCAGACTTACAGAACCTCCCCCCTTCTGCGTTTTCACAGCCTGCAGCACACCTCGATGGCCCGAGCCAAACCGTGTCTCGCGGTGACGTAGACAGCTTTAAGTGTCTGCAGTGCAGGCTAGTTTTGATATGTTTAATGATCACCAAGAGCGAACCGTTCTCCGCAGCCTTTGTTCTTCAGCGAAGTTTCGCCGGGTATCATAAATCTGTTTAACAGTTACATCCAAACAAGCAGCCTTGCAAGAAGCAAACAGACATTCGCGCCCTGAGGCCCTCGCTTAATTATGGCAGCGCTGACACGAATGCAAGGGTGCAGCTTAGTCTTCTGCCCGTGGCTGTCTGTCTGCGAAAGAAAGTCAAGTTAGCAAGGAAGGCGAACAAGAAGTGATCTATGGGAGAGATGGGGAAAGCGGGGAGTGCTCCGGGCTCAGATGCCTCCTCTTCCAATTAATTGTAGAATCTGAGTCATAATTGTGTTTAAAACACAGATTTGGAAGCAGCGTGGGAGTTCTCGCAGCGCCTTACCGTGCAGTCTCCTGGGCACTGGGTGGCGTGGTATGTTCTGGTTTCGACAGAGTTTAATTTGTAAAACAAATAAGCGTCAGGGCTCTCGTCGGGAGGCTACAGCAGCTTACACCATCCCTGACAGTGCTGCCAATGACAATACGAACAGAAGGAATAACCATCACACTTACAAGTGTGACACTTCAAACTAGTCCAGACCCCGGAAGCTAGAAGAATGGGAGGCAGGTAATAGTCATTTTTAATGTAAATTGAATTAATAATTGTCTGGGTATGGTGGCTCAGTGGACTAATGCGTACACTGCACGGACCCGTGTTCGACCTCATGGCCACAGGTTCAAATCCAGGTGGGTCCACTCAGCTTTTCATCCATCTAAGGTCAATAAAATGATTGGGTAACAAGAAACATCTGTTATTCAGCACCAAGATGCCTCCGGGTGAACATGCACTTTACAAATACAAATGCTATGTCATCCCAGACAGCGCCACCTTGTGGCAGACTGTCACAAGTGCTGGTGTTGTCAATTAAGTGCTGGTTCTGAGCACCGGAAACCACCAGCTCAAATTAAGCACTGGGTTTCGAAGCAGGAGCTGCTCACTTACAGCACATTTCACCTTTAAGAGGAAAATATTAGGGTGCAGAAGCTTGCTTTTGCCAATATGGTCCAGCCAAAAGATTTTTTGTTTGCAGATTTTCTTGGACTAGTTTGTCAAAGAAACAGTTACACACGTGCTTTTGCTTTTGAGTTTGCTTTTGGGCATGATGAAAAATAATAATTACAAAATTGTTGGGGTTAAGCAAAAGTGATGGACTGGTCTAGAGGTGGACAAGGTAATATAAAACACACATCAGGATAAAACCATTGCTATTCACAAAATAAACCTCTAATTTTACTACTGCCCTAATAGTGACAAAATTGGCTTAATATCTTACAGCCCAATCTTGGAGTAAGCAAGCCAAGCAGCACACAGAGTCAACCACTGGTAGTGCAACCCTCTCAAATAGAAAAGAATGGAGGCAAGATATAACACTAACACCCGTAAGGAAATAATGTAAAATAAATGGTATTATTTCATATACATATTTTCATTGAAAAAACAAAGGTTAAACTAACAGTATAGCTAGGTGAATATGTCAGTGACAACTTTAAGATTTTGAACTAAAAAACAACACAGAAATTCACCTGATATAGTTAGCAGAGCTAACTCTAACTTTCACCCCTGCCATGCACTGCTTATGACCTCACATATTACAGCTCTCATGACATGTTCTATGACATCATTTATGACATCACTGATGACACCTCAAATGACATCACTGTTGACATTACTGATAACATCACCGATGACGTCATCCAATCAGTGTGTTATGTTGTTTTATAGTTTACATAGTGGTGTGTAAGTACCATACTACTTTTCTACCTAATTTTGTACAGCCTGTGTCCAGCTAATGGGTATAAGTGTTTATATTTCATTTGGCTCACAGTTTTATTATTTGTGATTCGGTTGATTTGTTGATTTGTTGAAATCCAAATTCTGTCCCCTTCTGAGTCTAGGAAATAGAATAGATCAATTCCATGATCTTGTGACAACTGAATTGGAAAAGATGGAAAATACAACATCCAAAAAAACATGAAAACTTAACCAAACAAGAACGGCTGGCACTAGAGAATCTTCTGAAAAATGAAAATATAACCATAAAACCTGCAGATATAGGTGGAAACGTGGTCATTCTGATCACAACTGACTACGTAAAAGAGGCAATGAGACAACTTGGCGACAAGAAGAGCTACATCCAACTGTCCTCAAACCCAATCAACACACTGACGGGGGAGGTTGAATTGAAAATTAGAAGCTGGAAAAGTGAAGGTCTACTCAATGATGATAAAGCTCAGTTCCTCTTCAATGGCAGCCCAGTATTGCCCACCATATGTTTCCTTCCTAAAGTTCATAAGACTCTCATAGACCCGCCAGGAAGACCCATTGTGTCTAGCTGCAACTCCTTATACGAGAACATTTCCATCTATGTGGATCACTACTTGGCGCTCATAGTAATGAACTTAAGCTCCTATATTAATGATACTGGAGATGTTTTAAGAACATAGACCAGCATGGGGTGGCAAAAAGTATTTTTTCTGGTAACTTTTGATGTGGTTGCGTTGTATACCTCCATTGATCATGAAATCGGATTGAATGCAGTAGGCTACTTTTTACGCCAAAGAAACATTCAGGAACTTAAGCACACAAAGATACTAATTGAATTGGTGGAACTATGCCTAAAGAACAATATATTTCTTTTCAATCAAAAGGTATATTCCAAAAAATGCGGAACTGCCATGGGAATTTCATTCTCACCAAGCTATGCTAATCTCAACATGGGGTGGTGGGAGAAGTTTGTTGCATGGAAAGAGGAAAATGAAGTATACATGAACAAGATTGAATTATGGTTGAGATATATCGATGATCTCTTCCTAATTTGGAATGGCAGCGAATTCAAAGAGTACTTTGACATCTTGAACAACAACAGTATAGGCTTGAAATTCACCTACAACATCAGCTCCAAAACAATTTAATACCAAGATGTTCAAATATATATAGAGCAAAATCAGATTCACACCAAAATTTATCGCAAACCTACTGGAACAAACAGCATACTCCACGGGAAGAGCTTACATCCAGCTAATCTGATCAAAAGCATCCCGTATGGAGAATTTATAAGAATGAGGAGAAATTGCTCTGTGGATGAAATGGCTGAAAAAAGATTCAAAGATTCTGAGAAACTGAGAAACGATTCATGTAGAGAGGTTACAAACACTGATGTAAAGGAAGGCTTGGAACGAGCAAAAACAATACAGAGAGCAGAAACTCTAATTGTTAAAGCTAAAAATACAACAGAGGATAAAACAAGATTAATTCTTACATACAGCAAAGAAAGCTTTAAAATTCTGAAAATTTTGCAAAAATATTGGATTGTTTAAAAAAAGGATCCTGCTATTGGAAAAATAATCGGATCCAAACCCAGTATAAAGTTTCTCAACATGGCTGACAGAGAAACAAAAAGGATTTGTTCACTGTACCAAATGCAAAGCTTGCAAAATTGGGAAGTCGGTGACAAACATCAAAGACCCCAAAGGGAAAACTTTCACAGTAAATAAAATAATCACCTGTGAGACAACATATGTTGTCTACATGATAGAATGTACCTGCGGATTACGCTACATTGGAAGCAATATTTGCTCCCTACGCAAGCAAATATTGGAACATCTAAGGGCAGTTCACAACAAAGACATGAACTATGCGATAGCGAAACATCTGCATACTCAACATAAATCGAACTGGGAGAACATACGATACTTTGGAATTGCCACTGTCCCGATTCACGAGAGAGGAGGAAATCGGACACTTAAACTAAGAAGATTGGAATCGTGCTTGATCATCAAGTTCAGAACAAAGACTCCGTCTGGACTGACCGGAGATGAGGAATTACATATACATCTATACCTGCATTGAGATTGGCAGAGGCACAAATACAATTTGGGTACTATACCCTTAAATCAGCCAAATCACAAATAATAAAACTGTGAGCCAAATGAATGGTACTAAATGGCAACCAACATAACACATGGACTGTTAGAAACGGAAGGTCCCAGGGACCACCGGCTCCAACGCGGTAGCTTGACACGAGGCGGGAAGGCACTCCGAGGCTATATGTTAAGTAGTTGTGCAGCACACACTCACACTGACCCAATAAAGAACACGCAATAAGTAGACACCACTTCAAGTTCTTTGACAAAAGCAAGTATCTTTATCTATGTCTTGTCAGGACTAGAAATGCAAAGCTCTCACAGGGGGCAGGAAAAACGGTTTCTATAACCTCAGGTCACTACAGGTAACATTTCTTTGGCACATGGTCAATAAAGGCAACAGTTCCTGTGAAGGGGCATGTAATACAGCTCACTTCCATATGCAGCACGAGGCACAACTCTAAGGCAGCTAGCGAACAACATGAGCAACATTTCTTATGTGCTTATTCAATAAAGGCAACCTCTCTTCTGTACATATTCAATCAGGGCAACCTTTCTTGTGCACGGATTCCAGACCGGTAATATTTCTTATGCATGTGGGGAATCAATATAATTGACATTTCTGATACAGGAGGCAATACAGTTAGCATTTCTTATGCAGGGGGTATCAATATGAGCCACTTATCCCCTATGGACTTATATTCCATACAAATACCACGCCCCTTTTGAGGTGACAGTCCGGGGCACACAAAGTCAGCTCTGGCCAGCAGGGGGTTAACTACAGCCTCCACCGCTTGGCCTAATTCTCTCCTAACCTTGGGTAATCACGGGGCTGCCACTCCGCTTTAAATGTGCTCCCCGGAAGCCCCGTTGCTGGCAGTGGACTAGCCTCCCTCCCTGGGGTGTTAACTGGCGTAGAGAGGGGGAGGCGAGGTTCCTTCTGGTGTAGCGCGTCCTCTCCTCGGGTCTCCCTCTCTCACCTGGAGGTGGGGGTGGCAAGTTCCCCCCGATGTCCGTGGGCTCTCTTCGGCGGGGGAGCGGCCCTGGGGGCTCCCACATGCAGCAGAGCCCCCTCAGTAAAATTCTGGATCGGCTCTGGGCCTCTTCTGGCCTCGAGGCCCGGGAGCCAATCCCAGCGCGGCTCAAAGGGGGGCGCCGCCGATGAAGCGGCCGGCGCCCCGTTTGCCGGGCAACTCGCGTGCCCCAGTCCCAGCGCAGCCTTTCCCAACACCGCGCGGCCCTCCCTAGGCTTCGGGGGCCGCAGCGGAGTTCCTCATCAGCGCTTCCTTCCTCGATACAGCGAAGACAGCGCGGCTCCCCAGCGTCACGGGGGAAGCCCACGCAGCTCCACCCACGGCTCCTGGGCCGGCGGTGGTGATCCTGGTCCCACAGCAATGATTCTTCTTACGCGCCATGGGCGGCGGCGAGTTTGGGCAGGTAGCGCTTAGATGGCACAGCGCAGTAGCGGGGCACAGCCTGAGCACGCAAGGTGAGTGACAGATTCGGGCAATATAGCGCGTATTGGGCACAGCACTTGAGGAAAGTGGCAACTTCAGCACTAGAGCGCTTCCCAGACACAGCGCCTGTTCCTAGGACACAAACCAGTCCTGGGCCCACAGCAGCACCCTAGCAGGCAGCAGCAGTTCCTTGGGGACAGTTCAGGCTGCAGGTGACAGAGTCCAGAAGGGCAGCGCTTGGATGACGCAGAGCTAGCAGGAGGTGACAGAATTTGGCAATCCAGCGCTTGGGGAACACAGCAGCAGCAGCACTTACAGGTTCCTCAGTGCTAGTTGGGGAGATCCAGGGGGTAGGCAGCCAGCGCTTCTTCCCTCAGCGCTGGCAGTAGATGGCAAGCATTAGTTGCAGGGGTTTGCAGCAGTGGTTGGGAGAAGGGAAGTCTTGAGCAGGCACACTGGAGTTGACACCCCGGGCTCCCCTCCCACTGGGCAAGGTCAGCAGGCTGGCAGGTTCAGTCAGCTATCTTGGGGACAGCAGGGCCTCAGTAGTATAGCTTCCCCCAGGCCCAGCAGCAAATACTTCAGCGGAGGGTCCCCAGGTCCAGTAGTGCTCCAACTAACTGTTAGGTTTTCCCTCCCTTACCTTTATACCCCTAGGTCAGGTGACCCTGCAAAAAGGCGGCAAGTGCTGGCGCCAACCTTGGGGGTTGGAAAATTTCAGAAGGCTCTAGGGACTCTGTGGTGGCTTCTCTGGTGACAGGGGCGGGACCCTCAGAGTTACAGTATCCTAATGTCCCAGCCTGATCCCAACAACTACCAAGTAGAAGGACAGTGGCCACTCCGCAGTAGCAGGGGCCTTGGGCAGCCATATTATTAGGAGAGAGCACCTCAGCACTGTTCAGCAGCGGTAAGGCGCCCAGAGTCCTATGTCCAAAAAAAGATGGTGGTAAAAATGGAGGCAGAAAGGGAATAAATGCGGGGTAAGACCACCCTAGGGCTGACAGGTCTAATACGCGTCCCCCCCAGCCGAAAGTGGGGAGAGCTACCCAACCTCTAGGGAGTTCTCATCACTAAAGCGGAAGAACAGAGAGAGACCGTTGGCGTGGTCTACTCTGGGTCGGTGTTCCACCCGAAAGTCCATACCCTGGAGGGAAATTGTAAGACCTGGGATCTCCAGGCCCTAAGGGGGTAACGTGACACGAGCGGCTGGGCACCCAAAGGCCTGTGTGTTAAGCGACCATACAACACACGCATCCTCTGAAGCAGTAAACGCACACAATAATGGACGCCACACAATAAGGTGAATGCAAATTAATCAGGTTTTATCTAATCAAAGGAGCACACACGGTGATCTTGGAGGGCAATGTATCTTAGCTTATACACATTCACATTTGCATTACAGTTTCTCATTACCTGTACATTTTAACATGTGCATTACAGTTCTCTCAGTACTGTTACCTCCGCAATCCCTGCAGTATGAACTTCCCTAGTGCTGCGGGCCGGGGCCTGCACACGTGGCGCTACTGGTGTCTACGAAGAAACAAAGGCACATGAGCATAACTTGCGGTCGTATAATGCCTGCCTAGCACCCTGAGCATAACCGTTGTGGGTACAGTAAGCGCCTTGCACTTGGGACCTTCACTGGCGAATGGAGCGCTTGTGGATGTAACACATGGGGTCAGCGCTCCTTAGACTTAGAACGCATTGAGGACTGTTGAATACACAGGAATGATTAGCGCTACGGAGACATAGAACGCATTGAGCACTGTTGAATACAATTGAACGATCAGCGCTACTCTAACATAGAACGCATTGAGCACTGGTAAATGCACTTGAACTATCAGCGCTACTCTAACATAGAACGCACTGAGCACTGTTGAATACAATTGAACGGTCAGCGCTACTCCAACGTAGAACGCAGTGAGCACTGTTAAATACAATGGAATGATCAGCGCTACTGGGACATAGAGCGCATTGAGCACTGTTGAGTCCTGCGAACGGCAGTCCCCAGGAGAGGGTGATCCCACGAAGGGGAGACTCACAATTACGGCGGGAAATCCCACGGAGGGGGGAAAGTCACAGTCACTGCATGCGGTGTCGTTCCCGCTTGGCAGGGGGCACACCGGGCCTTCCCACGACTCCCGGGGAGCAGGGGGGGGGGGGCCAGTCCCAGGCCACCACACGGCCGCGCTACCTCCCAGCCCCCGGGGGGTTACCTTGGTCTCGTCGCTCGGTTCCACTCCGGGTCCTCCTTCCGATGCGCGAAACGGCGCGGGACACTCCCGGACACTCGCTCTTCCTTCTGACGCTGCGACGGCAGCGGCGGGGCCCCGGGCTTCTCCGCAAGCTCCGACTTGGCACTGACACTTCCCTGAGGCCTACGGGCCGCGGCGGTGATCGCGTTGCGGGTCCTGGCACCCGGGGGGGGGTCACAAATTAAGCGGGAGCTCGGCCAGCTCCGCGCTCGACAGCAGATCTGCACAGGGGGTCACAGGTCAGGTCTGGCAGCGCAGGAAACACAGCGCCAGCACCTGGTCGATCCCCAGCAGTCAGGAAATCAGTCGTTTCATGAAGTTACAATATTCAGCTTGGCAGGAAGTTTCAGGATGTTACTTCTGCAGTTTCAAACTTCAGTCTTTGTGGCGCAGATGATACTGGCGCCCTTGGGGTTCTGTTCCTTGGGGGGTAGGGGATGAGTTGGCGACTAGGTCCTTCCTAGTCAGGCTGGGCAGAGGTTCCCTGGGCCCTCCTACTGCTGGGCAAGATCAGTGGGTTTCACAGGATCCCTCACTCACTTAAGAGGCAGCACCTAAGCCCTGTCACTCTCAGAGGCATAAGTCCCTGGCTAGGCCCTACCGCCTACACTCCTGCGTGGATTCTCCAGCTCTGCTTCACCCCAACTGGCCAACTAACTACAAAAAGTTCCCTCCCTCACTTATGTATCCCTAGGTCAGGTGACCTCTAGCCAAGGCGGCAAAAGTAAAAACCACACCTCCCTTCTAGAAGGTTCCAGCACATTCCAGGAGCTTCCCCATTCTACCTATGGGACAAAAAAAGGCAGGCTGGTGTCGCAACATTGTTGTGGGGTTCCAGCCAGCTCTTGGCAGCTAGGGTGCTACTGTGAAAGACTACTCTGCAGTAGCAGGGGTCTGTGGCAGCCATCTTGGGAGAAGGGAGCACCTGCACCTTAACACTGGTTATCTGTATTAAAAAACGAAAAAATTCAGGGAAAAAGGGCCAAGTCCAACAGAAATGGACCACCTTAGCAATTTAGGGTTTTCGCCTCTCATCTGCATGAGCCAGCGAAGGGATCAGTGGTCGGTCTGAATCAGGAAGTGAGAGCCAAAGAGATATGTCCAGAGCTTCTTCATGGCCCAAACCACAGCAAATGCTTCCCGTTCGATCGTACTCCACCGCTGTTCCCGGGGGAGTAGCCTCATAGATATGAAGGCCAGAGGTTGGTCTAGGCCCTCCTCATTAAGTTGTGAGAGTACTGCCTTAATGCCATGCTCAGAGGCGTCCGTTTGAACGATTAATTCCTTGGTGAAGTCTGGAGCTCTCAGCACCGGAGAAGTGCACACAGCCTGTTTGAGGGTGTCGAAGGCTTTTTGGCAAGCGTCTGTCCAAATGACTTTCCGGGGTTGTTTCTTTGACGTAAGTTTGGTCAGGGGGGCCACAATGGTACCATAGCCCTTAACAAACCGGCGGTAATTACCCATGAGGCCCAGGAAAGCCCTGACCTCTGTCTGGGTTTTGGGGGGCTCTCAGGCCGGGATGGGCTTGATTTTGGCCTGGAGGGGCTGAACCTTACCCCTGCCCACCAGGTGCCCCAGGTAGTCGACAGATCCCTGTCCAATCTGACATTTGCTGGACTTGATGGTTAGGCCAGCCCGCTGCAGGGCCTGCAGCACCTCCTGGAGATGCTCCAGATGGTCCTCCCAGCTGCTGCTGAAGACAGCTATGTCATCCAGGTAGGCAGCTGCGAAGGCCTCTAAGCTAGAAAGTACCTGGTTTACCAACCGCTGGAAAGTGGCAGGAGCATTTTTCACCCCAAAGGACATCACTCAAAATTGGAAGTGGCCCTCTGGGGTGGAGAACGCAGTCTTCTCCTTGGCTCCGTCCGCCATGGTGATCTGCCAGTACCCTGACGTAAGATCGAAAGTGCTGAGGTACTGTGCTGCCCCCAGCTGGTCAATGAGCTCATCCGCCCTAGGGATCAGATGAGTGTCCGTCTTAGTCACGGAGTTGAGGCCTCGATAGTCCACACAGAACCGAAGTTCAGGTGTGGTGCCCGGTGGGGCCGCTTTCGGCACCATCACCACCGGACTAGCCCAGGGGCTGCTGGACGGCTCGATCACACCCAGCTCCAGCATCATGGTGACTTCGTGCTGGATGCTGGCCTTCACTTTGTCGGACAACTGGTACAACTTGGTCTTAACAGGGGTGCTGTCTCCTGTGTCCATGTCATGGGTACACAGGTGGGTGATTCCAGGAGTGAGGGAATACAAGGAGGCGAACTGCTCCAATACCTGGCGGCAGTCCTTCTGTTGCTCCGGCGTCAGCGACAGGGAGAGGACCACTCCCTCCACCGATCTATCCTTCTCTTGGGAAGCCAGAAGGTCCGTCAAAGGCTCGCTCTCTTCCTCCTCGCTCCCATCAGTCACCATCAGGAGGGTAAGTTCTGATCTCTCGTGGTGCGGCTTGAGGCGGTTAACATGCAGCACCTGGTGGGGTTGCCGTGGGGTCTTCAGATCCACCATGTACGTGGCTGGGCCCTTCCTCTCCAGTATCTCATACGGCCCAGTCCACCAGTCCTGGAGGGCGCTAAGCTCTCCGGGCTCCATGACCCACACCTTCTGGCCAGCTTCCAATTCCACTGCATCTGCACTCCGGTCGTACCACTCCTTCATGATGGCTTGACTGGCCTCCAGGTTGTTGGATGCCTCCTTCCACAGCTTGGCCATCTGGCTGCGGAATGCCAGCATGTAACTCACCACATCCCGGGGAAGCCTCCTAGTAGTCTTCTCCCACCCCTCCTTCACGAGACTGAGGGGTCCCCTGACAGGGTGTCCATACAGAAGTTCGAAGGGGCTAAAGCCTACCCCCTTCTGTGGCACCTCCCTGTAGGAAAACAACCGACAGGGCAAGAGGACGTCCCACTTCCACCTCAATTCCTCAGGCAAACTCCGGATCATTCCTTTTAGCGTCTTATTAAAACGCTCCACGAGCCCGTTGGTCTGGGGGTGGTAAGGAGTGGAGAACTTATAAGTCACCCCACACTCCTTCCACATGGCCTGCATGTAGGCAGACATGAAGTTGGTGCCCCTGTCCGACACCACAACCATGGGGAAACCCACTCGGGTAAAAATCCCCATCAGGGCCCGCGCCGCCACAGGTGCAGTAAAGGTCCTCAGAGGGATGACCTCCGGGTACTGGGTGGCGTGGTCCACCAGGACTGGGATGAACCGATGTCCAGAGGTGGTCGGCAGATCCAGAGGTCCGACAATGTCGATGCCTACCCGCTCAAATGGGGTTCCGACGACCGGCAGTGGTTCCAGGGGGACCTTCAACTTGGTCCCAGTCTTCCCACTCGCCTGGCAAGTCACGCACGACTTGAAGAAGGTGTCAGAGGCGACTTTCATCCTGGGCCAGTAAAAGTGTGGGACCAAACGAGCAAATGTTTTGTCTTGGCCCAGGTATCCGCCTCCTCCGCAAGTTCCCTCGGTTCGGTCAACTTGCGGTCCACCAGGTGTTGGCGCAGCTCCGGAAAACACTTATCAAGAAGGTGCTCTCTTAAAACCAGATTGTATAGCCCTTCGTAGTCGGTCACCTCACTGCCCCGCACCCAACCTTCTAATGCTTTGCAGGCATAGTCTAGAAAATCTACCCAGTTCTGGGTGCGAAGCTTGTGGCTATTCCTGAATCTCTGTCTGTATTTCTCAGGGGTCAGGCCAAATTTCCTAAGTAATGCTTCCTTCATCACCGAATAATTGGTCTGGTCTGCCTTATCTAAGGTCAAGAGCGTGTCCCTCCCCACCGGAGGCCTGTACCTATACAGGCCAACCCCCCAATAACTCTTGGGGACCCCATGGGCTACTAAGGACACCTCACAAGCCGCTAGCCACTTATCAATGTCATCCCTCATGCTGAAACTGGCCACCACATCTTTAGGCATGTAGAATCTAGATTCCCATGGAGCTTCGATAGGTACGCTGCCACCATTTGTGTTGCTATTAGTCCCCATCTGTAGGGCTTTAAGTTCCATCTCTTTCAGGCTAAGCTCATGGAGAAGCTTCCTTTCTTCCATAGCCAGCCTCTTCTCTTCCCTCTCCTTCTCTAGCCGAGCAAGCTCTAGTTTAAGTTGTCTCTCCTCCCTCCTCTCCTTGAGCTCCTCTGCAGACAAGCTCCTCACTGACACACTACTGCCTGTCCTGGAATGTCTTCCTGGCAACACATTCTCACTAACATCTATGTGCAGTAGGTCCAGCTCTCCTGGAGCGCCCTGCTCTCCCCTTCCCTTGTCCCCTCTCCCTCCCGGGTGGACCAATGCCCATGCTCTCAAGCTCTTCTGAAGCTTCTCTCTCTTGGCGCCTCGCTTAAAGAACCCCCCCTTCCCCTGACAGAACTCCTGAAGCTGTGCCACCGTGTATGTTTCTAGGTTGGTCAGCTCGAACTCCATCCTGCTAGGTGGGGCCTCGGACAACACCAGGGAATACCACTAGGACTTAGGTAAAAGGCTTAACTCAAGAGCATTCATAATCAGGGAGAATTTTTAGCTTGCAGTAAAACAGGTGTCAAATTGTGGCGCACACTGAGTCACTGTAGGGTGCTGCACAAGTCCTAATCCCACCGCTGAACACCAGTGTTAGAAAGGGAAGGTCCCAGGGACCATCGCCTCCGACGCGGTAGCTTTGTGCGAGGCGGGAAGGCACTCTGAGGCTATGTGTTAAGTAGTTGTGCAGCACACACTCACACTGACCCAGTAAAGCACACGCAATAAGTAGACACCATTTCAAGTTCTTTGACAAAAACAAGTATCTTTATCTATGTCTTGTCAGGACTAGAAATGCAAAGCTCGCACAGGGGGCAGGAAAAACGGTTTCTATAACCTCAGGTCACTACAGGTAACATTTCTTTGGCACATGGTCAATAAAGGCAACAGTTCCTGTGCAGGGGCATGTAATACAGCTCACTCCCATATGCAGCACGAGGCACAACTCTAAGGCAGATAAGGGAACAACATGAGCAACATTTCTTATGTATTTATTCAATAAAGGCGACCTCTCTTCTGTACATATTCAATCAGGGCAACCTTTCTTGTGCACGGATTCCAGACCGGTAACATTTCTTATGCATGTGGGGAATCAATATAATTGACATTTCTGATGCAGGAGGCAATATAATTAGCATTTCTTATGCAGGGGGTATCAATATGAGCCACTTATCCCCTGCGGACATATATTCCATACAAGTACCACGCCCCTTTTGAGGTGACAGTCCGGGGCACACAAAGTCAGCTCTGGCCAGCAGGGGTTTAACTACAGCCTCCACCGCTTGGCCTAATTCTCTCCTAACCTTGGGTAATCACGGGGCTGCCACTCCGCTTTAAATGTGCTCCCCGGCAGCCCCATTGCTGACAGTGGACTCGCCTCCCTCCCAGGGTTGTTACCTGGCATAGAAGAGGGCAGCGAGGTTCCTTCTGGTGTAGCGCGTCCTCTCCTCGGGTCTGCCTCTCTCACCTGGAGGTGGGGGGGCGGTAAGTTCCACCCTGATGTCGGCGGGCTCTCTTAAGCTGGAGAGCAGCCCTGGGGGCTCCCACATGCAGCGGAGCCCCCTCGGTGAAATTCTGGATCAGCTCTGGCCTCCTCCGGCCTCGAGGCCCGGGAGCCAATCCTAGTGTGGCTCAAAGGGGGGTGCGGCCGATGACGCCCAGGTTGCCAGGCAACGGCGCCCCAGACCCAGCGTGGCCTTTCCCGACACCGCGGAGGCCCTCCCCAGGCTTTGGGGGCTGCAGCGGAGTTCCTCATCAGCACTTCCTTCCTCGATACAGCGATGACAGCGCGGCTCCCCAATGTCACGGGAGAAGCCCGCGCAGCTCCACCGATGTCTCCCAGGCCGGCAGCGGTGATCCTGGGCCCACAGCAATGATTCTTCATATGCCCCACATGCGGCGGAAAGTTTGGGCAGGTAGCGCTTAGATGGCACAGCGCACTAGCGGGGCACAGCCTGAGCACGCAAGGTGAGTGACAGATTTGGGCAATATAGCACACACAGCGCTTGAGGAACGTGGCAACTTCAGCACTAGAGCGCTTCCCAGACACAGCACCTGTTCGTAGGACACAAACCAGTCCTGGGCCCACAGCAGCGTCCCAGCAGGCAGCAGCAGTTCTTTGGAGGACAGCGCACGCAGCAGGTGACAGAGTCTTGAAGAGCAGCGTTTGGATGACACAGCGCTGGCAGGAGGTGACAGAATTTGGCAATCCAGCGCTTGGGGAACACAGTGCTTTACCTGGTGTCTCTCAGCAGCAGCAGCACTCACAGGTTCCTCAGTGCTAGTTTGGGAGATACGGGGGGTAGGCAGCCAGCGCTTCTTACCTCAGCGCTGGCAGTAGTTAGCAAGCATTAGTTGCAGGGGTTTGCAGCAGTGGTTGGGAGAAGGTAAGTCTTGAACAGGCACACTGGAGTTGGCCCCCCGGGCTCCCCTCCCACTGGGCAAGGTCAGCAGGCCTCAGTAGTGTAGCTTCCCCCAGGCCCAGCAGCCTATACCTCAGCAGAGGGTCCCCAGGTCCAATAGTGCTCCAACTAACTGTCAGGTTTTCCCTCCCTTACCTTTATACCCCTAGGTCAGGTGACCCTACAAAAAGGCAGCAAGTTTTGGCGCCAACCTGGGGGCGTTGGAAAATCCCAGAAGGCTCTAGGGACTCTGTGGTGGCTTCTCTGGTGACAGGGGCGGGACGCTCAGGGTTACAGTATCCTAATGTCCCAGCCTGATCCCAACTACTAGCGCGCAGAAGGACAGTGGACACTCTGCAGTAGCAGGGGCCTTTGGCAGCCATATTATTAGGAGAAAGCACCTGCACCTCAGCACAGTTCAGCAGCGGTAAGGCGCCCAGAGTCCTATGTCCAACAAAAGATGGTGGTAAAAATGGAGGCAGAAAGGGAAACAAATGTGGGGTAAGACCACCCTAGGGCTGACAGGTCTAACATGGACCAAATGTTGTCAAATGCGCAAAACAAAGCAAATCATGCTTTCTTCATGAAGTTCAAACAGATTAAGAAGTAACAATAAACCACTAAGTGTAAAAACAAAAATATGGACTGAACCATGCAAAGCGCACATTTTGAAAAACTTTTATATCCATGATGATGTAATAATTCACACACTACCAAGTGAATTTGAAATTGAAATGATAAAGTGCCAAAAGAACACTACATGTTATTCCAACATTTAAATGAAATAAAGAAAAAACTGTGATTAAATTGGAAATACAAGTCCCAGAATGCAATCTGACTGGGCCCAGAGTGACACTATAAAGGGTGAAAGTGACAAAGGGCTCACTTAACCATGACAAAGACCATCTGTTGGTCGGAACGTTTGGTGGTGGTAATGGTGGTGGGAACTATGCTTTATTCAAAGCTCCTTTAAACCCACACGACTTCTGGAGTCCAGTGTAATATATTACTTCATTTCCAATCCGGTGACGATAATCCGCCGAACAAAACAGGACACAGACCCACAGTAAGTGCTGAGATTTAAATGTTTACTCCTTCTTCGCCATCACGCATTTCAGCTCGTCAAAGCCTTGTTCACATGACATGTCGGAGCCAATCCATGAAAATTATTTAAAGTGCAAATACAATTACGTAGCCACATCACATGATTCAAGAGCCATGGACATAGAAACAGTAAAACTGCCAAAATTGAACCTTAAAACCAACTGACCGCTAATATGTAAATGAACTACACATTTGATGTCAAACCTTCTGTTGCGCATGAATTCTTGTTAAATACATATTATCTATAAACAGACAGGTATAACCGGCTTTTGGAAAGTAAATTGCGGTTAATTACTCTCATTATATATAGAATGCCAAATACAAATAACATACATATGCATATTCAGAAAATACTGTTGAATCTAAATAAGTATGCAAGGCAGTATATAAAACAGAGTACAAAGTTGGAATTTGGAATTTGCAGAGATTACGCCAGAGGCTTAGAGAATGGAAGGGCTTACGTGTGAAATGGAAAGTGCCTAAAACAATAAAGGATAAAGTGAGACAAAAATAATAATGATGAAGAGAAATTACTCATGATGTGCAAAAGTGTGCGAATCTAATAAGTCAGGTTATGTTATGCAAAACTCAAGGTTAAAATAACTTTAAATATATATATATATATTATCAACTGGCGGTCGCCAGTAGATAGTTATAGTTAGGACCGTGTTTCCATAGGAAATCTGAAAATTCTATTTTGAATAACTTTGGCGCCGGTTGACGAATCCTCGTGAAATTTTCAAAACCAATGGGGCGCTCTGCTCAGCTCCTACCCTGAAAGTCTCGGGGCGATTCGTCAAGTGGGGGCTGAGAAAAAAGGGGGGTCCCAAAACATTTTTCCCCATGCATTTTCCCATAGGACCTTTAGTCGAAGGTACAGCCCGAACGGCTGAACAGAATTACTTGAAATTTGGCAGAGAGGTAGTCCTCAGGTCAGGGAAGTGCCTTTTGCAGGTCTGGTGTCAATCTGTTCAGTAGTTCCTGAGAAAATAGCATTTAAAAGCATATAAATATCTATAAGCGCGTACCGTGCGCGCTCCGTGCGAGCACCCTAACGTGCACAAGCGTAAATCTGATTGGTGGTTACATGTTAGTCAACGTTCGAATCGGTCGAAATCAGGAAGTGGCGGCCGCCATTTTGTTTGTTTTCAGTGCGAGAGTGAAAAAGGAAGGTGGCAAACGTGAAAAGGGGGCATGGTAGAGAGTTCCTGACCCCTAGCCTTTGTCAGGGGGTCCCTGAAAGACCCCGAAGGCAGAAAAAAATAATGTAATTTTTTTTTAAAAAATCGCGGGGGTGCGCGCACCGTGCGGTAAAAAAGCAAAAAAAAACAAAACAAAAAAAAAAACATTTTAAAACGTAATGTAATGAAAAAAATATATATAAAAAAATAATAATACATACGTAACTTAGCATTTAAAAAACCGTACAAATTCACTGAAAAAACCATAGGTTTCATACACGTTATAGTTAGGAATTAGCATTTAAAAAACCTTGCAAATTCACTTAAAAAACCATAGGTTTCACACATGTTATAGTTAGGTGGATATTTCACTCGTAAAAAACCAATGAAATTACCCCGTTATAGTTAGTTCAGATAACTATAACTCGCGCGACCGCCACTCTATCACAAGGATGATGTCATCAGTGATGTCATGAGTGATGTCACTGACCATGTCATGAGTGATGTAATATGTGACGTCATCAGCAGTGCATTGCGGGCGCGCAAGTTATAGTTAGCTGAACTAACTATAATGGGGGAATTTCATTGGCTTTTTAAGTGAATATATATATATATATATATATATATATTATCTACTGGCGGTCGCCAGTAGATAGTTATAGTTAGGACCGTGTTTCCATAGGAAATCCGCAACATTCTATTTGGAATAACTTTGGCGCCGGTTGACGAATCCTCGCGAAATTTTCAAAATAGGTGGGGCGCTCCGCTCCGCTCCTGCCCTGAAAGTCTCGGGGGGATTCGTCAAGCGGGGGCTGAGAAAAAAGGGGGGTCCCAAAACGCGTTTTCCCCATGCATTTTCCCATAGGACCTTTAGTCCGAGCTACAGCCCAAACGGCTGAACAGAATTACTTGAAATTTGGCAGAGAGGTAGTCCTCAGGTCAGAGATGTGCCTTTTGCAGGTCTGGTGTAAATCTGTTCAGTAGGTCCTGAGAAAATAGCATTTAAATCAATATATATATCTGTAAGCGCGCTCCGTGCGCTTACGGTAAGCTTACCGTACGCGTACGGTGCCGTGCGCGAGCTCAATTCTGATTGGTGGTTACATGACTGTAAACATTCGAATCGGTCGAAATCAGAAAGTGTCGGCCGCCATTTTCTGTCTCTCGCATTGAAAAACAAAGGTGGATAACGTGGAAAGGGGGCAACGGAGAAAGTTGTCCACCCCCTAGCGTTTGTTTGAAAAATAACTACCTAGGCAATTCTTGTAAGTAGCAGCTGTAAGTCTTTTCTATCTAGTAGTCAGAACAGTTTAAGCAGTGAGACGAAAAATGAAAATTCTAGTTCTTTTTTAATTATAAGTTTTTGGTACATTCACAATTAAAAACAAATGTATTATATACATAGTAAAAATTCATGACAAATAATAAAATAGATTGTAGGTTACATAGGGATAAAGAATAAACAAATGTGGTGGCACAACTGTATGTTATTCGACGCGCGTTTCGGCGTAGTTAACACCCCCTAGCGTTTGTCAGGGCGTCCACGAAGGACCGAAAAATACATTTAATAATTTTTAAAAAAAATCGCGTACGGTAAGCTTACCGTACGCGCACGGCAAAAAAAAATTTAAAAATAAAAATAATGAAATAACAATCACATTTATTACATAAATTGAAGGACCCGCAAGGGAAAAAAAAAATTGTTACTGTATAAAAAAAGGCGAGGCGCGCATGGTATGAACTGCGCAACGTGGGCCCACAGCGCGCGCACGGTGCGCGCAGCGCACCGTGCGCACGGTGAAAAACCAGAAAAAAAAATAAAAAATAAATACATAACTTAGCATTTAAAAAACCGTACAAATTCACTGAAAAAACCATAGGTTTCACACACGTTATAGTTAGGAATTAGCATTTAAAAAACCTTGCAAATTCACTTAAAAAACCATAGGTTTCACACATGTTATAGTTAGCTGTACATTTCACTCGTAAAAAACCAATGAAATTCCACGTTATAGTTAGATCAGGTAACTGTAACTTGCGCGACCGCAATCCACAATGTGTCATTTCAGATGTCATCATTGATGTGATGAGTGATGTCACTGACCATGTCATGAGTGATGTAATATGTGACGTCATCAGCAGTTTATTGTGGGCGCGCAAGTTATAGTTACCTGATCAAACTATAACGTGGAATTTCATTGGTTTTTTACGAGTGAAATGTACAGCTAACTATAACATGTGTGAAACCTATGGTTTTTTAAGTGAATATATATATATATATCCTCAAGCACTCTTCCACTCCGCGATTCTACCACCAGCCACGGAAAATGCATATATATACATATATATATTTATTCACTGAAAAAACATATGTTTCAGGCACGTTATAGTTAAAAACTAGCATTTAAAAAACCTTAGAAATTCACTGAAAAAACCATAGGTTTTAGGGAAAGTTAAAGTTAGTTGGACATTTCACTCATACAAAACCATAGAAATTCCCCCGTTATAGTTAGTTCAGCTAACTATAACTCGCGCCCCCGCAATGCACTGCTGATGACGTCACATATTACATCACTCATGACATGGTCAGTGACATCACTGATGACATCACTGATTACATCATCCACGTGATAATTTCAAGCATCTTCTCACACCTGTGGTGCGTTTTAAGTTGGGGGATCAAATCCCCTTGAATCCAGAGGGTCCCTGGGGTCTAACTAGCCCACCAGGTACCTCCAGTAAGCGCCACAGAGCTGTGTTGTAGAGAGGTGTAAAAAGGGGCATGCCCTCTGAACACCTCTCTGCAATGCAGCTCCCTGGCGCATACTGGAGGTTCCTGGTGAGCTAGTTGGCCCCCAGGCCCCCCCCGTATTCAAGGGGAATTAGTTCCCCATCTTACAACGCACCAGTGGGCATGTTTGCAGAGTGCTGCAGGGAGGGGGCGGGGACTCCGGCGCGATGCCGGTCTTTTTTTAAATTCATTTTTTTAAGAACGGGGGATGTGTGGCCCGAGGCACAAAACGGTTGCCAACACTTCCTGGTTTGAAGTGTTGACAGCCAATTAGAATGCAGCTCGTGATCGTCAGGGTGCGCGGATCAACCGCTCCTCCATTTATCAAAACTTTTATTTTTTTATTTTCTCAGCAACTACTGAACGGATTTACACCATTTAAAAAATAGGTCTCTTTCTGGACCAAGGGCTACATTTTTGCAAAATTTGGCGTAATTCTGTCCAGGAGTTCGGGCTGTAGCTGTGTCTAAAGTTTCCTATGGGAAATACCATGGAGAAAATGGGTTTTGGGACCCCCCTTTTTTCTTGGCCCCCGCTTGGCAAATCACCCCGAAACTTTCAAGGTAGGAGCTGACCATAACGGGCCATAAGATTTGAAAATTTCGCAAAGATTCGTCAACCGGCACCAAAGTTATTGCGAAAATAAAAAATACTTTTTGAACAGAAACAAGGTCCTAACTATAACTACCTACTAGCGACCGCCAGTAGGTAATATATATATATATTCTGCTCCAAAGGTTGCCCACCTGGTGAGTAGCACTCGATCAGCAGCTTTATGATAGGCAGGGATGAGGATCCGCTTGTAGAAGCCGCTCCGTAATGGAATTCCCTGACGCGTTTCGAAGTTCCATATGCTTCTCTTCAGAGGCTTGTGCAAACGCTGAACCCACTTCGCCTTTTTCATATTGCACACCCACTAATGGGAAGGTCGAATGAGACTGTGAATTGTGGGAAAAGTGGTCTAGCACAGAGGCTAAGCAGGAGGTCAATGATGGGGCATAGAATTGGGCAATGGAGGGCAAGAGGAGTGGATTGGTACATCATGCTAAATGGAGGGCAGTGGCAGCACATCAGACCATGCATGGCAGGAGGGAGGAGGCTAGTCCATGGATTCAGACAACAGAGGATAGGGAGGAGGTGGATGGGGGAGCAAGCTAACTGTTCAGAGAAGGTGGGTATTTGGAACTTTATTGTTTTTAAAATGTGTGTCTGTGCGAACTACTTAAAATATGAACAAGTATGCAGCATAATCTCACTTTTATTCATGAAGAAGAGGACGTTTGTGACTGTGACTCTGGGCTCACTTGGCAGAAACACCCCCTGACCCTCCACCCCATCGCAAAATGTAATGCCCATGAAAAGGGTAGGTGAACGCAGTGGTATATAGAATAAGGATGTATATACCTTTTCACCTTGCATTTCTGTATCCTGGAGCAGCACTCTCCACGCTCTTGGTGTATTTCGAGCGGTTAGTTTCACCCCCTTGGTTTCCCATAACTAGCATGTCTGCATGATGGCGATATCCTTGTCTGTTTTATTCTACTGCTTCATTACAGTGGGACCGTTCCAGTGGTCCGGTAGCTCCTCCGTCACCTATGAAGCATTCGACCCCTCTCTACTGAGGTAAGAACCAGCCAGACTCCCTCTGCTGTGGCTCCTCTGTCCACTCGAGCTTACTGTACTTTCCATTTTCCGATAGCTTTGAGGTACTCCCTCCCTTGGTGTTTACGTATTAGTTCATGTACTTTTAACAAGTCTCTTTCTCACAAACCAGTTGATGATTGAGATCAGGAACCTTTTGGTCCTTATGTGGGGCCTCTCTGACCCCCTATAATATTTGTGGATAATGTTTCCCCGAATGAGCTGTTAACGGTTGTTTTGCTGTTTGACCTCTTTGTTTTGTCTCCATCTACTTAGGCGGAGACTGTATATCTGGACCCCAATTAGGGTTCTTAACTGCTTGTGGTAGATCACTTTTACCCGTTTACAATAACTGAGGTATACTCATATAATGATCTTTCCACGGTCTGAAGAAGTGTCTCTCGATCCTGAGCATTGATAACACGAAACATGTTGACCTTTGTCAACTAAAGGCTACCCTGATACCTAGAATCTCAATAGTAGCCTCCCTGGTTTTATTTAGTCCCAGCCCCACATAACCCAATTAAAATCACTTAGGGGCCAGGGTCTATTTTAGTCTTTCTCGTCCCCACACGACTTAGGAGTCATTGACCTCCACATTTCCACTCACGATCTTCCAATAACGGCGTTCTCAGATCAGAAGATCTCCGCTAAAGATGCCGCCAGGCCCGTTGGACATTGCAGCGCCGGTCCGACGAGGAGCGCCCGATGATGAAGCATGACACCCTAACAGGTGTGTGAGGGCAACAAGATCTGAAATTTAAATCCCCCCCCTCAATTAACAGTTGGCCGACAGTGATCCTAATTACCTCGGCCTTTAAGAGGAACTGTTCCCTTCTGTTTTTTCCTCTGTACACAGTAGGGAGCATCAGAGCAGGACCTCTCTAAATAACCAGCTCTCTTGTCCCCCTTTTGATTATACATATAGAATATAGTCCTGAGAGCACGATTGAAAATGAAAACTAGATATAGTGTATGGTATAATCTCCGCACCAAAAAGTGTGATATAAGATGAACCGTGGCGTGAGATATAATATGCAATACATTGTGCGCAATGACAGATTCATTAGAGAGCGCGAGATAGCACAGGCACTAGCGCGTGCTATGCGATATGCACCTTGGAGTGTAATATGCACAGGGCAGTGTCGTGTACCCTAACTAGTCTCTAAAGTTGTAATATAAAATATGTGCTAGGGAGTGTAACGTTGCATATGCACTGTGACAAAGATATGGATCCCAGATTGTAATATGTATGGCATAGCGCTGTTCGTTATAACATAGGCATCGAGGAAGGCACGTTAGATGGGGCAATATAACCCATGCGAAGGCAAGTGTGGCATGACATATTCATGGGTTGGTGTTACAGTGCACATGGGCTAGAGAGTGTCATAGCATACGCACTAGCTGGTGGAATACAACACAGAGGTGGGTGGCACTCGGCGGGCACTGGTGGGTGTAACACAGCATTGGGCTCAGCCAGGAGCGCGCTGTGACTCTCAAGTGAGGTTCGTCTCCTTTCCAGAGAGTAAAATAAAAAGTATTACACATCCGGCGGTGGATGTGTGTTTTATTAACCTTGAGGGGTTTTTTTTGCATAGTTTTGGTCGAATTTTTGTCGAATCCCCTTTGAATGGCTTCGTGTGCATGTGTATTAAATGTGCCCGTCAATAGCTACCCATGTTTGTATAAATAAACAACAAGAGTGTCTACTTGGAGAGTACCCACTGGCGGGGGCGCCGGGATTCGGCATGGCAGGGCGTCAGACACGTCAGAGCTTCACTAGCGGTGTAAATATATTCCACGTGGATTCATTGTATGCATAGTCGCCTTTTAATGAATATCACGCAAATCGTCATGGTGCTAGGTACATACGGTTTGTCCAGCATGTCCTAGGTGTTTCTATAAATATATATTTTTTAAAAACAAAAAAAAAACAAAGGCCGGCCCCAGGGGATGGGTCCCCCGGGGCCATAAGTGGCCTGTGGAGGGGGGCAACACAGCCCCTCTCCTAAAGAATTTTAAAAAAAGGCCATGCCCTGGGGGTTGGGGTCCCCGTGGCCGATTAAGGCCTTGGGAGGGGGGCCACACGGCCCCCTTACAATTAAAAAAAAAAATTAGGGGGCAGGCCCTGGGGGATGGGGTCCCCAGGGCCAATAAATTAGAAAAAGAAGGGGGGCCACACAGGCCCCCTTCTTAATAAAATAAATAAAAGACCAGCACCGCGCCGGAGGCCACGCCCCCTCCTTGCAGCACTCTGCAAACGAGCCGCCTGGCCAGTTGTAAGTTGGGGAATTAATTCCCCTTCAATACTGAGGGTCCCTGAGGGCCAACTAGCCCAACAGGTATCCCCAATATGCGCCAGGGAGCTGAGTTGCAGACAGGTGTTCTGAGGCCATGCCCCTTTTTACACCTCTCTGCAACAGAGCTCTGTGGCGCTTACTGGAGGTACCTAGTGGTCTAGTTTTGACCCTAGGGACCCTTAGGATTCAAGGGGACTTAATCTCTCAACTTAGAACGGCCACAGGGTGCTTTTACACAGTGGTGAAGGGAGGGGACCGGGCCTGAGGTGACGTGTACAAACACGCCCTGTGGCGCGTTTTAAGTTGGGGAAATAATTCCCTTTCAGTCCTGAGGGATCATGGGGGCCAACTAGCCCACCAGGTGCTTCCAATTAGCGCTACTGCTCTGTGTTGCAGAGAGGTGGTGCAGGCCGTGCCCCTTTTTACACCTCTCTGCAATGGCGCTTACTGGACGTACCTAGTGGGCTATTTTGGCCCTAGGGACCCTCAGGATTCAAGGGGACTTAATCTCCCAACTTAAAATGGCCACAGGGCGTGTTTACACAGTGGGGAAGGGAGGGGACGGGCCTCAGGTGACGTGTGCAAACACGCCCTATGGCGCGTTTTAAGTTGGGGAAATAATTCCCCTTCAATCCTGAGGGCCCCTGGGGCTAACTAGCCCACCAGGTGCTTCCAGTAAGCGCCACTGAGCTGCGTTGCAGAGAGGTGGTCCAGGCCGTGTCACTTTTTACACCTCTCTGCAACGCAGCTCTGTGGAGCTTACTGGAGGTACCTAAGGGGCTAGTTGGACCCTAGGGACCCTCAGGATTCAAATGAACTTAATCTCCCAACTAAAAATGGCCACAGGGCGTGTTTACACAGTGGTGAAGGGAGGGGACGGGGCCTGAGTTAACCTGTGCAAACACGCCCTGTGGCCCTAGGGACCCTCAGGATTCAAGTGGACTTAATCTCTCATTTGAGATGTCATCAGTGATGTCATCAGTGATGTCACTGACCATGTCATGAATGATGTAATATGTGACATCATCAGCTGTGCATTGCGGGCGCGCGAGTTATAGTTAGCAGAACTAACTATAACGGAGGAATTTCTATGGTTTTGTACGAGTGAAATGGCCAGCTAACTATAACACCACTGAAAAGTACGGTTTTTTCTGTGAATTTCTAAGGTTTTTTAAATGCTAAGTTCTAAATATAACGTCTCTCAAACCTATAGTTTTTTCAGTGAATTTCAAAGCTTTTTTAAATGCTAATTTCTAACTATAACGACTCTGAAACCTATGTTTTTTTCAGTGAATTTCAAAGATTTTTTAAATGCTAATTTTTAAGTGTGATAGTAGTTATACCTATTTTTTTGTACTGATTTTCTACAGTTTTTAGCTGTTTATTTATAAATATTTTATTCATTAAATAACATTATATATTTTTCTGAAAATTGCAAAAAAAAAAATTAAAAGAAATCCAAACAGAAATATTAAGTAATTTTCTTTTTTTCATTTTTTATTTTAATTTATTTATATTATTTTCTTTAAAAAACAAAAGTCGCGCACTAAAAGCGCACACATCACGGTGGGTGTGCCCATTCTAGCTGCCATTTTAGAAAAGCTGTGAAGGATCCGCGTACGGTGTGCGACGGCTGCGTGTTTTTCAGTTACATCATATACATTTAATATTACGTGATGTGCGCGATTGATATGCGACCAGTCCGCGACTCCTGTTCCTGCTCATTCGCGACACATGCGCATTACGGTACGAGATGCTTGCGCGGTTGCGGGTCCTGCGTGGTATCATATACCTGCTGGGGCACGCTGGGTGCGCGACTCCCGCAAAAAAAATTATGTTCCAAAATGATATGTATGTGTCTTTAATATACATATTAGGGCAAGAGATTATCTAAGATATTCATTAAAAAAATATATTTGTACTTATAATAAACTTATATTATTTTTAAATATATTTTTGCGAAGTCGGGTGCATGCATCGTGAGTGCAGAGAACCGGGTCAGCAGAGTTGCTGTAGAGCCAGAGAACCAGGTCAGCAGAGCTGCTCTAGAGCCTAGGAAGCAGGTCAGCAGAGCTGCTCTAGAACCAGAGACCCAGGTCAGCAGAGCTGCTCTAGAGCCAGAGACCCAGCTCAGCAGAGCTGCTCTAGAGGCTGAGAACCAGGTCAGCAGAGCTGCTGTAAAGCCAGAGAAACCAGGTCAGCAGAGCTGCTCTAGAGCCAGCGACCCAGGTCAGCAGAGCTGCTCTAGAGGCCAAGAACCAGGTCAGCAGAGCTGCTGTAGAGCCAGAGAGCCATGTCAGCAGAGCTGCTTTAGAGGGAGAGAGCCAGGTCAGCAGAACTGCTTCAGAGCCAGAGAACCAGGTCAGCAGAGCTGCTCTAGAGGCAGAGAACCAGGTCAGCAGAGCTCCTTTAGAGCCATAGAAACAGGTCAGCAGAGCTCTTTAGAGGGAGAGAACCAGGTCAGCAGAGCTGCTTTAGAGCCATAGAACCAGGTCAGCAGAGCTGCTCTAGAGCCAGAGAACCAGGTCAGCAGAGCTGCTTTAGAGCCTGAGAACCAGGTCAGAAGAGCTGCTTTAGAGCCATAGAGCCAGGTCAGCAGAGCTGCTTTAGAGCCATAGAACCAGGTCACTAGAGCTGCTTTAGAGCCAGAGATCCAGGTCAGCAGAGCTGCTCTAGAGCCTAAGAACCAGGTCAGCAGAGCTCTTCTAGAGCCAGAGAACCAGGTCAGCAGAGCTGCTCTAGAGTCAGAGAACCAGGTCAGCAGAGCTGCTTTAGAGGGAGAGAACCAGGTCAGCAGACCTGCTTTAGAGCCAGAGAACCAGGTCAGCAGAGCTGCTCTAGAGCCAGAGAAACCAGGTCAGCAGAGCTGCTTTAGAGGGAGAGAATCAGGTCAGCAGAGCTGCTTTAGAACTGCTTCAGAGCCAGAGAACCAGGTCAGCAGAGCTGCTCTAGAGGCAGAGAACCAGGTCAGCAGAGCTCCTTTAGAGCCATAGAAACAGGTCAGCAGAGCTCTTTAGAGGGAGAGAACCAGGTCAGCAGAGCTGCTTTAGAGCCATAGAACCAGGTCAGCAGAGCTGCTCTAGAGCCAGAGAACCAGGTCAGCAGAGCTGCTTTAGAGCCATAGAACCAGGTCAGCAGAGCTGCTCTAGAGGCAGAGAACCAGGTCAGTAGAGCTGATTTAGAGGGAGAGGACCAGGTCAGCAGAGCTGCTTTAGAGCCAGAGAACCAGGTCAGCAGAGCTGTTGTAGAGCCAGAGAACCAGATCAGCAGAGCTGCTCTGTAGCCTAAGAACTAGGTCAGCAGAGCTGCTCTAGAGCCTGGGAACCAGGTCAGCAGACCTGCTGTAGAGCCAGAGAAACCAGGTCAGCAGAGCTGCTCTAGCTGACACTGACTGACTGACACTGACTGACTGACACTGACTGATTGACACTAACTGACACTGATTGACTGACAATTACACTGACTGACACTGACTAACACTGATTGACTGAAACTCACTGACTGACAATGACTGACACTGATTGACACTGACTGACTGACACTGACTGACTGACTGACACTGATTGACTGACACTGATTGACTGACACTGACTGACACTGATTGACTGACTGACACTGACTGATTGACACTGACACTGACTGACTGACACTGACTGACTACTCTCTACTACTCTACTACTCTCTACTATTCTCTCTCTATTACTCACTCTCTACTACTCGCTCTCTACTACTCACTCTCTACTACTCTATACTACTCACTCTCTACTACTCTACTACTCTCTACTACTCACTCTCTACTACTCAATCTCTACTACTCTCTACTACTCACTCTCTACTACTCACTCTCTTCTACTCTCTACTACCTACTCTCTACTACTCTCTCTCTACTACTCACTCTCTACTACTCTCTACTATTCACATTCTACTACACACTCTCTACTACTCTCTACTACTCACTCTACTACTCTCTACCACTAGCTCTCTACTACTCCACTACTCACTCTCTACTACTCTACTACTCACTCTCTACTACTCACTCTCTACTACTCTACTACTCTCTACTACTCACTCTCTACTACTCTCTACTACTCACTCTCTACTACTCTTAACTACTCTCTCTCCTACTCTCTACTATTCACTCTCTACCACTCACTCTCTACTACTCTCTACTACTCACTCTACTACTCTCTACCACTCACTCTCTACTACTCTACTACTCACTCTCTACTACTCTAGACTACTCTCTCTCTACTACTCACTCTCTACTACTCTTTACTACTCACTCTCTACTACTCTACTACTCACTCTCTACTACTCAATCTCTACTATTCTCTACTACTCACTCTCTACTACTCACTCTCTTCTACTCTCTACTACCTACTCTCTACTACTCTCTCTCTACTACTCACTCTCTACTACTCTCTACTATTCACATTCTACTATTCACTCTCTACTACTCTCTACTACTCACTCTACTACTCTCTACTACTCTCTACCACTCACTCTCTACTACTCTACTACTCACTCTCTACTACTATACTACTCACTCTCTACTACTCACTCTCTACTACTCTATACTACTCACTCTCTACTACTCTCTACTACTCACTCCCTACTACTCTTAACTACTCTCTCGCTACTACTCTCTACTATTCACTCTCTACTACTCACTCTCTACTACTCTCTACTACTCACTCTACTACTCTCTACCACTCACTCTCTACTACTCTACTACTCACTCTCTACTACTCTAGACTACTCTCTCTCTACTAATCACTCTCTACTACTCACTCTACTACTCACTCTCTACTACTCTCTCTACTACTCACTCTACTACTCTCTACTACTCTCTGCTACTCACTCTCTACTACTCTCTACTACTCTCTCTCTACTACTCTCTACTACTCACTCTATACTACTCACTCTACTACTCACTCTCTACTACTCACTCTCTACTACTCTCTCTCTACTACTCACTCTACTGCTCACTCTCTACTACTCTCTACTACTCTCTCTCTGCTACTCACTCTCTACTACTCTCTTCCACCTACTCTCTACTACTCACTCTCTACTACTCTCTACTCTTCACTCTCTACTACTCTCTACTACTCACTCTACTACTCGCTCACTTCTACTCTCTACTACTCTGTACTACTCACTCTCTACTACTTACTCTCTAATACTCGCTCTCTACTACTCTCTACTACTCACTCTCTACTACTCACTCTCTACTACTCACTCTCTACTACTCTCTCTTCTACTCTCTACTACACTCTACTACTCACTCTTTACTCTCTATTACTCACTCTCTATGCTCTACCTCTCTACCTCTCTCTACCTATCTCTCTACCTCTCTACATCTACCTCTCTACCTCTCTCTACACACACACATATGCACATATATATATATATATATATGCATATATATGCATATGCATTTATATATATGTATGTGTATTATCTACTGGCGGTCGCCAGTAGATAGTTATAGTTAGGACCGTGTTTCCATAGGAAATCCGCAACATTCTATTTGGAATAACTTTGGCGCCGGTCGACGAATCCTCGCGAAATTTTCAAAACTAATGGGGCGCTACGCTCCGCTCCTACCCTGAAAGTCTCGGGGGGATTCGTCAAGCGGGGGCTGAGAAAAAAGGGGGGTCCCAAAACGCGTTTTCCCCATGCATTTTCCCATAGGACCTTTAGTCCGAGCTACAGCCCGAACGGCTGAACAGAATTACTTGAAATTTGGCAGAGAGGTAGTCCTCAGGTCAAGGATGTGCCTTTTGTAGGTCTGGTGTAAATCTGTTCAGTAGGTCCTGAGAAAATAGCATTTAAATCAATATATATATCTGTAAGCGCGCTCCGTGCGCTTACCGTAAGCTTACCGTACGCGTACGGTGCCGTGCGCGAGCTCAATTCTGATTGGTGGTTACATGACTGTAAACATTCGAATCGGTCGAAATCAGGAAGTGTCGGCCGCCATTTTCTGTCTCTCGCACTGACAAACAAAGGTGGCGAACGTGAAAAGGGGGCAACGAACAGAGTTGCAGACCCCCTAGTGTTTGTCAGGGGGTCCAAGAAGGACCCAAAAGTACGAAAAATACATTTAATAATTTTTAAAAAAAATCGCGGAGTGCGCGTACGGTAAGCTTACCGTACGCGCACGGGAATAAAATTTTTTAACAAAAATAAAGAAGTAACAAACACATTAATTAAATAAATTAAAGGACCCACAAGGGAGAAAAAATAAAATGTTACTGTGTAAAAAAAGGGGACGCGCGCACGGCATGGACTGCGCAACGTGGGCGCTCGGTGCGCGAAGTGCACCCAGTGCCTACAGCGCGCGCACGGTGCGCGAAGCGCACCGTGCGCGCAGGGTGTGCGCACAGTGAAAAACCAGAAAAAAAAATAAAAAATAAATACATAACTTAGCATTTAAAAAAACGTACAAATTCACTGAAAAAACCATAGGTTTCACACACGTTATAGTTAGGAATTATCATTTACAAAACCTTGCAAATTCACTTAAAAAACCATAGGTTTCACACATGTTATAGTTAGCTGTACATTTCACTCGTAAAAAACCAATGAAATTCCACGTTATAGTTAGATCAGGTAACTATAACTTGCGCGACCGCAATCCACAATGTGTAATTTCAGATGTCATCATTGATGTCATGAGTGATGTCACTGACCATGTCATGAGTGATGTAATATGTGACGTCATCAGCAGTTTATTGTGGGCGCGCAAGTTATAGTTACCTGATCTAACTATAACGTGGAATTTGATTGGTTTTTTACGAGTGAAATGTACAGCTAACTATAACATGTGTGAAACCTATGGTTTTTTAAGTGAATTTGCACGGTTTTGTAAATGTTAATTCCTAACTATAACGTGTGTGAAACCTATGGTTTTTTCAGTGAATATATATATATATACATACATATATAAACATATATATAATCTGCATATCTATATAAATACAAATATAAATGCATGCATACATATACATATACATATACATATATGCATACATATGCATGTTATGTACATGAAAGTTTGAAAAACACTAATACAAGCAAAGCTAAAAAGCCACCTAATTACAAACAGAACTGCTTTAACTTAAATGAGGGCGAGACCTATTGCATTCTCAATACCTATTTACTTTGGTTCCATCAAAAAAGCATTCAGATGTGTCACACATTTGCCATAAATTCTGAATGGTAGCACCCTACTTGCTCATTCGATCACTGTAGCAAAGCTATTGCTCACCAGGGAAGTCTGCTGCTGGTATTTAAAGTGCATGTTTCAGTCTGCATGTCAGGATTTTTTAATGAAATAGAAAAGGATATGAGAAGTCAAAATGTGCCCTAATTTTTCTTTCAGCAGCACTAATCATAATTTCTATGGCAAAATTAACCCCCTCATGTTGTTCCTTTGCAAATTAAATGTTTTAACTGTTACCACTTTATTCCAATCAAGATGGCTTCAGGTGTGTCATACTTTTGTCATAAGTAAGACTGTTAGCGCTCTAGTTGTTCTTTAGAACACTCTGGGACATTCTGTCATTGGGCTATACTTGGGCTACATTTGGGTGATATTTGTGCTACATTTGGGCTCTTTTGTCTCCGGTAGCCATCTTGGGAGACTTATTTGTTATGAAGTTTCCTAATTTCCTCATTTACTACAGTCTTCTCAGTAGGAAATACTTTCAGTTTTTTACTTTGATTCCATTAAGAAGGCAATCAGATGTGTCACACATTTGCCATAAATTTGGAATGTTAGCACTCTAGTTGCTTATTAGATCACTGTAGTAAAGCTACTGCTCACCAGGGAAGTCTGCTGCTGGTATTGAAAGTGCATGTTTCAGTCTGCATGTCAGAATGTTTTAATCAAATAGAAGAGGATTTGAGAAGTCACTCAAAATATGCCCTAATTTTTATTTTTTCAGCACTAATCATAATTTTCTATGGCAAAATAAACCACAAACGTCCTCTTCTTCCTGAATAAAAGTGAGAATATGCTGCATACTTGTTCATATTTTAAGTAGTTCGCACAGACACACATTTTTAAAACAATAAAGTTCCTAATACCCACCTTCTCTGAACAGTTAGCTTGCTGCCCCATCCACCTCCTCCCTATCCTCTGTTGTCTGAATCCATGGACTAGCCTCCTCCCTCCTGCCATGCATGGTCTGATGTGCTGCCACTGCCCTCCATTTAGCATGATGTACCAGTCCACTCCTCCTGCCCTCCATTGTCCAATTCTATGGCCCATCATTGACCTCCTGCTTAGCCTCTGTGCTTAGATTGCTGCCCCTATTCTCCTTCCCCCTGCCCTCCGATGTCTTTGTGCATGCCCCTGCTCCATCCTTTTTGCCCACTATGTTCCATGGACCTGCCACTCCTATCTACTCTGAGTGTTCTGTTGAGCTGCCACTCCCCTCCCACCTGCCTAGCATTGTCAGATGACTGTAACCTGTCCATGGCCACCTCCACCCTGCCTGTCCACATGCCATGCCCCTATCCCCTTCCTCCTGTCCTCCATGGTCCATTTTACTGCCACACCCTTCTGCCCTCCCTGATCTGATGTGCTGCAACTGCTCCTCCTGCCGGCCCCGCGCGGTCTGTTGTGAGGCCCCTTCCCCTGAACAACTAGAGCGCTTACTGTCTTACTTATGACAAACGTATGGCACACCTGAAGCCATCTTGATTGGAATAAACTGGTAACACTTAAAACATTTAATTTAAAAAGGAACACCATTTTGCCATAGAAATTATGATTAGTGCTGAAGAAAGAAAAATTAGGGCACATTTTGAGTGACTTCTCAAATCCTCTTCTATTTCATAAAAAAATTCTGATATGCAGACTGAAACATGCACTTTTAATACCAGCAGCAGACTTCCGTGGTGAGCAGTAGCTTTACTACAGTGATCTAATGAGCAACTAGAGTTTTAACATTCAGAATTTATGTGTGACATATCTGAATACCTTCTTGATGGAATCAAAGTAAAAAACTGAACGCATTTCCTACTGAGGAGACTGCAGTAAATGAGGAAATTAGGAAACTTCATAACAAATAAATCTCCCAAGATGGCCACCAGACACAAAAGAGCCTAAATGCAGCACAAATATCACCCAGATGTAGCCCAATGACAGAAGTGTGCAAAACACTTATTTTTTGTGTATTTGCAGTTTTATATAGTGCAGACATGTCAGGTATTGGAATGCTTTACATGAGCATTGGTTACATCACACAAGATCAAATTCATTTTGGTTGTAGACATGTGTAGATTAAGTGATTTGACCACAATCACAGAATGTTGAGCTGAAGCAGAAATTCCAACCTGGTTCCCCAGTTGCAAAGTCTGCAGCTCTGGAAGTAACACCACATCCTCTCACCAAGGTGCAACATTTAATCAAGTGGTCAACTGGATGAAAAAACATAAAGATTACAAATAATTTAAAAGTTCTTTGTCGCTATTTGAAAACACAGAAAATATGTCCTCATTTTAGTTTTTTAGAGCACTAACCATAATTTTGATGCAAATAAGACCCTCTCATATATGTAATTTCTAAAGGAAATACTCTAGGTATTACAGTTTTGATTACATCAAGATGACGTCAGGCGTTCCACACTTTTGTAATAAATATAGAATGTTAGCAATCTAGTTGTTCATTGGGATACTGTTGAGAGGCAGAGGCCAGGGGCATGGACTCTGAAAATTGAAGGCAGGTGGGAGAGTGCAGAGGCAACAATTTGACCACCCTGGGCAGGCAGGAAGGGCAGTGGCAGCACAACAGACTATGGAGGGCAGTGGAGAGGGGGGCAGGGGCAACAAACCAACAATACAGGACTGGCAAGAGAGGCTGTGGCAATATAATAGACCATTGTGGACAGAAGGAAGAGGCAGTGGTAGTACAACCATACATGCCAACAGACCCGTTTCACCCAGGAAACGTCCAATGTTTTTAAGCTCAAATGGGCTTTATTTGATCTGTCTCCTATCTACAATCTCCTCTTTTTCAATGTAACTCAAAGGGGAAAATCAATACCCCAGTTTTTTTTCAAAATCTCCCTCTTACCAAGTTTAAAATGTTCGCAAGTATGGTACATTAAATCATGGTAGGCAGGAGGAATTGGGGTAGGGACATTGACTCAGATAACAGAGGACAGGAGGGACATGGAGAGGTGCACCAAAATGACCCTACAGGACAGGCATCAGGGTTTGCAGCAGCACAATACACCACACAGCGCATGCGGGACAGGAGTGCAGCACAACAATCCATAGAAAGCAATAGGGAGGGGACAGGCCCATGCACATGGACAACAGAGAACAGATGGGAAAGAAGCAATGGTAGCTAGCTGACCATAATGAACAGACAGGAGAGAAAGCTGCAGCATAAAAGACCATAAAGGGCAGGAGAGACGGATCAGGGGCATTACAATGGAACAGACAAGCCAGGAGGGAGGGAATAGGGGGTCTGCACATGGAAACAGAGGGCTGGGGGCAAGGTGGCAGGGCAGGAGCAGCAAGATGACCATGGAGGTCAGGCAGGATGGGCACTAGAAACAAGACACACCATGGAGAGCAACAATGAGACTATGGTGGCATACACACAGACCATGGATAGAAGGTGGGAGGGGGTCAGGGGCAGCTAGCTGACCACACAGGGAAGGTGGGAGGGGCCATGGCAGCACAGAAGACCATGCATGGCAAGCAGGAGGGTTAGTGGCAGCACAGTGGCTATGATGGGCAAGAAGGAGGGTGCAGGGGCATGCAGAAAGGGCCATGGAGAATAGAAGGGAGGGTCAGGACCTGGGCACAGACAAGAGAGTTTAGGGGAAGGGGCCTCACAACAGACCACGTGGGTCAGGCAGGAGGAGCAGTTGCAGCACAACAGACCAGGGAGGGCAGAAGGGTGTGGCAGTAAAATGGACCATGGAGGACAGGAGGAAGGAGATAGGGGCATGGAATGTGGACAGGCAGGGTAGAGGTGGCAGGGACAGGTTACAGTCATCTGACAATGCTAGGCAGGTGGGAGGGGAGTGGCAGCTCAACAGAACTCTGAGTTGATAGGAGTGGCAGGTCCATGGAACATGATGGGCAAAAGGATGGAGCAGGGGCATGCACAAATACATCGGAGGGCAGGGGGAAGGAGAATAGGGGCAGCAAGCTAAGCACAGAAGCTAAGCAGGAGGTCAATGATGGGGCATGAATTGGGCAATGGAGGGCAGGAAGAGTGGACTGGTACATCATGCTAAATGGAGGGCAGTGGCAGCACATCAGATCATGCATGGCAGGAGGGAGGAGGCTAGTCCATGGATTCAGACAAAAGAGGATAGGGAGTAGGTGGATGGGGCAGCCAGCTAACTGTTCAGAGAAGGCGGGTATGAGGAACTTTATTGTTTTTAAAATGTGTGTCTGTGCAAACTACTTAAAATATGAACAAGTATGCAGCATAATCTCACTTTTATTCAGGAAAAAGAGGACGTGGTCACTTGGCAGAAACACCCCCTTACCCTCCACCCCCATCGCAAAATGTAATGCCCATGAAAAGGGTAGGTGAACGCAGTGTTATATAGAATATAGTCGTGAGAGCACGATTGAAAATGAAAACTAGATATAGTGTATGGTATAATCTATGCACCAAAAAGTGTGATATAAGATGAACCGGGCGTGAAATATAATATGCAATACATTGTGCGCAATGACAGATTCATTGGAGAGCGCGAGATAGCACAGGCACTAGCGCGTGCTATGCGATGTGCACCTTGGAGTGTAATATGCACAGGGCAGTGTTGTGTAACCTAACTAGTCTCTAAAGTTGTAATATAAAATATGTGCTGGGGAGTGTAACTTTGCATATGCACTGTGACAAAGATATGGATCCCAGATTTTAATATGTATGGCATAGCACTGTGCGTTATAACATAGGCATCTTGGAAGGCACGTTAGATGAGGCAATATAACCCGTGCGAAGGCAAGTGTGGCATGACATAGTCACGGGTTGGTGTTACAGTGCACATGGGCTAGAGAGTGTCATAGCATATGCACTAGCTGGTGTAATACAACACAGAGGTGTGTGGTACTCGGCGTGCACTGGTGGGTGTAACACAGCATTGAGCTCAGCCAGGAGCACACTGTGACTCTCAAGTGAGGTTTGTCTTCTTTTCAGAGAGTAAAATAAAAAGTATTACACATCCGGCGGTGGATGTGTGTTTTATTAACCGTGGCCAGCCCCGGGGGATGGGGTCCCCGGGGCCATAAGTGGCCTGAGGAGGGGGGTAACCCAGCCCCCCTCCTAAAGAATAAGAAAAAAAAAAGCCATGCCCCGGGGTTGGGGCCCCGATTAAAGCCTCGGGAGGGGGGCCACGCGGCACCCTTCCAAATCTTTGTTTCTTTCTAAAAAAAAAATTAGGGGCAGGCCCTGAGGGATGGGGTCCCCAGGGCCAATAAATTAGAAAAAGAAGGGGGGCCACACAGCCCTGTGGCGCGTTTTAAGAGGTAGTTTTAATCCCCCTGCCCACTTATATACTAGGGGCTTACAGAGGAGGTCATGCTAATCACAGGGGTTTCCCAACTCATAGTGTTCCCTAGTGTATGTAGGTGTTTTAACTATATTCTAAGTGTCTTTAAACATAGCCCTGGCTCTAGGACTGATTAGTCAGATTCAGTTACCACCAGTATCCGTCTGAAAAATTTGAGGGTGCAGGATGATTTTGCAACAAGGCTTCTTTCTGCTCTTCTGTTTGTTCTTTCTGCACGTTATCCTTCTTCGTGCACTTTAATTCATCTTTGAGGACTTCTGTTGCTTCTTTCTGCATTTCCTTTTTTTCTTTCTGTGTGTTTTTTCTTCTTTCTTCACATGTCCTGAATGTTTTGAAAATTTTTGTTTCTATTTTTGAATGTGCGTATCAAAGGTTATATTAGGGTGAGAGGAGGTCTGCCACTCTATCACAAGGATGATGTCATCAGTGATGTCATCAGTGATGTCATTTGAGATGTCATCAGTGTAGTCATGAGTGATGTCACTGACCATGTCATGAGTGATGTAATATGTGACGTCATCAGCAGTGCATTGCGGGCGCGCGAGTTATATTTAGCTTAACTAACTATAACGGGGGAATTTAAATGGTTTTGTACGAGTGAAAAGTCCAGCTAACTATAACGCCCCTGAAACCTATGGTTTTTTCAGTGAATTTCTAAGGTTTTTTAAATGATAATTCCTAACTACAACGTGCCTGAAACCTATGGTTTTTTCAGTGAATATATTTATATATATTCACACTCAAAAAGATGGACATAGAAACATGCCACACTGGATGCACAAGTGCGGCCTATTTGTGGCCTCTGAATCTGATGGTAAATTCTGTTATTATGTTCAAAGTAGTTGTCCTTCAGCACCAACCATGCACAATCAACCACTACATCAATTTGTGTCATGAATTCCCATTCTGTCTCTCTGAGGTTGTTCTCTATAACCTCAATGGTGCGAAGTTGCAGAATGATAGTGTAAAGTGCTTAAATGTCCATAATGATCAGTGACTGGATTGATGAGTGTCTCTTGTAAAAGGCAAAGTATGCTCTTAGGGGCTCATTACGATGTGGGGTGGAAAGCCTCTGCCTGACACTGTCTCGGAATCGGGATCGACCACCTTGCGGTCGACGGTTCCGACAGCCGGATTACGATGCGACCGAATACTTTTTGGTCAGATCCCCATTGTTTCCTATGGGAGCTCGTGCTACGCCTGAGAATGCTCATAACACAGGCTCCTATGGGGAAATGGGGTGTATGTGTGTAAAATCCTGCACCCTGTCGCAGGCACCCGACGGTGACTCTCACACAGTACAGGTTTTTACTATGGGGTACCTCAGGTACCCCCTCGACCACCAACCGTAGGCTTCGTGGGTTAGGGGGCCCTGCCAGGGGCCCCCAAAGACAATTTCCAACAGCCGTTTTGTGTTAGAAAGGCCTGCGCAGAAAGGCTGTCGGAAACCGATATCGTAATCCCGATGGCAGAAACGCTGTCCATAGGGGTTTACGGTGCAGTTCCGACCAACAGAAATACTCCACGAGTTGCTCAGAACCGAATCGGAATGACTGGCCGGTTTAGGTTCAGACCGCGAACATCATAATCCGGCGGTCGGACTGTAAACTGACCTAGTCGGACAGAAGGGCTCCCACGCGGTCGGGAAGAGTCCGACTGTTGGGCGGAGGCTTCCCACCTGACATCGTAATGAGCTCCTTAGTGTCTTTAAGATAGAGCAGCATTTTGGTCACTAAGGGCCTTAAACACCAATCACAAAATTGTAATATTGGCTCCAGGATTGGGACATCCGGGGTGTTGAAATAATAGTTTGTGTATTTTTGGAAGTGAATAGGACAATGGAGAATGATGGTTCTATGCTACCAATAAATCTGCCTCATTTTTAGGTATCTAGTCTGTACTGAGCACTTCCCCTACCATGTTCTGGACCGTGGAATGTATCTTGGGTGTGGAATCCTCAGAAAGACTTTCATAACTATCTGTAACTGATAGTAAACATAGGCATTCTTCATTGTACATGTTCCAATCTATTACTAGAATAACACCATCCTTGTCAGCAGGTTGTTTGACCGGAGTTTGGAATGGTATTCCCTTCTCAAGACCCATTCTTTCCAATTCAGTAATGGCTGCTTGTTATAACCTTGATAGCTACCGACTGTGCAGAGGGTTGAAAAATGGATTAAGATATGTGGTCTGTGTTCTCAGTGTCTGATCCAGCTGGAGGATTTTCTTTAATGAATGCCGAATTTTTCAAAATAATTGTACCAATTTACACCTTAGTTTGAACATATAGAAAGGCAGGCAGGAACAAGCTCATGATTGCTCAAGTTGACTGCTAAGTTGATAAGTTCCTCTTGCCTGGTTGGTTGTCCTTTGCCCTGCACCTCATCACTATCCGAGATTGGTCCGCCTATTGGACAGTGGGACTGCTCTTTTTAGTTTATGCCTTCCTTATCCCATCCACTGCGCCTGACGAAAAAAGGTGGTCTGTATGGTTGAAAGGGTTATCTCATATTGCAATTATAGTAGGGGCAGGGCCAAAACCCGAATGGAAAGGTAGGTTGGGAAATCATGGGTGGAGGGTATGGTTGATAGTCTCATCATTACCTTTCATCACTGCTGCTGCTGTGGTCATCTGACCTAAAAGTCAATTTTTGTAGTGTTGGTCTCCTTCTCATTGTTTGATTCTTTGAGTGAGTCTGATGCTCTTTTGTATAATATTCATCAGCCTTATATGAGTATACAGATTCATGACTGAATCTATGTATACATCCTTTGGTAATTTAGTATATGTTGATAATGTGAGAAATTCTTTGTATTGATTCATGTCCTTGTTAATCTCATTTAGACATTTTTTATAAATGTATTGTCTACAGGAGTCTTCAAATAGTTTTCACTAGTCTGGATTCTGATAAGCATTGTGTCTGAGAGATATTTTTGCAGTGTTGATTAGAACCAGCCAGGCTCTAGTGCATTCCTATGCTCTGTAAGAACAATCTTTATGAAATGTTAGTTCGTATAGGAAAACTCTTGGTTCATTCTCAACAATCAGACCTCTATGTGCAGCTTTGGCCCGTAGGTATTTGGTGAGTATTGCACTGTATAGGGCTGGTGAATGGGTTTCCAAGGTGAATAAGAGGCACTCAGTGGAGGTGATAGATAAACATATAGGAAGCCCATTCGCCATTATAAAAATTATTGGCTAATGAGTAAACCTGAGGATGAAGAATGACACCTGGTCAGTGTGAAGGTTCTCCTTGGAATCTTTTTAATTGCCTGTGCTGACACACATCTCTAAACATTGTTATTGTGGCATCAAAAATTGGATAATTGCTGTGGTGACTCCATATGTACATATCTCTCATACGAGGATTGCAAATTTGTGTTGCCTACCGGTGGCACCTTAACTTCAGTTCTATGAAGACGCAAGGAACAGGAGGATGAAACCTTTCAGCACTGTTTCAGCCTTAGCTTAAGTATTCTGCATATTTTACCCTTAGTGTGAATACAGACATTTCAATCTACTTTCTCCTTTGGTTCTTCAATGTATTTCTCTTACTTTTTGGTTGTCATATATTGACATTATTAGGGGTATTTCATTTTTATTTTACTGGAATTATTTGATTGGAATTTGTGATCATTTTCTACTTACATCATTCCAACAATGGTAGTTATTTGTAAATTGCTTGCTTACAATCCTCTCTCTCACAATATCTGTCCGGGTGGTCCCATTACTGTGGGTGTGAGCTTGCAATCTATTGGTTCTCTTCCAACTGAACAATCCATACATTTCTCAATTGCACTGATGCGTTTTTCCCCATTGTTGTTTGCCACGATAATCTTGGTGTCCTTCAAACTCTTATCATTACTGGTGCCAGTTCACTTATATCTGGTCTGATGATTCTTGAACACTATTGATTGCATGACACTGGAGACATGCTTTCGCCTCTTTCCCACCCCTTTCCTTCTTCACTACTTACATCCAGGCATTTTGTCTGCATTTTAATTTTAACATACATACTGTTGGAGCCTTTATAAAATCATATTGACGAAACACGTCTCAGCTGTTTCTCTTCTCGTGATCAATACTTTTGACAAGTTGCAAATTCTCATCTGGCTGTGAATTTGGAACTGTTGACAATCCCACGACAAGTCTCCTAATACAGATTATTTGCCATTGCCATATGATCAGACATTTGTGCTTCATTCACCAAGACTGTTTTTAATACTTTGGATAACAACTTCACGTATAAACTTTTTTTTGCTTAAGTATGTTGTAACCCCGAATGTCCATCAATAACTTAAGCAAAAGTTTAACTTTATGGTAGTGTGAGTAAAATCGGATCTCAGTGTCCAGCTGCTTACTTTCATTTGTTCAGATTTTTTGTTACTTATTTGGTGTTTTCACCGGACTAAATAGATAATGAATATTTTTCAGTCAACTCTCCATATTTCCGTTTTCTTCTGGTGGCAGGGTGATTGGTCAAGCCTTTATTTTTTTTCCTATCCAAGATATACATCTTTGAGATTGATTGAAGATTCCTAATCCGCTAGTGAACCTTCTCTGACATGACTTCCTGTTAGGACAATGCATAATCAAATTTTGTCAGGAAAAAAATGCTTCGTAACTCATTTACAGTCTATTTTTTTTCATATTCTCTCATTGTATTCACCATCCCCTTGTGATAATTTTTGTCCCCAAATTTTTCTACTTTTCAGCAGTAAGACTAGTTGGATTTCAGAATTCCAGTATTCCCCTCTGGCTCTTTGTTCTCTCCAGATTTAGGAGAGTGGGGAAGGGGTTTGGTCCCATGCTCCTTTATTTTGGTCTCTCCTTACCTTCTATCAAGGGTATTATGATTTCCTAAGAGTTATTTTTCTGCTATTGACTTGTTCCTCCTTTTGGAACCACTTCTAAGAAGCACTGTTGTCCTTGCACAACCTGGAAGAGTGCAGGATGGCACTATGGCTCCTGGAATGGGTCACCCATATCTATAGGCAAACCCAATAGGAACAATTGCTTTGTCCAGCCTTTGACAATACCTTTTTTCCCATTTGTACTCCTGGCTTTTCTTCTCCTCATTAGTCTCTCTCCTCCTTCTCTTCCCCTCTCTTTCATTACCAAAAATATGCTCCCATATACCACGTCCCTTGCACCTTTCCCCTTTTTAGGACTCATGTCCGTTGCTGCCAAATGTTGGGACTGTCAATATCAAGGCTGCCTAGTCTTTATTCTATTATTGTTGAAACTACAGCGCCTCGTCTACTTGGGTGCCTGAGAACAGTTGTAGCTTAAGTGGGCCTGCAGCACTTAGGTCTCAGAAAAAGCAGCATGAAGCCTGCAGCTGCAGACTGCGAGTTTGGGCTGCAAGCTTCGCTCACCTGGGGCTGCCTTCCCCCATGTTCCTGGGCTCTTAGCTGTTCCTGCTTTCCCATCCAGCTCCAAAATGGGAATCTCCTGTCTGATCACTTTCACCTGTCTCTTAAAGCTGTTTCACATCTAGTCCAGTTAATGTTTCCGTTCCTGTTTCTTTCCCTTTTCTGTCTTGGTGGGTTCATCCTTGATTCCATTCTGGTTTTTCCAATCCTTTGTGTTTCCTATTGTTTGATGTAATTTCCTTTTCTTGTTATTTTGCTATATAAAGGCTTCAGTCTGTTTGGAGGGTGAGTTGCAACAAAGCTGTGCTCCTTTGCTTGTTTCCCTACTTCCTCCACTTGCTGATCATAACTCCTCGCTCCTGAGTTTGGAGGGTGAGTTGCAACAAAGCTGTGCTCCTTTGCTTGTTTCCCTACTTCCTCCACTTGCTGATCATAACTCCTCGCTCCTGAGTTTGGAGGGTGAGTTGCAACAAAGCTGTGATCCTTTGCTTGTTTCTCTACTTGCTCCACATTACTGATCCTGACTCCTCGCTCCTGAGTTTGGAGGGTGAGTTGCAACATAACTGTGCTCCTTTGCTTGTTTCCCTACTTTCTCCACTTGCTGATCCTGACTCCTCGCTCCTGTAGAATTCCGCCCTCTGCTTCCAGATTCCTGGTTTTCTTCAGTCATTTGAAGTCTTCCTACAGCAAGGACATTTTTTATTCCTTTGGCTGAGAAGGTAACAGCTCCTCATGCATGGGTGCTTGCCTACCATATATTCCAGTGTGTGATAACATTGTGGGTTCCGGAAACAGTCACTAGCACATCTGACAGCCGAAGTCCATGACCCAGATTATGAGTAAGCGTCCAAACTTGAAGAATCTCACGCCTCTTTCTTCCATCATCCTACACTTCCTGTCTCTTTACCTCACTCTTAAAGGCTATTTTAATCCCTCCTTTCTCCCGTTGACATGGTTTTCCTATCTTCGTCTTCCCATTTCTTTCTCCCTTTTCGACCTTTCTCTCTCTGGGATTTGGTCAAAGTCTGATAATGAAGAAATGAAACCCATTCAGGGACAGACTGGCCATTTGTCCCATAGGGCATTTCACCGTGGGACTGGAGCCACTGGAGGCCAGTTTTTCAAGCCACAAGGCGAGTACTGGCCCCTCTGTCACTTTCACCAGGACCTTAAGTCACAATGGGGCTTCTAGAGAGAGAGGCAGAGAGAATGGAGGGAGAAGAGAGAAAGAACAGAGAGGGAGAAGAGAAAGAATGAAGAGAGAAGGAAAGAGAAAGAAATGGATGGATGGAAGTAAATGGTTGGTCGAAAGGAGTCTGACCCCAAAAATGAGTGCTGGTGTTTTTCACGTTCAAATACCACCACAAATAAAACAATGATCAGAAAAATTAAAGTACTTGGGCGGTGAATGAGCATGTTACAAATAGAGTGTTAAATTATGTGGAAGAGAAGGGCTGTTGGCCTTCAGTTAGAGTCCATTTTGAATTGAGAATAATCACCACCCTGTTATTGTGTTGTTCTTAGGACCGGGAGAAATTACGATTATACCTGCCTAATTTCAGGAATTTCGCATCATGGTTGGGATTCAAGATGCCCCAAATTGTGATATAATGGCATGTTATGTAATTAAACCACGCTCGCAGCTAAACTGTAGCGCAGGAATGCTGGAACAACAGGAGTGACCAGAACACAAGCGGCTGTCGTTCGCGATACTTGTATTTTTTATACAATTGTTTTAATGCAAAGTGCATCCTTACATCCAAAATGCATGCAAGCACGCATTTCACACTAAAATACAGCTCTAAATGCCAGATATGCATTCTGAGTAATTCTGCTTCATTTCTCATAATTTCCCCGACTGTTTTGTCTAATTACACAAAAGTTAATTCCCCCCAAATGTTGCACACCCCGAGTCTTACTATAACCGTATTCCTTTTAAGCTTCAGTCCCTTGATCTGTACATGCTTTATGGGGTATATTTATCCAGCTTATTTCTTTTCCTCCGTGAACTGAACTCATTTTTATATTAAAGTGCAAAATTGCATATGAGTCGTGGGAAATTGCTTGAGTCTGGGGTTTTGAGACTGTTCAGTGGAGAGAAAAAAGAGATCGGTGGCTCTCCGTACAGCTAGAGCGTTTGCCAAACATCAGCGAGGGTCAGAATTCCCTTTCCGATGCAATTAAAAACAATTATGTCAGCATGAAACTGACTGCTATTGGAATAAACTAATTATTTCCATTTCTCAGATTGCACTTGGGAGGAATCTTTTTTTACGGATTTCTGCCAGTGAACTGTGTTCCAAACATCACCTGGTGATACAGCCAGTTTAATTGTCCCACAGAGTGAAATGAAAATAACAGATATTTCATACCACCCTGTAAGAACCTTCCCAACCCATAGCCAAACTCGCTGGACCAATGTTTGTGCCAAGAGTCTCCTCTGAGAAGGGGGCAGTGTTCGTGTGACAAGAGCAGTCAGTCAGGCAGTTACATTCATAGAGCTGCTCAAACAGAACATTTTTGAGGCTGTGTCTCCACTCGCTGGAATATTGTGAGATTATTAACAATGCACTGCTGTCTCTATTGGAACCTTGAGGCTAGTCATATTAAAGCTTTATTGAACCTATGCTGCATTTACGCTTTAGCAGCTCTAAAACTTTATGACGTGTCTAAGGGGCCGCGAAGAATGAAAGTGGGAAGGAAATTTCACGCAAATAAGGCACATTGACAGGATAACAAGGGTGGTAAATGTCTCTTACCCAGTAAGGTCAGTTGCAAGGTGACATTCAATGTTAAATATAATTTTAAGGGTCTGACGATTCTTGTATGTTTTAAGAGCTTTTCTTCTGTCTCATCCATGAATTTCTGATCTGTTTGGCATGGTTTGCCAGGATATGCTTTTTTCTTTTGCACCTTGACTGTGATTGGTCATTTTTGAAAGACTCAGAATGGGAATGTCGGCCCCTGGGGGAAGCAGGGTCGCAGACCAGCCTTCCCCCGGGGGAAGCAGGGTCGCAGACCATTCTCCCGCCCGGGAAAGCAGTGTCGCAGACCAGTCTTCCCCCGGGGAGCCTCTCGCTGCCCAAAAGGACAGGGTGAGGGGAGGTCAAAGAGGTGGGTTTAGGGGCTGGCTGGTGGTGCCTATAAAAGTGTAAGGTGGCAGGTTCCGGCCTCTCTCCTAGCACCTCGCACTACCGGGTTAGGGAGGGTTGTAAATTGATCATCGTAGACAGGGTTAGTAGTGGTAGGCCATTCCTTGGGGGGTTAGGCAAGCAGCAAGGAAAGGTCGGCGCTGGTATTGTATCGGTACCTGTGCTTGTGCAGCTCAATGGCCGGCCCGTACAATGACGTGGTGCAGGAAGCACTGCGTGTACTCAAGCAGGCAGGCCGGGCATATCTCCTCCGTCCCGGTTTATTAGAAGAAGCGTGGGTTTGCATGGTTCGACCCACGCGTATGGCATCGGTGGGCATGGCAGCGGCGGTTGCAGCGTGTGTTGAAGAGCCGCTGACTGCCAAAAAATCCTCTGGTGAGTTGCGTGATGATGAGGAGGTAGTCAAAGGACCCCCCGGTGTCTCGGGAGGGCAAACAAGAAACTTGATGTTTTACAGGAGAATACTACAAGCAAGGGGAAGGCAGTGCAACAGAAGAAGACCAACTGCCGGGTAAGTGACAATGAGACCCAAGGAGGACCCTCAGGTACGGGGGGTGGTGGTCAGCCTTGGGGGATGGGGCTGGGGGCAAGAAGGGGTAAACCTGCCCTTTGGTAGGTGTGGGGGAGGGAAAAGTAAGGGAAGTGGGCCTAACGAAGGATGCTGGCACGACTCAGGAGGACCATGAAGGGAGTGGGGGACGTCACAGACAGACAAGATTGAGGGGGCGGACGACAAGAAGGACAAGACAGGGGACAAACATCAGAAAAAACTGCCATATATGGGTTTGGCGATGCCATTGGGTTCCCATCTATCAGATAGGACCCGTACCAGGATTTGGAGGCAAGAATATGTAGACATTTTTAAACTGGTACACCAGGAAATACAGGCTAAAGAGGGATCAAAAGAGGAAGAATGGAAATTGACGAGACGGCCGAGAGTACCCATAGCGATGGAAAACTGGACCTCGGCATTTCTGATCTTCGCCAGTATATACTGCAAAAAATACCGAGATAGATTGATCGCTCTGCAGAAATACATGGACATAATAAGACAGGCACAGATGCATTTCGGGGGCTGTGCATCGCTTAGCTATGACTGAGAGTTCAGGGCTCGAGTTAGCCTCAACCCTGAAAAGCTCTGGGGGTAGGTGGATCAAGAGTTGTGGATGCAGTGGATGTCCTCCACACAATCAACAGCATCTACCCATCCGGAGAGCAGTCTGCTGGTGACCTATCTGTCCTTTCAGGTGTGTCCCGCCCAACACGAGGCGGGTTGGGTTAACATGGGAGCAGGTTCTACCGGTGGCCCGGCAAAAACAGCAGGAGCAACAACGGGGGCTTGCTGGAATTTTAACAAAGGTTTCTGTACAAGGCACCATTGTAAGTTCAAGCGTTGTTAGACCTGGCACCTTGGCGTGAGTTTCCCTTCCACTTTTTGATGGTGTGCCTCGACTGTTTTGCTGGTGTTGTCCGCTCAGGGCACTGCGCCACGGCTAATCCGTGCCGCAGTGCAAGTGCTCCCTAAGTAAAGTGTACCTGTAATTGATGTCCATGATTGGTTTATTGGATTCACTGTCAGTCCCCAGTAAAGTGCACCAGGGGTGCCAGGGCTTGTGAATGCCAATGCTGCTGGTGGGCTTGCAGCGCTGGTTGCGCCACCCACGGAAGCGGCCTTGTAAAGTGTGTCTAGGGTCTGCCACCGCAGACCCTGTGCGCGGTCCGGGACCGTCGCGCTGACTGCGCAAGTGCCCCCACTTGCCAGTCCCTAAACCTTCCCTTACCTACATATTAGCCACCCCTCTGGTAGGCCCGAGGGCAGGGTGCATTGTAGGCATAAGGTAGGACATGCCCTGATGTGTGTGGCATGTCTTAGTAGTGAATTACAGCCTTGTCGTTTTTCACTATTGAAGGCTACCTGCTCTCCATAGGCCAGAATGGGCTGCCGGGGTCACGCCCACGCTGTGACCCCAGTGGACTCAGAGAGCATGGTAGAGTGTCAAGTTTGGTATGCCTGAACTCAGAATAATAAAATACTTCTTGTAGTCAAGTTTATTTTAGTATCCTGGGTTTGTAAATACTACTTTTAGAAAGTTAGTATTTACTGACCTGACCATCTCAGTCCGCCTCTGCTGTGTGTATGTGTTCTGCCTGGCAACAGTAAGGAGCAGGGTGGGGGGATCCCCAGAGACAGGTTGGCTGCCAGGTGGTGGGTAGAGAGATTACACCTGGATGGGTGGGAGGAGTACACCTTGACTCTTGAATAGACCTGTGCTCTGCCACCACAAAGCCGGCGCCACCCCCTGTGGGGCGGCTGATGTCTCTGCCCTGCTGCTGAAAGGAAAGAGCAGAGTCACCATAACCGAGTGCTCCAGAACTGGACTGAGCCAGGCCTAGGCCCCCTGGCGCTAAAGAACAAAAGAATTGGTGTATAAAAGTAGGAGCCTGGCTCCTAAGAAATCAGAATCCTGTTTACCACAAAGGACCTCTGCCCGACTAGAAGGAGAAGAAGACGCCGGAGGAGCTGGCCTGCTGCTTGCCTTGCTGAGAGAGGAGAGGAAGAGACTTACTGAAAAGACTTTGCTACTTTGTGCTTGAACATTCTCCAAGGGCTTGATCTGAGCTTGCCCCCTGAACTGAACCCCAGGAACAGTGGGTTCTCTGTGCTCTTGCTCGTCCTCCAATTCGAGCCGTGTGTGCATCCCGCTGGAAAAGAGACTGCGCCCCTCATCGCCCCTCCTAGGGCCGTGACACTCAGAAGCTCGCCTGCCTCCAACCCGTGAGAGCCCCGCTCTGTCCCGAGCCGCTCTTTGTCCCCGGGCCAGGCCGCCTGCATCCCTGTCACCGCCTGCTACTGGAGCGCGCTGACCGCGCTATCACCCCTCCTGCCGGAAGCCGTCCGACGACTGTGATCTACGCCGGGTCACCCAGCTGCACTGACTGTGCCCTGTGGCCCCGCTTCGCTATCCTCGGACATCTCAGGCCGCGCCGCCCCCGCTGTGGAGACCCTCCGGCACCGCCGTGCTAAAGGGTCGCGGGCCGCGCCTGCCTACTTGCCCACACCTGCTGATTGAGGACCCAAGAACACTTCCCAAGCTGAGAGTCGCACCGACCTGTGCCGACTCTCCACATCACGAAAGAAGTTCCAGTATCGGGCTCGGGGCCCGCAACGCCTTATTTCCCCGTTCCCAGGAGTCGATCCCTGTGAGTACTGGAACTACAAGTAAAGGGACTACAAAGTATCCATTTGAAACAACGAACCAAGAACATTTGCCTGCTGTATAACTTGGTGGCCTAGCGAAAACGTTATTGGTCTTGTGATAAGTCTGTTGAGATATATACCGTATTTTTACATAAAGAAGCGTATTTTTATATATATCCAAGCCTGGTGTCCGTTTCTGGGGGGATTGATGTATTTACTGTGTGTATGATTGTAAGTGCTTAACCAACAACGCCTGAGGAATCGCCTTGGCTGCTCACGCCACGCACCTAGAGGGTGAGCAAGGGTCATTCGCGAGGGGTTATCCTGCGCCCTGACGTGGAGGAGAGGGTTCCTGCTTGACACAAGGGCAACCTTGCGCCAACCAGAGATCCCCGACTCTAACATTGGTGGCAGCGGGTGGGATTTCGGATTTGCACTTGTAATTTGCATACAGTGAATTATTAATCACCAGATAGTGAGAGCAGACCAAATAACGCAGCCACAGGTTTGTAATTGTTGAACTTTGTTGAGACATCTGCCATTACTGCAACCATGCCTGGCTCACACTCCGCTGGGAGGGCCCTCTCTGTGATTTCTGGAATCGATGAGGTGGATTGGGAGAGACTGGAAGGCTACACGATGGAGCAATTGAAAGGCTACAGTGTACAATTCAGAGTCCCCCATGCTGGATGCAAGAGGAAGCCCCAGTACACCAAGGCGTTGAGAGCCTGGAAGGAGTCACGAGACCTACGGAATGCGGGGGACATCGTTCCACCCGACAACCTTGAGGAGCCCAGCAGAGTCCGGTCACCAGAGGAGCTGGCAGACAGGGCAGCAGACAGGGCGCATGCAATGGAGATGGCAAAGTTGGCAGGACAGATGGAAATGGAAAAGCAGAAGTTGGCCCTGGAGGCACAACAACGCCAAATGGATCATGATATCAGATTGAAGGAGTTGGAGCTGAAGGCGAAAAGTTTGGACACCGCTCCTTCTGGTGGCAGCACTCCACCAGCGCAGGTAGAGTCCAAGGTGTACATCCCCAAAGATGTAGTAAAGGAGTATTTCAGAAAGGATGACATAGGGCAGTGGTTTAGGGCCTACGAGGTGGCCATGTCCTCACACCGGGTCCCTGAGAAAGACTGGGGAGCGGGGTTGTGGGGAAGGTTCCTTGCTGAAGGGCGTGACACACTGTTAGATTTACCCTTAGATCTCCAAACCTCATACCCCCATATGAAGGAAGCTTTAATGACCAGGTATGGGTTAACTCCTGAGCTATATAGACAGAGGTTCAGGGAGACCAAGAAGATCCCTGAGAGTACGTATGTGGAATATGTGACCTTTTTCTGCAAAGCGCTGGATGGTTGGGTGAAGGGTAGCAAAGTGAGTGATTATCAAGGGCTGCTGGATTTAATTGCATGGGAGCACTTGTCCAGTCAATGTTTTCCTGAGCTACGCCAGCACCTGATTGATAGCAAGCTGTCCAACCCGAGGAAGCTTGCTGAGGAGGCGGACCGCTGGCTCAGCACCAGGGTCCACAAGGGTCAAGTGGGAGACTCCGCCAAAGGTGGGCAGGGTCCCCAGCAGAAGAGTGGGGGGGACAAGGGTAAACAGAAGGGGTTCCAAAAAGGCCCCCAAAGTAATTCCCAAGGGAACCAGCAGAAGGGTTCTCAGCCTCCCCCACCCCCGCAGCAGAACGGGGCCCCGACAGGTAGACCTGTTCCAAAGGGGCCCTTCAATTGTTATAAGTGTGGTGACCCGGGTCACATTGCCTCTGATCCTAAGTGTCGCCTGTTTGGTAAGACCGCACCCACTGGTGCTCCACCCCGGCAAGTAGCTAGTGTTAACTTTGGGGAGGAAGTAGCAGTCCAGGAGGGTGGGGGTCCCGGGCAGATGACCCTAGTCTCGCTAGGAGACAGTGAGATGGTCCCTGTAACCTACCTGCCCTCTAACACTAAGAAATATGGGCAGGTGGTGACCATCAATGGAAAGAAGGTTGAGGCTCTTAGAGATACAGGAGCCAGCGTGACCTCGGTGAGGCAACACCTGGTGTCTCAAGAGCAGATTGTACCCAATGCCTACTGTAGGGTTGTCAATGCTGACAACGTAGAGAGTCGTTGTCCAATGGCTCAAGTTCCCTTTGAGTGGGGGGAGGTCTCTGGTACTCTACAAGTCGCTGTGAGAACTGACATGCCTGTAGACTGTCTGCTAGGGAACGACCTGGAGAGTTCCCCTTGGGAAAAGGTGGAGAAGACCACGCATCTGAGGATGGTGGGTCTACCCGACTGGGCGTGCGTGACCACCCGGTCCATGGCAGCCAGTAGGGGTGTTGAGAGGGTCCTGGAACCTGAGGGAGAGGTCCAGGGACCGGCCTTAGGGAGAAGGCGCAGGAGGCGCGGGAAACCGGCCCCCGAAGTTCCCACGGCCCAGGAGGAAGTAGACCCTGAGGGGGATGCTCTGGAGCCTACCGGGGAACAGATTGCCGAACTGGGAGATCTGCCTGAGCTGACCCATTGGCAGCAAGAAGGAGGTCCCTCCAGGGAGGAATTCTGCAGGGAGCAGAAAGAATGCCCTTCTCTCGTAGGTATGCGGCAACAGGCTGCAGACCAGGCCAATGGTGTTCAGGCCAAAACCCACTACGTGTACTGGGAGAGTGACCTCCTGTATTCCGAGCCTAAGGCTGCTGAACCTGGGTCAGCCCGTGTGCTGGTGGTACCCCAGAAGTTCAGAACCTTCCTACTGGGGCTGGCTCACGATGTGCCTTTAGCAGGACATTTGGGGATGGACAAGACCTATGACAGGCTTGTCACCCACTTTTACTGGCCCCAAATGCACAAGAATTCCGATTCCTACTGCAGAACCTGTCAGACTTGCCAGGCAAGTGGTAAGAGCGGAGGAAAGCACAAGGCTCCTCTGCAACCTTTCCCTGTGGTCGGTACGCCATTCCAACGAGTGGGTATTGACATTGTGGGGCCTCTGGACCCCAAGACAGCCCTGGGCAACAGGTTCATCCTGGTCTTGGTGGACCATGCCACCCGGTACCCTGAAGCCATCCCTCTGAGGACAGTGACGGCCCCCGTGGTGGGACGGGCACTGATGGGGATTTTCTCCCGAGTGGGATTCCCTCTAGAGGTGGTGAGCGACAGGGGGACCAATTTCATATCCACATATATGAAATCCCTGTGGAAGGAGTGTGGGGTAACTTACAAGTTCACCACTCCTTACCATCCCCAAGGAAATGGGTTGGTTGAGAGATTCAACCGAACCCTCAAAGGCATGATCATGGGCCTGGACGGTCCAATGAGGCGTAAGTGGGACGTCCTCTTGCCATGCCTGCTCTTCGCTTACCGAGAGGTGCCACAGAAGTCTCTAGGGTTCAGCCCCTTTGAGCTTCTGTATGGTCACCCGGTAAGAGGACCTCTGAGTTTGGTAAAGGAAGGCTGGGAGCAATCTCCCAGGAAACCTCCCCAGAATGTATATAGTTACATGCTGGCCTTCCGAAACCAGACTCGGCGTTTCAGGCAACTTGCTGAGGCAAATCTGGAAGCCAGCCAGGAGGAGATGAAGCGGTGGTACGACCGGAATGCCACTCTGGTAGAGCTTCAACCTGGACAAAAGGTGTGGGTCTTGGCCCCAGTGGAGCCGTGTGCACTTCAGGATAAGTGGACAGGTCCATTTGAGGTTGTGGAGCGCAAAAGTCCTATCACCTACTTGGTGGACATGCAGACTCCCAGGAACCCTTTGAGGGTCCTACATGTTAACCGCCTTAAGCCCCACTTAGAGAGGACCGAAGTGGGCATGCTGCTGGCCACTGATGATGGAATGGAAGAGGAGACCGAGCCTCTTCCCGACCTCTTAGTGGCCTCTGAGAAAGATGGGTCAGTGGAAGGAGTTAACCTCTCACCCTCCCTGACGCCCGAACAACAGGAAGATTGCCGCCACTTGCTGGGACAATTTTCCGACCGATTCTCCCTGGTTCCTGGTGTCACAGATTGGTGCGTCCATGATGTGGACACAGGAGACAGCTTACCTGTAAAGCACAAGGCTTACAGGGTAACTGACAGGGTCAGAGCCTGCATTAAGGAGGAGGTCTCCAAAATGCTTGCGCTAGGGGTGGTTGAGTCCTCCAGCAGTCCTTGGTCCAGCCCCGTGGTCTTGGTCCCCAAAGCTGCTGCGCCGGGAGCCACACCTGAACTCCGGTTCTGTGTGGACTACAGAGGACTCAATTCAGTCACGAAGACTGACGCGCACCCCATCCCCAGAGCTGATGAGCTCATTGATCGGCTGGGGGCTGCCCGGTTCCTCAGCACGTTTGATTTAACGTCTGGGTACTGGCAGATCGCCTTGACCGATGGGGCCAAAGAGAGGTCAGCATTCTCTACACCAGATGGGCACTTCCAGTTCCGAGTCATGCCATTTGGGATGAAGAATGCCCCTGCCACCTTTCAGAGGTTGGTCAACCAGGTACTGGTTGGGCTGGATGCGTTCAGTGCCGCCTACCTGGATGACATCGCAGTGTTCAGTGCCACCTGGCCTGAACACCTGCGCCACCTCTGGGAAGTGTTGATGGCGCTGCGCCGAGCAGGCCTCACGATCAAGGCAAGCAAGTGCCAGATCGGGCAGGGTTCCGTGGTGTACTTGGGACACCAAGTGGGGAGTGGCAAGGTGGCACCCTTGCAACCCAAAATTGAGACCATCCTGGCTTGGGAACCCCCCAAGACGCAGACCGCAGTGAGGGCCTTCCTGGGGCTCACTGGGTACTACAGGAGGTTTGTCAAGGGCTATGGAACGATTGTTGCCCCCTTGACAGAGCTGACTTCCAAGAAGCAGCCCAGGAACGTGATTTGGACTGACACCTGTCAGAAAGCTTTCGACACCCTGAAGACTGCCATGTGCACGGCGCCCGTGCTCTTGGCCCCTGACTTCTCCAAGGAATTCCTAGTGCAGACAGACGCTTCAGAGCATGGTGTAGGGGCTGTTCTCTCACAGATGACTGAGGAGGGCTGGGACCAACCCGTAGCCTTCATCAGTAGGAGGTTACTTCCACGGGAAAGTAGGTGGAGTGCAATTGAGCGAGAAGCATTTGCTGTGGTCTGGGCGCTGAAGAAGCTAAGACCCTACTTGTTTGGGTCTCACTTCCGGGTTCAGACGGACCACAGGCCCCTCAGATGGTTGATGCAAATGAGGGGTGAAAACCCGAAGCTGTTGAGGTGGTCCATCTCCCTACAGGGTATGGACTGTACGGTGGAACACCGTCCTGGTACAGATCACGCCAACGCTGACGGTCTGTCCAGGTATTTCCGCCTTAGTGACGAGGAACCCCCTGGGCAAGGGTAGTTCTCCCCACATTTCAGCTGGAGGGGACACGTGTTAGACCTGGCACCTTGGCGTGAGTTTCCCTTCCACTTTTTGATGGTGTGCCTCGACTGTTTTGCTGGTGTTGTCCGCTCAGGGCACTGCGCCACGGCTAATCCGTGCCGCAGTGCAAGTGCTCCCTAAGTAAAGTGTACCTGTAATTGATGTCCATGATTGGTTTATTGGATTCACTGTCAGTCCCCAGTAAAGTGCACCAGGGGTGCCAGGGCTTGTGAATGCCAATGCTGCTGGTGGGCTTGCAGCGCTGGTTGCGCCACCCACGGAAGCGGCCTTGTAAAGTGTGTCTAGGGTCTGCCACCGCAGACCCTGTGCGCGGTCCGGGACCGTCGCGCTGACTGCGCAAGTGCCCCCACTTGCCAGTCCCTAAACCTTCCCTTACCTACATATTAGCCACCCCTCTGGTAGGCCCGAGGGCAGGGTGCATTGTAGGCATAAGGTAGGACATGCCCTGATGTGTGTGGCATGTCTTAGTAGTGAATTACAGCCTTGTCGTTTTTCACTATTGAAGGCTACCTGCTCTCCATAGGCCAGAATGGGCTGCCGGGGTCACGCCCACGCTGTGACCCCAGTGGACTCAGAGAGCATGGTAGAGTGTCAAGTTTGGTATGCCTGAACTCAGAATAATAAAATACTTCTTGTAGTCAAGTTTATTTTAGTATCCTGGGTTTGTAAATACTACTTTTAGAAAGTTAGTATTTACTGACCTGACCATCTCAGTCCGCCTCTGCTGTGTGTATGTGTTCTGCCTGGCAACAGTAAGGAGCAGGGTGGGGGGATCCCCAGAGACAGGTTGGCTGCCAGGTGGTGGGTAGAGAGATTACACCTGGATGGGTGGGAGGAGTACACCTTGACTCTTGAATAGACCTGTGCTCTGCCACCACAAAGCCGGCGCCACCCCCTGTGGGGCGGCTGATGTCTCTGCCCTGCTGCTGAAAGGAAAGAGCAGAGTCACCATAACCGAGTGCTCCAGAACTGGACTGAGCCAGGCCTAGGCCCCCTGGCGCTAAAGAACAAAAGAATTGGTGTATAAAAGTAGGAGCCTGGCTCCTAAGAAATCAGAATCCTGTTTACCACAAAGGACCTCTGCCCGACTAGAAGGAGAAGAAGACGCCGGAGGAGCTGGCCTGCTGCTTGCCTTGCTGAGAGAGGAGAGGAAGAGACTTACTGAAAAGACTTTGCTACTTTGTGCTTGAACATTCTCCAAGGGCTTGATCTGAGCTTGCCCCCTGAACTGAACCCCAGGAACAGTGGGTTCTCTGTGCTCTTGCTCGTCCTCCAATTCGAGCCGTGTGTGCATCCCGCTGGAAAAGAGACTGCGCCCCTCATCGCCCCTCCTAGGGCCGTGACACTCAGAAGCTCGCCTGCCTCCAACCCGTGAGAGCCCCGCTCTGTCCCGAGCCGCTCTCTGTCCCCGGGCCAGGCCGCCTGCATCCCTGTCACCGCCTGCTACTGGAGCGCGCTGACCGCGCTATCACCCCTCCTGCCGGAAGCCGTCCGACGACTGTGATCTACGCCGGGTCACCCAGCTGCACTGACTGTGCCCTGTGGCCCCGCTTCGCTATCCTCGGACATCTCAGGCCGCGCCGCCCCCGCTGTGGAGACCCTCCGGCACCGCCGTGCTAAAGGGTCGCGGGCCGCGCCTGCCTACTTGCCCACACCTGCTGATTGAGGACCCAAGAACACTTCCCAAGCTGAGAGTCGCACCGACCTGTGCCGACTCTCCACATCACGAAAGAAGTTCCAGTATCGGGCTCGGGGCCCGCAACGCCTTATTTCCCCGTTCCCAGGAGTCGATCCCTGTGAGTACTGGAACTACAAGTAAAGGGACTACAAAGTATCCATTTGAAACAACGAACCAAGAACATTTGCCTGCTGTATAACTTGGTGGCCTAGCGAAAACGTTATTGGTCTTGTGATAAGTCTGTTGAGATATATACCGTATTTTTACATAAAGAAGCGTATTTTTATATATATCCAAGCCTGGTGTCCGTTTCTGGGGGGATTGATGTATTTACTGTGTGTATGATTGTAAGTGCTTAACCAACAACGCCTGAGGAATCGCCTTGGCTGCTCACGCCACGCACCTAGAGGGTGAGCAAGGGTCATTCGCGAGGGGTTATCCTGCGCCCTGACGTGGAGGAGAGGGTTCCTGCTTGACACAAGGGCAACCTTGCGCCAACCAGAGATCCCCGACTCTAACAAGCGTGAATGCTCCAAATGCAGGGACAGACACCCAGTCACCCAATGTTTTACCCTGGTCACACCAAGTGAGCAGTGGAGGGCAACAAAAGGGAGGGGGCAAGCTGGACCAAAGGGCCCCTACTCCAATTAAGATTGAGGCCATGGGCCCATGGCTCTCGGTCTAGCCTGATGTGTACTTGTATTAGTGACTGTATAAGAGAGTAAGTATGTGATAGTATCTATCTAAATAAGGGGAGTGGTGTGTGTATAAATAAGTCAGGTGGTGTGTATATATCTGCATAGGTGAGTACATGGGTGTGTGATTGATTTTTGGCATGACTGAGTAGATGTGTGAGTAACTCTATGGATCAGTAGCACTGTGTGAATGTATGTATAGGTGTGTGAGTGGAAATTATACTGATGTAATGATGAGTGACAGCATGTATGAGTGACTGTATCAGTGTATGTCTGGCTCACAATATATAGATAGAAATAAGTGGATGGGTAGCTAGTATCTGGTATTGGTGTGTCTATGGTTTTGAAAATGGTTGTCTGTATTTTAGAGTGGGTGTATTAAAGGTTATATTAGAGTCTGAAGAGGTGTGTCGGACTATCACGTGGATGATGTCATCAGTGATGCCATCAGTGATGTCATTTGAGATGTCATGAGTGATGTCATGAGTGATGTCACTGACCATGTCATGAGTGATGTAATATGTGAGGTCATCAGCAGTGCATTGTGAGCGCGTGAGTTATAGTTAGCTCAACTAACTATAACAGGCAAATTTCTCTGGTTTTATATGAGTCAAATATCAAACTAACTATAACGTTTGTAAAACCTATGGTTTTTTCAGTGAATTTCCAAGGTTTCTTAAATATCGAACTACTATTGTGCTATTTGTCATTACTACTGTTTTTTCTAACTTTTTGACTACATAAAATAAACTGCAAAACTACTATGTAATGTAATATATTTCACAAATGACAGTGATTGTTGAAATAATACAAAATAATTTAACATTTAGAAAACAATTTTTCCTTTTTTTGCTGTCATCAGCTACTACTTAACTTCACTATTCACAGTGATGTCAGAGTAGTTTCATCATAAACAACAGGGAAAAAAACAATCAACTAGATTGTTAGAAAACAACAAATCCCTAATTCTCACAAATATAATACAAAATCAACACAAATAACACATCCAATACTATTTCCAAACTTCAAATCTTACCTTTACTTCCTAGTTTCTGTGAACATTTTCCCAATACACCAAATATTGTATCAAAAAGTTTGCTTTGAAAGCATCCAGTATGAATTCCTTAAAGTATCTTTACACCTTCCCACAAAGCCGAATGGTGTAGCTAAAATCTTTGTTTCAGAAATATCAAGTATGAGTTGGGTAATTCATAAGGCAATCTCGGTTTAATTTCCAAGTGTGTATTGTTGCAGTGATTCCAACCATTCTTACACTTTAAATAAACTGTATAATGTCCACTTGTGGTAGTACTTCCAGGATGAAAAACAATAGCAACTGTTGCAAAGGTCTTCCAGAAATAGATACTTGACTAGCAACAACATTTTTAATTTTGGTTTCCACTTTTCTTCCATTTGGTCTACAGCGTTGTAGCATTATAATCAAATATTTTCCTTATCTTTATAGGCATAATGTAGATAGCATTGTTGATTTACAACAAGAACAGATCATCTTGTGATCTGCTTCTTTTAGTAATTTGGAAAATGGAACAGATTTGCAGTCAGGTATTGTCAAATATAGAAATTGTTCTCTGTCAACTATAGTGCTTGAAGTTAGCGAACACTGTTCAAATTTATGTTCCCATTTGTAACTGAGTCCAAATAAACTCTCAATCTGAATTCCTTCATCTTCTAGTACTCCAAGCATAACCATCAGAAATTCTTGTGCATCTTGTTGTATATTAGCACTGAACGTTAAAGATCCAGTACATGTATCCAACAGTTGGCGAATACCAGAAGCAGAATGAATCTTACTTCTATCAGTTCTCAATTCTTGAAATAATGTATAAAGTGCTGAACCTAATCTTTTTTCCTGACTTTCCATAATTTCACCATAAACATCTTCAAGATAAAATATAACGTTTAGAATAACATTACCATAGCAATTGACACCAGAAGCATTTTCTAATTGGAATCCGACAACATCATCACTTGTTTGTATTTTCTGCTTCTTTACATCTTTTCATTTGACTTAATTTTGGTTCTGCTTTCCAACCATAGTTGATTCTTCACCATGTTTGCATTTTGAACACACAACACGTTTCTCATAAATAGGATATTCACCTAAACTTGGAGCAGAAAGCCTTCTCAAATGATTATATTCTCTTACACAATTAACATCAGCACTAACCTTGTTCTCATCAAATCAATTAAATACAAACCAGACAACGTTCTAACTCAAGATAATGCAACATATACCATTCCCTCTTTAAACACAGTTCTTCCTACATTTATCAAAGCATTATCTACACTTAAACCTTGAGATTTATCAATAGTTATTGCATATGTTAAACAGAAGGGAAACTTTTCTACGAACATACAAGTCTTTTACAAGCAAAAAACGTACAGCACTACGCGCAATCTGTCCTACCTCTGTAATCTGATCAAATGTAACTTTCAAGAATTCAATTCCATTTCTATTTTGATATTTCACAAAATCAACAACTTTCCCCATTGCTCCATTCTTTAAACCTTCTTCTACATTCAGATTACGCCTCAAAATTACCCGACAGTTTAAACATACATCTAAATTATTTTCTAAGCCAGCAGTTTTTGATACAGACTTTTCCAAAGAATCCAATTAGTCTGTAGTTTTTCTGAAAGAAGAATTGTTATTCCTTGATGCTCGATTTTATCAATAGCTTCAATGTGAACTATTTCTTCATTTTTCAATTTCATAAGCTCTCTATTAAATGTATAACACTCTTCCACTGTAGGCATTACGCAAACTATAGACTTTTTTTCATTCATTTTCTTGTACATTACTTCTGCTGGTGTGTTTTCACTTGTAAACAAGTTCTTTAGTAGACGACTTTGAAAAGCTTCTTTACCATGTTTGCTTAGAATACCAATTCTTACATCTTTTTGAATATTTCCATAATCTTCATCTCTTGCTTGTCGCATATTCTGAGTGAGTTTTTTATATTCAAAATTTACCACAGATTCACATTTCCAATACTTCCCAGAGATTTCTTTGTGTCTTCATGTAGAAGAGTTTTAAACACTGGTTCTCCTTTTACAGGTGTTAGTTGTAGCAGATCTCCAAATACAATTAAATGTTTTCCTCCAAAGAGAACGTCATAATCTGTTGTTAATACCTGTTGCAATCTTAAGTGTACAAAAGCAAGCATTAAGTTTGAGACCATGCTCACCTCATCAATAATTAATAGTTTCATTTTCTTCAGCACTCTTGACACTTCATGAGAAGCTTCTCCAGACAACTTCTGATAATATAATTTACTATCATGCTCAACTCGTAACATTAGTAATCTATGCAAAGTAACTCCTTTAACATTGTGTGCAGCTAATCCAGTTGGAGCTGTTACCACAAAACATAAATGTGAACCAGTAGTTTTTTTAAGATAACTGGTCAAAACTTCAATTAAAAAACCTTTACCAGTCCCAGATTGACCACTGATGTACATCAGAAGAGGTTTAAAAGATGAACACACACATTCTTTTTTTCATGCAACAAACCATGTTCTATCTGTTCTCTCAATTGTACATATATTTCTTTCTATTCAACATTTAGTTGTTCTTCTAACTTTTCCAATGGAATATTCTCCTTGTGTGCTTATTGCATTGCAATTTCGACTTCATGCATAGCAATCACTGCTTCATTTTCCAGTATTAGTTGTCCAAGAGGATCTTGACTACATTGACCACTACTTTGACTATCTTGAGAACTTTCATTAGCTATTTCAGCTGTAATAGTCTTTTCCTGTTCAACTTCATCATTCAACATTTTTAAATATGTAGGGAAAATTGTACATGCAATGCTATCTTTACATGCATTAAAAGAATCTTCATAGCAGTCAAAGTCTCCAAGTAATTCACTTTCGCTACGCCATGGTTTAAAGAGTTGGAGAAGTGCTAAATAGTAAAATTCTCGCTTATCTGGAGTTTCACAACTGAGTTTCTTGTGGTTTATAAGATTACCCTATGCATGTTTTACTAAACAACCATTACATCCAAGTACTGCATATTTTCCTTCTTTTAAATTCTGTTTAACATTTCTTTTGAAGCTGTAATGTTGAAGTACTTCATACAGACATAGCTGTTCCAGATGTCGACTCCTTTTCGGATAGTATGTGTCCAACATATTAGTTTTAAGAATGTCTGTACTGTCTGGTTCATTTGCTGCTAAGTATTCAATTTCTTCTAATGATTTCAACACTCTATTCCGTGAGCAGGCAAGACCTAAACTTACCCAAATGATTCCTCGAGACTTTGAAAATAAACTTGAAGAGCACAAGCGGTCTGGGCATTCATAGGATCCAATTTCTCGGGGGAAAAGCATTTTCAAAGTAAAGCAGTACAATTTTTCCGGTTTTCTCTTGGGCAATTTCTTCCCACATTTGTTTCATCTCTGTTTATTCTGATTTTGTTATGTACGATGTAACATAACAGGCAACAGCAATTGAGTTATCTGCAACATACTGGATGTCCATGTTCGCATTCTACATTTGTAAAATGACTGGATTGTAGTCATTGATATACTTTGAGAGTTCTGTTCTTTTCAAGTTGTAGGTATTCTTTGAAGATTTCCGAGTTATTGTGTGCCTTACAGAAGAAAAAAAAGAATTTACTCTTCCTTTACAAATGACTGGATGTGGAAAACCAAATCGACATATGGGTGCCGATTCCGTTCCGTTAAAAAAATATACCGTCCGACTCGTATCCGTATTTTTTTTCGTACGATTCGTACAAGTCCCGTACAAACGGCGAAGTACGATTCGTGAAAAATACATACGAATAGCGTCAGGAAAAGTGTACGAGAGGGAGCAGGACATATTTACGTGCAAATCGCAAAACAGAAGTCCGAGCGTGCTAGTACGATCCGTACCGCCCGTCCGAATAAGCGGCCGCATGTAAAAGTCCCCGTATGGAGCGAACCATGTAGCACACATGTACACGGGTAAACTTGTGCCCGGATACGAGTCGTACAGCCCCCCTCCCCCTGCCTCCCCCGGCATATGTCAGCACCGTACCCCGTATGTCAGCACCGTACCCCCCTCCGCACCGTATCCCAGGACCATACCCCAGCCCCGCACCTGTACGCGCCGCACCCAAGGCCCTTCTCCCAGCCCCGTACCTGTACGCACTGTACCCCAGGACCGTAGTGCCAGTATGCGCTGCACCCCAGGACCGTACCCCAGCCCCGTACCTGTACGCACATTACCCCAACACCGTACCCCAGCCCCCCACCTGTACGTGCCGCACCCCAGGCCCATATCCCAGCCCCGTACCTGTACGCACCGTACCCCAGGACCGTAGTGCCTGTACGTGCCGCACCCCAGGCCCGTACCCCAGCCCCGTACCTGTACACACCGTACCCCAACACCGTAACCCAGCCCCGCACCTCTACGCGCCATACCCCAACACCGTACCCCAGCCCCGCACCTGTACGCGCCGTACACCAACACCGTACCCTAGCCCGCACCTGTACACACCGTACCCCAGGACCGTAGTGCTTGTACGCGCCGCACCCCAGGACCGTACCCCAGCCACGTACCTGTACGCGCCGTACCCCAACACCGTACCACAGCCCCGCACCTGTACGCGCCGTACCACAACACCGTACCCCAGCCCCGCACCTGTACGCACCGTACCCCAACACCGCACCCCAGCCCCGCACCTGTACGCACCGTACCCCATGTCCCCCACCCAGCATCGCGTATGTACGGACGTTACCTACGCGAAAAATAATCTTGCAGAACCAGGACACTGTAAAACAGCACAAGGAGGGTCAATTCGACTCGCACAACACCTCAAAACACGTCTACATGACAAAATACATCTCAATGACTGACCTGGCACATCCAAACAGGCAAACAGAGGGCCTAAATCACAACCACCTCTTATAACACACCCACCACAAATTCCAACCCAGCCACACCCACAAATGGACCAATAAAAAGGGCCCACACACACAACCCATGAGCCTTTGCAACAGACCCACTGCTGCCAGACCCCACAGACAAACAACTGCACCTTACTCACACCTTAACTACACCTTAACTTACACCTTCACACAACCTCCTTCACAAACACCCCCTCTTCACATTCACACACACACACCGTCACATTCACACCCACACACCCACAACCATCCACACTCACACCCCACACCATGCCCACAGACAAGAATCCAAAGTTAAAAAGGGTGGAGCTGGACCTCCTTGTCAACAAAGTCATCAGAGTCGAGCCACAGCTGTTTGGAACATTGGTCAGACAGACCACCATAGCCCAAAAAACTAGCCTGTGGCAGAGGATCGCCGATAAGGTGAATGCTGTTGCGCCCATCCGAAGGACCCGGCATGAATGCCAAGCCAGGTGGAACGATCTGCGCAGGGCAGTCAAGCGGAAAATGAACGAGGAATAAGCCCAGAGCAACATCACTGGAGGTGGGCTGCCCCGCAGACCCGTACATTACCATCCCTGGGAGGAGAAGGTGATGGCCCTGCTTCCACCAGTGGGAGTACACGGAGTCGAAGGAGTCGCAGAGCCTGGTGAGTACACAAACTACTTACGTAACATGGGGGCAATGGCATCCACACCCCAAATACACCAAATGCCCGCAGCTAGCCCCAAGCCCTCACCGGACACAACCACACTCAAAACCATGCTCATGCCACTAACATGTCCATGCCCCATTCACTAAGCAAGGCCATGCCATGTCCCAGGCTACACAAACCACAAACCCAAGACTGGATGTCTGGGATGCTGGGAGGGTGTGCCTCACAAAACACGTTGTGACACTCAGAAGCAGACACCAATGCCCGCAGCCCATATGGCCTAGGTACATACCCATGCACCATGCCCAAGGCACAGGGACTGGCAAAGTACTGACAAGGTAGCTGACACTTGGCCCCGCTGTATGCAGCACAAGGCCCTCCTGTGACCACTGTACACTCAAACACCAACTCCACTAGCTCAGATATCTAGCACAGGAACTCACACTCACTGTCAGCATGCACCATGAGGGGACAGACACACCACCTGGGAGACCCAATGACAAATGACACTACACACAACAGCAGGCCCGGTCACAACCCCGCCCCTTACACAAGCACACACCCCTGGGGCAGGCAACAGATTTATCCACTCTCACAATGGACATGTGACACAACAAGATCAATCCATAGCCAAATGAGCATTCTAGCCACAATTCTACAGGTCAAACACTCAGGAGAACATATCAATCTGTCCCCCGCAACATACCCATACACAAGTGGACATGGAGAGGAATGTTAGGCACATCCAACTAACTGGAGGAACTGTGCCAAATTGAATATGTATGAAACATGTCTGTCGCATGAAACAGCATTGACATTGTCTCTCTCTCACACACAGGGCAACATCATGGATCTCCCCCCCAACAATGGGGGGGGAAGAATCACAGTCCTAGGCTCGGCGTGAAGATGATCCCACCGGCAGCGATGACTCTCACCACTCCGTGGATGACCCCGACCAAACTGGCCCCTCTGGTGCCCAAGCCCCTGCAGCACCTGCTTCAGGTACATCTGTGCCAACCACCACCCCCATTCCTGCCACATCCCAGGAGACACCCAGGAGCCCTGCTCGCACAGAACAACACAGCCAGTCTGACCAGGAGGGACAAGGTTCTCCGGGCACCCAGGAGGAGGCAGACAACCCTGCAAATGCCATCCCTCAGGGGTCCCGTAGACCCGATGTGCCAACAACGGCAGGCCAGGCTTGTGTGGGCAGGGGTGGTGGGAGTGGAGGCAGGCGGAGGCGCGAACCTGACCAGCCAGCTGAGGGAACCGGTATGTCACACATACGCCACATCCTGGACACATACCGGCGTGACACCAGGGGCATCAGCCAGGTAGTGGGGAGCCTCACGGAGATGAAGGGGACCCTCGACGAGATGAAGAACCTGCAGGCCGAGTAACATGCCAGTGAACAACAACACCAAGGACGGATGGAGGCAAGACTCGGTGAGCTCCTGGCGGTGCAAAGGGACATAAGCCATTCACTCCGTCGGATTGCCGACAACATGGGCAACCCTCTCTGTGACACAATCACAGACCAGCACCAGCCACAGGGAGGGAGGAGGAGGAGGATTCGTCCGACGGAGCTTCCCAAACATTGTCAAGGCCTGCATCTGAGGGTCCCCGGAGGAAGGTGGGTCGTCCACAGAAAAGACCGTGAGAGGCAGCGGAACATCCACATCTCCCAGGTCACCTGGCCTGGCACCTGGCCCTCTGGCGCAACAGCAGCACCACATCCAATGACATTCTCTGCCACATGGACTTGCTGGTCACAGTCTGACCAATGATGACTAACACTGTGGTCTGGACTCTGATGACTCCTAATGCCAAGGTTACCATCTCCCCCTGTGAACTTTGGATTCCATGCACCCGGTAGAGCACCTCATTTCATCTACCAAAACACGTACCCCACCGCAAATAAATAAATGTATTTGTTATCATGAGATGTTGCAGTCATTTTGCATTAGTCCACAACATATGTGTGTGTAAATTTCAAACTATGCCTCAGTGTTGAACTAACTCTACCCATCCAAACCCTTGGATCTGAGTCTGGTACAGGACACAAATGGGTCACTATGTGTCATCTAATGCAGACATGGAGCACAACACTCACCTGTGATGGCCTCAAGCTGCTGAGGTGGGGCTTGCAATACTGTGCGGACAGACCTATTTGGAAGAGTATCATTAAGGCGTAGAGGTCATGCCTCATTTGGAGTTTCCCGGGGAGGGAGTCCCAGTTATGTGTTCCCAGGTGGGAGAACTATGTCCTTCATGCTGGGGTATGGTGGATGTGAAGAATGGTGGCCAGGGCAAGGTTGGATGCACGGAGATGGCCCAAAGGGGTCTCGGATGACAGTGGTACAAGGTTGGTTTTGGATCAGGGTTGTGGCCTGCCTCCTGAGTGTGGGTGGGGAGTCTGAAGGTCATCCTGCAGCACACAGTGATCCATTGCAGCTATCTCTGCTGGACGGTGATGTGTCTGGGGTGCTGGATGTTGAAGCTGAGGTGTGCAGATGCACCCTGGATGTGTACTAGTTTCCAGGGAGTGTGGATGTACTAGCTCCGTAGAGGGCAGGGCAGAATTTGACATGGATGTTGGCATGGACCTTGGGGATGGTCTGTCTTTCCATAGAGTGGATCTATCTGTGGATCATGTGCATAATGCAGAGGGTGTTGCAGCCTGAGGTACAGATGCTGGTGATTACCATGGCAAATGTGAGCGAGCAATACATGATGCACACCATCTTGTGTGCGTGCCCACTGGGTGCCTGTGCAGGGCTCTTGCGGGTGGGACACAAGCAGTTGACCCAGCTGTAAGGGGACAATCCGCAGATGATTACCGCAGTCCTGTACAAGTCTGGCCTCAGGTGGCTGATGTTCAGCCATCCATCAATGGATCTCATGTATTCTTGATTAGTTGAACTGGCAATGTCGGCGTCTTTGGTGAGGGTGAGGAGCACCTGGCTGTCAATGGCATACGAGCTGATGATGAGGTGCTGTACACATTTGATGGTGGTGAGGGGGGGCCTGGACACATTGTAGATTGACACGCTGAGAGATGATACCTGGGCCAAGTGCCAGATGATGACACCATACTAATGGCAGAAACCGTGACTCCCACGCACATGGCCTTGCTGGGGTACAGAGCCGGTGGGGAGTAGGAGGGACATGACCTGGTTGGTGTAACAGGGCCTGGAAGGCGTGGCAGCGCTGTGTAGGCAGTCGGAGTTGCACACTCATCATGCAAAGGTGTTGTGTGTGCGCTTAGTGTATGCCTCAGAGCAGCCGGTGGATATGTGGATGGACATTGCATGGAGGGTGGCTGCAATATCAGACTGTAGTGTGATGTGGGTCATGCAAGGACATGAGGGTCGTGCAATGTGCACGTTGCATGTGCAGACGGTCCAGCCTTTGGCACCGCGTGGCCGCAACAGTGGCACAGACAAGCTGATGACAGCCTAATGAATGGGTGGAGGGAGGAAGGGAGGAGCATCTTTGAGGCGTGTGGGTTGCCACATCCGGAAACTCTGTGTGCCCTTGCTGCAGGGGCTGCAGCAGCAGGCGGCATGTCCTGGAAAATATGCCACGAGTTGCACACAAAGACAAGGATGTCAGAAAGGCCAACTGCAACAGGCGTATGTAAAGGAAGGAGTGTCCGGTTTTCAATGCCACACCAAGAGACAATGGATGCACAATCACCAAAGATGACTGACACCGGATGATTAAACTCAAGGCCGAGCTGCACACAGGAAACACACCCTCAGCAGGTGTTGAGGGCCCGTTGTGGGGACCAACATGGCCAAATACATACACAACCATGGACTTCATGCACAATAGAGAATCAAATCCATCAAGAACACCATGCATGTTGCTCAACTACACATAGACTCACATGCACAATCTTAGACAACTATGCCAGAGAGGCCGCATGCACAGTGGCAAGAGACCTGCATTCACAGAGATGAGGCACCTTGGAGGCTGAGGAACACCTTTATTACTCAACAGTAAGGGAAATGCATCAATATGAACAGACTCACTGGTCATTTGGCTGAACATGTGGGACCTACACTGGACACCCCCTTCACACCACAGATGCTGTGAATCCATTGAACTGGCACACAAGTGAAGGGTGTGAGCCAAACAACCCCTGCTACACACGGAGAGGCTGCAATTTCCCATGGAGCCTCTCATGGGGATGTCCCACACTATGTCCACCCATAGCCTCCCGTATGTTTCAGAGGGAAGTTTCACATACATTGATGCCTTCCTCACAATCCACAATCTCATTACAGATGACTGCCGCGTAGGGTGACTATCAAGTCATGGGAGTCATGCTACATGTCAGGTGCCCCATGGTGAGTCGACATGTATGCATAGTAACTAAACATGCCCAGGAGCAGTGCCCACACATTCCAAACAACTACCACACCCAAAATGCCTTGTTGCAATCCTACCCAAAGGAGAATTTTCACCATGTCCGTGCATGTAACGCTGATTCAGCACACGTTGCAATACTCATGAGGAATAGTAGAAGCCCAACAATGCCACGAGCAGACAGCATGCGCAAATACCTGGTGATGAGAGACACACAAGAAGTCACTGAAAAGATACTCAACCGCATGCATGGTCATTGACTCTACAGGAAAAAGATTGTCTCCATGCTATTTTTAAAGTTACTGTCTCATCCACAATGTGGGGAATGACATCATCACTCGAGTGCCACATCAGAACACACCTCTAAGTAACTTAGCATACAGTCAGCTGGACACCCACATCGCAACACATGCCACACAAGGCTCAAAGCGTGCACACTAAGACCCAGGGACTCACCATTATGAGAAGAAGTTGCGTATGAGCTGACTCCAGATGTCCTACTCCTTATCCTCATCCTCCTCACTTGCCTCGTGACCAAGCCCTTCATCCTCCACGGGTGGATGTTCCTGCTCATCCGGATCCAGGATGAGTGGCACAGCTTTCTCCACTGCCATGTTGTGCAGCATGCAGAACACGATGAAGATTTTGCAGACCTTGACCGGTGCATATGGGAGGGATCCGCCTGTCTTATGAACGTACCGGAATCTGCTCTTCAGGAGGCCAAACGTCCTCTCAATCACTCGCCTGGTCTGCCCATGGGTGTTGTTGTAACGGTGATCTGCAGCTGTTCTGGGGTTGCGGAGAGGCGTCATCAGCCATGGCATGTTGGGATAGCCAGAGTCCCCGACATGGAAACATCATGTACAGAAGTGGGTCAGGAGACGCTGTAAGATACAAAGATACCGCTAAATAGAGGACAAACAGAGTATACCCACCAACAAGACATACTCGTTCGTTGTGCAGCCCCAGCATCATTTCTGGCACCCTGCTACGCCTCATGATGTAGGCATTGTGTGCTGACCCTGGAAAACGTGCACAGACATGGGAAATCAGCATGTTAGCAAGACACACCACCAGGGCATTAATGGAGTGATAATGTTTTCGGTTTCGATAGGCTACCTCCTGTGCCTGTGGTGGCACCAAAGCCACATGTGTCCCATCAATGGACCCAATTACATGCGGCATCCCTCCCAGGGCATAGAACTCACCCTTGACTCCCATCAACTGCTCACAAGACAGAAAATGGATGGATTCATCCAGGTGCTCCAACATGCCTTCTAAAACATCATGCAGGACACGGCTGAACATGGTCTGGGACATGCCACCCACATCAGCTATGGTGAATTGAAAAGTACCGGTGGCAAAAAAATGTAGGGCTACCATCACCTTCATCTTGGGGGTCAGCGCAGTAGGATAACTGTGTCGCAGTTGGAGGTGTGGTGCCAGCCTGTTTGTCAGGTCCTCAATTAACTGTTGGGTGAATCTGTAACGGCGTATGCAGTCACGTTCCCTCATGGCGCCCAAGTCTGGCATTGGTCGGGGGAGAGGCGGTGCCCTGCAGAAATTTGGAAGGAATAACGAAGAGTGAGTACATCACCACACCAATGTCAATCAACTGAGCACATGTTCAACTGCTAATACACATCTGCAAATTACAGAGTCTGGTCTGTGCAATACATCCAGGACACGTATGCCAGCCAGATGCGACTCCTACGAAGAGCCAGCTACAACCGTTGAAAGTCAAGTTGTACATTACATGCCCTGAAACAAGCTGTGGGCCAGTGTAAGTGAACAGCCAGAGACATCACAGGAGCGACATACATCCACATATCTGCTTTTGAAGGATGTCATCTCATACCGACAGCTGGCGCCAAGCTAGATGCACAGGGCACATGTCATCAAAAATTTGCAGCTCACACACATTACCATGAAGGGGTACACGTGAAAAAAGAAAACACAGACATGGAGATGATTCAGATATGTCCTCATGTCAAAAGAACATGTTCGATGCATCCAGACACACGAAACGTGTGAATCCACATGTGGCATGTCATGCGCATATGTGTGCCATGGCCAACTACGCACAGACACATGTAGGATGCAGCAACAGCAGATGCAGTTGACGGAACACCAACAGCAAGCTCATGGGAACACATGACACACACGACATAGTCACATCGGGCCACGCTCGTGGTGAGATGTCAGGTGTCAGTGTCTCTGTCCCTGGCATCAGGGGACAGTTGCGGGTGTTGGTGACTGTGCCATACCAGTGATGCAGTTTCTGACACGTTTGTACTACATGCAGACATGTGCAAAATGTGAAGAGGAAGTGTGCCACATAGTGCCCCATCACACAAGCCATCTGTCCAGAGGTCATCACACATCTATTGTGCCAAAACATGAGGTGAAAAGTGCCATATCACTGCCTGACACACATAGGCCCTGCACAAGAATAACTGCACTGACAATGACTTGATGTTCAGCCTTGTGCGAGTGTGAGACCTCCATTCCTGTCCTGTGCACCTCCTATCACCAGTGGAAGATGTGAAACGCACCGTACACACGCTCTGAGGGTGTGTGTACGGTCCGTAGCACTATATTGGTGTTGGCATAGGAGTACGCGTGTGTGTAAGGACCGTACACACGTACGTGTACGACCAGTGTGTACACGTACGTGTACGACCAGTGTGTACAAGGACGTGTAAGACCTGTGTGTACACGTCCATTTACAGTGTACACACTGGTCGTACACATCCGTGTACACACTGGTCATACACGTCCGTGTACACACTGGTCGTACACGTACGTGTACGACCAGTGTGTACACGGATGTGTATGACCTTTGTGTACACGTCCGTGTACACACTGGTCGTACACGTACGTGTACACACTGGTCGTACACATACGTGTACGACTAGTGTGTACAGGGACATGTCAAACGCAATGTGCAACTGGTGCCGTAGGGGTACGTGTCAAACTTACCATACCTGTTTGTGGGTTGTCAAATTACATAGGGGACACATGAGGGACAAGTATAATGGCCTAAATGCATGCTGGTTGTCATGGAGACCGAGTTTCCAGTTCAAAATTTTTCATCAGGTAGGCAGCAAAAGTCGGTTGGAGAGAATATACAAAGTTGCAAAGTGGTTGTTGACTTGACATGATGCTCAAATTTTGAACCATGCACAGGCCCTCACTGATGTATGTTTAAAGGGATTGGAGGGAACGTAGGATGCTAATGAGTCGGACCAATCACTCTGTACTCCAGTAAATGAAACAGCCCAGCAAGGCAGATATAAGTCAGCCAGGACCTATGATAGGGCACTTGCCTGCACAACCTTTCATTCCACACCACTGCTGCTGTCATTGCTTCCTCTGTCACCATGTCCAGCTCTGTGGAGAGGGCCCAGCCATTCACCCAGGAGGAGAATGAGGCATTGCTGGACGTCATCCTTCCACAGTACCCCAGCCTGTATGGGAGACCAGGGGAGCAGGTGAGTGCTGACTCCACTAGCTTTGACTGTGCCCCTTTTTTGTGACTGTCACTTCTGGCATTGTGTCCAGGTGCGACAGACATGCAATGTTGTTTAGAGTGGGTCCCAGGGGGGGGGGAATGGCTTGTGTCTCCCATGCAGAGCATGATGTAGTTCATGTCTGCACTCCTCACTTGCATTGTGCTTACTGTGACAATCAATGCATGGTGCATGGCACATTCAGCCTGGCTAATCCTCATGGGCATTTTAGTTCTATAGTCCTGATGTGATTCTGTTGTCCCCCCGATGTGACAGGTGACTGTACCCACAGATGTGTGTGAGTTGAGTGTAGCTGTGGTGAGAGTGTCCAAATGATGTGTACGCCCCCTGGACATTAATGTGTGTGAATGTTCCCTGTCATGTGGGTGAGTGTCTATGTGGAGTGTTGCACCACAGCTGCATGGAGGAGGCATATGCTCTACCCATTTGATGTGAGAAGGAAGCTGTGCTGTGTGTCTGACGTGCTGAGCTAGCCCCACACCCGTGACACACCCCAGTCAAGTGGCACATGTGCAGAGTGAGGTTTGTATCTGCTGTTGCCAATGGCAGGTGATTGATCTGTGCCTGTGTGTGTCTGTCTACTCTGCTGAGGTTGCGTCAGTGGCCTGGGGCATGTGACTGATTTGAGTTGCTGTCCATCATCCTTGTGTTGCTTGTGATGCACAGTGTGAGCCATGATCAGTGATTGTGTTGCACTCCTCATGCCACCTGTGTACGTTCAATGCCATGTAGTGCATTTGGGCTTCCCCAGAGGCTAATGTCCCTATGACAAAGGTGCTATGAGTTGGCTGCATACTATGCCATGTTAAAAAAAGCAAAGATGTTCAAATGTGTGTCTCTGTGACATGGAGCAGGTGTAGTGATGTTGTCTCACTTTGTCATCCTCACAGGTAACCGCCTACGAGAAGGGGAGAATTTGGAAACGGGCCAATAGGGCTGTGATGTCGGTGGAGGGTCGGTGTCGGAGCCTACCCCAAGTGAGGAAACGCTGGCAGGACATCCGGTGCTGGACCAGGAGGATCGCCCGGGTCCTGCTGGAGGACTCACCTCCACGCCCCCACGGTGGGCGCCGACGACTGACCCACCAAATGAAGCGTGTCCTGACGGTGGTCTTCCCTGACATGGATAGGCAGTTACAGGAGAAACAGCAGCAAGGAGGAGGTAGGTACATGTATGTTTGTTGTGTGCCACCAGCTTTAGGAACTGCTCAGTCGCATGGATACAGGGTTTATATGTGCAGTGCATATCCTGTTGCCCCAAGTCAACCGGGGCTGTTCTTCCTCCCTTCCCCTCCTTGACATGTGTTCCCTGGTATGTGCGTAATCACTCTTGCACATGGTCATCTAGGCTGGCAGTTAATCCAAGTGCACAATGCTTGCTGCATCATGTGTGGGGGTGGTCTGTGGCATGTGTTGGTACCTTGCCTGTGCCCTGTCCTGTTCAGTAATTTAGGGGTCCATGATTGTTGGCACTGATGCTGAGTGTGAGGCTTAAAATGAACAGACTTGCAGCATGCATGACCGATGTTGTGGCCTCAGACATGATGTGCATGAGTGGGAGATATGCATAGTGCGGGAACGGTTGCTCTTGTTGCAGTCAGATCTATCCAGGGCCATTGAGCAGTGTGGCCACTACAGTCCCCTGAGACACATTTTCCTAGGAATCATGTGTGTCATCCAACACTGTGGACATTCTCTGTGTTCAGCATAGGTTGGCCTGTGTGGCATTGTTCCGTGGACTCACTTTTATTTACGTAAAGTGTGCTACATGTCTCCACTGTACAGGGTGACCCCATTTGGCTTGTGCATACTCACACTGGCCAGTGCCTGTGTGTCTCTGTACAACTATCTGATGATGGTTGTTTGTCACTAATATGTGTGGTCAGCCGCACGAGGTGGTGTTGAGTACATTTAGGAGTTCTTGATGCACATGTTAGTAAACCCAGATTCAGAGGTGTAAGTACTTGCTCTGTCTCAATCACATTGTCTCAGGTATGGGGGTTTGTGCGGGAAAGGCCTACATGTCCAAACCTTATGTCTCCTTGCCAGGTCTGACCTGTGTGTGATAATTGTCTGGACAGACACTCAACATGCAGTGACCCAGTCATGTTGTGCAGGGTTTAATGTTTGTGCTGTGCACCCACCCCTCATATGTCTGGGCACTGATGGGAGTGATAGGCAACCACCCCTCATATGTCTCTGTCCACTGCAGGTATTCCTCTGCACCCACCCCCATGTCTCTGTCCACTGCTGGGAGTGATATGCACCCACCCCTCATATGTCTGGGCACTGCTGGGAGTGATAGGCAACCAGCTCTCATATGTCTCTGTCCACTACAGGTATTCCTCTGCACCCACCCCCATGTCTCTGTCCACTGCTGGGAGTGATATGCACCCACCCCTATGTCTCTGTCCACTGCCGGGAGTGATAGGCACCCGCCCCTCATATGTCTGGGCACTGCTGGGAGTGATATGCACCCACCCCTCATATGTCTCTGTCCACTGCAGGTATTCCTCTGCACCCAACCCCATGTCTCTGTCCACTGATGTGAATCCTAGGCAGACACCCACCCACCTGCCTGCACCCTTGGTGCAGTACACTGCTCTCCTGGGCATACACCCCCAATATACTGGTAAGATGCTGCACCAGGCCCTATGACAACATTCGTGGTGTGCGTACGCCTTGTATCACTGATGTACTGGTGCCCTAGGGGTACACGTGATGCGGTCTGTACCCACGCTCTGAGAGCGTGTGTACGGTCCGTACCCCTACATCACCCCAACAATGGGGGTACGGCCCGTACCCACGCTCGGAGGGCGTGTGTACGGCCCGTACCACTATTGTTGGGGTGACGTAGGGGTACGGGCCATACCCACGCCCTCAGAGCGTGGGTACGGGCCGTACCACGCGTACCCCTACATCACCCCAACAATGGTGGTACGACCCGTACCCACGCCCCCACAGCATGTGTACGGCCCGTAACACCATTGTTGGGGTGACGTAGGGGTACGGCCCGTACCCACGCTCTGAGGGCGTGGGTACGGGCTGTACCACCATTGTTGGGGTGACGTAGAGGTACGGCCCGTACCCACGCACTGAGGGCGTGGGTACGGGCCGTACCACCAATGTTAGGGTGACGTAGGGGTACGGGCCATACCCACGCTCTGAGGGCATGTGTAAGGGCCGTACCACCATTGTTGGGGTGACGTAGGGGTACAGCCCGTACCCACGCTGTGTGGGCATGGGTACGGGCTGTACCACCATTGTTGGGGTGACGTAGGGGTACGCGTGGTACGACCCATACGCACGCTCTGAGGGCGTGTGCACGGGCGTACCACTATTGTTGGGGTGACGTAGGGGTACAGGCCGTACCCACGCCCTCAGAGCCTAGGTACGGGCCGTACCCCTAGGTCACCCCAACAATGGTGGTACGGCCCGTACCCACGCCCCCACAGCGTGGGTATGGCCCGTACCACCATTGTTGTGGTGACGGGACGCGTCCACTTCCGTTGTGGCGGGACGCAGGCCTTGGTGGGCACGCCCCCCCGAAGTGACCAGACCCTGGAGGTACTGTATGTACATGATATATGTGGTATAATTTGGGTAGGGGTTATGTTTCCTGCCCCTCGCCCCCCCCTTTGCCCCCGGGTGTTGTTCTGACCTTCTGCGGCATCTGCGTCGGTTTCTGTGCACCAGGTCGTAGGCTAGGAGGGCCTGGATTACACGTAGGATGGGGTTCATGGCTGTCCGTCGCGTACAGGTGCTCCTTCTTTGCATTGTCCTCAATTTCCCGGGAGTTTTTGGCTGCCGTAAAATATTAGCCGTGCGGAGTGACGTAGGCACGAATCGTACTTGCTGGTCCGTAAAATGCTGCCTGACTCCGTCCGGACGTCACGTACGCGATGTCCCGGATCGGAATTGTGGGTATTTTTTAGCTGCACGTAGTTTTGTACGAATCGTACGGAAATGGTATTTCTGTACGATTCGTACTTGTTGATTTGTAAGGGGGATTTCACGGGTACGAGTCGTATGGAGAAAACGCTCCGTACGACCATTCGTACCCGGCTTTTAACGGATCGGAATCGGCACCTTGGTGTAAAATTTTCCTTTAGACTTGTATTTTCTTCTTCAGTACTTTCCACAACAGTGACTTTGGAAACGTAAAACTTGCTGTCTCAAGCTTCTATCTCCTTCTTCTCTCGGAATCTCACATGTCACATACTGTTCGATGAAAGACAATACTGTTTCATCAGAATCAGTTCCAAATTTAGGTGCATCCTTGACCCATAGTAGCATATGTATATGAGGTGCACCTCTTACTTGGTACTCCTTTTTCCAAAAGAAATCGGTAACTTCTCCAAGAGGTGGATTTTTTTATTGCAGATAAAAGACATCATAGCTTGAAACCTATGATTAAAATATCTGCACACATTTACAGGATCCAATAAACACAGTTCACCAGGAGTCTTTATTTCAACATTTTTATTAATGGAATTCACTTCTCTTAGAAACTCAAGCAAATCTTCCCATGCATACTCTGCATAGCTAAGTGTGACAAACCATGTTGGTGTACCTAAGTTCCGTAACATACACTTGAGTTCTCCATGACGACGATACCAATACTCATTTGTTCCACGTTGACATGGCATCAAATTGATTAACTGTGCTTCTAAATTTTCACCTGTTTTTTCAACTTTCTCCACAAATTCTTGCGCTGAAAGAAGTGATTGATGAACTCCAGTTTTAAGTATGTGGTTCACTGCATACGACAGAGAAGATAAATCACTTTCAAACCAAAGATGAAATATGTATGGAATACAATGTTAAAATCTAGGATCTTCAGAATATAATCTTGTTGACCGATATCCTGAAGCTGGAATACGTACAGGTCGGTCATCATATCGTCCACCGTCTCCAGTAGGAAACAGCTGTGGATAACAACGAGCTTCCAAGCTCTTCTCCCATACACTCATTGGATTTCCCTGTGCTTTTTTCATTTGAAATAACTCAATGCTACTTCCTATTACTTCTTTTGAATGCAAAGGACATATTGTGTAATGTTCATAAATCTCTTCAGTCCTTGACTTGTCCACTTTCTCTATTTGACCACTTGAAATTTCACATTCATCTTCTAAACGTATTGCCTGTTCATCCACATTTACAGTTTTGTAATAAATATTGTTCTCTATAAGATATAAGGTAACCTTTTCAACTTTATCAACATCCACAAATTCTTGTCATATTTTCCGACTCTTTCTTGGTACACCATTTACTAGAATGACTACTGCCTCATTTTCCTCTTTCTCTCCAGCAATAGTTTCAATATTTTTCTTAAAATCCAAAGGTAAGTATACCACTCTTCCTTTCAGCCCTCTTTGCAAGTCACTTGGTGGCAGTTTACCTGTTTTAGGCTCCATCCGAATTATAGTTTGAAAAGGATGAACAGATTGAATTAGAACCAACTCATATGTATTCAATTCTGCCAGTTCCTCTGGAATAACTACTAATTCTGAGTTAATATGTACTGCTCTAGCAGGCATTTTGTTCTCTTCTAATTTGTTGTAACAATATTTACATATACGTTGATCACTACCTAACTCAAATTGACCTTCCACCAACAAGTAAGTTGCAAATTCTTCCCACTTACTATTGTTCTCCTTTTCACTTTTCAAATACAAATCAACATTCCTAGTTTGACTTTTATAATGAGTACGTAGACAACAAACACAAACATAGTTTGGTATATCAGAGCACACTACATTAAACCTTCCAATTTCTTCTTCAAACTGATCAGTGCCAATAACGTTCCCATCTCCTTCAACATCTGTAATTGTCAAGCTTTCACTTTCTATTGACTGCTCTTCTCAACCAAAATATCGCATTTCAATATCATCACACTTTTTTTGAACATCTAATAAAGAACCATATCAAAGAGCTGTATTCAGTTCACTTAAACATAATGCTGGACTTTTTACATAGTACAGTTTCCTTACAAACTTCCGCAGTTCTGAATGGTGTACTGCTAACAACCTCAAGTGATGAAAAACACTTTTACACACTTTTCTTGAAGGACAAGACAGAGAATGCCCATTTTTCTCAGCATATTTTCTTACATTACATGGATCTAGTCCTTGCAACAACTTAATCTTCTGTTTAATACTTTTCTGTGTATATTCTCGTAGCAAATTTCGCATTATATCAATAGATTCCTGTCAAATACTACAAATACTGCTACAACCCCACTTATACACAGGAGCTTGTGTTTGTTTCCCTTGCACTTCTTCAACTATTAACTCTTCTGCACTTTTACTAACCAATTCCTCTTTTGGAAGGGTACAACCATCCTGAACTTCGTAGCAACGCCTCCAGTATCAACTGCAAATGGTAAACTATTTTCCTGGAAGTTACTTTCCTCATTAAAAAAGGCTCACTACTAGAAGTATATTTCCATTGTCCACTAAATATTTTGCAAAAGTTGGTTCTGTTCACAAGCCTTCTTCTACTTTTCTCTTTCAACACTTTGATTACTTTCTCTAATACATTGATCCTCTTCAAAATCACAATGAATAACTTCTGTTTTAAAGTAAAAGCAGTATCCACTATACTTTCCATACGCTGCTTCTGTTTGAATTGCAGCGCTTTCTTTTTATATTTGCAGCATGTTCTCATTAAATTCTGAATCACTTTAGTTCAAAAAAGTCTCTGACAAATTTCTTGAAATTGTTTTTGTCTCCGGGTTACAGATACTGTTTCTTTATCATGTTTTCTTTTCCTTGTATTTGAAATTGAAGTCTCCTTCTCCTTACTTGAAAAATTGTGATGTTATTTTCATTAAATGTTTGTTATATTTTTTTTCAGAAATTGGCTAGTGTTTCTACCAGATGAAACTGTTTGTGTAGTGCTCTCATTTTTTTGTAATTCAAATTCTTTTCTTTTTTGCAGATATAAATGCTTCTTTTCTTGTCTTTTTTTCTCAGGCATTTTCAAATTTTTATCCAAACAAAATAATTTTCTGAAAGAAAAAAAAATAGATTCAATTATTTTTTACATCAGTTCAATATTTTACAATAATAACATACAATTACATAAATTCTACTGACGTCTTCCAGAGGCAGTGCTGCAACGTGATGGAGCATGGCAGGGGAGCAGTAGGATGTTGGTTATACACCTTTACAATTTACATGTAACTGCACTACCTCGTACTTTTTACCTCTCCACCGCACCCCACCACCCCACACACTTCCTCTGCAACCCACCGCAGACAACTTTATAGATAATATTTTAAAAAATTATAATCTATATACTTAGGATGATATTATCAAAAAAATTACCATTATTAGCCTAACAATTTTATCTACAACTTCGCAAACATAACACTGCACCCAAAGCTTTAATTGGAGGGGAGGGAGTCTGAGCACCAGCAGTATATTTTTGGGGGCCTCGAAACGGATCTCTATGTGGCACTATTTTCAGACCTCGCAAAGGTAGTCCATTGTTTTTTTTTTTATTGGACTGTAGTGAGATAGTGAGACCATGCACATTGCTCACTACTAAAAAGTGGAGATATCATGCCAGGTGAGTCATGTTGTAGGAGAAAAGAAATCCTTTAAAGAGAGCCATTTTCTCTCACGATTTCCCTTCTCTTTCTGCAGCGCAGGAGCAACATCATCGTGGCGTAATTAGCAGAGAGACCACCTGGGGCACAACGCCCATTGCCCCGGACCCCCTGAGACAGCTTCCCAATAGCACACACAGAACCGCACCCGAGTTCTTCACAGGTCTTCAAATGACCATTTGCTTGTAAATGATGCTCCCTTTTAGAGCCCCTACATCCCCACTCTGCCTATTGCTAAAAGAACTAGCCTCCTCCGAAATTTCTCTCTGGTTGCAACTTTGGAGACAACCACATGTAGCCAATTCCAACACAACCCTGCTCTCACCTTTCACAGGGTGTTGTTGTAGTGCTACAAAAACACAAGTTTTGCCTGGCTCACTTAGGGGCATATTATCAAGAACAGCGTTAAAATTTTCGCCTCTTTAGCGGCAGGAAACTGCCGCTAAAGCGGCGATAATGAGCTTGATAATATGCCCCTGTGAATTCCCATAGAAGCCCAGCTTCACACCACAATCTGGCTGGCTATGGAAATTGACAAGGGCATATTATCAAGCCCATTATCGCTGCTTTAGCTGCAGTTTCCTGCCGCTAAAGCGGTAATAATTTTAACGCCGTTCTTGATAATATGCCCCGTTATCTTTCTAAATTAACATCTTACACTGAAAAGCTGCTTTTCATTTCTTTCCCTACATCAACCTTTGTTTAAAACACCACCAGAGAAGGGTGGTGAACTCTGGTCCAAAAAGAGCAACTCAAAGCTTTCTTGTTCTTTATCAGAAACTTCATCTGCCTCTCAATGATTATCGCTAGCCTTTTCGGCCCCTTAATGAGTATAATACACAGTATTTATGTTCGGCGGCGGAGAGTGCATGAAAATAAGGACAGATAGTTGAATAAAGGACGATTGGATGGATGGCCAAATGGATGAATGGATAGCTAGATGGATGGTTGAATGGATATATGGATGAATGGAAGGATACATGGACCAGTACTTATGATACACGGGTGGGCTGATAGATGCGTAGGATTGGTTCTGGGACAGATGTATGTATTAATATATGGGTGTATAACTGGATGGAAGGCACAGTGCTTACCATAGGCGAGTGGGCTGATAGATACTTGGAATAACTGCAGGGACAGATGTATGTATGTATGCAGGTAGGAATGTCTGAATGAATTGAAAGATGGTTGGATGGCTCAGTGCTTAGGATGAATGGATGCAGGGCTTTAAGTCGGCCGGCTCTGAGCACCGGCAGTTATTTTCTGAAAAACTCGAAACGGGTCTATATCGGGCTCTATTTTCGGCCCTCACAAAGGTAGTCAAGTTTTCTTTTTTTGCTATTGGACTGCAGTCAGAGCATGCACACCGATGTGCGCATGTTCGTTTTGCTCACTACTGAGAAGTGGAGACATCATGCTATGTGAGCCACGTTGTACGAGGAAGGGCAATCCTTTAACGAGCGTGTTTCCTGAGCGTAGGGTAATTCGAGGGGATTTTCTTAAGCACACAATGCTAGTTATCTTCATGTAGACTACGCCCCTACTTGGATAGCCCACACCCCTTTAACAGGTTTTCCCCGCCCCTTTTAGAGCACCCCCAGTATTTTTCCCACTTAAAGCCCTCAATCCACCATAGTAACAAAGAAATGATCCAAGCTTCCATTTAAATGTACAATGGCACCAAGTTTCATAATTTGCCATCAACGCTGGCAGCCTTCTACCACAGTGCAAGAGTGTCTATCAGCACGAAGATTTGTTATCCACAGAAATGTTGTGTGATTTGCGTAGCTGTCTGCTGGAACACTCATCACCAAAAGGTATTAAAACATGCAAATTTGCGAGAAAAACGTATACCATACCATAAACCGCTTCATAAATGGGCCCAGTGCCACTACACCACCCTCATCCCCATTCTTGCTTAACCTTACGAAATCAAAGAAAACCGGGTAGAGCCACTATAGCAATACAGAGACTTAATTTGAACAAGTCTCTGCCAGAACGTTCAGCAACAAAAGGTATTAAAACATATTAAAACATGCAAATTTCCAGATAAAACATATACCATGCCATAGAGCGCTTTATAAATTGACCCAGTGGCACAACATCACCTTTACTAGCTACACATATGCACGTTACAAATGTCTGTGTTATAATCAGCACCAAACCCATCTCTCCCACCCCCACCCCTTCCCTTGCTTAACCTTACGAAATCAAAGCAACAAGCCCCAGCACTCCCGTTAGCGCCACTATAGCCATACATAGCCTTAATATCAACAGGTGTCTGCCGGAATGCTCATCAGCAAAAGGTATTGAAACCTTCAATTTTCCAAGTAAAACATACACCATACCATAAGGCGGTTCATAAATAGTCCCAGTACCACTACATCACCTCCACACCCGCCCTTGCTTAACTTTACGCAATAAAACAAAGAGCCCCAGCGAACCTGGAAGCGCCACTATAGCCATACAGATGCTTAATTTCAACAGATATCTCCCGAAACACACATCAGCAAAATGTATTAAAACATGCAAATTTGCGGATAAAACATATACCATGCCATAGGGCGCTTTATAAATGGTCCCAGTGGTACTACATCACCTTTAGTAGCTAGACATCTGCACGTTACTAAAGTCTGTGTTTTAATCATCAACATACCCACCTCCCCCACCCCATTGCTTAACAATACGAATCAAAGAGAAACCGCAACCATTCCTAGTAGCGCAACTATACCCATACTCGGGTTTATTTATTTATTTATTTTTTTGAAGAAACCTTTATTACACATTAAAGAGATACAAACAAGGGCCTACAACCACACGGGCCGGCCGCTAGAAAGCTCGGGAGCAAGCAAGGCAACTCCATACATTCAAATAAGTCAGAAGCAAGAGCTCCCGAAAGTTCAAAAGCACATATAACAGGCCGCGGCCATAGTCCAAGGGCAATCGAAAAGAACGGTTTCATATTTTCTAAAAAAGAAAAAAAAAAAAAGAAAAGAAAGACCCACAATAACACACAAACAAGGCAATGAGAGTCCGAAATAGCATTGTGCGCTCCCCAGGACGGGGGAAGATCCATATTATCTAGAATAACTCTTGACAGGAGGTGGTAGTGGGGGGCGGCGGGAAAGGGGACAAAGCATGCACAATTACGTAGAATGTGCGGCTAGGGGGACAAAGCGACGTCGACCTCTCGCGGCAGAGGCGGAGCGCAGATATTCCCACGATAGGAATTCCATGGACCCCACACCTTAGTCCACCTCCCAGGCTTGCCTCTCGCCACATACGTCGTCTTCTCCCTGAACATACACCAATCCATATTCTCCTTCCATACCGAAATCGTAGGCGGCCTCGGGGAACCCCACAACTGTGCGATATTGCGCTTAGCCACCATGTACCCCAAAGTCACCCACTGTGTCTGCGCCGCGTTATAGTCATTTGGGGGTTTATTTTTAAAGGTGTCTTCCGTAACGCTTATCATCCAAAAGTATTCAAACATGCAAATTGGCGGGTAAAACATAAACCATCCCATAGCACGGTTTATAAATGGGCCCAGTGGCACTACATCACCTTTACTATCTATACATCTGTATGTTAATAAAGTCGTTTGAACCCTCTATAGACTGTATAGCAGAGGATGGGGAGAGTAAACACAGTTGTAATTCCAAAACTTTTGTTATACCGTCCCTTTACTGAGTGTATATTAAGGCCATTAAATTGAATGAAAAAATTGACAAGTGTCTCAAAAGAGATAGTGAAACTGAGCACCGGTAAAACCCGGACCACTTAAATACCTACGTATATTCAGCACAGGAACACAACCTGACAATTAATATCACTTGTAATGACATGTACTTTACTAATGTCAAGAAAGTCATACAGAAAATATACCGAACATTTTCATTTCTTTTTTATCTCTCACACATTTATAAAACATCTCTTCTAAAGAAACACTCCCCAACCACTTCTATTTCATAAGAACAGACAATAATTAATATGTTTACTACCATAAATATGAGTATATCTACCTTTTCATTATTCACTAGTCACAAACTACTAAAACTATTAACTATACCCAAATGCAAATCAGAAACCATGTTCATATTATATCTCAACCTATATTCAAATGATTCAAACTATGCGTACATATAAAAGGAACGTATCACTTTTACTATCTCCATCTCCTCTCCATGTAATCTCCAAACACTGTAGACGGCCCTTACAGTACAACAACCTACCTAGACTTACATTCAAATCTACCTCTCACTGTCAAAAATGAGACCACAACCTGTCCACATAACATTTCTGGGTTTGATTTTATCTATTTTAACTTAATAACACATACATCTCCTACCCCCCCTTCCCCACTATTCCACAAAAAGTATAATTTGCAAATATGGGACATTTTGTTTATCTCGCCTGAATACATTAACATACACAAATTAATGCTGTACCTCATTTTCAAAACCATACAGTCTTTTAAAGATGACAAACTATATTTCTTCTTTGTGAAAAATTCCTGAACATATATAAAGTACTTATATAACAACAGGTCAAACTTTATGCATATTTTATAACCAATATGAAACACCACACTTTACTAACAGGTTATTATTTTGAAATAAAAAATACTTTCAAACTTAAAAATATGACCTCAAATACTTAATCACTACTACAGAACACATAATACACCTTGTTCATTTCTACCTCACCTTTGTAGTTGATATGCATATTTCAAATGTCACACACTCATGCAATTGTTTCTTTCTCACACAGTACATGTAATGCACCGCTTTCATCAAGAATTAAACCAGTAATGGCACAATTTCTATGTCACTCCACATATAAATACATGTAATCAGAATACTTCATTCCTACATCGAAATTCCAAAACTTATCTCCATTGGTTATTTTTAAATTTTGAATCTGAAAAGCTACTTAATATTCCGCGCCACACACAGGTCAGAAGTTCAACCTATTTTATCACCACACTTTCTGGAACATTCTACGACACCTGCTGGTTAAAAGTTCCTAATTTTTTTAAACGTTACCTTTTGTTTTTCAGTATATTCTCGGACATTTAACACCACCCTCAGGTTAAAAGTTCACCATTGTTTTAAGTTACAAATGTACCTTCCAAAATCAAGGAGCACGTCTGGTTGAGCTTTGCACATTTCATCCTATCGTATATACTCCACGTTTAGACTGCTCTTTATTAACCAATGACAAACATGCTTTCTCACGCAACTAATAGGCCCCCTAGGTTTTAGTACCGAATGCTTCTTACCTTCCAATCAATTATCGCTTTCTGTGTAGTTTGCACTTTACAAATACCGTATTGATTTACCTTTGCTCTCCCTGTATAACACCACCTAAGCACCATATACAAATTATCATGTTCCAAACAAAACTTCCTCCTACTATTTATAAAATATTACTGACACTACTTAGACAGGCGTGGCACAGTGGCCATGGCACATGACTTCACACCATAAGACACACAGTTAAGGCTCACGCTTTCATCCCCGACTCCCGCACCAGCACACCTTAGCAGCATCAGACTCTACTCAATACCTCACTTAATTTCCGTATCCACCACTTTCAGACTGGTAGCTATGAGTAGTTCACTTCGCACCCCCTCTATAGCACACCCTAGACACCCCCACAAAGGTTACAGTGCTCCTACCGCCCTCTTTCCTACTTTTTTTTCCCCTTTTTTCCCTTACTCGCTTCGACGGAATCACAAAATGGCGGCCAACACTTCCTAGTTCCAACCGCTCGCAGCGCTTCCAACCAATAAGCAGTAAGCTCGTGCTCGTAACGCCAATCAGATGGCAGAATTCCCAAATATCGATATCTGTAAATTTCGATATTTCTCAAAAACTACTGAACGGATTTACACCAAATAAACAAAAGCGTGCTTTCTAGACCAAGACCCTTCTCTCTGCCGAATTTGGGATAATTCCGTTCACCCGTTCGACCTGTAGCCTTGTCTAAATTTTCCTATGGAAATTAACATGGAGAAAACATGTAATTTGAGATGTCATCAGTGATGTCATGAGTGATGTCACTGACCATGTAATGAGTGATGTAATATGTGACGTCATCAGCAGTGCATTGCGGGCGTGCGAGTTATAGTTAGCTGAACTAACTATAACAGGGGAATTTCAATGGTTTTGTACGAGTGAAAAGTCCAGCTAACTATTACGCCCCTGAAACCTATGGTTTTTTCAGTAAATTTCTAAGGTTTTTTAAATGCTAATTCCTAACTATAATGTACCTGAAACCTATGTTTTTTTCAGTGAATTTCAAAGGTTTTTTAAATGCTAATTTCTAACTATGCCTACAGAGATAGGACATTTGAAGAAAGAAGAAAAAACGCACAGAAAGAAAAAAAAGAAATGGAGAAAGAAGCAACAGAAGTCCTCAATGACGAAGAAAAGTGCATGAAGAAGGATAACGTGCAGAAAGAACAAACAGAAGAGCAGAAAGAAGGCTTGTTGTAAAATCATCCTGTACCCTCAACTTTTTCAGACGGATACTGGTGGTAACTGAGTCTGACTAACCAGTCCTAGAGCCAGTGCTATGTTAAAAGACACTCAGAATACAGTGAAAACACCTACATGCACTAGGGAACACTATGTGTTGGGGTCCCCCTGTGATTAACATGACCTCCTCTGTAAGTCCCTAGTATATAATAGGGATTAAAACTACCTCTTAAAACGCGCCACAGGGCGTGTTTGCACACGTCACCTCAGGCCCCGTCCCCTCCCTTCCCCACTTTGTAAACACGCCCTGTGGCCGTTTTAAGTTGGGAGATTAAGTCCCCTTGAATCCTGAGGGTCCCTAGGGTCCACCTAGACCACTAGGTACCTCCAGTAAGTGCCACAGAGCTGCGTTGTTCTCAGGCCAGGTCCGCTGCCCCACCGCGCCAGAGTTCCCTGCTGGTGCTCAGCCTGCTGCCCTCGCCGCTGCTGCTTTTGCTGGAAGTTCAAGGCCCTCCTCCACCCGCAGGCTCCCACCTCATCCTTGGTGGCCCAGTGGTGGGCGGTAAGTATCAAGTCTGACCTCTTCCTCTGTCCGTCTTTCTCTCTCCCGATTTCCCTCCTCCTGCTTGTCTGCTTCCCTTAATTGTATTCTGCCTTTAGCCTCTGCTAGTTTTATTTTTCATAAGCCTTTCTGCCTTTAGCCTGCCTGTTTTTTCTCTCTCTCTCTGTTGTTTTCCCGCCGCTGCCTTCCCTGCGGCCCCGCCCCCCTCCTCTCCCATTCACCACCCGCCTCCCAGCTGCTCCTCCCTCCTTCCACCCTTCTTAATGCAGGCTGCTGTGCGGCCGCGCCGCTGGCACACCGCTGGTGCGCCAGAGGCAAGTCCATCTGCGCCCGTCCGCGCCTGGACCACGCCCAGCGCCAGAACACCCCGGACGTAGCCTTCCTGACCGAGACATGGTGGAACGACTCCTCGGCTCCAGACATCGCCATTGCCATTCCAGACGGTTACAAGATCACCTGCAGGGACCGCGCCAAAGGCACATGAGGAGGACTAGCCATCGTCCACAGATCCACCATCGAGGTCACCACCCACGCAGACGACACCCTCCTCACCGCCGAACACCTGCACTTCCAGATCCACATCGACCCCAACACCACCCTCAGGGGAACGCTCGTCTACAGACCCCGCGGACCCCGGGCCCAGTTCAGCAACGCCATCGCCGACCTCGCCAGCACCCACGCTCTCGCCTCCATGGACTACATCCTCCTCGGGGATCTGAACTTCCACCTCGAGAACAACAACGACGCCGACTCCGCCACACTGATCGACACCCTCGCCAACCTCTGCCTCAGACAACTCGTCACCGCACCCACCCACGCCGCCGGCCACACGCTAGACGCCGTCTTCTCCACAAGTACCCACGTCTCATTCAACCACACCACCGAACCCCACTGGACAGACCACCGCTGCATTCACTTCACCTACAGGAAACCTACCACGCACCACCGCACCCAACATCTACACCGCCACTGCTGGAGCAAAATCACCGAAGACCAGCTGACCACCACCCTCTCCCTGAACCCACTCACCGAACCCACCAACCCAGACGCCGCATCCCGCAACCTCAGACAGTGGATCGACGACTGTGTCAACACCCTCGCTGCACTGAAGAAACCCTCCAACAACCACACCAGCAAGAGAGCCTCCTGGTTCTCCGACGAGCTCCTGGCCTCCAAGCGCACATGCCGGAAATTGGAGAAGATATGGCTCCACGCCCGCACACCGGAAAACCACGCAGCCCACAAGGACGCCACCCGCAGACACCACCACCTCATCAGATTAGCCAAGAGATACTCCTCCAAAGACCGCCTGGACAACAACGCACACGACAGCAAAGAACTCTTCCGCATCGTAAAAGAACTCTCCAACCCCAGCGCCAACGCCAACGACATCAATCCCTCACAGGTACTGTGCGACTACCTCGCCAACTTCTTCCACCGCAAGATCGCTGACATCCACGACAGCTTCGACACTACGACCGACCCGACCGCACCAGACCCCACCCCTCCTGCGAACACCATCAGCGCCAACCACCTGACCTCCTGGTCCAACGTCTACGACGACGAGACGCGCAAGGTCATGAACTCCATCCACTCAGGATTGCTGGCAGACTCGTGCCCACACCACATATTCAACAAAGCAGGCGCAGCCATCGCACCCCAACTACGGAAGGCCATCAACATCTCCTTCGAAACTGCAACCTTTCTGGACAGCTGGAAGCACGCCGAAATCAACGCCCTCCTCAAGAAGCCCAAGGCGGACCCCAAGGACCTCAAGAACTCCCTGCTCCCGTTCCCGGCAAAGGTCATTGAGAAAATCGTCAACATGCAACTGACCCGCCAACTGGAAGACAACAACCTCCTGGACCCGTCCCAATCTGGATTCAGACGAAACCACAGCACCGAGACAGCCCTCATCGCCGCCACAGACGACATCAGGCGCCAATTAGACAACAGCAAAACATCAGCCCTCATCCTCCTGGACCTATCGGCCGCCTTCGACACGGTCTGCCACCGCACACTAAAGACTCGCCTCCATGAAGCCGGTATCCAAGAGAAGGTCCTCGACTGGACCACATCCTTCATCTCCGGCAGATCCCAGAGCGTACGCCTCCTGCCGTACCGATCCGAAGCCACCGACATCATCTGCGGCGTCCCCCAGGGCTCCTCCCTCAGCCCGACGCTATTCAACATCTACATGGCCCCCCTCGCACAAGTGGCCCGCCACCACAACCTCAACATCATTTCCTACGCCGACGACACTCAACTCATCCTCTCCCTCACGAAGGACCCACGCACTGCCAAATCCAACATCCCCGACGGAATGAAGGCCATCGCCGACTGGATGACGAGCAGCCATCTGAAACTGAACTCGGACAAGACGGAGGTCCTCATCCTCGGACCCACCCCCTCAGCCTGGGATGCCTCCTGGTGGCCGACCACTCTGGGGACAGCACCGACACCAACCGACCACGTACGCAACCTAGGATTCATCCTCGACTCCACTCTCTCCATGTCCAAACAGGTAAACGCCGTCTCCTCCTCCTGTTACAACACCCTCTGCACACTTTGCAGAATCTACAAATGGATCCCAGCCGAAACAATAAGAACGGTAACACAACCCTCGTCAGCAGCAGATTAGACTACGGCAACGCACTCTACTCCGGAATCCCAGTCAAACACCTACGACGACTCCAGCGCATCCAAAATGCCTCTGCCCGACTGATCGTCAATGTACCCCGCCACTGCCACATCACCCCCTACCTGCGAGACCTACACTGGCTCCCCGTCAAAAAGAGGATCACCTTCAAACTCCTCACCCACGCACACAAAGCACTCCACAACGCCGGACCAGCCTACCTGAACAACAGACTCAGCTTCCACACCCCCACCCTCCAGCTCCGCTCTACCAGCCTCGCACTCACCACCGTCCCCCCATCCAACAAACCACCTCCAGTGGCAGATCCTTCTCTTACCTCCCCGCCAAGACCTGGAACACCCTACCTACCCACCTACGTCAGACTGAAGACCTACTGCCTTCAGAAAACGCCTCAAGACCTGGCTCTTCAAGCAGCAGCGGCGCCCCCCCTCCCCCCTCAGCGCCTTGAGACCCTCACGGGTATGTAGCGCACTTTACAAATCCCCTGATTGATTGATTGATTGATTGATTGATTGAGATGTAAAAAGGGGCACGGCCTAGACCACCTCTCTGCAACGCAGCTCAGTGGCGCTTACTGGAAGCACCTGGTGAGCTAGTTAGCCCCCATGGGCCCTCAGGATTGAAAGGGAAATATTTCCCCAACTTAAAACGCGCCACAGGGCGTGTTTGCACACGTCACCTCAGGCCCCGTCCCCTCCCTTCACCACTGTGTAAACGCGCCCTGTGGCCATTCTAAGTTGAGATATTAAGTCCCCTTGAATCCTAAGGGTCCCTAGGGTCAAACTAGCCCACTAGGTACCTCCAGTAAGCGCCAAAGAGCTGCGTTGCATAGAGGTGTAAAAAGGGGCGCGGCCTCAGAACACCTGTCTGCAACGCAGCTCCCTAGCGCATACTTTAGATACCTGTTGGGCTAGTTGGCCCTCAGGGACCCTCAGTATTGAAGGGGAATTAATTCCACAACTTACAACTGGCCAGGGGGCGCGTTTGCAGAGTGCTGCAAGGAGGGGGCGTGGCCTTCGGCGCGATGCCTGTCTTTTATTTCTTTTATTTTTTTAAGAAGAAGGGCTGTGTGGCCCCCCTTCTTTTTCTAATTTATTGGCCCTGGGGACCCCATCCCCCAGGGTCTGCACCCTAATTTTTTTGTTGAAAAAAATAAATTTGGAAGGGGGCCACGTGGCCCTCCTCCCATGGCCTTAATCGGCCCCGGGGACCCCAACCCCGGGTCATGGCCTTTTTTTTTTTTCTTTAGGAGGGGGGCTGCGTTGCCCCCCTCCTCAGGCCACTTATGGCCCCGGGGACCCCATTCCCCGGGGCCGACGTTTGTTTTTTATTATTTTTAAAAAATATATATTTATAGAAACACTTAGGACATGCTGGACAAACCGTATGTACCTATCACCATGACGATTTGTGTGAAATTCATTAAAAGGCGACTATGCATACAATGAATCCACGTGGAATGTATTTACACCGCTAGTGAAGCTCTGACGTGTCTGACGCCCTACCGTGCCTAATCCCGGCGCCCCCCACCGGTGGGTACTCTCCAAGTAGACACCCTTGTCGTTTATTTATACAAACCTGGGTAGCTATTGATGGGCACATTTAATACACACGCACACCAAGCCATTTAATGGGGATTCGACAAAAATTCGACCAAACTATGCAAGAAACCCCCCTCACGGTTAATAAAACACACATCCACCGCCGGATGTGTAATACTTTTTATTTTACTCTCTGGAAAGGAGACAAACCTCACTTGAGAGTCACAGCGTGCTCCTGGTTGAGCCCAATGCTGTGTTACACCCACCAGTGCCCGCCGAGTGCCACACACCTCTGTGTTGTATTCCACCAGCTAGTGCGTATTCTATGACACTCTCTAGCCCATGTGCAATGTAACACCACCCCGTGAATATGTCATGCCACACTTGCCTTCGCACGGGTTATATTGCCCCATCTAACGTGCCTTCCTCGATGCCTATGTTATAACGCACAGCGCTTTGCCATACATATTACAATCTGGGATCCTAATCTTTGTCACAGTGCATTTGCAACGTTACACTCCCCAGCACATATTTTATATTACAACTTTAAAGACTAGTTAGGTTACACAACACTGCCCTGTGCATATTACACTCCAAGGCGCATATCGCATAGCACGCGCTAGTGCCTGTGCTATCTCGCTCTCTCCAATGAATCTGTAATTGCGCACAATGTATTGCATATTATATTTCATGCCCCGGTTCATCTCATATCACACTTTTTGGTGCATAGTTTATACCATATACTATATCTAGTTTTCATTTCATTCATTCATTCTTAAACTTTATTTCGACCACAGAGGCCATAAAAGCAACAATACATAACAACAATTTTTGTACAAAGCACAACACATTTCAGCCACCAAAGCAAAAGACAGAAACCAATTAAATTGAAATATCCAAAGGATTAACAATTGGTAGCAAATTTCCTCCGCTGCAACCATACAGCATTTAAGAAACGTGAGACAGCGAATACAATTGGAGGATGGGTGTCGTATTTTAAAACTCGCAGGGCGTTAGCACAATCACTAAAACCAAGATTCTTACAAATTAATTTTACCCAGCGATTTCTGTGTGCACGGTATGTTGGGCAGAAGAAAAACACATGCTTTTCGTCCTCCTGTTTATAGCCACATGCAGGGCATAAAATACTTTTGTTAATGTCCCATTTAGAAGTAAAAGATCTTAGTGGTAAGGTACCTATTCTAAATTGGACGTATAACTTCCTAGCAACAGGGGGGAAAATCACATCCAAAAATGACTCCCTTTCATAATTTGGTTTGCCTACCTACATTTGGGTTCGTGTGCAAGCGAAGTAAATTAAAATGCCTGATTTCCTCAGCAAGATTGGTTTTAGAAACTGCTGGGCAAGAAATTCCTGGAGTGTCCCAGAGCTCCTGGCGACCAATCTTGCGGCAAATATCCCTGACATAGATTAACCAAGGGATATTCATGTGTTTTATTACGGGCCAAAACTCCACAAAGTCATCTCTATAAACTTCCAGGTCCGGGTTGGACCAAAGTCTCTTCCAGTATTGCACAGGTCGGGCCGCCACCACTTCTTCAATTGGAAGCAGTCCCAAATCAAATCTAATGGGGACTAGCGGTGTACTTGAGGGTAAGCTTAACAATTTCCTTATAAAGGAATTTTCTACCCTCGATAGACTACCTATTTTGGAATGACCCCATAGTTCCGCTCCATAAGTCGAAGCCGGTCTGGCCTGTGTTTTAAAAATTTCAACTACTGGTAGAGCTGGTTTGAAAGCTGAACCTTTGAATAATCTGGCCATGCCCCCTGTGGTTTGGGTCAGCTTGAGGGTAGAATTAATGACCTGACCTCCCCAGCCCAGGTCTTCTTGCAGTATGATCCCTAAATAGGTAAACGTTTTCACCCGTTCCAAAGGGATGGCATTTAGGACTGGGTTGGGGCGAGTACGTTTAGGAGGGTTAAGGATCATAAATTTGGTTTTGGCAAGATTGATCTCAAGGCCCCGGTCACTGCAGAAGTCTACGAAGCCATCTAAAATGCGCTGAATTCCCATGGGAGTGCGTGACAACAACAAGGTGTCGTCAGCAAACATTAACGCTGGTACCTTGCCCGAGGCAAGCCTGGGAACATCAGTGTCTTTTAGAGCTAATAGATGGTTTATGAGCCCGTTGATGTAAAGGCAGAACAAAGTGGGCGCTAGCACACATCCTTGTCGTACTCCGCGGCTAACTGGAAAGCGTTCGGAAAGTTCCCCATACTTTCCGCATCTAACCTGGGCAAAGTTGGTCGTATGTAGATTTTTCAGGACCTCTAGAAGATATGAGGGAACATTTAACGTCTGGAGCACAGCCCAAAGCTTTTCTCTAGGGACCAGATCGAATGCAGATCTTAGATCAACAAATATGAGGTAGAGGCTGCTACCCTCTACATTCACAGACTTCCAGAATAAGACCTGGAGACGAAAGATCTGGTCCAGAGTTGAGGTGCCCTTCCTAAAACCAGCCTGCAAAGTGCTTAGGATGTTATTTTCTTCTTCCCAAGCCTGTAATCTATTCAGAATTATGCGCCCGAATAATTTTTGGGTCGTATCAATTAGACTTATCGGGCGATAATTCGAAGGCTGTAAGGGACAACCTTTTTTGTGGATAGGCACTATCTCAGCCCCTCGCCATGTTAACGGTGGTTCTGCCCCAAATAAAATGGAATTAAAAAGAACACATAGGTAAGGCGCCCATATCGCGGGTTCGGACCTAAAGAGGTCACCTGGGATTTTGTCCAGACCCGGCGCTTTATTGGGAATGAGCGTGGAAATGGCATTTTCGACCTCCTGGATCGTAATTCGTGGGGTAGCTTCAGAACAAAAAGTTGTGTTAGAAAAGGAATCACTTAAGGAGGATGAATCGAAATTTGCTATAGAATATAGACCCCCAAAGTGCCCTTCCCATACTGCAGGAGCTATGTTGGAGCCAGTGATGGTATCAGAATCTTTCTTACCATTACTGAGAATGGCCCAAAAAGTCTTAAAATCCTTATGCTGTAGTGATGGTCTCAGCTCATCCCACTTATCATCTTCCCAGGATTTCTTGGCCCTGTCAATCTGTTTTTTATATTGCACACGGGCTAATTTAGTCCTGGATTTGTCTTTAGCTTTTATAGCCAAGATCAACTCAGATTTTAACTTCCTACACTCAGAAGTATACCAAGAATGTTTGTTAGCCACATGGGCCTTAGGGGCCTCGGAACTAGAAAAAACATCTAAAAGTCTCGTAGCTAACTTGGTGTGGATGGTAACTGGGCTAGATAAAGTTTCAGCAGAGGAGCAATTCAACACAACTTCAGCCATTTCAGAAAGACATGGAAGTGCCAAACTATACATTTCTGCCAGTTTCACGGGACACGTAAGAATACTTGGCCATCTAACTCTCCGCTTATTATTGTGGAGAATAAGAGGTTGCTGAAGAGAGAGCATCCCATTGTCATAGGTTGCAAGTCCCCACTGATCAGGTTTTAGTTTCAGAGTGAGAGCATTGTGATCACTATCATCACGGGCGATCACCCTAAAATCCAAAACCTTATCCCAAGATTTTATGTCAATCAGGATATAATCCAAAATCGATAGATGCCCAGCTCTGTTGAAGGTAGTTTGTCCAGGCTGGTCAGATTTGAATCTGCCATTACAAGCTCTCAACGATAGGGAAAGGGAAAGAGAATAAATTTGCAACACTAGTGGGGTCCAGGCTCTAACCGGAGTGATAATGGGTTCGGGAATATTTAAATATGTATCTTCCGCCGCAGGGTCGTTTTGTGCAAGGAGGCTAAGTGGCTCATATTGACAATTAAAATCGCCACCTACTATAACAGAGTATCCTGGGTTTAAAGACAAAATAAAATCATTCAAAGCTGTAATAACCTTGGATTCACCACCTCCTGGAGAGGGTCTTGAATAAACGTTTAAAAGAACAAGGTATTTCTTCCCAGGTAATTCTAATGAAACACATAAAATGTCATCAGATCCTGTTTGTAGTTGCCTGGCCGTAACACCAAGGTGTATTGCAACCCAGGTACTAAGACCTCCAGAAGGCCTCCCCCTGCCACTAGAGGAAGCACAAATACCAAAGGAGGCAAACCCATCTCGTTGGTAGTTTTCCGTGGCCCACGTCTCTTGTAGCATGCAGATATCAAATGTATCCATAAAACTGCCCCAGTCTTCACAAGTCTGTTTGTTCTTTAAACCCGCTACATTCCAAGAAATGAAATTGACGTCAGCCTTAGGCTCCTGGCTAGCAAGAGAGAAACTAGGGGAGCTACAATCTTTACCCACGTTTGCCCTTCCGATTTCCTGTGCTGGCCCCCCCAACAGAGACAATGCGGGAGGGTCTTCCAAGTAAACGACGGAGCTTTCCGTGTGACAAGCTACCTTGGAAGTTGATATGTGGGCAAGGAGAGGGGGCTCAGGCGAAAAACAGTTAATCCCCCTATTGAGCTTGGTGTTATTTAGCTCTTTCTGGGCCCCAGTCGAGATAGAAGAAACACTGGGGACCGGACGTCAGTCCACCTGATCTAACACACTATAGTTATTGAAATGAACGAGGGATTCAAGAGCTGGTGGGCAAAATTGCATGTCAGCTTGCATTGTGTTAGGCCAACGAGAAGTAGAGCCCACCTGTTCCCAACCTGGTCCCATCACCACATGTCTCCTAGAAGCTTCACAGCCTATTGTAGATGGACCCGGATAGAAATAGGTTAACGGAAGGGCTTTAATAGATGTTTCAGCACTACCTAAGGTACGTGACTGCGTGTTACAAATGTAATCAACTGTTCTAGTGTTCCTAAAATTGATTACAACGCAATCACCCTGTATATCTTTTGTTCTGTGGCTCACCCAATCCAGCCGTCTTGCAAAGAGAATTTCGCCCTTACACCCAGTTGGAAGGGGTTTATGGCAGTTCAGCCAATGGATACACTTGTTCTTGAGCATACTAAAATCCTCCTTTATACCCTTATCCAGAGTCGGAACACCTGTGAGTACCACCACAAACGGGACTGATGCAGGGGGAAGGTCCAAGCAAGTTGGCTTGGGTTTCATTTGAGTGGCATAATTTGAACAGGTAAGTGTGTCGGGTGGCAGATTTTTAGTGCTCACTTCAAGAGGTGTGTTAGTGGTAGCGGAATTACCCCTGCTCACAGCATTTGCAGTAACAATTGGTAGCCCAAGGCTGTCAGAGGTTGATTGGGTAGTGATACCAAACCTATCGCACTGCATGATAGAATCAACTGCAACTCCTGATCTCTGGGTAGGGGATTTTGTTGCAAGTACAGTTGGTTCAGCAGAGTTTGTTACAGTAGGGGAGGGGTTGGTATTAATATGGATGCCCTCCTCAATTTTCCCCTGAACATCAGCAAACCGCAATTCGAAATCAGAGAGTTTTTTTTCTATTTCAGCAAGTCTATTATGCAGTGGAAGACATGTGGCAGTAAGTAACTGCTCTAGTTTTGACCAGAATTCTCCTCCAGCTTCCATAGGTAGATTACACTCTGTGCTTTTAGATGCCAAGTTGACCGGTTCAGTGTTGACTGCACAGTTCGTTACACCAGGTTTGGACCGCTTGGCGTATATCGATCTTTTATTCGACAAAACTATGGCACTCCGCTTTCGTCTCACAGTCTTTTTTGTTGAAGTAATATTTGTATCTATCGAACGAATCGGTTGGCCAGATCTAGTGAACCCCACAGTGTTTGGAGGGGAAGATAGAACCTGGTCAACAGACTCTTCACACTCAGTAGAGCTATTGGTGTTATGAATCAGGGCTGGAGTTGTCAATAGTCTTCCCTGAGTATTAACCGGATTACTGAGAGTGCGAATGTTGGTTGGTGACAACACTGTTGCTATTTTTCCCAAGGACGACCTTTTAGTAAAAAATTGATCAAGAGAGAGCCTTTTTTCAGTTAACTCGATTTCTCTTTGTAAGACCGAGGAGGCTCTCGTAATGAAGTTATCAAGCGTACCAACAACTCCAGACCCTGTAAGGGACTTCCTCCCCTTTCCTACACCTCCAGTTGCCATTCCCAATACGCCAGCCACAGTATCAGGGAAAAAGGACAATAATCGTGTGGGGCCAATAGTGCAATGGATCAAATACAGCACAAGCAGTCACAGGCAACAGGGGACGAATATGTATCCACGTACCACAACAGCCAAGAGCAGTGGCCCGTCCCGTCCTCTGCCGATCTCTGACGAGCCCGCCCTTTGCCCGGGCTTCGCCCCGCACGCGTCCCGCTCACGCGTGAAATGGAGTCAGTGTAATAGCTGTAGGAGGTGTGTCCGGGAAGAGGATCAGGTGCGTTCACTAATTGCAGCCCAATGCACCCTGGACCTCGCAGTCCCTGTTAGTGGCAGCCTCCCGTGATGGCCGCGCCAGTCACTCTCCCCACGCAGTTACCAGCAGCTCCTCGGTGGTGATGACAGCTAAAATAAATGTTTAAAACAGAGTCCGCGCCTGCGAGCGGCTCCCGCGAAGCGGGGGTCGCGAGGCGTTTTGTAGCGAGGGAGGCAGTGGGAGGTGTGTCCGGGAAGAGGATCAGGTGCGTTCACTAATTGCAGCCCAATGCACCCTGGACCTCGCAGTCCCTGTTAGTGGCAGCCTCCCGTGATGGCCGCGCCAGTCGCTCTCCCCACGCAGTTACCAGCAGCTCCTCGGTGGTGATGACAGCTAAAATAAATGTTTAAAACAGAGTCCGCGCCTGCGAGCGGCTCCCGCGAAGCAGGGGCCGCGAGGCGTTTTGTAGCGAGGGAGGCAGTGGGAGGTGTGTCCGGGAAGAGGATCAGGTGCGTTCACTAATTGCAGCCCAATGCACCCTGGACCTCGCAGTCCCTGTTAGTGGCAGCCTCCCGTGATGGCCGCGCCAGTCGCTCTCCCCACGCAGTTACCAGCAGCTCCTCGGTGGTGATGACAGCTAAAATAAATGTTTAAAACAGAGTCCGCGCCTTTCCAATCATGCTCTCAGGACTATGTTCTATATAACACTGCGTCCACCTACCCTTTTCACGGGCATTACACTTTGCGATGTGGGATGGAGGGTCAGGGGGTGTTTCTGCCAAGTGAGCCCGGAGTCACAGTCACAAACGTCCTCTTTTTCCTGAATAAAAGTGAGATTATGCTGCATACTTGTTCATATTTTAAGCAGTTCGCACAGACACACATTTTAAAAACAATAAAGTTCCTAATACCCACCTTCTCTGAACAGTCAGCTTGCTGCCCAATCCACCTCCTCCCTATCCTCTGTTGTCTGAATCCATGGACTAGCCTCCTCCCTCCTGCCATGCATGGTCTGATGTGCTGCCACTGCCCTCCATTTAGCATGATGTACCAGTCCACTCCTCCTGCCCTCCATTGCCCAATTCTATGGCCCTTCATTGACCTCCTGCTTAGCCTCTGTGCTCAGCTTGCTGCCCCTATTCTCCTTCTCCCTGCCCTCCAATGTCTTTGTGCATGCCCCTGCTCCATCCTTTTTGCCCACCATGTTCCATGGACCTGCAAATCCTATCGACTCTGAGTGTTCTGTTGAGCTGCCACTCCCCTCCCACCTGCCTAGCATTGTCAGATGACTGTAACCTGTCCCTGCCACCTCCACCCTACCTCTCCACATGCCATGCCCCTATCCCCTTCCTCCTGTCCTCCATGGTCCATTTTACTGCCACACCCTTCTGCCCTTCATGGTCTGTTGTGCTGCAATTGCTCCTCCTGCCTGCCCCACGCGGTCTGTTGTGAGGCCCCTTCTCCTGAGCTCTCTTGTCTGTGCCCAGGTCCTGACCCTCCCTTTTATCCTCCATGGTCCTTTGTGCATGCCCCTGCACCCTCCTTCTTGCCCATCATAGCCATTGTGCTGCCACTAACCCTCTCGCTTGCCATGCATGGTCTTCTGTGCTGCCATGGCCCCTCCCACCTTCCCTGTGTGGTCAGCTAGCTGCCCCTGACCCCCTCCCACCTTCCCTCCATGGTCTGTGTGTATGCCATCATAGTCTCACTGTTGCTCTCCATGATGTGTCTTGTTTCTAGTGCCCATCCTGCCTAACCTCCATGGTCATCTTGCTGCTCCTGCCCTGCCCCCTTGCCCCCAGCCCTCTGTTTCCATGTGCAGACCCCTATTCCCTCCCTCCTGACTTGTCTGTTCCATTGTAATGCCTCTGATCCGTGCCTCCTGCCCTTTATGGCCTGTTATGCTGCAGCTTTCTCGCCTGTCTGTCCATTATGGTCAGCTAACTACCATTGCCTCTTTCCCCTCTGTTCTCTGTTGTCCATGTGCATGGTCCTGTTCCCTCTCTATTGCTTTCTATGGATTGTTGTGCTGCACTCCCGTCCCGCATGACCTGTGTGGTGTATTGTGCTGCTGCAAACCCTGATGCCTGCCCTGTAGGGTCAGTTTGGTGCACCTTTCCATTTCCCTCCTGACCTCTGTTATCGGAGTCCATGTCCCTATCCCAATTCCTCCCGCCTACCATGATCCAATATACCATACTTGCGAACATTTTGAACTTGGTAAGAGGGAGATTTTGAAAAAAAACTGGGGTATTGATTTTCCCCTTTGAGTTACATTGAAAAAGAGGAGATTGTAGACAGGAGACAGATCAAATAAAGCCCATTTGAGCTTAAAAACATTGGACGTTTCCTGGCTGAAACGGGTATGTTGGCATGTATGGTTGAACTACCACTGCCTCTTCCTTCTGCCCACAATGGTCTATTATATTGCCACAGCCTCTTTGCCAGCCCTGACATAGATTAACCAAGGGATATTCATGTGTTTTATTACGGGCCAAAACTCCACAAAGTCATCTCTATAAACTTCCAGGTCCGGGTTGGACCAAAGTCTCTTCCAGTATTGCACAGGTCGGGCCGCCACCACTTCTTCAATTGGAAGCAGTCCCAAATCAAATCTAATGGGGACTAGCGGTGTACTTGAGGGTAAGCTTAACAATTTCCTTATAAAGGAATTTTCTACCCTCGATAGACTACCTATTTTGGAATGACCCCATAGTTCCGCTCCATAAGTCGAAGCCGGTCTGGCCTGTGTTTTAAAAATTTCAACTACTGGTAGAGCTGGTTTGAAAGCTGAACCTTTGAATAATCTGGCCATGCCCCCTGTGGTTTGGGTCAGCTTGAGGGTAGAATTAATGACCTGACCTCCCCAGCCCAGGTCTTCTTGCAGTATGATCCCTAAATAGGTAAACGTTTTCACCCGTTCCAAAGGGATGGCATTTAGGACTGGGTTGGGGCGAGTACGTTTAGGAGGGTTAAGGATCATAAATTTGGTTTTGGCAAGATTGATCTCAAGGCCCCGGTCACTGCAGAAGTCTACGAAGCCATCTAAAATGCGCTGAATTCCCATGGGAGTGCGTGACAACAACAAGGTGTCGTCAGCAAACATTAACGCTGGTACCTTGCCCGAGGCAAGCCTGGGAACATCAGTGTCTTTTAGAGCTAATAGATGGTTTATGAGCCCGTTGATGTAAAGGCAGAACAAAGTGGGCGCTAGCACACATCCTTGTCGTACTCCGCGGCTAACTGGAAAGCGTTCGGAAAGTTCCCCATACTTTCCGCATCTAACCTGGGCAAAGTTGGTCGTATGTAGATTTTTCAGGACCTCTAGAAGATATGAGGGAACATTTAACGTCTGGAGCACAGCCCAAAGCTTTTCTCTAGGGACCAGATCGAATGCAGATCTTAGATCAACAAATATGAGGTAGAGGCTGCTACCCTCTACATTCACAGACTTCCAGAATAAGACCTGGAGACGAAAGATCTGGTCCAGAGTTGAGGTGCCCTTCCTAAAACCAGCCTGCAAAGTGCTTAGGATGTTATTTTCTTCTTCCCAAGCCTGTAATCTATTCAGAATTATGCGCCCGAATAATTTTTGGGTCGTATCAATTAGACTTATCGGGCGATAATTCGAAGGCTGTAAGGGACAACCTTTTTTGTGGATAGGCACTATCTCAGCCCCTCGCCATGTTAACGGTGGTTCTGCCCCAAATAAAATGGAATTAAAAAGAACACATAGGTAAGGCGCCCATATCGCGGGTTCGGACCTAAAGAGGTCACCTGGGATTTTGTCCAGACCCGGCGCTTTATTGGGAATGAGCGTGGAAATGGCATTTTCGACCTCCTGGATCGTAATTCGTGGGGTAGCTTCAGAACAAAAAGTTGTGTTAGAAAAGGAATCACTTAAGGAGGATGAATCAAAATTTGCTATAGAATATAGACCCCCAAAGTGCCCTTCCCATACTGCAGGAGCTATGTTGGAGCCAGTGATGGTATCAGAATCTTTCTTACCATTACTGAGAATGGCCCAAAAAGTCTTAAAATCCTTATGCTGTAGTGATGGTCTCAGCTCATCCCACTTATCATCTTCCCAGGATTTCTTGGCCCTGTCAATCTGTTTTTTATATTGCACACGGGCTAATTTAGTCCTGGATTTGTCTTTAGCTTTTATAGCCAAGATCAACTCAGATTTTAACTTCCTACACTCAGAAGTATACCAAGAATGTTTGTTAGCCACATGGGCCTTAGGGGCCTCGGAACTAGAAAAAACATCTAAAAGTCTCGTAGCTAACTTGGTGTGGATGGTAACTGGGCTAGATAAAGTTTCAGCAGAGGAGCAATTCAACACAACTTCAGCCATTTCAGAAAGACATGGAAGTGCCAAACTATACATTTCTGCCAGTTTCACGGGACACGTAAGAATACTTGGCCATCTAACTCTCCGCTTATTATTGTGGAGAATAAGAGGTTGCTGAAGAGAGAGCATCCCATTGTCATAGGTTGCAAGTCCCCACTGATCAGGTTTTAGTTTCAGAGTGAGAGCATTGTGATCACTATCATCACGGGCGATCACCCTAAAATCCAAAACCTTATCCCAAGATTTTATGTCAATCAGGATATAATCCAAAATCGATAGATGCCCAGCTCTGTTGAAGGTAGTTTGTCCAGGCTGGTCAGATTTGAATCTGCCATTACAAGCCCTCAACGATAGGGAAAGGGAAAGAGAATAAATTTGCAACACTAGTGGGGTCCAGGCTCTAACCGGAGTGATAATGGGTTCGGGAATATTTAAATATGTATCTTCCGCCGCAGGGTCGTTTTGTGCAAGGAGGCTAAGTGGCTCATATTGACAATTAAAATCGCCACCTACTATAACAGAGTATCCTGGGTTTAAAGACAAAATAAAATCATTCAAAGCTGTAATAACCTTGGATTCACCACCTCCTGGAGAGGGTCTTGAATAAACGTTTAAAAGAACAAGGTATTTCTTCCCAGGTAATTCTAATGAAACACATAAAATGTCATCAGATCCTGTTTGTAGTTGCCTGGCCGTAACACCAAGGTGTATTGGAACCCAGGTACTAAGACCTCCAGAAGGCCTCCCCCTGCCACTAGAGGAAGCACAAATACCAAAGGAGGCAAACCCATCTCGTTGGTAGTTTTCCGTGGCCCACGTCTCTTGTAGCATGCAGATATCAAATGTATCCATAAAACTGCCCCAGTCTTCACAAGTCTGTTTGTTCTTTAAACCCGCTACATTCCAAGAAATGAAATTGACGTCAGCCTTAGGCTCCTGGCTAGCAAGAGAGAAACTAGGGGAGCTACAATCTTTACCCACGTTTGCCCTTCCGATTTCCTGTGCTGGCCCCCCCAACAGAGACAATGCGGGAGGGTCTTCCAAGTAAACGACGGAGCTTTCCGTGTGACAAGCTACCTTGGAAGTTGATATGTGGGCAAGGAGAGGGGGCTCAGGCGAAAAACAGTTAATCCCCCTATTGAGCTTGGTGTTATTTAGCTCTTTCTGGGCCCCAGTCGAGATAGAAGAAACACTGGGGACCGGACGTCAGTCCACCTGATCTAACACACTATAGTTATTGAAATGAACGAGGGATTCAAGAGCTGGTGGGCAAAATTGCATGTCAGCTTGCATTGTGTTAGGCCAACGAGAAGTAGAGCCCACCTGTTCCCAACCTGGTCCCATCACCACATGTCTCCTAGAAGCTTCACAGCCTATTGTAGATGGACCCGGATAGAAATAGGTTAACGGAAGGGCTTTAATAGATGTTTCAGCACTACCTAAGGTACGTGACTGCGTGTTACAAATGTAATCAACTGTTCTAGTGTTCCTAAAATTGATTACAACGCAATCACCCTGTATATCTTTTGTTCTGTGGCTCACCCAATCCAGCCGTCTTGCAAAGAGAATTTCGCCCTTACACCCAGTTGGAAGGGGTTTATGGCAGTTCAGCCAATGGATACACTTGTTCTTGAGCATACTAAAATCCTCCTTTATACCCTTATCCAGAGTCGGAACACCTGTGAGTACCACCACAAACGGGACTGATGCAGGGGGAAGGTCCAAGCAAGTCGGCTTGGGTTTCATTTGAGTGGCATAATTTGAACAGGTAAGTGTGTCGGGTGGCAGATTTTTAGTGCTCACTTCAAGAGGTGTGTTAGTGGTAGCGGAATTACCCCTGCTCACAGCATTTGCAGTAACAATTGGTAGCCCAAGGCTGTCAGAGGTTGATTGGGTAGTGATACCAAACCTATCGCACTGCATGATAGAATCAACTGCAACTCCTGATCTCTGGGTAGGGGATTTTGTTGCAAGTACAGTTGGTTCAGCAGAGTTTGTTACAGTAGGGGAGGGGTTGGTATTAATATGGATGCCCTCCTCAATTTTCCCCTGAACATCAGCAAACCGCAATTCGAAATCAGAGAGTTTTGTTTCTATTTCAGCAAGTCTATTATGCAGTGGAAGACATGTGGCAGTAAGTAACTGCTCTAGTTTTGACCAGAATTCTCCTCCAGCTTCCATAGGTAGATTACACTCTGTGCTTTTAGATGCCAAGTTGACCGGTTCAGTGTTGACTGCACAGTTCGTTACTCCAGGTTTGGACCGCTTGGCGTATATCGATCTTTTATTCGACAAAACTATGGCACTCCGCTTTCGTCTCACAGTCTTTTTTGTTGAAGTAATATTTGTATCTATCGAACGAATCGGTTGGCCAGATCTAGTGAACCCCACAGTGTTTGGAGGGGAAGATAGAACCTGGTCAACAGACTCTTCACACTCAGTAGAGCTATTGGTGTTATGAATCAGGGCTGGAGTTGTCAATAGTCTTCCCTGAGTATTAACCGGATTACTGAGAGTGCGAATGTTGGTTGGTGACAACACTGTTGCTATTTTTCCCAAGGACGACCTTTTAGTAAAAAATTGATCAAGAGAGAGCCTTTTTTCAGTTAACTCGATTTCTCTTTGTAAGACCGAGGAGGCTCTCGTAATGAAGTTATCAAGCGTACCAACAACTCCAGACCCTGTAAGGGACTTCCTCCCCTTTCCTACACCTCCAGTTGCCATTCCCAATACGCCAGCCACAGTATCAGGGAAAAAGGACAATAATCGTGTGGGGCCAATAGTGCAATGGATCAAATACAGCACAAGCAGTCACAGGCAACAGGGGACGAATATGTATCCACGTACCACAACAGCCAAGAGCAGTGGCCCGTCCCGTCCTCTGCCGATCTCTGACGAGCCCGCCCTTTGCCCGGGCTTCACCCCGCACGCGTCCCGCTCACGCGTGAAATGGAGTCAGTGTAATAGCTGTAGGAGGTGTGTCCGGGAAGAGGATCAGGTGCGTTCACTAATTGCAGCCCAATGCACCCTGGACCTCGCAGTCCCTGTTAGTGGCAGCCTCCCGTGATGGCCGCGCCAGTCACTCTCCCCACGCAGTTACCAGCAGCTCCTCGGTGGTGATGACAGCTAAAATAAATGTTTAAAACAGAGTCCGCGCCTGCGAGCGGCTCCCGCGAAGCGGGGGTCGCGAGGCGTTTTGTAGCGAGGGAGGCAGTGGGAGGTGTGTCCGGGAAGAGGATCAGGTGCGTTCACTAATTGCAGCCCAATGCACCCTGGACCTCGCAGTCCCTGTTAGTGGCAGCCTCCCGTGATGGCCGCGCCAGTCGCTCTCCCCACGCAGTTACCAGCAGCTCCTCGGTGGTGATGACAGCTAAAATAAATGTTTAAAACAGAGTCCGCGCCTGCGAGCGGCTCCCGCGAAGCAGGGGCCGCGAGGCGTTTTGTAGCGAGGGAGGCAGTGGGAGGTGTGTCCGGGAAGAGGATCAGGTGCGTTCACTAATTGCAGCCCAATGCACCCTGGACCTCGCAGTCCCTGTTAGTGGCAGCCTCCCATGATGGCCGCGCCAGTCGCTCTCCCCACGCAGTTACCAGCAGCTCCTCGGTGGTGATGACAGCTAAAATAAATGTTTAAAACAGAGTCCGCGCCTTTCCAATCATGCTCTCAGGACTATGTTCTATATAACACTGCGTCCACCTACCCTTTTCAGGGGCATTACACTTTGCGATGTGGGATGGAGGGTCAGGGGGTGTTTCTGCCAAGTGAGCCCGGAGTCACAGTCACAAACGTCCTCTTTTTCCTGAATAAAAGTGAGATTATGCTGCATACTTGTTCATATTTTAAGCAGTTCGCACAGACACACATTTTAAAAACAATAAAGTTCCTAATACCCACCTTCTCTGAACAGTCAGCTTGCTGCCCAATCCACCTCCTCCCTATCCTCTGTTGTCTGAATCCATGGACTAGCCTCCTCCCTCCTGCCATGCATGGTCTGATGTGCTGCCACTGCCCTCCATTTAGCATGATGTACCAGTCCACTCCTCCTGCCCTCCATTGCCCAATTCTATGGCCCTTCATTGACCTCCTGCTTAGCCTCTGTGCTCAGCTTGCTGCCCCTATTCTCCTTCTCCCTGCCCTCCAATGTCTTTGTGCATGCCCCTGCTCCATCCTTTTTGCCCACCATGTTCCATGGACCTGCAAATCCTATCGACTCTGAGTGTTCTGTTGAGCTGCCACTCCCCTCCCACCTGCCTAGCATTGTCAGATGACTGTAACCTGTCCCTGCCACCTCCACCCTACCTCTCCACATGCCATGCCCCTATCCCCTTCCTCCTGTCCTCCATGGTCCATTTTACTGCCACACCCTTCTGCCCTTCATGGTCTGTTGTGCTGCAATTGCTCCTCCTGCCTGCCCCACGCGGTCTGTTGTGAGGCCCCTTCTCCTGAGCTCTCTTGTCTGTGCCCAGGTCCTGACCCTCCCTTTTATCCTCCATGGTCCTTTGTGCATGCCCCTGCACCCTCCTTCTTGCCCATCATAGCCATTGTGCTGCCACTAACCCTCTCGCTTGCCATGCATGGTCTTCTGTGCTGCCATGGCCCCTCCCACCTTCCCTGTGTGGTCAGCTAGCTGCCCCTGACCCCCTCCCACCTTCCCTCCATGGTCTGTGTGTATGCCATCATAGTCTCACTGTTGCTCTCCATGATGTGTCTTGTTTCTAGTGCCCATCCTGCCTAACCTCCATGGTCATCTTGCTGCTCCTGCCCTGCCCCCTTGCCCCCAGCCCTCTGTTTCCATGTGCAGACCCCTATTCCCTCCCTCCTGACTTGTCTGTTCCATTGTAATGCCTCTGATCCGTCCCTCCTGCCCTTTATGGCCTGTTATGCTGCAGCTTTCTCGCCTGTCTGTCCATTATGGTCAGCTAACTACCATTGCCTCTTTCCCCTCTGTTCTCTGTTGTCCATGTGCATGGTCCTGTCCCCTCTCTATTGCTTTCTATGGATTGTTGTGCTGCACTCCCGTCCCGCATGACCTGTGTGGTGTATTGTGCTGCTGCAAACCCTGATGCCTGCCCTGTAGGGTCAGTTTGGTGCACCTTTCCATTTCCCTCCTGACCTCTGTTATCGGAGTCCATGTCCCTATCCCAATTCCTCCCGCCTACCATGATCCAATATACCATACTTGCGAACATTTTGAACTTGGTAAGAGGGAGATTTTGAAAAAAAACTGGGGTATTGATTTTCCCCTTTGAGTTACATTGAAAAAGAGGAGATTGTAGACAGGAGACAGATCAAATAAAGCCCATTTGAGCTTAAAAACATTGGACGTTTCCTGGCTGAAACGGGTATGTTGGCATGTATGGTTGAACTACCACTGCCTCTTCCTTCTGCCCACAATGGTCTATTATATTGCCACAGCCTCTTTGCCAGTCCTGTATTGTTGGTTTGTTGCCCCTGCCTCCATTTCCATTGCCCTCCATAGTCTGCTGTGCTGCCACTGCCCTTCCTGCCTGCCCAGTGTGGTCAAATTGTTGCCTCTGCACTCTCCTACCTGCCTTCAATTTTCAGAGTCCGTGCCCCTGGCCTCTGCCTCCCAACAGTATCCCAATGTTATGTTATGTTATAAAGACTTCTAAAGCGCACTGTTACCCAGAGGTGTCCTGGCGCTGCGCACTAACTACCCAAACAGCTGAATATAACGCAGAGAGAGTTTAAGTGAAAAGCCAGGTCTTCAGCCCCCTTCTGAAGGCAAGAAGTTCAGAAGAATTCCTAAGGTGTAGGGGAAGGCCATTCCAGGCCTTAATGGCACAGTGAGAAAAACTCTGCCACCCCAGCTAAGTTTACGGTAGCGAGGAAGGATGGCAAGTTTAGACTGTGTTGATCGCCGAGTTCTACCGGGCACATACCATTGAATGGATTGTTTTAGGAAGTCTGGGCTAGTTCCGTTAAGGGCTTTAAAGACCAGACATAGTGCCTTGAACTGGATTCGTGCAGCTACCGGGAGCCAGTGTAAGGATCTGATACCATCCTTTACGGAAGTAAATCTGGGGATACCGGTAAGGAGTCTAGCCGCAGCATTTTGCACAGTCTGGAGCCTGGAAAGAAGTCTTTTTTGTATGTTAATGAAAAGACTGTTACAATAATCCAACCGTGAGAGGATAAGTGCAGTCACTGCGATTCTTAGGCAGTCTTCTGGGAGATAGGATTTAATTTTCCGCAGAAGTTTAAGACTGAACGAGCAAGAAGAAACGGTCCTACTAACCTGTTCTTCAAAGGACAGCTTTGCGTCTACAATCACCCCGAAGTTTTTAGCCTTAGTAACTGGGACAGGAAGCTTTCCCATGGACGTCGGCCACCAGTCAGGAGTCCAAAGATTAGCCGTGTTTCCGAAGAGTACAACCTCGGTCTTTTCCGCATTAAGCTTAAGACAATTGGCTTTCATCCAAGAAGCAATAGCCTGGATACAGTTATGGCATTTGGAGGCTGTTTCAGCTGCTGCCCCTTTTTTGATGGACAACACAATTTGAGTGTCGTCAGCATACGATGACAGCTGGAAATCAAAAAGATTTAACCAAAGTGGCCAACGGGGTGACATAAAGATTAAATAGAGTAGGACTAAGTGAGGACCCCTGAGGGACCCCACAAGGAAGAGCAAAAGGCCTAGATCTATATCTGTCTAAATCCACCGTTTGTGATCTGTCGGTCAGAAAGGATTTTAGGAGATCCCATGCTTTACCTCGAACCCCTACCGCTGTCAAACGGTCCATCAAAACTTGGTGATGGACCGTATCAAATGCGGCCGACAGATCCAAAAGAATAAGAATAGCAGCTCCACCTTGGTCCAGGGCCTCTCTGATCTCATCAGTAGACTTCAGCAATGCGTGTTCAGTGCTATGATCTGCACGGAATCCAAACTGCGTGGGATCCAGGGATGAACTCATTTGCAAAAACTGACTTAATTGAGTGTTCATATTTTTCTCAATCATTTTGCCTGGAAAAGGAAGACGAGAGATGGGCCTATAGCTGCTAGGGTCTTTAGGATCCAGATTAGATTTTTTCAGCAGAGGAAGAACAGAAGCGGTTTTCCAACGAGTGGGGAAACAGCCAGAATGAAAAATAACCCGAAATAATGGGGTTAAGGCCTCCCCGATGATATCGGGAGCCAGTCTCAGAACTGATGCAGGGCAGGGGTCAAGCGGAGATCCAGAACGAATCTCAGAAAGGAGTTTAATAACTGCAGGCTTTTCAGGAGGAGTGAATTGGTCAAAGTTCGGACATTATCTAGTATGCTCCTGATAGCTCAACAGCTCGTCTTGGTCAGATAGTGTGGGTAAAAATGTGAAAGACGAGAAAATGTTTTCGACCTTTTGTAGGAAGAAAGTAGCCAGGGATTCGCAAAGTTCAGTGGTACTTTCAATTTTAGAACTAACAGGAGTCGTAAGTAGGGAAATGGTTCTAAAAAGCTCTTTAGAAGAGGAGTTGGCACTTCTGATCAGTTCCCCATAATAGTGCTTTTTTGTTTCGTGTAATGATTTCTTGTAGTTGGCCAAAACTTTCTTATAAGCCTCCCTACTTGTATTTGTATATTCCTTTCTCCAGAGTCGTTCTAGTTTTTTACATTCCAACTTTTGTTTCTTTAAGTTCTCTGAATACCAAGGTGCTGTAGGATGCTCCCGTTTATTAGTGCAGAGTTTATCTGGCACTAATTTCCTGCAAGCCAAATCCACCCAGTCTGTATAACTGGTAGCTGCCTCGTCAGTATCAGTTAAGGGAATGGGAAAAGAATTTTGGAGAAGATTGTTAAGAGCAAGGGGATCAATATTTTTCCAACATCTAGATTTAAGAGTAACTCTATCAATCGGTTTACGATTTTTAGGGCAAGAAACTTTTAATTCTAATAAAATAGCTGTATGATCTGTCCAGGTGAGAGGTAATGATTTAGTATAACCTAGATTGGGATTATTCGTAAAAATACAATCCAAGGTATGGCCAGCAGTGTGAGTGGAATCTTTAACCAACTGTTTAAGTTCGCCACCATTCAATATTTGATGAAGTTTTAGATTGTCGGGATCGTTCAAATCTTCAAGATAAAAATTAAAATCACCCATGATAGTGAAATTTGTATTGCACAGTCCCTCCTCTAAAAAAGAGCCCAAGGAGTCTAGGAACAAGGCTCTGGGTCCCGGAGGACGATAAAGAAGGACACAATTAAAAGTATCATTTGAATGTTGATCAGCAATGCTTCACAGGTAGAGTTAGAAGCATTGGTAAAACTGGGTTTAAGGGAGTCATGATACAAAACTGCCAGTCCCCCACCTCTGCCAGAGCGTCTATCTTGGGTAAAGCAAAGAAAACCAGGGGGAGTGGCTTTAAGCAAATCAGGTCCTGAATCTGCATGGGACCAGGATTCAGTTATCAGAGCTAATTTAATGTTATTGTCTTCCATGAATAATGCACATTCGATATTATGTTTAATTAATGATCTAGCGTTCAGCAAAAGGCAGTTAATAGATGGTAGAGCAGCAGATGAAGTCTTCGTAGAAGCCTGTAAGGGGCTACAGGACGCGAAGTTATTGGTTAGAATGAAGGAACAGTTGGGACACGAGATGTCCAGTGCTGTCTTCATAGAGTGAGAAGAGATTCTAGGACAAGAATTTACTGAATTACGGGAATATTCCAGCAGCTGTTCTCTAGTATACACTGTAGCTTGGGGGGCGGACGGGCCAAGGGGAGACGCCCTGAGCCCGGGCCGAGCGCGGACGGGCGCAGACGGGCTTGCCTTAGGCGCGCCTTAGGCGCGCCTGCGGCGCGGTCGCGTCAGCGTGAGGTTTTATGGGTCTTGGGCAGAAAGACTAGACCGCTGACAGACAAAATGGCGGTCCCGTGTCCAGTACCCACCCGACTGCCGTTAGAGCCGGTTAGGAGGAAACTAAAGTGCAAAGTGCAACATCAGAGGTAGGGTAAACTGAACAACTAGATTGCTTACATTCTATATTTATTACAAAAGTGTGGAACGCCTGACGTCATCTTGATGTAATCAAAACTGTAATAACTAGAGCATTTCCTTTAGAAATCACATATATGAGAGGGTCTTATTTGCATCAAAATTATGGTTAGTGCTCTAAAAAACTAAAATGAGGACATATTTTCTGAGTTTTCAAATAGCGACAAAGAACTTTTAAATTATTTGTTATTATAGCGCTCTAGTTGTTCTTTAGAGCACTCTGGGAAGCTGCAGTAGAACACAAAGGAATCAACTGACAGTCTCTGCCCTTGTTGGATGTACATGTTTTACTGAGAATGTCAGACTTCATTCTTACATGACTGACAAAGATAATGTGAATTTACAGAAAATATGCTCTCAGTTTAGCTTATAGATCACCTTCCAAACCTCTGTGGGAAAAGTATGAGAAAATAGTTTTCTCTCAAACATGGTTCGTGATATCACAGCAGAAGGCTTTTTCACATGGTAAAATCACATTGGAACACACCACAATTCCTAAAATGAGTATGGTACCATCAACAAATGATTTATAATGTAACTAAAGTCTTAAAACCTTCTATTAACTGCAATGCTTTTTAATGAGGTGCTATCATGTATATTGGTCCCAAGATGGCTGCCAGCACTTCTTGGATGAAGTACTGACAGCCAATCAGATCTCACGATGAGATGTGTGGTTAGGCTCCGCCCAGAAATGTATGTGATTTCACTTTTGATTTTCTCAGAAACTACTGAACAGATTGACACCATATATGCAAAAGGCACATGCCTGACCTGAGGACTACCTCTTTGCCAAATTTCACGTAATTCTGTTCAGCCGTTCGGGCTGTACCTTGGACTAAAGGTCCCTATGGAAAATTGCATGGGGAAAACGCGTTTTGGGACCCCCCTTTTTTCTCAGCCCCTGCTTGACGAATCCCCCCGAGACTTTCAGGGTAGGAGCGGAGCGGAGCGCCCCACCTATTTTGAAAATTTCGCAAGGATTCGTCAACCGGCGCCAAAGTTATTCCAAATAGAATGTTGCGGATTTCCTATGGAAACACGGTCCTAACTATAACTATCTACTGGCGACTGCCAGTAGATAATGTGGTACGTGTCGGATATATATAAATATATATATATATCCGACACGTACCAGCTCCACTCCTATCGATGTCGGTGCGAGTTCTGGGTGTCGGGACCCAGCATTGAAATGTTCGGAAATTCCATGGGCAAATTTTGCACAAAGAAAGTGACTCGCACACCAGGGTTCGTGTTAGCAAAATCAGTTGTTATTGGCGATACGTTTCGACCAGAACGGTCTTTTTCACAAGTCAGTGACCGTTCTGGTCGAAACACGTCGCCTTATATATATATCCTACTGGTGGTCGCCAGTAGGTAGATATAGTTAGGACCTATTTTCCATAGGAAATCCGCAACATTCTATTTGGAATAACTTTAACGTCGATTGACAAATCTTCACAAAATTTTCACGGTGATTCGTCAAGCAGGGGCCGAGAAAAAAGGGGGGTCCCAAAATGCATTTTTCCCTTGCAATTTCCAATAGGACCTTTAGCCGCAGCTACAGCCTGAACTGCTGAACGAAATTACACCAAATTTGGCAAAAAGGTAGTCCTTAGTTCAGATTCGTGCCTTTTGCTTAAATGGTGTAAATCCATTCAGTAGTTCCTGAGTAAATGACATTTAAAAGTACATATATATCTATGGCCTCGCAGGGTCCGCGTACCCTAAGCGCAGCCTAAGCACACCCTGCCATGCACGAGCTGTATTCTAATTGGCTGTCAACACTCCAAATCAGGAAGTGTTGGCAGCCATCTTGTGCCTCGGTAGAACCGAGGCACAAGAGATCAGCAAAAGAAACACGAAAAACGCAAAAAGGGGGCAGGGTAGAAATACCCTGACCCCTAGGCCTGCTCAGAGGGTCCCACAAGGACCCACAGGGCCAAAAAAAGCATTTAAAAAAAACAAATCAGCGAGATTTGCGCACCCAGCGCGAATTTCGGCCAAAATCTTTTAAAAATGAGCCCGTGCTTCTTTGGTAATTGACCCCTGGGGGGCCAAATCCCAGGGTCATCTTGGGGGGTCCCAATCCCCCCCACACTGCCCCAGGGACCGCCACCCCACGGGGCTTATTAATATCGGGTGGTGGGGCGCTCAGGCCCCCCCAGCCCCGGGGACCCCCACCCCCCCAGGGCTTATTATTATTGGGTGGGGGGCTCTCAGGCCCCCCCAGCCCCGGGGACCGCCACCCCCGGGGCTTCTTCAAAATTTGGGAGGTGGCCTGTGCGACCCCCCTCCTGGAGCCTTGTCTAGGCCTTGGGGACTGCCATCCCCCAGGACCAGCTCCTGCAGTGTCCCGTGGGAGACTGGCAGCTCCCACCCTGTCATTGCAAACTGCTTTCCTATTTGGAAGTGAGAGCAGGAAACCTGCTCTCTCTTCCAAATAGGAAAGCAGGTTGCTTTTCCACAAAGGGAACAGCATGTTAGCTGCTCCCCATGTGGAAAAGCAATGCCGGCTCCCGCAGGACGCGGGGAGCCGGCTGGGAACGTGGGGAGATTGGGGACCACCCCACTGCCCCCAACGAAGAGGGCCAGCGCCGGAGGATGGGGTGCCAGGGCTAGTAGTGGCCCAGGAGGAGGGCCACGTGGCCACCTCCTCAAAAAAAAGAAAAAAGAAACGGCCCTGGGGATGGGGTCCCCGGGGCCATAAGTGGCCACAGGAGGGGGGCAAGGCAGCCCCCCTTCAAAATAAAATTTTTAAAAAAGGGCCATGCCCCGGGGGGCGGGGTCCCCAGAGCAAATTATGGCCTCGGGAGGGGGGCCACACAGCCCAGTTCCCGATTTTTATATTTAAAAAAAAAAAAGAAAATTGGGGGCAGGCCCTGGGGGATGGGTTCTCCAGGGCCAATAAATTACAGAAAGAAGGGGGGGGCTACACAGCCCCCTTCTTAAAAAAAAATTAAAATGGGATCGGGACGGAGGCCACGCCCCCTCCATGCACCACTCTGCAAACGCAACCCCTGGCGCGTTTGCAGAGGGGAAACTAATTCCCCTTGAATACTGGGGGTCCCTGGGGGCCAACTAGCCCACCAGGAACCTCCAGTATGCACCAGGGGGCTGCGTTGCAGAGAGGTGTAATGAGGCCGTGCCCCTTTTTACACCTCTCTGCAACGCAGCTCCGTGGCGCTTACTGGAGGTACCTGGTGGGCTACTAGTTGGCTGCCAGGGGACCTCAGGATTCAAGGGGACTTAATGCCCCAACTTAAAACGCACCATGGGGCACGTTTGCACTGTGCTGAAGGTAGGGGGCAGGGCCTGAGGTGATATGTGTGCAAACACGCCCTGTGGCGCGTTTTAAGTTGGGGAATTAATTCCTATTCAATCCAGAGGTCCCCTAGGGACCAACTAGCCCACCAGGTACCTCAAGTTAGCGCCACGGAGCTGCGTTGCAGAGTGTTGTAAAAAGGGGCGTGGCCTCGGAACACCTCTCTGCAACGCAGCTCCGTGGCGCATACTGGAGGTACCTGGTGGGCTAGTTGGCCCCCAGGGGACCGCAGGATTAAAGAGGAATTAATTCCCCAACTGAAAACACGCCACAGGGCGTGTTTGCACACGTCACCTCAGGCCCCGCCCCCTTTTTTCACCATTGTACAAATAATCCTCTAAAATCAGCCGAACTACGAATTCCGATTTACTCACCTGTTATCAGGACAGGAGAGAACCCAGTGCTGCATCTTTTAGCCCAGCACTGACCCTGAAAAGTAATTCTAAGCATACTTACCAGTAACTTGTATTTCCTTCCATAGGAATCCATTGTGTGGTTTTCAGTAGAAAAGTTTCTAAGTGTCTATTTTTGAAACATACAAATATTCCTCTAAAATCAGCCGAACTATGAATTACGATTTACTCACCTGTTATCAGGAGAGAACCCAGTGCTGCATCTTTTAGCCCAGCACTGACCCTGAAAAGTAATTCTAAGCCTACTTACCAGTACCTTGTATTTCCTTCCATAAGAATCCATTGTGTGGTTTTCACCAGAAAAGTTTCTAAGTGTCGATTTTTGAAACATACAAATATTCCTCTAAAATCAGCCGAACTACGAATTCCGATTTACTCACCTGTTATCAGGAGAGAACCCAGTGCTGCATGTTTTAGCCCAGCACTGACCCTGAAAAGTAATTCTAAGCGTACTTACCAGTTCCTTGTATTTCCTTCCATCGGAATCCAATGTGTGGTTTTCAGCAGAAAAGTTTCTATTTTCACAAACTATAAATATTCCTACAAAATTGTCTGTATGACTTAAACACATTCTTTCAACTGTTTACAGGAGATGCACCAGTGCTGGATCCAGGATCCACCACTGAGTAAGAAAATCTAACGATAACACTACTTACCTGCTAAGTAAATTTTCTGCTATAGGATAACATTGGTGATTCTATGTGAAAAAATTTCGAAGTGTCAACTTTTAAAATACAATAATATTCCTTAAAAATCACTACTGTGACCAAAACACTTTTACTGAACTGTTTACAGGAGATGTCCAAGGACTGAATCTAGGATCCAGTCCTGTGGTTAGAAAAGTAATCCATAAAGTAACTTATTGCATTTGACTAGGAATTCACATTGAGCTCAATGTTGCATTGTGTTTGAAATTGTGTTGCCCATTGCAACAACTGTAACTACTGTACTTAAAATTCTATTGCCTATTTTCAAAGTATTTAAACTAAAGTAATTCATTCTGAGAAAGTATATTTTGTATTGTAATGTATAATTTAATTATAATGTAATTAAAAAATAAAATATCTAAAAATAAATAGTTTAAAAAATGTAGTAAATCAGTATAAAAAAAACGGAATAACAATTAATACATGAAAAATTGTCATTTACAAAACCTTTGAAAGCATGACAGCATGTATGAGTGAACCTTTAGGTAAGTGATTAGATGTGTGTATAGATCTAGGAATCCCTGAGTGGGTGTTTAGAAACTTGTATTGGTGTGTCAATGTTTTCAAATATGGCACTCTGTATTTTACAGTGAATGATGAAAGGTTATACTAGTGTCTGATGAGGTGTATCTGATTGTCACGTGGATGATGTCATCAGTGATGTCATCAGTGATGTCATTTGAGATGTCATCAGTGATGTCACTGACCATGTCATGAATGATGTAATATGTGACATCATCAGCAGTGGATTGCGGGCGCGCGAGATGTAGTTAGTACAACTAACTATATCGGAGGACTTTCAATGGTTTTGTACAAGTGAAATGTCCAGCTAACTATAACACCCCTAAAACCTATGGTTTTTTCAGTGAATTTCTAAGGTTTTTTAAATGCTAATTCCTAACTATATCAGGCCTGAAACCTATGTTTTTTTCACTGTATATATATATATATATAGTTTCATTTTTCACTCCATCTCAGATCTCAGTGTGCTGTCCTTGTATCTTGAATTCAACAATCAAAAGCTCTGTTAAGGCTATCATTCATAGCAAGTCTGTCTTCATCTAAAGATACGTTCAGATCAGCATGGTCATTGCAATTCTGGGTGAATAACATATGGGATAAACATTCTGTTCTTTAAGCTATGGAAATATTATTAAGAAGGTTCCCAAAATCAAATATCCTTTGATTTTCAGATATTAACACTGACAAGCATCAAGCAGCTTTTAGGAGCCTAACTCGCCAATAAAAGGATGAGGTTTTTCTACAAACCTGAAGGGTCCAGACGTCTCACTTTCCAATAGAATTGATCTATTAGTGCTTAGCGTTCCTAGAGTCGGTCAAACTATTTTGTGCATGAGCATTAATGGCACCACCAATTGTTGTGAACTTGAAAACACACTCACAAGCTCTCTGCATTGAAGACACAAGCAAGATTGATGATGAATCTAGTCTGGCTGCCAATCTTTCAAATTTTTCTCTTAATATTTGATCCCGGAACATCTCTGGAACTGAGAGACAAACAAAATATGGAGTTGAAATTTGAAACAATTTTAAAACTCATTTTCTCTCATCTATTTACAAGAATCATGAAAGCTGAGCAACTTTTCACTCAATAACTTACATTTGAAGGTGTCAGGTGGCAGACTCAGCAACTACCTGCTCACTTTCGTCAACTGTGTCCTAGTTATGCAGAGATCTAAATTAAGTATTAACTCGAAATACCTTCTTGTTGTGATGTTTGTGTCCACACGAGAATCAATGGGGAAACAAATACATTAATTTTCAACATTTTGCAAAAATATTGTGAGCCTAAAATTCGTATTATAAGACATTGAACACGATTGCTAAATATTTTAACCCTTTAATAATAATTACTTCAGATTGTAATGCTATTGTGTTATACTATTGTTATAATTAATGCGAGCAAATCAGAATTAATCGGTCATCAGTGCAACATTTCACAATTGCTGCTCAATGACAGAGCTCAGGCTGGGAAGGGCAACAGCCTCATATCCTCATCCAAAAAGAGTTTGGTTTGCACTGTTTAAATGTCGATTTAACACTGATATACTTGCTAAATGCACTTTGTTTTTCTATAGCTACTGTTCACTTTTGGACTACACGTTTTTACATGTATCTGACTTCCATTGTTGATCCAGTTTCGAAATTACTTTTTGAAATAAAAGTGACAACAATCCTCAAAATGTTCCTTAAGACCACACCTATTCAACAAATATAAGCAAATCAGATTCTCTCGGTTTTTCCTTTACTATAATCAATAATAGGAAAATATGGTAGCCTCGCTGCCTAACTACTTGTCTGGGTTTTCTAAAATCCTGTGAATTTATGTGGAATATTCTTCTTCAACTTTCAGATTCTACAACCTCCCCAAAAATTATTGTAAAATCTGGAGGAATTTTGTTACGAATTTTTTAAAATGCTTATCCTATAGTGTTAGGCCTGCCAGTCAATTCCAAAAGAATTACAACATACAAACACGTTTTGATTGGTCAATGACCGACGCAAAACGGAAATAGAGGAAATGTGTAGCTTTTTAAATTCACTGTATTCACTAATCTGCGACACCCTTCTGAAAACAAAAAGTTGAATAAAAGCATTAAGTGAATGAATTCATCTGGGTGCAGTTAACCGAACGAATACAAAATAGAAACAGGATGCTTTTGTGTTTTTTCATTGGTTGAGGTAGGAGCCAATGAACCAACAGTTATTCTTAAATCTCATATTTGCAGTTTGAGAGTGTTCAATTTAAAATCTGTATACTGCTCACCAGACTGATAATTGTATACGTGCACCACGAGTCAGCAATCATTTGCAATAGCTGAGAACCAAGCACCGCAATAAAAAAAACGTAGCAAATCGTCAAAAGCCCCCATCACGAAGAGTATTCCAATTGCTGTGCCTAAAGATAAGCCTATTTTATGGAGAGGTATTTTAGGTATCTTTTTTTTTAACAAAAATATATAATTCTGGGCTCATTCCTGATTCTTGGAAACAAATGTGGCCTGCCATTGTATCCCAAAAACTATTCGCATAATTAGATGTTGATGGCAAATTGTTAGCCACATTTCTATCGGCCAATCTTTCCGAATGTGCACATGAAAAGGGGCTGTTGAAGTTTACCCAAACTAGATTTTGTCCACTGTTGACAATATTATGTCATTAAATGTATTTCTCAATCACGCCCATCATCCATGGGGCGGGGGCTCTTTATCTGCTTTGCCGACTATTTATTGGATTTTGACAAAGTGGACAGGACCGGCCTGTGGTGCAAACTGCAATCCTCGAGTATTGATAACACATTATTGCTATTCCTGATCTAATTCCATACAAATACCTTTGTGCTGATAAAATTATCCAGTGATTGGGGTCTTTCTCCCAGGATTACCATGGCCAGTGTTCTGAAATACAGGGGTATTTTATCCACTCTTTTATTTTCACTCGATACAGCATATCTTCTAAACGCTCTGGACTATGTAGATGGCCTGGTTCAGTGACTAAATATCGAGGGACAAAATATCGACTATACAAAAAATCGACACTAAAATATCGAGGGACAGAATATCGACTCCCTATCTACAAACAGGTAAGTACTAAAATATCGATTCCAAAATATAGACTGTCAAAATATAGTTAGCCAAAATATCGATTTTTTTATATGTATTAAAAATAATGTAAAATTTATTAAATATTAAAAAAATTACATAAAACATACATAATATAATATAAAATAGCTTAAAATGTAAACATAATATAAATAATTTAAAAAATGAGATTTTGTTGGATACTGAGAGCGTAAAAATGACTATTCCCACTCCAGTGAGTGCAACAGTAGGGAAAGCGTTGGATAGCGTAGAGGTAAAAATTACTATTCCCACTCCAGTGAGTGCAACAGTAGGGAAAACGTTGGATAGCGTAGGGGTAAAAATTACTATTCCAACTCCAAACAGTGCAACAGTAGGGAAAGCATTGGATAGTGTAGAGGGAAAAATTACTATTCCCACTCCAGAGAGTGCAACAGTAGTGAAAGCGTTGGATAGCGCGAGGGTAACAATTACTATTCCCACTCCAGAGAGTGCAACACTAGGGAAAGCGTTGGATAGCGCAGGGGTAAAAATTACTATTCCCACTCCAGTGATTGCAACAGTAGGGAAAGCGTTGGATACTGAGATCGTAAAAATTACTATTCCCACTCCAGTGAGTGCAACAGTAGGGAAAGTGTTGGATAGCGTAGGGGTAAAAATTACTATTCCCACTCCAGTGAGTGCAACAGTAGGGAAAACGTTGGATAGCGTAGGGGTAAAAATTACTATTCCAACTCCAAACAGTGCAACAGTAGGGAAAGCGTTGGATAGCGTAGAGGTAAAAACTTACTATTCCCACTCCAGAGAGTGCAACAGTAGGGAAAGCGTTGGATAGCGGGAGGGTAACAATTACTATTCCCACTCCAGAGAGTGCAACACTAGGGAAAGCGTTGGATAGCGCAGGGGTAAACATTACTATTCCCACTCCAGTGAGTGCAACAGTAGGGAAAGCGTTGGATAGTGGGATGGTAACAATTACTATTCCCACTCCAGAGAGTGCAACAGTAGGGAAAGTGTTGGATAGCGGGAGGGTAACAATTACTATTCCCACTGCAGAGAGTGCAACAGCAGGGAAAGGGTTGGATAGCGTAGGGGTAAAAATTACTATTCCCACTCCAAAGAGTGCAACAGTAGGGAAAGCGTTGGATAGCGTAGGGGTAAAAATTACTATTCCCACTCCAGTGAGTGCAACAGTATGGAAAATGTTGGATAGCGCAGGGGTAAAAATTACTATTCCAACTCCAAACAGTGCAACACTAGGGAAAGCGTTGGATAGCGTAGAGGTAAAAATTACTATTCCCACTCCAGAGAGTGCAAAAGTAGGGAAAGTAATGATTTAAATTAAATATAAGATGACATTAATTATCAATACTGATAAAAAGTTAATTAAAAATAATTACCAATTAATAACAATTACCATTTAAAAATATTATTTATCAATTGATAAAAATGTATTACCAATTAATAATAATTAATTACCAATTACAAATTAATTATCAATTATCAATACACATAAATAAAAAAATTAATATTTACTTTATCAGTATTAATTTACTTCCCACCCAATTCCCCAACAAACCCACAACCCACTCCCATTTATAAAAAATACAATTCACATTATTATCAATTAATCAATTAATAAAAATATTTTTACAAATAATAAAAATTATTTAGCAATTCATACAAATTATTTACCCATTAATCCAAATTTATTACCAATTATTAATTAATTATCAATTAATTATCAATACACATAAATAAAAAACTTAATTATTTACTTTATTACAATTAATTTACTTCCCACCCAATTCCACTACAAACCCACAACCCGCTCCTATTAATAACAAATACAATTAACATAATTATCAATTAATCAATTAATATAAATTAATTACCAATTAATAAAAATAAATTACCAATTAATAATTAATTATCAATTAATTAATTATCAAAAAATATAAATATAATTAACATTTAATTAACCATAATTAAATTACTTCCCACCCTATTCCCCTATAAACCCACAACCCGCTACGGAATTAAATTACGCAATATTTAAATTACATAACATTCATTTGTTTAAATAAATTAAACATACATTACAACAATAATAATCATTTTAACACATATACTACCATACATAACACAATTTTTTTTTCGATATTATCGTAATCTATATTTTAAAATTCGATATTATAGTATTCGATATTTTTAAGGTCTATATTTTGGTAATCGATATTTTGTACCCCAATTTCGATATTCTGACCTATCTATATTTTGTAGAGTCGATATTCTGTCCACTCTATATTTTAACTTCGATAATATGGGCAGTCGATATTTTGGAATCGATATTTTGGGTGTTTACCGAGGGCCTTACTCCAAAAAGGAGTGGTAAGAGAGTAAATACTTTGGCTTACACTCAAAAGCCAGTAATTGTATCAATGACTTAAATTGGCTTAAACGGTAATTAGGTAGACTGGGTCAATACAACAATCGAACAAATCATGTAATAAAGAGTGCAAAAGCAAAGATCAAGAGGATTGGATGTAAAATTCTTACTTTTCATTGAGGAGTTACACCACACCTCTACAAAAACTCAAATTTGCTTCTATCTGAACCTAATGACTAATAATAATAATAATAATCCACATTTATAAAGCGCGAACAATCACCCATAAGGGTCTCTAGGCACTGGGGGCCATCTGGAAGATTAAGCAAGCTATTGCCCAGAGTCACATAGTGCTGGGCTAATCTGCCGCCGGCACCGGGGATCGAACCGTGATACCCAGACTCCAGAGTCAGTCGCCCTGGCCGCAGCGCCACACCTCTTCCTCCTGACTGACACTAACACAAACAGGAACATACATCTTGCTAACCTTAAACAAAGAAGCAGGACAATTATTTTTGTAACTTCTTCACACGATGTGCTTAGTGTAGGAAGGTGGAGTATTATGTGGTGTTGCAGTTTAAGCTTCTCCATGCAATACTCTTACAGACCCCAAAGATGGTCCTTGGATTCACACTAATAAATCCTTAGCTCAGTACTGACAGAGAGGCAAAGAGCAGTCAGGCTATACTAGAGGAACATGTGTGAAGCATTTCAGAGTACCAACATGAACGATAAGTAATTGGCACGACTCGAAAGAAATTTGGCACCAATTTATAAAAATAAAGCAGTATTTTCTCTTAAATTAGAAACAAAACGAATGACATCAGATACATATAACCAGAGTTATAGATTTTAGGTGCAATATAAAATCAGTACAAAATAATACAGTGAAACTTTATCGTTGCTGTTAAATGTTAAAAACCACTGGTGACAATTTGTCACTTGCTGGTCGAGTTGCATTGAACCCAAGAGGGTTAAAGTTGATGGAGGTCCCCAGAAAATGCCAAGACTTGACTCTTAACTGTCTTTCAGATATTCTTCGCATCCCAAGATTCTCAGCTGAACTTTAGTCTTGTGAAGTTCATGAAGGTAGTGAAAAAGAAAATGTTAAGGCTGGTTTCGTAATTGTCTTTTAGATAATTTTCATACACCAGGATCCTCAGTTGATCTGTAGTCTTGTGAAGTTCATGAAGGTAGAGGAAAAGAAACTACCAAGACTTGATTCTTAATTGTCTTTTAGATAATTTTACAATAGAATTTATATCTATTCACAGTCGTTTAATAATTTAGATCTTATGATTTAATTGGAAAGGAAAAATTGTATGTGGTGATAAATTGTTCGTTTGTATATAGATGGAATTTAACCCCTTGTGTGCGGGTTTATTTCTCCCGCTGTGCGGGAGAAATAAACGGCGTTCGCGAACACGACGGCTCCCGGCCGTCGTGCGCACACGCCCACCGTAATGCACGACAGCCGGGAGATGTCGTGCGCACACAAGGGGATAAAGGTTGTAGTGACATATTGTTTTTTAAATGTAGACGCAAATTTTAAAGCTTGTATTGCAATGGTTTTAATTAACTATGCAAATAAACAATTACTCATTACTCAAGTCACGACTGTCAGTTCGAGATTGCCCGGCTCAAGAAGCCAGGGTACAAAGTTGCCCTGGCTCTCCCTAGTGCTGATTGGAAACAGGGTGCAAAATGTCGACAACAAAGCCCCTACTGACATCGGAGGAAAGATTTGCTGAGTTCTCTCGAGATGCAGCATCGAGTAAAGGTGGTGGTTGCTGGACTGGCGACCATCGACATTCAGAGGCCCAGGAGAACATGGTAGCTGCCTGAAACTTTGTGGAGGGCAGGACTACAATTTCCACAATTCACCAGACCATCTCCTGCTAGGAAATTCCTCAGAGGGCCTGATGGCGATCAATTCTTTGGTTCTGGTATGTTGTTTTTACCTGTGGTTGCAGGGTACTACTGTCATTTGTCCAGGGGAGTTTGGTGATGCCTTTGACACTCAAAGCGGTCCCTTTTGCTGGGGTAACTGAACTCTGGTCTAGGACGAGCCACATTCATGCTATTCCAAGAAGGATTCCTCAGGTGCAGGCATCACGTCTTTGGTTGATAAAGCGCCTATTTTTGCAGAGAGAGGTCTTTTCTATTTTCCTTGTTGCAAGTCAGATCATGCCTGAGGTTCTGGTTTCAGGGGTAGCCCTTAAATTCTGGATTTTGAGGCGTTAGAGGTGTGGTTTCAAGTGACCAATAGGCTTCTAGCCCCAGCGGCTAATCGGCCCATGAAGTAACCACATCCGGGGGAGCAGGTTGCTTTTTCTACCCAGAATCCACTATTCTACCACTTTTAAAAATGGCAGAAGTCTTCCTCAGCTGCAGAGACCAGCTAACTCATCCTAGAGGTACGACTAGCCTTCTGGCGCTGTACACCTCTTGATTACTTAATTTTTTCACCTGCTCAGGTACAAATGTGGCTAGGGGCAGGGAGAGGGCTGTTTCCTTCTTTGGGAGGCAGCCTGGTTGCATATCACAGGTGGTGCAGCCTTTGAAGCTACCCGCCTTGATGTGCCCCTTCACTAACCAGCCTGTAAGGGAGGGATGTGTGACCTTCTTCCCATTCAGGCCATTTTTCTGACTTCTAGGAGAGTTTAAACCTCCTGGCAAGAGGTCATATTGATGTCTTGGTGGTAGTAAGTGCAGGTTGGCAGCCAGAGCGCAGAAGAGGCTGGATCAACCAGGTGGGCTACCTCTAAGGCGGCCTCCTGGGTGCATGCCGCATCGACCTCAACATGAGATTTTTGTCAGGGGTGAGGAGGCATGTTGTTTGATACCAACCATGGCATATTTAGGAGGTACAATAATGGAGCTGCCAACCTTGGGTTTGCCAATGTGCCAGCCCATGTTATCCTATAAACCATCTATCCCTTATATTTTCCTTTAGTGATAAAGGCCACTTTTGGGACATATATGCTTGTACTTACATGTGCACACCTTTAATATAATGCACCCTGTCTTCTGGGCTATTGGAGGACTTCCATAGGGGGTGACTGGTATGTATTAAAAATAGTATATTGACTTTGCCTTACATAGTAAGGGCAACATCGAGTTCAAGCAGTTTGTACTGCTCCTGTAGTCTTTAATGGCAGGCCTGCTGTCAGTAGTTTACTTGGGTAACTCAGAGTGGTGCAAACAGAGCTTCAGGCCTTGGTGACCCCTTTAAAACCCATACCCTGAGTATCACTTGTGCCATATACCAGGGACTTAAAGTCCTTGCAAATTGGGGTTACCAATGCACACATATCTGATATAGGGAGAAAGCACTGGCACTGGGCCTTGTTAGGAGGCTCCAGTGCACTGCCAGAGTCAAAAAACAGCATCTAGTAGTCCAAATGGGCCAAACGGTGTGGGGCATCTGCAAAGGCCTTTTTTCCTACACTTCGATATAAACTTGTTGCCAGTCTACTTTATGGATTGATAGCTGTTCCTATTCAGCAGATTTCAAAACTCGATGTTACATTTATGCAATCTGTTTGCTTCTAAACCTAACATCATCAACTCCCCATTATCGCTTGCGACTAAAATTGAGCCTATCTTCACTACAGTCTTTAGAATAATGTGAGCTGACTAATTACTTCTGTAACTGTGATGGTGCCAATCATGATTATTTGAAATCACTTTTATGCATGGAATGATTTTGTGAATCGTAGCCTATCAATAGATGAAAAGGATTCGATTTTTATAATAGTTTATTCATATTTTTCTGGCTTTGTTTTTATTGTAAATAAATTTAGCCACACAAAGTCTACTACTCTATCTATCTATCTATCTATCTATCTATCTATCTATCTATCTATCTATCTATCTATCTATCTATCTATCTATCTATCTATCCATCCATCCATCCATCCATCCATCCATCCATCCATCCATCCATCCATCCATCCATCCATCCATCCATCCATCCATCCATCTATCTATCGATCTATCTTTCTATGTATACATGCATATGAATATATAAACATATTTGAATATATTAAAAAAACTGGTAAATTCAATTATAATAAATTATCACTGAATTAAAAATACACAAAACATTTAAACCTATTTGAAACAAAGAAAAAAGCTTTTAAATAAGTAAAAAACTTTTAACTATTACTAAATATTAAATACAAATACATTGGTAGTGATGATGGATAATTGTTTTGAAATTATTGGTTAACAATGAATAGTAATACATTTAATTATTATACCTACATTATTTTATTATTTGATACACATTTGATTTGAGGAGTTACTGCATAGAAAACTTTAGTCTTTAATGGTTAGCAATAAATATTTTAACTTTATTTACATGTATATTATACATTTAAATATTTTTTTAAATAAATAATAAACGTTACCCATACCTTTCGGTAAGGAGTGCTCCATCTCCATGGACCCTGCCTCAGTGAGGACATGTCTGCTAACTAGGCGATGCATAAAGTATGGTGGTAAAGTTACTTTATGGTCACAAATACAACTGTTAGAGGTTCCACCCCATCATTTGAGGAGGTGGAGACACATAAGTCTACACCTAGGTGTAAATCTCAATGTGGAAATGGTAACAAGAAAATAAATGCACTTAGGTGTAGTAGTAAATATAAAGTGGGTAAATATGCACATTTGCATTTACCTTTGTGAATCTGGCCCATATTAATTACAAATGTCTTGACTGACAATGGAATATGTGGGAGAGACTGAAGATATCCATCATTTCACTTGGCCAAAAAAGCTTTATGTCCCATCGACAGCGATGACATTTCTTAATCTTCTTGGGAGCTCACTATAATTCACAAAATTTAGTACAAGTAGGACCGCCAAGAGATTGTAAGTACCTGATGGAGTTTTGCAGCTTAGGTCCATCACTTTGCTAGCCACCTGGTACCGTTCGTGAATTTCCCCATTCTGTAGTATGGCTGTGTGAAGGACTACCTAAAGACAGCTTCAAGAAGCATCTTTGGAGAGAAAGGAAGGAGTTGGCTTTTGAAGCAGTCCTTTGATTCAAGTTACACATGTAATAGCATTCTTTTTTCTACAATAATTATGTTCCCCCTAGATCAGAGGTCTTCAAACTTTTTCAGTCTGAGCCCAGCAAAGCAAAATGTTTTTAAGTCAGGGCGCTTCTCCACAGTTTTATGGCAAGGATCAGGGGGGCGAGAGTGGTAAGACTGAGGACATGGGCTGGGGCATATGAGAATATTTCAGGGAGACTTTCTGTAGCTTATGATTTATAAATGTGAAACTTATAACAGAGCAAATTCATGGTACAAAGACAGAAATTGACAAAAAAAACTGCTGCACATTATTGGTGTGCTCTGAGCCCCTCAAACTCCTGGGCCTCAATGCAACTGCACCTGCTGACCAAATGATACCTTCAGCCCTAATTATCAGTCATACTCCTCTGCCTTTTTTATCCCCTCCCCATCATGCCTGATCATCAGTACAATATTAAAACAGACTTTCTGTCCCTTTTTTATGTTTTATATAGCAATAGCACAGACTTGGCCCAGGAGCAATGGAGTACTTTACATGAGCACCAGTTACATTATCCAAGATCAGATAAAAAAAATTTAGGCACTGTGAGATTTCATGATTTTCTCAATTTAATGCTGGGGCTTGAACATGGTTTCCCAGTTACAAAGTCAGCAGATCCCACCATAAGGATGAATCTCCTCCCTTTCAGGAAAAAACAGAGCTCCAACATGCTGCCCTCCTGTTTGACCTGGCCCTTTTTGAAGGGTTATCCTCAAACTTTTTGCCTTCTTCCCCTATTTTTCTGTCCTGCGTTTGCTGGTTTTAGGATTCTGGGCACTTTTCCACTGCTGACCAGTGCTAAAGTGCAAGTTCTCCATGTATAAATTGTATTGGTGATTGGTTTATCCATGATTGACCTATTTGATTTACTATTAAGTCCCTAGTAAAGTGCACCAGAGGTGCCCAGGGCATGTAATTCAAATGCTGCTAGTGGGCCGGCAGCACTAATTGTGCCACCCACATGAGTAGCCCTGCAAACATGTCTCAGACATGCCACTGCAGTGTCTGTGTGCTGTTTTAAACTGCCATTTCGACCTGGCAAGTGCACCCACTTGCCAGGGCCAAAGCTTCCCGTTTTTCTACATATAAGTCACCCTTAAGTCAGGCCGATGGCAGCCCAATGGGCAGGGTGCAGTGTATTTAAAAGGTAGGGCATGTTTCACATGTCCTAATAGTGAAATACTGATAATTTCATTTTTCACTATTACAAGGACTCTCTCTCCCATAGGGTAATATGGAGATGGCCTTGAAATATCTTTTAAGTGTAATTTCCAATTGGTAGCAGATAGCGATTACGAGTTTGGGTTGTCTGAGCTCACAATTTAAAATTACATCTTTTGGTGAAGTTGATTTTTAAATTTCATGTTTGAAAATGCTACTTTAGAAAGTGGGCATTTTCTTGCTCAACCATTCTGTGCCTCTGTCTGTCTGTAGAATACACGCCTGGGTTGTCTGACAATTGGACTCTTGTGCATTCACTCTAGACAGTCACCCAAAGGGATTTGAGGTGTGCCTTGCATATCCTGATGGCCATCATCAGGCTGATGTGCCTTCCTGAGCTTGAGTGGAAGGAGGAGTTGACACCGATACCTGTGCCTGTCTTTACACAGCGCTGTCTCCACTTCCCTTTTGTGGTCTGCAACCAGGCCGGGGAAAGACAGCGTCTTGTGCACTACAAAGACTTTCCTTTGAAGTTTGCCTACTTCTAAGGCAAAATGTGTTATAAGTATTGGACCTCTGACACCCCAAAATCAGAACACTTCTGACCTGAGGACATTCTGCCAGGAAAAAGAGCTGGATACTGTAGGAGGGACTGCCACACTGCCGATTGCTTTATTGTGCTGGCCTGCTGATTGTTGCTTTAGTCCTGGGAGTGAAAGGACTGCACGTTGCTTTTTACATCTTGCTTCCAAGGTTCTCCAAGGGCTTGTGCATGCTTGCCTCCTGTAAAGAAGTCTCAAGGCCATCAAAGACTTGACCTACAAGTGCCTGGGCTCTTCGTCTGTGAGTCCTGACTTGCCAAGTGGTGCAAATCTCATTCCTGGACCCTTGGAAGTGTAACCTAGTGATCTAAAGAGAAAATCTGTGCATCGACTCCCAGCGCCTGTTTTCTTCAATGCATCAATGCACAAGGTTGACACATCCCCGCTGCCACCATCAAAGCTTGGTTCCCAATCAGCCCATTGCCCACAGCTTTTACCGCAGTCCCCAGCTCACCGTTGCAGCATGTCCCAAAAATCGTCGCAGCCTGAGTTCCAAGCACAGTGTCACCGATGTCTCTGACACCCGCTCCAACACAGCACCTGGTTAGCGGCTGTGGAATTGCCGCAGCACAAGTTTTGCTGCTGGAAAAGTGTTGCAGTGCCTGTCTCGCCGCTCGTGCAACGAAGCAGCGTATCTGGATTTTTGACACATCGTCCCTCAACGCCGATACTTCATCGATGCCGCACCGCAGTAAAGAACTGAGACCGCGTGTCCTGAGATTGATGCATCACCTCTCTTTGCAGTAAGGAACCAATGCATTACCTTCCCTGACAGTAAAGAATCAACACATCATCTGCCTTGCCTAGCAGTAAGGAACCAATGCATCACCTCCCCTGGCAGTAAGGAACCAATGCGCCATCTCCTCTGTGGAGTAAGGAACTAACACATTGCTTTGCTTTTCCAGTGCCTCACCTCACCTCCCTTGTGCCTGCTTTGTCTCTAATTATTGACGTATCCAAAGAACTTTGTGCTTAACGAAAATAGATCCATTAATTTCTATGGGCTAAATTGCTTAATCTTTGAAAAGAGATGTCTTAATTTGTGTATGTTGAATTTTTGTCATTTTCATTTTGTTTTATTCAGATAAATATTGGCTAGTTTTTATAAACTGGTGTAGACTCCGTTTGGAGTGTTTTCACTGTGTTACTGTGTGTGAGTAGAAATGCTGTACTCATTGCCTGAATGCTCATGCCAATCTACAAAAGGGGTGAGCAGGGGTCATCCTAGTTGTGTGACTCCCTTACCCTGATTAGAGTGAGGGTCCCTACTTGGCCAGGGTACAGACCACTGCCAACTAGAGACCCCAATTCTAACACCTCCCTTTTTGCAGGAAAGGTCCCCTTGGCTCTAAAGCTGGCATGGAAATGAACCCTGATCCCTATTTGTTAAAAAAATCATTGTGATACAGTGGGCCTCTCACAGCCTTGAACCCCAGTGCTCCTGCAACTGCTTCACTGTTAATAGCTACTTCCTTGCAAATCAGGCTGTCTCCTTTGTTAAAAACATGGGCTCCCATCGTGTCCCATCTCCCTCCCCATTATATCTCTGATGCCAGAACTAGTGTGTCTCCTCTACTTCAATTTTCCCATCCATTGGGCCTTTGCTCCATGACCCAAAGAAACACTGCCACTGAAAATGTGCACTAGGCCCCAATACAAGCAAGCAAGGATAGTACAAGGGAAAATTGGCTTTTGGGTGGCCACTCATAGTGCAGGCCGGTGGTGCAACTGCACTGTAGCGACAATGATACCTACAGCTCTGTGAAGCAGTCTTTTGCTCTTGCCACTTACCTGGGCCATCACAGCACACATCTCCCCCCCATCCCCTGTTGATTGGATCCTGTCACATGCAGAGCAAGCATGGCTTGTAAAAGGGCAGCCATATTTGAAGTGCAGTGGCCACTAACACCCCTGACCCTAGAGTCACACCTGACACACTAATGGTCGTGATGGCCTTCCAAAAAATAATGTGCCAAAGGTTTATTCTTTTTGAGAGGTAATGTGAGGGTGTCACCAGCAGAGTTCTTGAGTTCGTCCATTTAATGGACACTTATCGAAACGTTTCTAGGTATAGTCATATTGCTTATCACCAGGCCCACTGGAATTATGTGGCAAGGGAGGACCAAATTCTGCAGCAGTGTTGACTACAATTTTCGTTAAGAACATGCAAATTATGCATCATAATGTAGCATACTCTGTGAGAATATTACCTGATTCATTTGTCATTTTGTTTACTCATGGGAACATTGTGTGGGAAAAGATTTCATCTCATTTTTACCAGTTTAACAACCAAATACAGAAATAAGCAACTGAAAGATGACAATTTAACCTTTGTGAAGGGTCTTCCACTGCACAAAAACACAGGAAGTAAGGTTTTTTGTAACTTTTGATCTCTGTGGACTAAAAACAAAACATTTTTTTTGTTAAAATCTGCATATTATGAAGCCTATGATGGATAATGTGGCAGACACATGATCAGGCAGAAAAGTACTCTGCTGTGGAGTGGCATAATTCCAGTGGCACTGTGTTGTAATGATATTTAATGATACTTTTGTGTTTAGTAATCATTAGCATCTCCCAGTGACCTATTTGTGTTCTAGAATGATAAGCTGCCCTGGCTCAGAGTTAGAATGTTTGGATCTGTACTGAGATGAGTCTGCTGTCAGTTGGATGGCTGAGCTGTTAACATCTTCAACTAAGAATAAACTACTTTAGAAGATTTCCAGATTCCTGAGTCGTCATTCACCAAAGAGCCCTCTTTTTAACACTGGCGACGACTGGGTTAAACAATAGCTCAACTCCAGCTTCAAGAATCAGTGGTAATTTTGAAAATTACATAAATAAAGAAGCCGCCTCCACGTTGCTGTTTTACTTTAAAACTGAACTCTCAAGTAAGATCTTGCTTTATTTCATACTCAGCGCTTGCAGCTTAACAAGTCGGATTATCACACTTTCTCGGAGTAAATTTACAACGTTGTAAAAGAAAGAAATTGTGACTTTCTTGGTGTACGTTTGCGCACAGCGCTGTTGGAGTGTGGGGTTTAAGTTTTGTGACACTCAACTCAGCTTATTTTCGACTTTTAAACCTTCGGTACATTTTGCTGTGAACTTGGCGGTTGCACTATTTTTATTTGAAGTGCACTTACTGCTTTCCTCGCGCTGTCATGCTCTTCATTTCATCTACAATTCAATCATCATTCAAAGCCTGACGAAGCGCTGCGTTCTATGTCTCCCGCATCTGTGACTGAATGTCTGATGTGCTGAAAACACTGTTGTTCGTTTCCTGCATTCGTCACTGAAGCCTTGACGTGCTGCCAGTGAAACGCAACGTATGACGTGTTCAGCCTCCAGTTGGAATCTTCGTTGTTTCTGTTACCCGGTTACGTTCAACGCTCATTGTAGATACCATCTCCTAGCAACGTCTTCACTCTACGTAAGTTCACAGCGCTGACACGCACATCTGACCTACTTACAGCGTGTCTTCTTCGTGTATTCTTCTTTCATTGCGCCGAAGTGCACTACAGTCCTGACATGCACAGCTTTTACAGCGCTGACACGCACAGCTATTTTATTTACTGCGTGTCTTTTTCGTGCACTCTTGCTTCATTACGCTTATGTACACTACAGTGTTGACATGCACAGCTGATTTGTCTACAGTGTGTCTTCTTTGTGTACTCTTAATTTATTATGCTGATGTACACAGCTAATCTATTTACAGTGTGTCTTCTTCGTGTATTCTTGTTTGATTACGCTGAAGTATATAAATTCTTCTTTTTCTGCAGACAATTCAATAAACTTTTGTTATTATATACAGTGGAGGTTTACCTACTGCGCTGACACACTCAGCTTCTTCTACATTCAGTGTGTCTTCACCACAATGCTGACACACACTGCCTCATTCACATCCAGTGTTGTCTTCACCACGATTTAATTACAATTCTACTTACGGCACAACTTCTTTTACTTCCAGTGTGTCTTCACCACCGTGCTGACACACACAGCTTCATCTACATTTTTTTTCTTTTACAATTTTGTTTAACTTTATTTTTCTCTATATTTTATTTATTGTACAGAGCATATAAAGTCATGCAGAACGTTACTGCAGCTCCATTTTTCTTACAATCTCCAGGAGATCCTCCTATCAAATGCTCTAAATGGAAAAACGTTTTTGAGTACTATGCTCGTGTTTGTGGTACCTCTCTCAGTGATGAGAGGAAAACTGCTTTGCTCATGCAATGTCTTGGATCGGAGGGACAAGATGTCTTTGATCATCTTCCAGACGTTCCAGACAGTGCTGCAGCAAATATGAATGAATTTGAGTAGTGTATTTATAAACTTGATGCACATTACTTGCCTAAGGTCAGTACTATTTTGGAATGTTACCGTTTTGGTAGACGTATGCAAATAGAAGGTGAAAGTATTGAAAATGATGTTACTGATCTAAGACGTTTAGCTTCCACTAGTAAATTTGATACACTCATTGAAGAAAGAATACAAGATCAATTTATTCTTGGTTGTGCGTCTGAGAAGGTGCGTGATGAATTATGGCTCAAGGATGAACCCACTCCGGACGAAGTTCTAGTAGTGGCCAAAAGAATTGAGCATTCACTAGAGTGTGTCAAAGAAATTAAGAAAGATCTCAATAAAGATATTTCTGTGGTCAACACAAATTTAGCTTCCAAGCCAAAAGACTCTCAAATGAAATCTCAAACTAAAGACAAACTAATTAACAAGTCTCGTTTTCAGTTTAGAAAGGAAAATAAGTGTTATAGATGTAACAGTACTGGGCACTGGGCGAATGATAAATCTTGTCCGGCTTTGAATGCTATATGCACTTATTGTAAAAAGAAGGTTCATTTTGTTATTGCCTGCAGAATAAAACCTTCTAAACGAAGTGTCAATGAAGTTTCTCATGAGAATACAACTGATCAACATGATTTTGAATGTGGACAGATTGTTGTTCAGGTCGGAGGTGATGGGCCTTTAGATTTTATATTTATGGAAGGTCATAAAACCAAAGTGTTGTTCGACTCCGGTGCAAAAATTACTATCATTTCAAGTACATTTTTCAGTGATAATTTGAGTAAAAAAATTAAGCTGTTAAAAGCCGACATTCGCCCCACTGCCTATGGAGGGGATCCCATTGAACTGAGAGGATATTTTGTGGGTCAAATAGAGTATGAAGGTCGTTTTACTTCTGGTAAAATCTATGTTTCCAAGAAGGGTGACAGTATAGTTATTTGGTGGCATCAGAAAGATCTGGGTGTAATGTTAGACCCCAATAATACTCCTCCCATTATTGTTAAAAAGAGAGAAGTGTTATCAAGTCTGTTGATCACTCTTCCTTACAAACTCAGCTGATGGAAGAATAGCCGCAAGTATTTGGAGACAAGCTAGGATGTTTAAAGGGTTATTGTCATAAAATAAAATTGTCTCCAGGATCTGTTCCAGTATCTAGCAGGGTACGTAATGTTCCCTTCACTGTTAAAGATGAAATGTTAAAAGAGTTGGAGAAGCTTAAATCTCAGGTCATCATTGAGGAAGTAGAAGGGACATCATGGTTGGCTCCGGTAGTGGCTGCTAGGAAAGCCGATGGGTCTCTGAGATTATGTATTGATCTCAGACAGCTCAACAAATGTGTACTTGTGGATAAATATCCACTCCCAAACATCTCTGAACTTTTGAGTATCGTGTGTGGCACAAAGATTTTTAGTACAATCGATTTGACATCCGCATACCACCAGATTTTGCTTGAAGAGTCCTCCAGAGATTTGACTGCTTTTGTTACATCTTTTGGAACTTTTAGATTTATAAGACTTACCTTTGGCCTGGTCTCCGCCACCTCTGTTTTCCAGCGAGTTATGGAGAAGGTATTAGTTAATGTACCTGGAGTCTGTTTTCACCAAGATGATATTTTGGTGTATGGGTGTGATGGGTTAGAACATGGCAAGAGAATTAGACAAGTGTTGGACATACTTACTGCTCACAATCTAACTATTAAACATGAAAAGTGCAAATTTGGTATTGACAAAATTGATTATTTAGGCCACACCATAACTGTGGATGGTGTAGTTCCTAAGGCAGAGATAGTGAGCACCATCAAAGATCTAGCTGCTCCCATTTCCAAAAAAGAACTCATGCGTTTTCTAGGGATGGCTGAGTACTCTAATAAATGTATTAAAGATTTTGCGGAAGCCACATTCAATATGAGAAATGTGCTTAAAAAAGGAGAAAAATTTGTGTGGGACGAGTTATGTGAAAAATTATTTATTGAAATAAAACTCAAATTGCAAAATGCACCTAATCATCGAAACTTGGACCCCACTAAATGTTCCATTATATCTACTGATGTAAGTCTTAAAGGCCTTGGTGCTGTCTTATAGCAAGGTGGCACATGTCCAGAGAACACCATCATGTTTGTTTCGAGAAGTTTGAAAGGAGCTGAATCTAGGTATTCAGTCATTGAGAGAGAAGCTCTTGCAGCTTATTGGGCCATTAAAAAATTAAAAAAATTCCTTTGGGGTACATCCTTTGTAGTAAGAACGGATCACAAACCTTTATGCGAAGTGTTGACAAGCAAAGGTATTGATTCCATTTCTCCAAGAATCTCTATGTGGATTGTTGGCTTACAAGGGTTTAATTGTACTGTCAAACATGTCCCTGGATCTGATAATTTTGTTGCGGATACACTATCAAGACTGGTTCCGACTGGTCAATCAGACATCCACACTGATCAGCTTTTGATCACCCTCATGATTTTGTTTGTGAGGTTGATTACAAAGTAAATTCTCATGAACGTTGGTTAAATGCTTGTAAGGATGATGTAGACATTCAAGATGTTTTAAATCTTATTTGTGATGGTTGGCATCATAAAGAACAGGGAGGTTCATCTGTAAAAGATTTTTGGTCTGTGAGAGATCAGCTCTCCTGTTGTGAAGGACTGCTTTTGAAGGGCCACAGATTAGTTCCACCTTTATCTTTAAGGAAAGATTTATTAGATTTAGATCATGAAGTACATTTAGGAATCTCTAAGACTAAAGAAAGAGTACGCTCCAGTTATTGGTGGCCTGGCCTAGACGTTCAGATAGAGCATTTGGTTAGAGAATGTGTTCAATGTTCTCTTAGTGAGAAAAGTTTAAAGATTAAGACTCAACCCATGGAGAAAAGAGCTCGTCCTAGTGGTCCCTGGAAGGACATAGCCCTTGATATTTTAGGACCTGTACATGGGGATGGGTCTGACACTTTTATCATTGTAGTTATGGATCTGTTCTCGAGGTGGCCAGAAATATCATTTGTAAAGAATGTGAATACCAATAGTGTGATTGATTTTCAGAAAAAACTTATTGCTAGGGAGGGCATTCCTGAAAATATACTAACAGACAATGGTGTTCAACCTGTCTCTGGTGATATGGAATATTTTCTTAATAATTGTGGTATTGTTCACAAAAAGTGTGCTCTATATCACCCTGAGTCCAACGGTACTGTTGAGAGATTTAATAGAGTTCTAAAGGAAACTGTCTCTCTAGCAAAACAAAATGGTCTTAATTGGAAAGATTACATTTCAAAAAGAGTTTGTGTATATCGCTTTGCTCCTCATACTACAACTGGAAAATCCCCTTTTCTCTTGTTTCATGGGAGACATCCTGATACTTTTTTAGAACCACCATGGGTAAATAAATTTCTTTCGGTCAAGGGTGGGATTCTGGATTTTACCTCTGGATTTTACCTCATGGCAAAAGAAGGAAGATCAGAAGTGCTTAAAGAGCAAAGAAAATTATGATGTGAGACATGCTGTTAAAACAACCAAAGTTTCTGTTGGTGATCTACTTAAGATTAAAAGGCCTGGTTTTTGTGTTTCTGGTGCAAAATTTTCCAAACCTATAAGAGTTATTAACCCCTTCTGTGCCTATGACGAGCTGGACTCGTCATGGAGCACAGTCGCGCTGTGCCCATGACGAGTCCAGCTCGTCATGACACCCACCCACTGGGGAAGCGCTGGCGCTCCCCCCGTGAGTGGTCGATTTTTTTATTTTTTATTGGGAAGGCAGGGGAAGACCTTCCCCTGCCTCCCCCCGCCCCCCGCGTCATCAATGACGGTCATCAGAGGGTTCCCCTTGGTTCTCCGAGGCGCAGGAAGCCATTTGCTTCCTGCGCGTCGGAGAGTCAAGGTGAGTTTTGGGGCTGGGGAGGGGGGATTTTGGTATGGTCTTTGTTTTTTTTCAGGGAGGGGGCACTATGTAGGTGGAGGTCGAAGCCATGCTGCAAGGCTCGGCTTCGTTCGTGTTTTTTGTTTGTTGCGTACATGTGAAATGGATCCAAAAAAGAAAAAACGCTCTGCCGATGAATGCCCTTCTTCTGATCTTTACTATTACAAAGTGCAGCAGGATGGAGAGAGTTAGAAGATATTATATGGGAAATAAGTACACAACTAAATAAAGCAAGACAGAGGGGTTGCAAAGTGGCCAGATTGGTGTTTTTACATCCGAATACACCAGCATCACTTTACAGAGTTTGCCAGTGAAGTGCTACTTTCGTTTTCTCGTCTTTCTTTGAACAGCATTGTGCTCTGCCGAGTAATGCCCTTCTTCTGATCTTTACTGTTAGAAAGTGCAGCAGGATGGAGAGAGTTCGGAGATATTATATGGGAAATAAATACACAACTAAATAAAGCAAGACAGAGGGGTTGCAAAGTGGCCAGATTGTTTTTTTTACATCCAAATACACCAGCATCAATTTACAGAGTTTGCCAGTGAAGTGCTACTTTCGTTTTCCCGTCTTTCTTTGAACAGCATTGTGCCCTGCCGAGTAATGCCTTTCTTGTGATCTTTACTGTTACAAAGTGCAGCAGGATGGAGAGTGTTAGAAGATATTATATGGGAAACAAATACACAACTAAATAAAGCAAGACAGAGGGGTTGCAAAGTGGCCAGATTGGTTTTTTTACATCCAAATACACCAGCATCACTTTACAGAGTTTGCCAGTGAAGTCCTACTTTCGTTTTCTCGTCTTTCTTTGAACAGCATTGTTGTTTCCAGGTTGGGAGAGTGTACGATTCCTGGAGGTACCGCAATACCTCGTTGTTTTTTTTCAGGGTGGGGGCACTATGTAGGGGGAGGTCGAAGCCATGCTGCAAGGCTCGACATCGTTCGTGTTTTTTGTCTGTTGCTTCCATGTGAAATGGATCCAAAAAAGAAAAAACGCTCTGCCAAGTAATGCCCTTCTTCTGATCTTTACTATTAATTGTTTTTTTTTACATTCAAATACACCAGCATCACTTTACAGAATTTGCCAGTGAAGTGCTACTTTCGTTTTCTCATCTTTCTTTGAACAGCATTGTTGTTTCCAGGCTGGGAGAGTGTATCATTCATGGAGGTACTGCAATACCTGGTTGATGGGTGAATTGGAAAACACAATGTGCACCATGGCTCTGTGTTTATGGATGTAGTCTTTTTATACCATACTGCTTATGTTTTGTAAGGATGTAAGCAATGGACAGTGAAACGTTTCCCTTCAGGGCCCTCCAGTCATGTCCATAACTTTTCAGGTGAAACCACTCGCTGATTTCTGAATAGTTAGTGAGAGATCGTTTAGGTAACCATGTTGTTTCTGCTTACATTTCACATGCTTTGCATTCCCTATTTTTTTTTTAGGCAGCGTATTACTCTTATCAAGTGCATAATTTGAATTGAGCCACATCCAAGTGTTTATAGCGGGCACAATTAGGTTATAGCTGAAGGCAGTGCGAGTTTCTCTCAGTGGGCAAGTATGGCGTTCAGTGGGGATGTGGCACTATGGCCAGAGCTGTCGAATTTGGAACTGGGGAACCGGGTTCAGCATTCATGACCAGTCCACCACACCACTGTACTGATGGAGCACATTCCCATGCTAGACCGTAGAAGGCCCCACTAGACCTTAGAAGGCTTGATGTCTTAGCACAAGCAGGTGTACTGTAGTGGTGTCAATTGTGGGTTAACCTTGAAGGCCTGTCCACCACAAGCCATACTGAAGTTCATCTCCAGTGTTGCGGGCAGGCCTACAAAGCAGCACACCCTAGAGAAACAGTGATCCAGTCGCTGTGACTGTCACTGAGGTCACATGAACCTTGAGCAGGTTAGGGCGATGCGAACGGTGTGACCTCACTGGGTACCTATTTCGGGTAGGTGTTTGCATTGTGCTGAGGGGATTACCAGGTAATTATTCACGCAGCTCTCTGATGGATGTCACATGAGGTAAAATACTGCAATAAATGGCAGACACTCTGTAAACAAGAGCAAACGTTATGTTACATGAGGCAATGGTGGTAATTGTGCATGTATCAAAAACAAGCAAAATACAAGAGCTAGCAAACAATACGTTACAAGAGGAAAAGTGACGTGTGCAAGTTACAAAAGAGTACAAAGTACAAGTTGAGGTATAAAAGTGCAATAAATGGCAGACACTCAAAACACAGGAACACACTGGGAAGGCACTTCTACGGGCATGGAGAACAGAATTTCCTATAATGTAAAGACTTCCTTCAGACAATAGAGAGGGTGTGAATTAAGTTTGGAAGTGTCTTTGCAGGAGGAGAACTTTGAGGTCAGTTTTGAAGGACTGGGAAGAGGGAGGGGGTGGTCCGGAGCTGAGGCGGAGTTCCAGATTCTCGCCGCGTTGCTTGTAAAGGATTGGGCCATCGATCTTTCCTTCTTGACAGTAATGTTTTTTTCTCCTTTTTATTCTAGTCTAAAGCTTTTGATTCCGGTTTCGACAGTGCTTCTTTTGCAGTTTTGTGTAGTTGCATTGTTTTGGTAAGAATTTTTTTTTTGTTGTATTTACTCCAAATGAGTAATATTGTAATGTCTGAATGAATTTTTTTGTAAGTGATGTCATAATGGCGGCATATTTAGTTAGTGGTTTGAGCATGAAATTCTTTGCGTAGTGTTTTGCATAGTCTTATGTGTAATTGCTTTTCTCTTTCTTTTTTAGTGGGATATTGTTGATCCATACTGTGTCTGTACAGAGTAGGTGGTGGTGAGTAGTTTAGCTGCCTCTGGCAAGTGAGTGGTATTTTTTTGGAGTATATATGAGTTTTTGATAAAGGTGCTTTTTGTTTATTACTTATTTTACAAAGTGTTTGTTGTTGTTGACTTGTTTGACAAGTTACCTTTATTTTTTGGGAGCATTCATGAGTGGTAAAGTGAACTGCCTGGTCTGTATTTTAAAAAAAAATTGATTCTGTTTCAAGGTTGGCGTTAGTGCAATGTGTTTAGTTTCTGGTTGTGTTTTTGTAGATTTGTATCTATTTGCGATTTGTTTGTGTTTTTATTTTTGTCTAAAAAAATCCTAAATGTGTTGGCGGTGTGTGTGGACTGGCACTTGGTTGGCGGTGTGCGTGGAATGGTGCTTGGCTGGCAGTGTGCGTGGACTGGTGCTTGGCTGGCGGTGTGCGTGGACTGGTACTTGGCTGCCGGTGTGCCTGGACTGGCGATTGGCTGGCTGTGTGCCTGGACTGGCGCTTGGCTAGCGGTGGGCGTGGACTGGTGTTTAGCTAGTGGTGTGCGTGGACTGGCGCTCGGCTAGCGGTGTGCGGGACTGGCACTCGGCTGGCTGTGTGTGAGTAGTGACTTGCTGCTGGTCACTACACACACTGCTAGCTGAGTGCCACTCCATGCAATCCATCAGCTTGTGTAGTTGCTGTGTCAGGAATGTGGGCGTGTGAAAGTGATGGGCCCTTGAATGGCGCTGTGTGCTGGTGTGAGTTTTGTTATGTGATGGGCCCGCGGCTGGCGTTGTGAATGGTTTTGTATGTCTCACACGTATGAAAGGTGTATGAATGGCCTGTAAAGAGGTTGGTGCCTTGTCGTGGATTTACAGCTCACGAGCTGCGAGTCATTGGTTCAGTTTTTTCTCCATTTAATTATTGACAGTGCATTTCATTTTTGTGAAATCTCTTGTTAATAAAATTTAATATACTGAACCATCACTCGCCCTCATGCCAAATCCAACCAGTATGTGTGTGCGTTTGAGGAATAGATGGCTGTGCAGGAATCTTTGTCTTTTTAGTTTCTCTGCCAAGGTGTATGTTCCATGTAAGAATAACCCACCAACTGTAGATATTGTTGTAAACCCACGGGAGTTCATGGTGATGTCTCTCTTGTGAATTCCAAAAAGTTATTTTATCCACAATGTCCTGCAAACCTCAAAATGTCTGTCACATTTTCCTTGCAATATTGTGCCGAAATTCTCACGCTGTAGAAACAAACAATGTCAAAACGATCTGGTGGGGTCAACTGTCTTTTTGGCCCGTGCTCGGCGGCCATCTAGGGAAACCTACCAAACCCATACATTTCTGAAAACTAGACACCCGGGGGCTTCCAGGGAGGTATGGCTTGCGTGGATCCCCCAACGTTTCCTTACCCAGAATCCCCTGCAAACCTCAATTTTAGCTGAAAAACCACTTTTTTCACACATTTTTGTGTGGGAAAGTTGTGGCATCACCGGGCTCACTCAAATTTCCCACCTCCCAGCGTTCCCCTGGGTCTCCTGGTAAAAATGGTGCCTCACTTGTGTGGGAGGCCCAAGTACCCGCGACAGCCAAGCGCCCAAAACGTAGTGAGGCCACATCAAAATTGCCCATCTCAAAACCACCTGGTTTTGCAAGGGGGGTCACTTGGGTTTTTGGCCCGGTGCTCGGCGGCCATCTAGGGAAACCTACCAAACCCATGCATTTCTGAAAACTAGACACCCAGCAGCTTCCAGGGAGGTATGGCTTGCGTGGATCCCCCAACGTTTCCTTACCCAGAAACCCCTGCAAACCTCAATTTTAGCTGAAAAAAATCACTTTTTTCACACATTTTGGTGTAGGAAAGTTGTGGCATCACCGGGCTCACACAAATTTACCACCACCCAGCGTTCCCCCAGGTCTCCTGGTAAAAATGGTGCCTCACTTGTGTGGGAGGCCCAAGTACCCGCAGCAGGCAAGGGCTCAAAACGTAGTGAGGCGACATCAAAATGGCCTATCGCAAAACCACTGGTTTTGCAAGGGGGGTCACTTGGGTTTTTGGCCCGGTGCTCGGCGGCCATCTAGGGAAACCTACCAAACCCATTCGTTTCTGAAAACTAGACACCCGGCGGCTTCCAGGGAGGTATGGCTTGCGTGGATCCCCCAAAGTTTCCTTACCCAGAATCCCCTGCAAACCTCAATTTTAGCTGAAAAAATCACTTTTTTCACACATTTTTGTGTGGGAAAGTTGTGGCATCACCGGGCTCACTCAAATTTCCCACCTCCCAGCGTTCCCCTGGGTCTCCTGGTAAAAATGGTGCCTCACTTGTGTGGGAGGCCCAAGTACCCGCGACAGCCAAGGGCCCAAAACGTAGTGAGGCCACATCAAAATTGCCCATCTCAAAACCAACTGGTTTTGCAAGGGGGGTCACTTGGGTTGTTGGCCCGGTGCTCGGCGGCCATCTAGGGAAACCTACCAAACCCATACATTTCTGAAAACTAGACACCCGGGGGCTTCCAGGGAGGTATGGCTTGCGTGGATCCCCCAACGTTTCCTTACCCAGAATCCCCTGCAAATCTCAATTTTAGCTGAAAAAATCACTTTTTTCACACATTTTTGTGTTGTGGCATCACCGGGCTCACTCAAATTTCCCACCTCCCAGCGTTCCCCTGGGTCTCCCGGTAAAAATGGTGCCTCACTTGTGTGGGAGGCCCAAGTACCCACGACTTGCAAAGGCCCAAAACGTAGTGAGGCGACATCAAAATGGCCTATCACAAAACCACCTGGCTTTGCAAGGGGGGTCACTTGGGTTTTTGGCCCGGTGCTCGGCGGCCATCTAGGGAAACCTACCAAAGCCACGCATTTCTGAAAACTAGATACCCGGCACCCAGCGGCTTCCAGGGAGGTATGGCTTGCGTGGATCCCCCAACGTTTCCTTACCCAGAATCCCCTGCGAACCTCAATTTTAGCTGAAAAAATCACTTTTTTCACACATTTTGGTGTGGGAAAGTTGTGGCATCACCGGGCTCACACAAATTTACCACCACCCAGCGTTCCCCCAGGTCTCCCGGTAAAAATGGTGCCTCACTTGTGTGGGAGGCCCAAGTACCCGCAGCAGGCAAGGGCCCAAAACGTAGTAAGGCGACATCAAAATGCCCTATCGCAAAACCACCTGATTTTGCAAGGGGGGTCACTTGGATTTTTGGCCCGGTGCTCGGCGGCCATCTAGGGAAACCTACCAAACCCATTCGTTTCTGAAAACTAGACACCCGGCGGCTTCCAGGGAGGTATGGCTTGCGTGGTTTCCCCAAAGTTTCCTTACCCAGAATCTCCTGCAAATCTCAATTTTAGCTGAAAAAATCACTTTTTTCACACATTTTGGTGTGGGAAAGTTGTGGCATCACCAGGCTCACACAAATTTACCACCACCCAGCGTTTCCCCAGGTCTTCCGGTAAAAATGGTGCCTCACTTGTGTGGGAGGCCCAAGTACCCGTGGCAGGCAAGGGCCCAAAACGTAGTGAGGCGACATCAAAATGGCCTATCGCAAAACCACCTGGTTTTGCAAGGGGGGTCACTTGGGTTTTTGGCCCGGTGCTCAGCGGCCATCTAGGGAAACCTACCAAACCCATGCATTTCTTAAAACTAGACACCCGGCGGCTTCCAGGGAGGTATGGCTTGCGTGGATCCCCCAACGTTTCCTTACCCAGAATCCCCTGCAAACCTCAATTTTAGCTGAAAAAATCCCTTTTTTCACACATTTTGGTGTGGGAAAGTTGGGGCATCGCCTGGCTCACACAAATTTACCACCACCCAGTGTTCCCCCAGGTCTTCCGGTAAAAATGGTGCCTCACTTGTGTGGGAGGCCCAAGTACCCGCAGCAGGCAAGGGCCCAAAACGTAGTGATGCGACATTTGGGATAGGCAATGTTGATGTCGCATCACTACGTTTTGGGCCCTTGCCTGCCGCGGGTACTTGGACCTCCCACACAAGTGAGGCACCATTTTTACTGGGAGACCTTGGGGAACGCTGGGGGGTGGTAAATTTGTGTGAGCCCGGTGATGCCACAACTTTCCCACACCAAAATGTGTGAAAAAAATGATTTTTTCAGCTAAAATTGAGGTTTGCAGGGGATTCTGGGTAAGGAAACGTTGGGGGATCCATGCAAGCCATACCTCCCTGGAAGCCGCCGGGTGTCTAGTTTTCAGAAATGCGTGGGTTTGGTAGGTTCCCCTAGATGGCCACCGAGCACCGGTCCAAAAACCCAAGTGACCCCCCTTGCAAAACCAGGTGGTTTTGCGATAGGCCATTTTGATGTCGCCTCACTACGTTTTGGGCCCTTGCCTGCCGTGGGTACTTGGGCCTCCCACACAAGTGAGGCACCCTTTTTACCAGGAGACCTGGGGGAACGCTGGGTGGTGGTAAATTTGTGTGAGCCCGGTGATGCCACAACTTTCCCACACCAAAATGTGTGAAAAAAGTGATTTTTTCAGCTAAAATTGAGGTTTGCAGGGGATTCTGGGTAAGGAAACGTTGGGGGATCCACGCAAGCCATACCTCCCTGGAAGCCGCCGTGTGTCGATTTTTCAGAAATGCATGGGTTTGGTAGGTTCCCCTAGATGGCCGCCGAGCACCGGGCCAAAAACCCAAGTGACCCCCCTTGCAAAACCAGGTGGTTTTGCGATAGGCCATTTTGATGTTACCTCACTATGTTTTGCGCCGTTTCCTGTCGCGGGCACTCGGCCAACACACACAAGTGAGGTACTGTTTTTCTCGTAAGACTTTGGGGAACGCGGGGTGGGTGGAAATTTGTGGATCCACGCAGATTCCGAAACTTTCCACGACAGAAATGTGGGGAAAATGTGTTTGTTTTGACAATTGTTTAGGTTTGCAAGGGATTCTGGGTAACAGACCCTGGTGGGAGGCAGTCAAGTCACCCCATCCTGGATTCCCCTGGGTGTCTAGTTTTCAAAAATGTATAGGTTTGCTAGGTTTCCCAAGGTGCCCACAGAGCAAGGGTTCAAAAACTACAGCTAGTCATTTTGCCAAAAAAGGTTCATTTTTCACTGCGAAATTGAGGTGTGACCACGTTGCGTTTTGTGCCGTTTCCTGTCGCGGGAACTAGGCCGACCCACACAAGTGAGGTACCGTTTTTCTCGTAAGACTTTGGGGAACGCGGGGTGGGTGGAAATTTGTGGATCCACGCAGATTCTGGATCTTTCCACGACAGAAATGTGGGGAAAATGTGTTTTTTTTGACAATTTTTTAGGTTTGCAAGGGATTCTGGGTAACAGACCCTGGTGGGAGGCAGTCAAGTCACCCCATCCTGGATTCCCCTGGGTGTCTGGTTTTCAAAAATGTATAGGTTGGCTAGGTTTCCCAAGGTGCCCGCAGAACTAGGGTTCAAAAACTACAGCTAGACATTTTGCCAAAAAAGGGTAATTTTTCACTGCGAAATTGGGGTGTGACCATGTTGCGTTTTGCGCCGTTTCCAGTCGCGGGCACTAGGCCGACCCACACAATAGAGGTACCGTTTTTCTCGTAAGACTTTGGGGAACGAGGGGTGGGTGGAAATTTGTGGATCCCCGCAGATTCCGGAACTTTCCACCAAAAATATGTGGGTAAAATGTGTTTTTTTGTCAATTTTTTAGGTTTGCAAGGGATTCCGGGTAACAGACCCTGGTGGGAGGCAGTCAAGTCACCCCATCCTGGATTCCCCTGAGTGTCTAGTTTTTAAAAATGTATAGGTTTGCTAGGTTTCCCAAGGTGCCCGCAGAGCTAGGGTTCAAAAACTAGAGCTAGGCACTTTGCAAAAAAAGGGTAAATTTTCACTGCGATATTTAGTTGTGACCACGTTGCGTTTTGCGCCGTTTCCTGTCGTGGGCACTATGCCTACCCACACAAGTGCGGTACCATTTTTATCGGGAGAGTTAGGGTAATTCAGATTTGTAAAGGAACTGTTATTATCTATTGACTTTCGATGCATTTCTGACTTCCAAATGAAAGATATTGTGTAAAAAAGAGTCATTCTAAAAAATGACTGATAATTCTCATGCTAGTATGAGTATTCCCAATTTCAGAAATGTGCAAATATCTACTGTTTCTAAACTCTATATTTTGTTCCCATTTCAGAAATACATAGGTGTCTTTCATACAGATTTTTCCATGTACACATTTTTACAGAATAATTACTATATACCCGGTACATAATAAAAAACCATTGCAAGTTACTGCTCAGTTTTTGGCTCTGGGTTCTTGGTGAACCTACAAGTCCTATATATCCCCACAACCAGTAATGTCCAGCGGATGCAACGGTATATTGCTTTCAAAGAGCTGTCATAATTAGAAGAAGTTACAGGTGAAAACGTTTACAGAAAAGGCTGTTTTTTTCAACTAATTTCCAATTTATCCCATATTTAACTGTTTGTTTCTATAAAAAAACCTTGATGGATCTACACAAATGACCCCTTGCTGAATTCAGAATTTTGTCTTCTTTTTGAAAATGTATTGCTTTTCAGGATCCATTATTGCTTTTGTACCCATTTGTGCCATTAACTGGAAGGAGGTCAAAAGCACAAAAAATAGCAAAAATAGGCTATGTCCCAGAAAAATGCCAAAACTGTGTAAAAAATGTTGGATTTCTGACAAAATTCTGGTATCCCCTAAAAAGCTGGGAAAATGGTGATTTCAAACCCACAAACCCTTTTTTGATAACATTTGCAGGGAAAAACCCAGATGCTTTCATTTGCAGCCCGTTTTTCACATTTTTCCCAAAAAAAACAACATTTTGCTGTATTTTGGCTCATTTCTGTGACCCCTCTAGGAGAATCCACAAACCCTGAGTACCTTTAGAATCCCCATGATGTTGGAAGAAAAGGACGCAAACTTGGCGTGGATCCCTTATGTGGTCAAAAAGTTACAGGGGCCTCATCGCGCACTACCCCAAATAGCCAAAAAAAGGCTTGGCACAGGAGGGGGAAAAGGCCTGGCAGCGAAGGCGTTAAAGTTTTTGACAACGCTGTAAAAACTTCTGACCACAGGGTTTGAAATTTGGGTCGCGTTGCTATATGTAGTAAATATGATCATTTATGTGCTTCTAAAGATAATGTTGGAGATAAAACTGTTCCTGAAATTGTTAAAAGGTCCAACAGGGTTTCACATACTCCTTCTTATCTTAATGACTATGTTGTATAATGCTTTTATGTTTTTTTTATTTTTTGTTTATTTTGTTTGTGTAATATATGAAGGAGGGAGATATGTTGTAACGATGTTTAATGATACTTTTGTGTTTAGTAATCATTAGCATCTCCCAGTGACCTATTTGTGTTCTAGAATGATAAGCTGCCCTGGCTCAGAGTTAGAAAGTTTGGATCTGTACTGAGATGAGCCTGGTATCAGTTGGGTGGCTGAGCTGTTAACATCTTCAACTAAGAATAAACTACTTTAGAAGATTTCCAGATTGCCGAGTCTTCATTCACCAAAGAACCCTCTTTTTAACACACTGCTTATTACTAAACTATATAAATAAAGACTCACATATTCACCATGCTTTCTGCCACAGGCTGGGACCTTTTAGCACTGTTTCCAACTGCACCTCCAGGACTCAATTCTGTGAAAACACTGGTCACGCACAGACATCTGCTGTGATTGCATTAGCTAACTGAGGTTCCACAACAAAAAAGAGTACTTTTCATACTGATTAGTTGGATTTATGTTTATTTTTCATTTAATGTTTGCAAGTTATTTTAGATATTGTTACTAGGGGTGGGCGTAATCTGCTTCTCCGGCGGGGTTCATGGGGTTTTGCCTACTCCGCGTTCTGCTCGGAGCACAGAACTCCTGAAAAACTCTGCCAACCGCTGCGTGGTGGAGTTTTTTCTGACACGCGGCTCACCAATATTAAATTGGCAAGTGAGAAAATCAAGTGCTAGACTGCCTTCTGGCATGATTTCTCAACACGGGCGGTTGTGGCAGGTCACTATCGCTCCCATTAAGAAAGCTGTCACACTAGTAGAAAATCTACTTGAGCAGCAATAAGAAGCAGCGCCCACTGGCGGGCTCAGAGATGCCGTTCGTGCTGATTTTACAGCTAAGGACAAGCTTCTGCCGCAAAAAATCAGCTCTAGCAGCAGAACATACTCAAACTTTGCCGCTTGTGGAACTCCGTGGAATCTTGCGGAACTCCGCAGAATTTCAAAGAGTTTTTAGATAACTCAGTGGATCCGGGAGTCCGCATAGCCCTAGTTGTTACCTGAAAGTGAAAAAAATAAAATAGTTACAGAACAGTTTATTATTTTTTTTGCCACTTCTTTGACCCCACCACCCCTCTCACTGACCCTGACCAACAACAACTAGGATCACAGTTCACATCCCTTTTTTTGACGCTTCAACTGCTTAATGTAAACGAAGACAGCCTGGAAACATGCCAAATAAACAAGGACACGCTTCCAGGGCATCTTCATTTACAAGTTGTTGCAGATGCATTTCCATCCCCCCTGGGAATGCAGCCACAGACCCCCAGAGGAACGTGCCTCACAGTTTGAAGACCTATGCCCTAGATGAATGATATAGGTATAATAAACCTCTTAACTGATTATTAGAGGAAAATATTGGGTGCAAGGCCCCTACGAAGAGCACTAATTTCCCTAACATAATGTGATTCATTTATGTATCAGTTTATTGATAAAAACTGCAAAAGATGGATGTCCCCAGAGTCTCCAAGGATATAATCCACGGAGTTGTGAATGCATCTGCCCTCTCTCTTTACTTAATATATTTCTTTAAGGGTCAGAGGTCTGATTGCATCACATCCATGCTTGCAGTGAAGTCATACCAGTAAGTTGTTCTTAGCGACATCTCTGGGCTCAGCATCAGTTAGTTTTTGGGACATTTATTGTTATGATACTTTGTTTATCCCGGATTACCTTATTCAAATGATGATGCCCAAGCATTGCCTTATTGCCTTTTGTCTGGCTGTGGGTGTCTTGTTTCAAATTATCTACCCTCCTGTCCTATTCACAGACCTGCCAACTTAAAAAAACATTTCATTGTGCGAGGATGGGGGCGGGACCCTTGAGAGGGCAGGCCCCCATGCTGAGAGCTACCAAAGTGGTGCTTCTGCCCACCAAACTACCACCTCCTTTTTTGTGTGTGTGTGGGTTTTGGTTTTATGGGGTAAAGGGAGGGGAGTAAATTAATTTTACTTACTTTATAATTAGTTGTTAAATACTATTATTTTTTTAATTGAAAATACATTTTAAGTGTGTAATTAATTTTTTTACAGTTTAGTTTTAGCTGTGGGTTGTGGGGATTGTTGGGGTAAAGGGTGGGACATTCATTCATTTTTATGTGTTTTAATTTTTTGGTTCATTTGTTCATTAATAATATTTCTTGAATTGATAATTATGTTCATTATGGAAGTGCATTTTTTAAATTTAGATGTGGGTTGTGAATTGTGCGGTGTTATAGGGTAGAAAGTAAATAAACTAAATGTATGTAATAATTAATATTTTTTTCATAAATAATTTCTAACTAAAAATATTTACTTCTTTGAAAATATTTTTTTTATTTTATTTAATATAATATTTGTAGGTATTTGGGATATGTATTTAACAGTATAATACGTTTCAAAATTTGTAATATTATATAAATTTGTATTTTATTTTCAACCATATTTATATTATTTTGTTTTTTAAATATTTTGTGTTGATATTTTGTTTTTAATTTTGAACTGACTGGAGTGGAAATATTAACTTTTGCTCCTCCGCAATCCAACACTTTCCCTACTGTTGCACTGACTGGAGTGGGAATAGTAGTTTTTCCCCCTCCACTATCCAATACTTTCCCAACTGTTGCAGGAATTGGAGTGTGAATCACAAATTTTACCCCTCTGCTATCTGTCAGGAAAAGCCTAACAGGTAAACAGGTTTGCTTGATTTGTCATCATCCCCATCGCATGTATATAAACCCTGTTGCTGTATATTCTAGTATTGTTCCTTAAATCATGTTGCAACCTTGAACGTAGTAACTCTTGTAGCTACCAATGTACAGTGTCTTACAAATCATGTTATGTACAGCTTAACAGTAATCCTTGTATGGCGCGCTATAGTAATTATGCCCAAAAACGAAATCATGTGAGACTTATCCTTTGGAAACCAAGCCAATCGTTTTCAGGTTCGTATCGGCTTGGTTAGCTTTTCGTTGTCAAGGAAACCAACATGACTCAGCCGAGGTTTCCCGTTATGTTGTCACGCATCAGAACACGCGTCAGAACACGTTTCTAATGACGCTGTACCAACGCCCTGCACATTGGCTATAATTAGCCACGCCTCTCAAACACAGCGCTTGGCTTTTTGTTCCGGTTTCTGGCTTGTCACGTCTCCATAACTTCGAGAGCTCATCGCTGGAATCCTTCATCTGCGTCCTAGAGCCGACTCCAATGTGGGAAAATATTGAGGCAGTGGACATGGAAAGAAACAGCTAAGTGAACGTTATTTGCTTAGTGGTCATGTTCTTTTGTTAATTTTGTAAAGACTCTTAATTTTGCCTCAACTTTCATTGTGAACTTCGCATTTTGTGCAGACTTTGAGAAGTGCTTAGGCAATATTGTATTCTTCACTGAAAAGTGGTTAGGTTAAATCTGTTTAGGAGTACATGTTTAAAATAAATTAGAGCACTTAATATTTTTGTTGGACTTATTTTCTGTGGAACTTATTTTCTAATGGGCTACGAGTTCTCAGCAGTTGACATATATCATTGTTACAGGTGATACCAGTACCACACAAGTGTGCGTGATTACACCTAAGCAATTAATGTTCCTCCTCTCATAGATGTTGTTTTTCTTGCATTCTAGCTGGGTTAAGAAACCATTTGTCCTTATCCTTTTATTCTAAAAAACTTGAGCAAGGAATTCGCACTGATTCAGTGAGAGGTAATTTTAGACAGTATATCAAATTATCTGGTGTAGCTTATGTGGATAGATGTACTTATAATAGTCCTTTTATCCCTAAGGTAAAAGAAGATAACAAGACTTCTCACGTCCTGAATAAGATCTTGGCTGGTCCAGTTTGCGGACGGAGCAATATCTTCTCTTTCTTTGTTCTCTCGGACTAATCCCCTTCCCTCCGGGACACCTGCCAGGGCTCCTGTTCCTCCAGCAGCACTGAGAGGTGTTCCGGTAGGGTTGAGGAACTAGTCACATGATCGGAAAACAGAGCCCAGAGATCCAGGTCCTTAAAGGTATAGTCAGCATCCCGCAGTGTGGATACCGGCAGAAAATAGAGGAGAGGACATGGAGATAGGTAAGGGGGAAATGTTTCTGTGTTCACTTCTTGTTCCATCGTCTCCTGCTGTTGCACCTCGTGACACACAGTTACCCCTACTCCACGCCATTTAACTTTAATGGTGACGTTAATTTTTGCTTCACAAATCTGTAAAGTAATTCCCATAGAGTCGGTGATACAGGAAACTTTATGGATATTCAGCTAGCTAATACTCTGAACATCCCTACGGTTAAAAAAGAAACTCCAGAACCTGTCAGAGCAGTGGGCGGATCAGAATTATCTTCTGGTATGATTCTTCATCAAACCACTCTGTTAACAATGATTTGTGCTGATGGTCATTCAGAACAAATACAATTTGACCTTATTGACACACCGGTGTTCGGAGTCATTTTGGGCATTCCATGGCTTCAATTACATAATCCAAAGATTGATTGGGTAAAATGTACTCTCACTTTACATTCTAAGCATTGTTGCATCACCTTTTACGATGATAAAAAACAACCCATAATACCATCGCATTACACCTCTACTCTAGAAAATCCGACTAACAAAGTGGAGTCGGTCTCTCTACCCAAATACTATCAGGACTTTCAGGATGTTTTTTCTGAACAACAAGCTACTCAGTTACCACCACATCGGTTTTACGACTATAGAATAGATTTGTTGCCTGGTGCGTCAATACCATGTAGCCGGGTGTATGCACTGTCCGAACCCGAGACTCACTATCTAGGGGAATATTTGGATGCTCTCTTATTAAAGGAGTTCATTCGTCCTTCCACTTCTCCGGTCAGTTCTCCTGTCTTCTTTGTTCCAAAGAAAAATCAAGAACTTAGAGCCTGTATAGACTACTGTGCGGTTAATAAGGTCACGGTTAAACATGGATACCCTCTTCAACTCATCCCAGTCTTACTCAATCAAGTACGGAATTCTACTATCTTCACAAAATTATATCTTAGGGGAGCATACCACTTGATTAGAGTCAAGGAGGGTGATGAATTGAAGACGGCGTTCAGGACAAAATTTGGTTTATACGAATACACTGTCATGTCCTTCAGACTCTGCGATGCTCCAGCAGCATTCCAGTTTTTTATTAACGATGTTCTGCAAGTGTTCTTGGACATCTGTTTAATAGTTTACATGGATGATATCCTTATTTTTTCATCTTCCACTGAAGGACATATAGGGTATGTCCAATCTGTTCTGCAACGTCTACCAGAAAATCACCTCTTTGCCAGATTAGAGAAATGTGCCTTTCATACCACCAAGTTTGAGTTCCTAGGGTATGTCATTTCAATCAATGAGATCTCCATGGATCAATCAAAAGTTAAGGTGGTTCTAAGGTGGAAAACTCCACAGTCAGTTAAAGATATCCAGAAGTTTTTGGGGTTCACCAATTTCTATCTGCAATTTTTTCCCCAGTTCTCCAACATTGTTTCTCCCATTACACATCTCTTAAAGAAGGGAGTAAAAGTATTTTGGTATGCAGCAGCTGATGGTGCTTTTCAACAATTGAAGCAAGCCTTTATCACAGTACCCATTTTACATCATCCTGATCCTAGCCAACCATTTTATGTCGAAGCTGATGTATCCCAGATAGCTGCAGGAGGTATCCTTTCTCAACGAGATCCTGAATCCGGTCACATGCACCTAGTAGCATACTTTTCTAAAAAACTTTCGCCAGCTGAACAAAATTACACTGTGGCCCACCGCGAGTTACTGGCTATTAAGCTCGCTTTTCAGGAATGGCGACATTACCTGTTAGGAACACGTCATACGGTCACTATTTACTCTGACCATTGTAATTTACAGTTTTTTCACAATGTGAAGGCATTACCACCATATCAATTACGTTGGCTCTTATTCTTCAATTAATTTGATTTTGTGATCACTTACAGACCCGGAAAAGAACAACAAAAAGCAGACACTTTATCACGATTAAGTTTCCCTTATTCTGAGAATAACACCACCCTAGTCCAATCCATTATTCCAAGTCATAAAGCTATAGCACTTGTTTCCTCTGATGAGTTTCTATCTCAAGTGCAAAAAGCACAGAAAAAAAGAGAAACTTCCTGTTGGTGCAATAGAAAAAGGGTGGTTGGTATATTACAACCATCGACTGTTCCCACACAATCATAGCGTGACAATGTGTTACACTGGAATCATGATTCTGATTTGGCAGGTCATCCTGGTATCAAGCAAACTGTGGATTTTGGTGGCCAACATTAATTGCTGACATTAAAAACTATGTCCAAACTTGTTCTAGTTGTTTACTCTCCAAATCTATGCCCATCCCATCAGCACCATGGCATACATTGAGCATGGATTTTATTACTGATCTACCTAAATCCAATGGTTATTCCACAATTTGGGTAGTAGTGGATTACTTTTAAAAAAATGGTACACTTTATTCCTCTGAAACGTATGCCTTCTGCTAAAAAACTGACTGAATTATTTATTCAACATATAGTCAGAGTTCAGGGTCTCCCTACTGCCAATGTTTCCGATTGAGTCCCTCAATTCATCTCCAAGTTTTGGTGAAGGCTTTTGTTCTTCCATGGGTATAGATGTCCGTTTGTCCTCTGCTTATCTCCCCCAAACAGATGGACAGACGGAGCGCCTGAACCAAACTCTTGAACAGACGTTACGTGGTTTTGTTAGCACCAAAACAACTGAGTGGGACAAAAATCTACCATTAGTGGAACCCAGCCAAATAAAGATTTTTGACTGACTGACTGACTACAGTTAGTGGAATTTGTGTATAACAATTCAGGGCATTCCACTACAGGCATATCTCCGTTTTATTGTTTACTAGGTTACCATCCCCAGATGTTGCCTGTTGTATCTCCTTTGTCCCCGCTGTCCAACAGATCATGTGCATTTACACAACACTCAAACACAGGCTCAACAACATTTGCAACACTACCAAAGACAGGTAAAAAACCAAGCAGATAAATATAGACAAAAGCACCTTCCTAAACCATCAGAGATCAGTTATGGCTTTCAGCAAAAAATCTACGACTCATAGGGCCTCGTAAACTGCATACACACAATTTAGGACCCTTTGCCATTAAAAACATTATTAACCCAGTCAGGGCACAACGTATTCTCCCTCCTGAATACCAATACACCCAGTATTTCATGTGTCGCTGTTACCTCCGTATGCACCCAACACATGACCAGGACCTCCACCTCCTCCTCCTAAGATAAATAGAGAATGGGAATTTGAGGTTGCAAGAATTTTGGATTCAAAACGCTTTTGAGGTGTTTTACACTGTCTTTTAGCGTGGAAAGGGTATTGGGCAGAGGACAATTCCTGGGATCCTGCATCTGCGGTCCATGCTCCACGTCTGATACAACGGTTTCATCAACAATATCCTTCTAAATCTCACCCTATTCCAGGTCTCTTAAGGGGGAGGACTGTCAGGAAAAGCCTCACAGGTAAACAGGTTTGCTTGATTTGTCATCATCCCCATTGCATGTATATAAATCATATTGCTGTATATTCTAGTATTGTTCCTTAAATCATGTTGCAACCTTGAATGTGGTAACTCTTGTAGCTACCAATGCTTAGTGTCTTACAAATCATGTTATGCACAGCTTAACAGTAATCCTTGTATTTGCAGTTGGTGCGCTATAGTAATTATGCCCAGACACAAAATCATGAGCGCCTTAACCTTTGTAAACCAAGCCGATCGTTTTCAGGTTTGTATCACCTTGGAAACCAACATGACTCAGCAGAGGTTTCCCATTCTGTTGTAATGCATCAGAACACGCATCAGAACACATTGCTAATGACGCCGTGCCAGCGCCCTGCACATTGGCTATAAATAGCCACACCTCTCAAACACGGCGCTTGACTTTTTGTTCCGGTTTCTGGCTTGTCACGTCTCCATTAGGGGTGGGCGGAATTTGCGAAATTCACTTTCGCAAATTATCGCGAAAATGTTAAAAATCTCCGCAAACACGCGGAAATATCGCAAACATGCGGAAGTTTTTTTCCCGCCCGTTCGCGGTATTTTCTGCATGGTCGCGGCTCGCCAACTTACCCATGTGGTTGCTCGCGGGCGCGGCCATCTTGTTTTCAGTTGTCTCGCGGTGCATGATCGCGAGAAGAAAGACGTGATCGCGTGACGCATGACGTCACTGCGGGCGTGAACTGTCGCGAGACAGCGCAAATGGCTACCAACAATCCAACATCTCATGGAGAACGCGACCGGATCGGGAAAACTTGTCGGCGAACGCGGGGATTCAGGTAAGGCAATCGCGCGCACGCGAGAATGTATTATTTTACAGCGCGAGCAAGAAACAAATGATCGCTAAGCTGCGGAATGCGGAAATTTTGACATTTTCGCGCTTTCCGCGGAACGCGAAAATGTCAAATTATCGCAATTTCCGCGACTGGAACAAAATTTTAGCCCAGGCCTAGTCTCCATGACTCCGAGTGCTCATCGCTGGAATCCTTCATCTGCGTCCTGCGAGCCGACTCCAATGTGGGAAACAAATATCGAGGCAGTGGACATGGAAACAATCAGCTAAGTGAACGTTATCTGCTTAGCGGTCATGTTCTTTTGCTAATTTTGTAAAGACTCTTGTATTTGCCTCAACTTTCATTTTGAACTGCGCATTTTATGCAGACTTTGAGATCTGCTTAGGCAATATTATATTCTTCACTGAGAGGTGGTTAGGTTAAATCTGTTTAGGAATACATGTTTAAATTAGAACACTTAATATTTTTGTTGGACTTATTTTCTGTGGAACTTATTTTCTGATGGTCTACGAGTTCTGAAGGAGTATTCAGCAGTTGCCATATATCATTATTCCAGATGAGACCAGTACCACAAAATTGCGAGATTACGCTGTCAGGGGACGGATGACAATGAAATGCCTGCGGTGCCATACTCCCCTACGGAAACATCAGCTGATGTACTGTCCCTCCGTATACAGGCAGTGGAGGAGCCCTTTATGCGACACCTCAGCTGTCAACAGGAGGAGCCCAGAGGGGAGTGACCAATGATGCTTCCTTCAACGGGCCTATCGCAAGCAGGCCCAGCCCAAAGAAGAGTCTCGGATGCAGAGGCGAGCACGGAAGTGGACGCAAGGACAGCTGAAGAGACGAGGGAGACGGAGGAGCTGCCGAACCTTGCCTATTCCTGGGAGGAGAAGAGAGATGGTTCCGGAGACGCCATCCCCGACAAGAAGGAGATGCCAGGAGGCCAACGGGACCACGCATCGCCCAGCCACTCTCCAGGAGGAGGGTGGCAAAGCAAGGTATGAGCCAGGCTCCGGGGGCTTGCTGGGCACGGGCAGGGAACGGGGAAGCCTTAGAGGGAGGTCACAGCGAAATACACATGGTGTTGATATCTGGGTGATACTCCCCTCGCACTCCCTTCCCTGAACAAGGAAGCACTATCTTTCCCCTACCTGACAATGGTATTTGTTGTTGTTTTTTTCATGGTTTCCCAAATCTCCGGGCTACGCAAGAGCCAGTACGTCGCCTAAGGAGGATCCCCGAGGAACCGGGAGGCCCTAACACAGCGGAGGACCCGTAACAACGTACTTATTTTGGTTGTGTAAAAACAAATAAAGAAATGACCCAAACTGTTAATCTGGTCTTCCTAGCATTTTTCACCCCCCTCTCAAGTGCTATCACGTTGGGCCCCTGACATACGCCTAAGCAATTAATGTTTCTCCTCTCATAGATGTTGCTTTTTTTGCATTCTAGCTGGGTTAAGAAACCATTTGTCCTTATCCTTTTATTCTAGAGACCTTGAGCAAGGTATTTGTGCCGATTCAGTTAAAGGTAATTTTAGACAGTATATCGAATTATCTGTTGTAGCTTATGTGGATAGATGTACTTATAACAGTCCTTTTTTTCCTAAGGTAAAAGAAGATAATAAGACTTCTCACGTTCTGAATAAGATCTTGGCTGGTCCAGTTTGCAGATGGAGCAATGTCATCTCTTTCTTTGTTCTCTCAGTCCAATTTCCTTCACCCGGGACACCTGCCAGGCCTCCTTTTCCTCTAGCAGCACTGAGAGGTGTTCCGATAGGGTTGAGGGACTAGTCATCGCCCCTGCAGATGCTCCTGGTTTTCAGGGGAGTGCTTGGCCTCTCATCTTACACTATCTAACACTTTCCTTACTGTTGCACTCATTGGAGTGGGAATATACATTTTTACCCCTCTGCTATCCAACACTTGCCCTACTGTTGCACTTACTGGAGTGGGAATAGTAAATTGTATCCCTCCGCTATCTAACACTTTCCCTACGGTTGCACTCACTGGAGTGGGTATCGTAATTTTTACCCCTACGCTATCCAACACATTCCCTACTGTTGCACTGACTGGAGTGGGAAATTTAAGTTTAAATATTTTTAAATAGTTTAATGATTTAATTTATAATAAAAAAAATAGATTTTATGTTATTTGTATATGTAGAAATATTTATTTGTGACATTTTATATATTTTTAAAATTATAAAATAAATTAAACTTAATAGTTTATTGATTGTTTGAAAGTAAATATACATATGTATATACATTTATTTTGTACAACTATATTTATGACAACAATATTTTTGTCTGGATATTTTTGTACTTGCCATTTTAAATATAGGATGTTGATATTTTTGATATTGATATTTATAACTCAATATTGTGGTATGGGGATATTTTAGGTGTCGATATTCTGTCAGTGAACCTTTCAGTTGTGGATCAAAAACTAATTTTATATTTTGTAAACAGTGCCCTGCATTAGGCAAGGAATGTTTCAAATATGGTATTGTGAATCACTTTGTGAAAGTATGTAGAAATATGAGAAATACAAAAGTCAAAGTAAAATCTGTAATGGAGGAAGAATCAGATCAACTAGGAAGTGATAACAGAAATATGGTGCTGTGTGTGAAACTTCACAAGAAAGATATACCCTTTTGCTAGGATCCTACTGAGAAATGTATTGTTAATGGAATAAAAATTCCTTTGTTGACTGATTCATGTTTCAAAATTACTAATATTTAAAAAACAAATGTTGTTGGAAAATGATCACATCCAGGAACTTTTACCCCAAGATGTTAATCTATGTAGCTAAAATGAAGTCAAGATTGATCTTGAAGGATTTTTTGAAACATCTATTTAATTGAAGGATCGCATGGTGGTGGATAAAGTTTATATAACAGTTGTTGGCCAGACATTTTAGGATGGCACCATCAAGGGTATTTGGGGCTTCAATTGCATACAGAAGGTTATCCTCAAGTATTGAGTGTAAGTGAAGTTTATGATGTTAATGTGTCTGTCATGTGTATGGATGACGTTTTAGAGTGTTACAAAGATATCTTTACAAGAAAATTAGGGACAGTAAGCAATTTTTATCATCAAATAAAACTAATAGAAGGGACACTACAAGTCAAACATAAATTACGTAGTATTCCATTGGGCATTAGGAAAGAGTTAACTGAGTTGCTGAAGGAATAATGTCAAGATGGAGTTATCGAACCGACGGATTATTCACTTTGGTTATCTCTTATTTTTATCACTCTCAAGAAAAACAATGAACTACGCATGTGCATCGACTGAAGGTCTTTAAATAAGGCAGCCTGGGTTGATGGGCATCCCCTGCCCAAGATTGATGAGTTAATGGTATCATTGTCTGGTGCTTCTATGCTCTCCAAATTAGAAATGCGATCAGCATATCATCAGCTGCTTCTAAGAAAGGAATCCAAACACTTAAGGGCTTTTGTCACTCCAGATGGTGTTTTCCAGTTTTGTAGAGTGCCTTTTGGGTTGGCATCTATGGCTGCCACTTTCCAGAGAGTTATTGAAGATGTGCTGTGTGGCATTCCTGGGGTTTCCATTTTTCAAGATGATGTACTAGTTCATGATAACGACACGTGAACAGACTAAATAAAGTTTTAAAAGCTATGACTAGTAGAGTTTTGACACTGAGAAAGGAAAAATGTGTTTTTGGAGCTAAAGTGATTGAATACTTGTGGAATTTCGTGTCTTGCAAGGGGATTTCAGATATTGTTGATGTAGCCAAATCCAAAGATCATGATGAACTACGAGTTTTCATGGGCATGTGTGAGTTCTACGCAGAGTTTATTCAAAATGTTGCACCGATGCAGAAACTCTGTTAATGTTATTAAAGAAAAGCTCAAAATTTCTCTGGGGTTTGGAGCATCAAAATGCTTTCAAGATTATTAAGAAGAAAATTAATGATGCTACTTTGAGTCCTTTTCTACCAGGTGAAAAGATGTGCATTACAGTAGATGCTAGCAATGTTGGGGTTGGCACAGTATTAACTCAGGAGAATGCGGGCAAAGAGAATATTATTGTATTTGCATCACGTACATTGAATTCTCAAGAAATAAATGTACTTTGTTATTGAACGTGAAATGTTAGCGTGTAAAATGGCTGGAGAAAAATGTAAATGCTATGTTTGGGGAACTCAGAGTATCATCAGAACAGACCACAAGTCAATGATTGCGATTTTAAATGGTAAAGCCACAGACAGATTAGTGAGTCTCAGTTCAAAACTTTTGAACATCATTTTGAGGTGATACACACTCCTGGAGGGAGGAAGAAGCAAGAAGATTGTCTTTCATGTTTGCCAGTTTCATAGAACTCTGATACTTTTGATCAAATTGGGAAGGAAGAAGAGGATGCAGAATGTTTGGTGGAAATTATGTGTTGGTCTGATGTGTGCCTGAGCAAAAATTGAGGTATGTTCTGGAGGAAGATAGCATTTTGAAGGAAGTCAAGCGTTATGTGACATGTGGTCGGCCTAGGGAAAAGAATTTGACTTTGGGTTTACAAAAATTTGGACGACTCAAGATGAGTTGTCTGTGGAGGGTGATTTTCTTTTCCGGTCTGAAAAACTTGTGCCACAGTCCAATGTTAGGAAAAAAATTCTAACTCTCAGTCATGTGGGATATTTAGGCATGACTTCTAACAAGAAAAGGCTATGGATTTTGTACTGTGGCCAGGTATGGACAGGGATGTTGAAGAATGGGTATCCAAATGCACAAATTGTCAGTTTTTTTTTGTTTTGTTTAAATTTGTATATTGGGATTTAGCATTTCAGGTTACAAGTTGACATAATACCGTTATAATATATTGACATGCGTCTGCAGGCATTTGAAAGATAACTGTGGAGAATAGAATTTACAACATTACCGCATACCAAACACATTAGACAAGGCACAGTAAAATATTCTGGGAGGTACCCTCTTGCCTAACTCTCTTTCTGCATTAGTATTCTTTCTAGAACCTGGCTGGCTTAGATTTCCATGAGCGTGGATTGATGTTTTATCCCCACATTTACCTTTTTGTGCGATCACATATAATATTTTATGAATGCGTTCCCGTTTGAAATTCATCGGTTTCGGAACTGCCGATGAAGAAGAAGAACTACTAACTTTGGGGGTGAACTGGGGAGGATGTTGGGGAGCTGCTGGAATGTATATCTGTGAAAACAATTGTGTGACTGGTTGTGGTTTCATTTCACGGTGTGGTGAGGTGCGTGTGGGGAAGGCTGTGGCAGACCATCTCGACGTAGTTTATGGGATCACCTGGTGTGGCCCTGACATATTGCTGGCCTTAGGTGTCTGGGCTCTCCCTTGTACTGTCTACTGTTGGTCACATGGGGGATAGGAGTGGAGTCTGAGATTGAGAGGCTACAGGTGATTCCGCTTGCGCTGTTTCATGCGTGAATTGGTATAATAATTGTGCCCACTCCAGAGATGTGGGATGTTTACGTATTCCCTTCACTTACTCATCCATCAGTGCCTCTTCTTCTACCACACTCCATTTTTTCATGGCGCCTACCCAGGTTGTTTCGGAGGTCCCGCCGGAGCCCGCCAATGCATGGCTATTCCCCTTTTGCTAAGAGAATGGCTAGGGATGCAAAGCGGCTCTGCACCTTTTCGGTCTTCCGTCTGCGGAAGATTCTGAGGGCACATGCTTCCCATGTGGACATGGTCATAATGTTGCTCGTCACTCGGAGTGTCCGGTGTACTTTGTCCCAGAACTGTTGGATAGTGGGGCAATCCCAATGCACAAATTGTCAGCTTAATGACAAAGGACTTACTACAAGAGTGCAACCTATGACTGTCATTGATTCACTCAAAAGTGTCTGGGACAGAGTAGCTATTGACTTTATAGGAACATTTTACTATTTGTCAGCCCAACAAAAGTATGTCATTATTTTAGTAGACTACGTCTCGAAATGGTTGGAGGTTAGACACATAAGGGAAACCCACACAAAAAGTGTGTTATTTTTCCTGGGGAAGGGTTCTCTGAAGAACTTATGTCAGACAACAGAGTGCAGTTTATTTCCAAAGAAATGCTAGAATTTCTTAATGGAGCAGGCATTAAACACAAACGTTGTAGTCTATAACACCCTCAGGTGAATGGTCTTGTAGAACAAATTAATAGAATGGTAATTGGGTGTGTATGTGGAGCAATCCTTGGGGGGTTGTGATGAAGAGGATGCTGTTAGAGCCATGGTTTGAGCACATCGCAATACTCTTAACAAAAAAACTGACATCACCCCTTTTTGTGCTTTTGGGGGAAGAAAACCGCTTGACTTTCTTAAACCAGCCTTGTTGTCCAGATCTGGTGTTTTGGTAGATAGCGTTTTGCAGGTAGTTATGGGAGAAGGGTGATTCAAAATGATGCAGCTTCCCAGAGAAGTGAGAGTATGGCCAGATTTGACTCCATCAACTATGCAAAAAAATTGCAGATTAACAGAGGTGATTGGGCAAGGGTGAAGTTACCCAAGGCCATTCTGAGGAAAGGGGAGTTGAGGTGCAGTCAACCTCATAAAATACAGGAGGTTATTGAAAACTCAAGAGCTGTGAAATTAGAAAATGGTCAATGGTGGAATTGTAGTCGCATAACGAAGGTTAGCAGGTAATGTGCTGAGATGCAATTCGGGCAGAAATTCCATGAGTCTCAGCGGTCTTAGAAGGATGTTAGAAGTGAAACGTCTGTGGGTGCTGGTTTGACTGGGTTCAGACAATACAGACCTCACAGACTCAAGATCATGCCAGCTAAATTCTGGAATTATGAGATGTACTCATTGCTCTATTAAAGGGAAATCGAATATACTTGTGACAACACGGGTTGTGTGAAATGCATAACGTAATTAAATGTTACCAGGGTCACAATGAATCAATTCTTGATTAAGCGATTTTCCCTCAGAAAGTAGGAATAACTTTCCTGTTTTTCTCTCTTTTTCCCAATTTCCTTTTTTTTTAAATAATTTTATTTCAATGTATACTGACAGTGAGTAATATTGTTGTGGTGTTATTACACTACTTGTCATTGAATTATATGTACAATTTTTATTGTATTTTTTAAAAAGTAAATTATTTTTTTTGTGTATTCTGAATAATTGTTATACAATTGTGTTAATGGATGTGTACAACTGCTCGCTTTATGTGAGACTTATGTGATTAATTTTAATAAACTAATGATCTAGTTATTTGTTTGTTTACTTCGTTGATGCCGGTTTTCACCCTGCTGCTAAATTTTTTTTTTAAATAAGTAAAGGTTTGTGTGTTTATATGATTGTGGGTATATACAGATCCAAGGGAGATCCTTCTTTTCGACTACGGTCTTGCTTGGCACCCCTCTTCCTTGGTATAGGGGTCCCTCTCTCTTTGTTTGAGGCTCATTGCTGTACATACATAGTAACTTTTTGGAATCAGCAGATTCATTTTGTTATGGTAACGTGATTTTTGCGGTTTCATTTTTAGGAATATTGTATTTGTTTTCTTATTGTTATCTATTCACCTTGTAAAAAGGTTCTTTGGTTGCAAGGGGGGGAAATGTGTTGTGTCATGCTCACGAGCACTCTTGCTGTTGGAACGTTCTGGGCGTTCATTAGCAGTACTCGAACCAATGGTCTTGGGTGACAGTTGGGATTAGTCAGAGTAAGAGACTTGGAGGAGGCTGATGTTCATTGTCTCCTGCACTTGTGGGATTCTCACAAGCTTCCCAATAAACTTACCTTTGGAAGATTCACCTGCCTGCAGTGCCTTTCATCCAGTTTTTCACCTTGGGACCAGGTGAGGGGTGAAGAGGTGAGGCCTTGGGCTGGTTTTGCAAAAGAGATATGCAGTGCACACGCATATAACCTTTAAAATCCAATTTCACCCCTGTGTATAACGTTTATGGGGCCTAATTGGACAGACTGAAGGGGAGGGGACACAGCAGAACATACTCTGAGCACTGGAGGAGGAAACAAGGAGCATAGGACTTGTGAGGCAAAATGGAGAATACACTGTTTACACTGGCCTTGTCAATAACCTGCTCCTGGGCCAAATCAGTGCCAATGACTGTTCGTGGAGCCGTAAACGCTTTATATCACCAATGGACACTAAGATGTGGGAAGTACTTTGGCTGCCTCCTATAAGAGACTGTCACAAACTGTCTCTCAAGAGCTTGAACAAATAAATGGCTGTCACCATAGGAAAATAATTGTATTATTATCTTCATCCTTTTTCTTTCTTGTCACAGTCCCAGGGCCAGACTGGCTGTTGTGGGCACTGGGCTTTTTCCTGGTGGGCCGCCAGGGTGGGGGCTGGTTTTGGACCCCAGGGGGGCCTTTTTTGTTACCATGGGCCGGTTTTGCAGCAATATCGACCCCGTAACGAAAGCGGCAGCGGTGAGACAGGAGTGGTTCTTTACACTGGCACCCGCACCACCACCTCTCTCGCCCCACCGGGGGCCGGCAGAGCTGATTGCCATGGCTGGTTTTGGTTCCTAGTCCGGGCCTGCACAGTCCTTACGAATATGAATTCTAAACAAACAGGGTACAAATTTCGCCTATACAAGTAATGCTAAAATGAGCCCCTACCAATATGGCTGTTCATGATCACTTTCTGTTGCGCAACCAATGAAACTGGAGCGAAATAAAATCACTTAATATTTTTCCTCTGTAAAACGTGTCAGATACACATATATTGAATACGTTTTATTTCTTACTTGCATATTGTGTATTACAAAGCATTTAAAAACGGATAGGCCTCCACTAGCAGCCTTCCTCTGTGCCCCATGTGATGTCTGGATCTGTCGTGGGTAGATCAAGTGCACCAGTCATTGTATTTGTGGCAGTTCTCCATTCTGAGGTTATTTACTCCGGCACCAACATCGCCAGAGGTTAAAGATTCTGTGCAAAACAAGTCACTCTCCAGCGCATCATTCCTCTTGGGACCCTGGGAATTAATCTAGCCTCTCTAAATCTGCTTGACACATTTTTACCTATCTATATTCATCATGAAACAAAAACATATCTAAGGTTCTGTGATCTGGGATCTCATCTCTAGTTAAAAATGCTTCTGTTTGCCTCAGCTCTCAAACTTTTCACCATAGTACTCGCTCCGCTGGTTGGCATTTTACAAACTCAGGGGTTAAAGGTATTCCTTACCTTGATGACTGGTTAATGTGTGCTTCATATGTTCATAAGTGTATGGAAGCAGTTAATCATGTCTGCAAGACTCCAACGAAGCACAGATTCCTGTTGAACAATTCAAAGTCTCATTTTCTACCAGTGCAGAGTCTCTTCGTAGGAGTCCTGTTCATGACAGATCTGGTTTATATTTTTCTTCCTCCTGTGAGACCAGAAAAGCTGATGTCACATCCAAGGTCCCTTCTCCTAGGTCACAAGGCTCCAAGTGAGTCCAAGGGGGCGTGTCTGCTACCCTGCTGCTAGTGAGGTGTGCTCACCTGCACCTTCTTCTGCCTAGTCAACCATCTTCTGTCACATTGGGATCCGAAATCAAAGGATTATGAAAATATGGTTCCAGTCTCCCAGACAGATCACAAATGCTACAAAGGTATCCCTTTGTCTCCACCTGAGCTCTAGTAGTAACAATGGATGCCAGTCACAGCAGGAGGGGAGCCATGCTGGGGGAACTGGCAGCCCAGGGTCTTTGGTCGATCAAGGAATAGGAAACCTGTTACAACTGGGTGGAGGTAGCTGTGTATCCAAAGCCCTGTTGTTATTTGCTCTTCTTTTTTCAGAATCAGGCGGTTCAGGTTAGGACAGACCGTCAAGAGCATAAATAAAAAACTCGGGAATTTCCAGGATCCTAAAGCTATCCCATCTAACTGAACAGATAGAGTTATGGCAGGTAGACAATCTTCTTTGTCTAGTGGCAGTCTATCTCCTTGGGACAAAGAATGACCTTGCGGACAGGGTGAGCTGTGTTTTCCCTTACTCTTCAACCATGTGTCTGTGTCTTTGTCTGCTTCTGGAAATTCAGAGGAGGCGTGGGACACTATATGTGGATCTTTTTGAGTCCACAAGATCAGGGCTGAGGGAGTGGAGATTCTGTTGAAAATCCAAATCTGGTGTTGCAAAGCTTGATTCCTTCTTTTACATCAGTGGTCAATACATTCTCCCTGCATATTAACAATATTTCTTTCACCCCCGATATTACTTTGTCTGTTGGAGTGGAATCTTTGGAATCTGCCCGTGAGGGTTTGAAAAAGAAAAGCATAGGCTAGAATTCTTGTTCTAGAATTCAGCTGAGGTGGGCTGATCCATCAAAAATTCTAGAACACAAAGTACTTTGAAATTGGGGCACATTTTTACAAAAGCTAGCCACGACCAAACCTGTTTGCTTTGCCAGTGCTTGTTTTCCTTTGGGATCCTTTCAATGTTTTAGAATTAAGCAGATTGGCTATTTGCACAGCGCAGAATAAGTGTATTGCTTATAGACACTTACATGAGTTCAGTGTATGATTCAGTGGCATAGAGCGCTTGATTGAGGACCAAGCCCTCTGTGGATCTGCATAGATCTCCAGACCTAGGGTGACCAGATCATTCCTTGTAGGCTCAACAACATGCACCCTGTCATGAGATTTTCCTTCCCTGATCACTCCTATCAGGCTCGGTAGCACAGCTGTTTCAGCTGAAATTGAAAAGACAATGTAGTTAGCTGTTACATTACATGCCATGGCGACAAGCATGGTGGTAGGCAGTTGTGAATTGGGCACTCTTTGGAGTGGGAAATAAAAGGTTAAAGTCATGTTCACTTAATCTATGGTCTCTCTTCTGGACTCTGCCAATTTAGGTGATAATTACAAGGATAGTCTTCTGCGAATATAAGTTGCGGCGGGCATGGGTCGCGGGTGGAGGGACAGGTGCAGGGGAGCACTGGTGGGGGTCGCACAAGGGGGCCGCGATTGCGGAAGGGGGCATAATTTAAAAACTAACCTCTAGGCCGGGTACTGCATCTCTGCTCCTGCTCTACTGTTTCCGACTCCAGGAACAGGAAGCAGGCAGCCAGGCTCCATCCTCTAATCCAATCACAACCCTGCACTGCAGCGTTGTGATTGGTCTGAGCACGAGGGGTGGGCATGTTCTCCATGCAGGCTGTAATACAGCCTGCATGGAGTATGGGGAAAGTGCACATGACTGGTTTGGGTAGCGCCTCACCTGCCCTGCTCTGTTAGCAGAGCAACCCCACCTGCCCGCCTGCCCGCAAAGGAAACATAAAATGGTAATAACTGAAAGTTAATATCATTTTATGTTTTTGTCTCTCGCACTGCGGGAAAGCAGTGGGGCGATGCTCCTCCGCCATAGCAGAGGAGCTGTCACTAGCGAGTAGGTCACCAGCCTAGGGGGCACATTCCTAACCCGGCACCTCAAAAAAATACTCTTGTTCTCTCTCCTCCATGGACATGTGCTCTCTCTCTTCCACAGACACACCCTCGCTCTCCTCCATGGACACACACTCTCTCTCCTCCATGGACACGCGCTCTTTCTCTTCCATAGACACACCCTCTCTCTCTTCCACAGACACACCCTCTCTCTCTTCCACAGACACATGCTCTCTCTCCTCCACAGACACGCGCTCTCTCTCTCCTCCACAGACACATGATCTCTCTCCTCCACAGACACATGCTCTCTCTCCTCCACAGACACGCACTCTCTCTCTCCTCCACAGACACGCGCTCTCTCTCCTCCACAGACACGTACTTTCTCTCCTCCACAGACACGCACTTTCTCTCTTCCACAGACACACGCGCTCTCTCTCCTCCACAGACACACGCGCTCTCTCTCCTCCACAGACTCACACTCTCTCTCCTCCATTGACAGGCGCTCTCTCATATATATTCTCACAGTGCTAAGTTTTTTCAGACAAACACACATTCAACTTCAACACCTACACACACACTCTTTCTCTCCCCGCTCACTGGTTCTCTCTCTCGCTCCCCGAATAAGTCAACGGAAGCCAGAGAGGTAACTCTCAGCACCACATTTAGTCTGATTCAAACTAGAGTCTACAAGGCGGAAAACTAGCTCTGAGCCAAACAACGGGCCGCGCATGCACTTTATGACTTTATAATGTGCAATTTTTAGAGATGCACCATTAACTGTTCGTGATAGCCTGCAGTAAATATAATGCGATGTCAATAATGATGCTTTCCTGCAGTCGATACACAGATTATATTGAACTGTGAAGCTATCTGTTTCTTTCAGTTAATTATCTATTTTAGACCGGGTTTATTCTTGTCATTATGCCGTAAAATAATGTGATTCGGCTATGTGTAATGAGTTTGATTTTACTGTTAACATTTTTCAAGTAAAGGATGAAAAAAACAATTTCAGGAGTGTACTTGTTCAAATTATTCATTGCCTTTCACCTACAATTCCCGATACCGAAACGAAAGTTTTGTCAATTTAGGAAAATGCTACATGATGGGTTTGGGTCAATGGCTTTAATCAATTTTGGATCGACCTAAAGATTGACATGATACAGATGACCCCTAGATTTCAAGAGGTCCTCTGACGTATGTGACACCTTCAACCATCGCTGACATTTTAGACTATCTCACTTGGTGGGCTGGCTTTTTGGAGCCTAGACTGAAGTGTGCTGCCGGCTAAAAACTAAAGCTGGCTGAATGCCACACATGACAAAGACCATTCCTCTCAGACACATAACATATATTGAAAAGCATTTGATTTTACTTCCCTAAGAAGCCAGAGAAGGTTCCTTTTCAGATCCTGCTGCTCCTTTTTTAATTGCATTAATAGTGAATGATAGATTATTGGTCACTATTAATTTGATAAAAAATCAGCAGAAAAGGAGGCTATAACCTGACCAGCCACGGCCGCTGCAGATAAGAGCAGTGGGTCCGGCTGGGGGGGGCGGGGGGGGGGAACAGCAGGGGGGGGAATTCTAGAGATGACCACAAGGGAAAATTAAATAAATAATTAATTTCCCCTCATGGTCGTCTCTTGAAATCCCCCTCAGCCGGCCCCACCGCATCACCGTGCTTACCTGCAGCGGCCACGGTTGAGCCTGGCACTGGTAAAGCGAGACACCCCTCTGTTCTTGGCACTGATTTTTCCACATCTGAGTCCAGGGGTCGCAAAGGCAGTGCCTGGGGTTGCAAAAAGCAAGCCAGTGGAGGCATCTGCGACCCTTGCGTACCCATAAATGACATTCATGCATTAAAAACCCATATTTGAAACGAGGTGGATGCATTCACACAGAGAAAGAAAGGACATAAATATGAAGCTCTAACGTTTCCCAATTCCATGTATGATTATCTCCTGTTGGTTTATTCTTTGCAGTACACTCTGGTACTCCTATTTTATTTATGAAGTTTAATTTGGGAGTGTCATATAGCATGAACTAAACCCAATTGGTGTCAGAATGCTTTACTTAGGACCAGCTACATTACTTAAGCATTTTGTTTTGTTACATTACATTTTACGAGGACAGGTTTCAAGTTGCAGGTTACAAGCAGGCAAAAACAATTTTATTGATGTATTTTATATGTTGGGCTGATAAGTTATACGGGGCCCCACAGCGCAGCGCAGCGCAGCGAGGAGATACACAGACACTAGCCTCAGTCTGCGGGCCGGCAGTCATGAGCGACCTCTGCCCGTTTATTTATGCTTTCTGGCCACTCCTGGTCAGAGAGTGCTACAATGTGTGGTGGCCCTTCCAGGCCAAGGGGTAACGGGGTATTCAATCTGCAGCAACTAGACTGCTACATCCCTTCCCAAGTTAACCTTCAAAACAACCATAAAAAATTAACACATAAAGTCTTTGAGTCTTTGGCTTGGCTTGGGATTGGGTCTGAGGTGGTGTCATGATGGCTTACTACGCTCACTCTCCATAGCACCATTCGGCTGTCCTGGATGGATGGATACATTTGCCTCAGCACCAGCGGTCCTAAGAGAGGACAGTTTGGACACAGGCGAGCCGTGCTCTTGGCAGACGACACTATCCTCGGACATGTCATCGGACACGGTCACCGGGCTCGCCATCACATTGGCGACATTAGGGCTCGTTGCTTTCTTAAACCAGGATATATTCCGGGTGATTGTCTAGTTACCTCGTTGAGCTGTGATGGCTGTGCCATTAGTCAATACTACATTCCGTTAACCAGGTTCATAGTTTGTGCGAAACTTTCGTCCGCCACGCTGGGTTCGGACCAGGACAAAACTCCCTGGAGCTATGACTCGGGTCTTGGCTTTCCTCCTCCTACTGGCTCGGTTGTTGTTCACAGTTCGTCGAACCTGGGTACCAGCAGGATCATAAGGCTCTGGAGTCCAGCTTGCTGCGGGAATGACATCTCAACGCGGTCCGGCTAACATCAGAGACCAGGGGGATCTCTGTGTTGTAGAGTGTGGGGTGCTCCGATAGTCCCGTAGGAATCTATGAACAGCAGGCTCAGACTCGGATTGTTCCGACACGACAATTCAGATGGTTTTTGATCAGTGTTTGCATAAAATATTCTACCTCTCCGTTGGCTTGTGGCCATTGAGGAGTGACGTGATGATGGTGTACTCCGAGTGAATTGAGTATGTTTTTAAAATCAGCTCCATGAAATGGGGGTCCGTTATCGGTCTTGATTTCTTTGGGTAGTCTGAATAATGCCAACGTTTTTTCCAGAACAGGCTGTAGATGCATGAAAGCAGTAGATGTGATTAATTCCACAATGGGATACTTAGTGTAGCTATCAATCAATACTGCAGTTACCCGTCCGTCCAGAAAACTTCCAAAGTCGAGGCTCACTTGCGACCAGGGAGCCATTGCAGGTTTACCGGTGATTACAGGAGCGGGGTGTTCTTGACCACTGGTTAATTGGCAAGGCCAGCAATTTCTCACCACAATGTCTACAGCCGCTTCTAGTCTGGGGAACCACACCTTTTCTCTCATCCGTGATTTCATTCTGGTGGCTCCTTGGGGCCCCTCAAGAGCAAGGATTGTGACTCGTTCTTGGAGACTTATGGGGACGACAATCCGAGACCCTCTTAGCACCACGCCTTCATTGGCGGTGCTTAGCTCATCACGCACCTGCCAGAGTTTTCTATGGCGGTCTCGGTCGGCTTCATGCAAGCCATTGGCATCGTGAAGGAAATTGCTCCAGGATCAGTACCTTCATGAGCACAGGGTCTGTGCTGGTTTGTTCTTTGATCTCGTCCATGGTCTGAGCACGCGGGCATGCTCATTGCGAAATTATGTCAATGTATTCTTTCGTCTTCTGTTCTCATTCTCCTTCCTCTCAGGTCGTCTGGGGGCTGGTACCGTGATAAAAAGTCTGCGGGATTCTTTGCCCCGGGTCGGTATCCCACCTCCATCTGGTACTGCTGTAATTGAATCGCCCAGCGTTCAATTCTTGGCAGTGGATGGGGCACGGTCCCCTTGAACAGCAGAACTAAGGGTTGGTCCGTCACAACTCTGAAGGGATGTCCACTTACGTACAGGTGGAAGTGGTTGCAGGCCCACTTGATTGCAAGCCCTTCTCTCTCAATCTGGGACTAGCGTGCCTCCGTTGGTGTGTAGGGCCTTGCTTGCAAATGCCAGTGGAGCCCACCTTCCTGGCTCTGTTTCTTGGGTCAGGAGCACTCCCAGCCCTATGGGACTGGCATCCACCAGGAGTTCAGTCATTCGAGTCGTGTCAAAATATGCAATAGTTGTCTTCCCCAACAGCGCCGTCTTGATCTTCTGGAATGCTTGTTCCTCTTCTTGGCCCAATTTCCAACTGGCATCCTTCTTCGTCAGAGCTCTCAGGGGTTCTGCCACCATGGCCAGGTTGGGTATGAGCCCCCCGCAGTAGGTGGCCATTCCGAGAAAGCTGCGGATCTCAGAGGCTGTCATGGGGGCAGGCACCTGTTGAATGGCGTGTGTACCTTGACCACGTCTTGGTTGAATACGTATCTGCAAAATTCTATGGACGTTTGGAGAAATGAACATTTTTCTCTATGGAGGGTGACTTCATGGTCTGCAAGGCATTAGAGGGTTGCCTTGAGGTGGCGGTGGTGTTCCTCAGTGGTGGCGGAGTGTATCAATATATCATCACTCACGTTGAGTACTCCTGGGAGACTTGACAATAGCTCACGGGCTGTGTTTTTGAGTATTTCCGCTGCCGAGGAGATTCCAAAATTCAGCCTCTTATATCGGCACAGGCCGATGTGGGTTGAAAAGTTTGTGATGTATCTACTCTCCTCCGCTAGCCTCAACTGATGGTACCCCTCATTGAGGTCCAGATTCGAGAACCAACAGGATCCATTTAGATCTGCCAGGATGTCATCGACCGTTGGGGTCAAGTGTCTTTCTTTTTTGATCGCTTGCTTGGGCAAACGCATGTCAATGCATAGCCTGATCTTCCCCGGCTGTTTAGGCTTTTCCGCTATCACCATGGGAGTTGGACCAGTGACCTTTTCTATGATTCCTTGACGTTCAAGGTCTAGAAGTTCTTGTTCGACGAGGAGCCTAAGATAAAATGGTATTAGTCGGCACCCTAGTCCGCTGAACAGTTGCAGAAACATGTCCAGGATATCCTCTGTCTGTAGGGTCTTGACTGCGTTGGCGAAGGTGATTAACCCCAGATCATCGGCTGTGTGACTCCCTACTAGGATGTCAGCCTCCCGGTCAACTTCGTGGAACGTTGTGGTGATTTCATGGTTTTTTGATTTCACTGGCACTACCATCTTGCTTTTGAGGGGTAGAGGTGTTTGACTGCCATAGGTGAGTATTCTCACGTGTGATGGAACTAGCATGGGTCTTGTGTTAAGGCGTTTGTACTGCTGACACCCCTTCACATATTTAGAGTACAAGTTCAAGGAAGAGCTTTCCCATTATGCATTCAGAACTATAAGATGCCAACATGTCAAAACTACCAATAGTACCAAACAAACCTTGACTGGATGACCTAATCACGAATGGAATCCTGAAACAAACTGAAACACCTTGCTGCTAGATGCCTTGCAGAGCTTCTTTTAATGCCTACCAAATTACTGACGCCCTTGAACTACAAACACTATTACCATAAAACATGATCAATCTTTGATAATTCTTTGCTCCAGATGCTTTTGCCAATAATCTGGAGTTTCAGTTTGAACACAAGCCTGCTAAAAAGCAGTGTAAGGAAATGCCTTTTTTCACAAGGTCACCCCGAAAGTTTTGGATTGATTCTGCTAGACTCTGACAGAGACCTGCTAACCAGACCTCAGTGCCAGTTCTCTGACCCTTAGAAGTATATGTTTGATTGACTTATGCCCCATTGGTATGATTTTACTTACTTGTAAGTCCCTAGTACATGATATCGGGGGCACCCAGGACCTGTAAGTTGGTGCCCTGCGAGGTATGTAGCACTTATTGTGCCTTGCTGGGTGTGACAACGTGAAAAACAGGTCTCACAGCCTGCCACTGCAGGCTGGCAGAGCAGTTTTAAACTGCTAACTCAACTTTGCCATTTAAACTAATGGAAACATCCAAGCTTCCATTTCTAATGTACATGTCACCCCTTCAGCTGGCCCAATGATTCCTAAGGATGTTGTATTATGAAAAGTATGAAAAGTAGGACAATTATTTTTTGTATGGCCTAATGGTAGAACAACCAAATGTCGCTTTTACTGCAGAAATAGTGAGTACAGGTTTACACCCTGACCACTCAGTTGTGCTAATTCTGAATGGGACTACCACAGTTGGTACTTCAAGGTATCAAAATAATTGAAATATTAAACCTGACTTGATGCCAAGTCGAATGTAATGTAACTTTGGATTCAATGCAACCTTTAGAAGGTTGCCACTTTGTTGCCCAAGTTTTACAGTGGCCATTTGCAGATGTTTCTGCCTTCTGCCCTCCTGGAGAGATGTGTGAATGATCCCCAGCAGCATGAACAATAGAGGCCTGCCATTTAATAGAGGTGTTACCTCTTCCTGGCAGAAAGTCACAGAGAGTGTGAGCTAAAAAGATGACCTTTAAAGGGGAAGCAGCCTTTGAAGTGTGGTGGACACATAAGAGGGACTGCTCTTTTGTTCGGGTAGACAGGTTGATCTCAGGGACAGATAGGGGAGACCAGTTGCCAAAGCATTTTTTCTGTGGGCATGTGGCCCTCAGGTAGCCACATCTCTAAGACGGGCATCCAGGCGCTACATACCAAGAGAGTGGTTCTGTCATCTTGGTAGTAGGCAGAAGAGTGCACTCCAGGATAGGTAGATGCCACACATTGCAGGAATTCGTTTTCAGGTGAGAAAGGTACTAGTAGCTCATTGGCTAGTAACTGCTGCATCACCCGAGTACACTTTTCTAGCCATAAATGTTTACCCGTGGCATCCAAACCTCTGTTCACATCTAGACTAAAGATAAGCTGGAAGAAGAACTGCCCTGCTGTTCCCTGGACCTGGCAAGAGAGGCTGCACCAACCGTAGACTTTACCTGCTGATCCTTGGGCTAGCAAAGAGAAGATCGTCTCTGTGGTGCCTGGCTCATGGAAACATCACTCACAAGTCTTATACAGAAGAGTTTAACTCATAGAGTAATTTGGCTGACTTTCTGTTATAGTGCCAGGTCCACAAAAGCCCATCCTGGACAGTCAGCAGACACAACTGCCTAATTGCCACTGACGGGCGATGTGCAGCCAGGGAGATCAAGTTTCACCCGAGTCTGCTAGACCTGGGAGAGTCATAGAAGTGCAGTTTGGTCACCGAAGATGGCCATTAGCTTTCACAAATGGGAACTGCTGGATTTTCCCGGACCAGAGGCCAGTAGTCTAGTGGCAACCAGACTTTTACTGGACCTAAGTGCACTTTGAGGTATACCGACCCCTGTGGCCAAGGTCGCCGACCTGGACCGTGGAGTAGCCCCAGAAGTCCCCCGTCAACCACACAGCATTCTCTGCATCTGTATCACTTGCATGAAGACCACTCTGTTGAAGTCTATAGCAGTTCACTAATAGAGCTTGGAACTGAACTTGAGACTGCTTTGGTGGCAAGGTAACTCTTCTATACTCCTTACTGGCCCCTTGACCTTCCCCCTGCAGGCTTTGGTCACCCAAAGTGGGCTGGAGTAACTGAACACAACTTTATAATAGTTTACAAAGTTTCCAAACTTTTTGCTCAACAATGCTTGTTGAAATTTTGCATCTAAAACAGTAATTTGCGATTTACTTAAAAATCTTTATCTCTGGAGTCCTCCAGTTAGTTTGTTCATTTTGGAGTCCAAACATTATAAAAATGTAATCTATTTTTATGAATTGGTGTATTTCTTTTGAGTTGTATAAATTCCTTATTTCATAGTTTTGGTACTTCTACATGCTTTACACTTGTTCCTTTGTTAAAGTATGCCTACTCGAAGCCTCAGCTACCCAGTGTTGAACTACAGTTTGGGAAACGAGCCTGACTGTAATACACTCACAATACTGACTTGGGTCCAGAGTGAGATTGCACAATCACACCATATAATACACTTTCTCTCAGACAGCTGCATGGGAAATAACATACTACATTTCTGGCAGCATGCCACAGTGTCTATGCAACTTGAGAGAAAAAAACAGCAAATTGCCATTTTAAAGACTGAATTTTGAGCAAAGTAAGCAAAACATCTGTAGAATTCCTCTTCACTTGCTTTTTCAAATATCAATCTGCTAAATCATCTTTCTGTGAAAGGCGTTTCTTTCACAATCTAGATCACAAATTGGATAAAATGTTTAACAAGTTTTCAACTTTACTAACTGGAAACATCATGAACTTTGCAGCAACTAATAGTTAAAAAAACCCTTGCTATTTATTTTCTAGAAAGACCACAAGTAGTCTATTAATCTTGAATAGTTCAGTTGCACCTACATAAAAGCCCAAATATCCTGAAAATTCAGAAAATTAAACAAATCAGGGGCACTGTCAAAAAGCTATGGTACATGGTTTAGAGCAGACGATTAATGAGGTCTCTCCCCATGCCAAAGTTTAGGATAACTATGGACTGTATTAAATGGATTATGTAAATGAATTCCATTCAGGTTCTGTTTATGTAAATATGCTTTTGTAGCTGTCCTCAAACTCTGGCATGGATATAGACCTCTAGGACCTACTGTTGTGTTCCCTTGCAAATCTTTTTCTCACGCAGTAGATTTTGCTTAGCCACCTGTCAGTGCTGGTATGCAAAATTGCAAGCTCATTTTGCAATAAACCTGTTCTGAAGTTAGCGTATTTTGGTGTAGATGTGGATAAAAATCTGTGCGAGATAAGAGAATTTAACAACGGAGTGCCATTAAGGAGAGAGCTCACCTGCTCCACTGTTTTTTTAAAAACTATTTCTGGACTACCCTTACCCTTGAACAAGGCTAGAGGTGAATGCAGACATTTTCTCCCTCAACATTGAGGCAAGGTGAGCGGGGAGTTCCCCCCTCTCCCTGGGCAATGTGAGCAAGACGTGTATTTTCCCTTGCCTTGAGAAAAAGTGTAGGGGGAAGAGTGCACTGCTTCAAATGGAGGGTGTTATATTGCATTTTTGTCCCCACTCTCCCTTACTAAGCTGTGGTGTCATATACTTCTTTGCCCCTGCCAGGCGACTTGATGAGGGGGTAAAAGGATATACTTCATCCCCTTGCAGTGAGGCCTGGGGTTATATTGTATTTCTGTTACTCCACTTTTTGCCTAGGTAAATGAGATGGAAGGATTGATCTCCCCTGCCCCACCATGGGTATGACGAGAGGAGGAGTCACATATTAAGGCAGCAGAAAGCTACCTCGATATATTTTACTGTCCTCACACCCTTTTGCAAGATGGAAGGAAATATGCCATATTAGTACCTCCACAGATGTTAGCAAGGCCAAGGAATGACTAAATAAATATTCACCACCCTTGTGCAATGCTAGAGGTGACTTTAATTAACTTCCTGGTTTTGGTAAGGGGGCAAAGGCTTTTTTTTATCTTCACAGAATATTCGTAAGTGGGTGGGCTTGCCCTCCCATTTAAGAAAATTACAGCTTCGTCTTCCATGCTTGCTGCTTTTCCTTTTTCTATTTTTTTCTTTTTTCTATTATTTTCCTCTCAATTATTGCAAAGAGTTGGAAAGCAAGCAACTGTGAGTGTCCATTGCACATGTATAGACTAGTGCTGGTTACTGAACTATGTAAGCCTATTCATGCATAGTTTGATTTGCAAACTTTTTTAAAATTTATATACCTTTTTTGTCATGAACAAATGGGTCTCAGATTTTGGCTTATATCTCCAAAACAGCTGAAAAAGGTTTCCTCGAACCATTAAAAGGCACTGAATTGCTGAAATATTGCAGCTGAATGGAATTGCGTTAAATTTAGTAGAAAGCTAGATCTTTACCCAGAAAGTGTGATTTTTGAGATTTGCTGTAAATCTGTACAGTAGCTTTTGAGAAATTACTGTTCAAAATGTATGTATATCTGGATGGTTGAGGTCACAGTATTCTTCTGCGAGTCCCGCAGGCACGCAATTTATTAAGAGATCGATCTCATTGGCTGAGGGGGCTTTTTTCCATCATGAGCCTCACTCCTGTAAGAGCTTCCTCTCTGATTGACTGGCCACAATAAAAAGAGAAATGTTGCCACCACCATTACAGGACTAGTAAACTTGGTCCCTGTGTCCTGAAAATTTTAAGAATATAGGGTAAAAGAGAGCAGGGTAGGAGGCCCAAGGGAGTCAGCAGGGCCCCCTGGATTCCCACAGGAGTCTCACAGGCACCAGTTCAGCCCCTCCAGACTCCCATGGGATCAAGAAAACAATTTAAAAAAACAGGGCTTGTGTCCAGGCACTGCTTATGCCAGAGCATATTAAAACACTGATGACATGTTCTATGACATAATTGATAACATCACTGATGACAAATGAAATGGCATCAGTGATGACAACACTGTGCATGGCGGAGCACAAGTTATAGTTTCTTCAGTTAACTATAACTGGTGGATTTCAGTGTTATGTTTAATCTGACATTTTCACCTAACTATGATGTCGCTTTAATCTTTGGCTTTTCAATGTTATATATATATATATATATATATATATATATATATATATATATATATATATATATGAGAAACAGGGTTTGCCTTTTGCGGGAAGCACTCGCTGGAGACGTGGTTCCATTAAGGAGCCGTTAACACTTCAGACATATGACAGTCTCTTGCGACGCGTTTCGGGCCATCCCCGCCCTTCTTCCATGGCAAAACTGTAATTTTGTGGGTCAAACACAACTTCCAGTACATCCCCCAAATTTAAATGGAAGTCACGCCCATGTGGGCCGGCAGAATACTCACGCCGAAGCAAAGGATTATGGGACTGGAAGTTTATTAAGATTCAAAAATCCATGTGGATCTGTTCAAACCTCTCCAAAAGTTACAGCAAAAGTTCTTAATTGATGCTCAAGTGTATCGCAGCTCCCCATTACCAGGCAATCTCCAGCTCACGGAATCAGCTGTCCCAATAAACAGCGCCGGACCCGCAAGGGTATCGCGGTGGTGCTGTCCCTCGACCGGGCGGGCCGAATAACATGAGAAACAGGGTTTGCCTTTTGCGGGAAGCACTCGCTGGAGACGTGGTTCCATTAAGGAGCCGTTAACACCTCAGACATATGACAGTCTCTTGCGACGCGTTTCGGGCCATCCCCGCCCTTCTTCCATGGCAAAACTGTCATTTTGTGGGTCAAACACAACTTCCAGTACATCCCCCAAATTTAAATGCAAGTCACGCCCATGTGGGCCGGCAGAATACTCACGCCGAAGCAAAGGATTATGGGACTGGAAGTTTATTAAGATTCAAAAATCCATGTGGATCTGTTCAAACCTCTCCAAAAGTTACAGCAAAAGTTCTTAATTGATGCTCAAGTGTATCGCAGCTCCCCATTACCAGGCAATCTCCAGCTCACGGAATCAGCTGTCCCAATAAACAGCGCCGGACCCGCAAGGGTATCGCGGTGGTGCTGTCCCTCGACCTGGCGGGCCGAATAACATGAGAAACAGGGTTTGCCTTTTGCGGGAAGCACTCGCTGGAGACGTGGTTCCATTAAGGAGCCGTTAACACCTCAGACATATGACAGTCTCTTGCGACGCATTTCGGGCCATCCCCGCCCTTCTTCCATGGCAAAACTGTCATTTTGTGGGTCAAACACAACTTCCAGTACATCCCCCAAATTTAAATGCAAGTCACGCCCATGTGGGCCGGCAGAATACTCACGCCGAAGCAAAGGATTATGGAATTGGAAGTTTATTAAGATTCAAAAATCCATGTGGATCTGTTCAAACCTCTCCAAAAGTTACAGCAAAAGTTCTTAATTGATGCTCAAGTGTATCGCAGCTCCCCATTACCAGGCAATCTCCAGCTCACGGAATCAGCTGTCCCAATAAACAGCGCCGGACCCACAAGGGTATCGCGGTGGTGCTGTCCCTCGACCTGGCGGGCCGAATAACATGAGAAACAGGGTTTGCCTTTTGCGGGAAGCACTCGCTGGAGACGTGGTTCCATTAAGGAGCCGTTAACACCTCAGACATATGACAGTCTCTTGCGACGCGTTTCGGGCCATCCCCGCCCTTCTTCCATGGCAAAACTGTCATTTTGTGGGTCAAACACAACTTCCAGTACATCCCCCAAATTTAAATGCAAGTCACGCCCATGTGGGCCGGCAGAATACTCACGCCGAAGCAAAGGATTATGGGGCTGGAAGTTTATTAAGATTCAAAAATCCATGTGGATCTGTTCAAACCTCTCCAAAAGTTACAGCAAAAAATCTTAATTGATGCTCAAGTGTATCGCAGCTCCCCATTACCAGGCAATCTCCAGCTCACGGAATCAGCTGTCCCAATAAACAGCGCCGGACCCGCAAGGGTATCGCGGTGGTGCTGTCCCTCGACCTGGCGGGCCGAATAACATGAGAAACTTGTAGGACAAGTTAAGATATTGGGAAAGGCTATCCAAGAAAGCAAGAAATAAATGGTGGGAACTGATAACCCTGCAAAAATACGTGGAAGTCAAGCGAGTTCCCAGAGGCCTCCGCCTCATGCTAATGCTAATGCCAAGCCATCAGGACACAAGTGGGGAACTCCTACAGGAATGGGGAGAGCATTTATTAGAATCATCAATGGGACTAATAATCATTCTAGTCAAACACATCGACAAAGCCTTAAAATAAACAAGAAGAGAGCTGAAAACCTTGGAGGAAGAAATAAACAAAATGACTCTGAGTGAGGACCTTCAAAAACTCAAATCAGATATCCTGAAAAATCTAGAAAAGCATGAGGAACGAGTGAAGCTCCGTAAACAACATAAATTCCTACGGGACAAAATAGACTTTGAAGAAGGCAGAATCTGCACGTTTGGAAGACAATATGAAGATCGCAAAAGCAGAACACAATTGGAAACTACCAACCAACAATCATCAAGCTTAGACTCCCTAACAAGCACTGATTTCAGTGACTTAGAAGATCCCCAACTCCCAACAGACCTGGGAAAAAAGACCAATTTTTTAACAGAGATGAGAATGGCTTTGGAGCAGCAAAACAAAACCAATCAACCAAAAAGAGGTGGTGGAAGAGGCCGTGGAAGAGGAGCACAACGAGGAAGACGAGGAGAGGGCAGAGAGGGCAGGGAGGAACAAAAATCAGACACGTGGTCCAAGGACCGTTTGAGACAACCGAAGAAACAGTAATAGATACAATGAATCCAAACTCCCAGGAACTGAACGTAATCAACCTCTCACACAAGACCTTAACACCTATTGAAAAGGAGGTCCTAAAGAAAGGACTAAACGTCTGCCCCACATCACATATAGACATTGCCCAAACAAGAATTGACTTATAATACACACGTAAACTAAAGCTAGCAAAAATCTATGCAGAGAAAAGAAACAATGTACAACAAACCACCACCAAACAAACTATGAATAGTCTCCAAGTTGAAGACTTAAAGAATCTAGAACTACTAATGACGATGGGCACAGTAACAGAATCCCAGGAAAATGAAGCAATCATGGAACTACAGGAATTCCACTTAACAGAAGGAGCAGGCGAAAGTGGTCTTAAATTAAAATCCAAATATTACCCTAACTTACCAACAGGTAACAAGATTGATGTCTTTCATGAGGCGATAACAGAAGAGCTATATCAAATGACCAACTGCAAAGTAAAAAACAACTTATCCAAGAACCAAATGTATGCCCTGAGAAATCTACAAGAAGACAAAACAATTGAGATCAAACCCGCAGACAAGGGGGGAAACATTGTGATCATCGATAAAAAAGATTACATACTAGAAGCAAGGAGACAACTGATGGATCAAGAATGCTATCAACAACTCAACAAGGATCCAACCACTGAAATCCAACTCAAATTAGAGGAGAATTTACAGAAGTGGCTTCAAAATGGCCTGCTAGATGTAGACGAATATCGGTATCTGAACAGAAAACACCCCACTATGGCAACCTTTTATTGCCTTCCAAAAATTCATAAAGACCAATTAAACCCTCCAGGGAGACCAATAGTGTCTGCAAATAATTCATTACTGGAACCGATCTCGGACTACGTGTACCACTTTTTGGCACCTTTAGTAACAAATCTCAGCTCCTATCTAAAAGATACAACTGATCTTCTAAAAAAACTGGATTCAATAACGTGGAACCCATCTTACAAACTGATAACAATGGATGTGGTAGCACTATATTCGAACATCGAACACACCATAGGAATGGAAGCTTGTAAATTCTTCTTGGGCAAAAGAAGCATTCAATACAAAGAACATAATGCAATGCTAAATGAAATGATCTCTATGTGCCTACACAACAATATCTTCTTGTTCAACAAACAAATATTCAAACAAACAAAAGGATGTGCAATGGGCTTTTCATTCTCGCCAAACTACGCGAATCTAACAATGGGCTGGTTTGAACAAAAAGTGGCATGGAATACAGCAAACTACGAATTCCGAGAAAAGATAGTTCTATGGCTTCGATTCATAGACGACCTCTTTATTATTTGGGATGGTACCGAACTTGAATTTAACACCTATTTTGAGAAACTGAACAATAGTCCAATGAATCTAAAATTCACTGATAAAATCAAGTCCGAAAAAGTGGAATTCTTGGACACCGAAATCCATGTGGAAAAAAACTCCCTTCAAACAACATTACACAGGAAAACAACGGTAACAAATGCAATCCTACATGGTGAAAGTTTTCACCAAGATAGCCTCAAATGGAGCATTCCATATGGGGAGTTTTTCAGACTACGTAGAAATTGCTCTGATGACGTAGACTTTCTAAAACACAGTCAACAAGCTGGAGCTTGATTCCTCAACCGCAAATACCCTAAAAAAATAATTGAAAAAATTCTGGATAGGGTGGCAATTTTGAACCGCAAAGATATTCTACAGAAACAACCAAAACTAAAGGAAAAAGAACAAACAACAATAAGACTGATAACCACGCAAAGTGCAGAAAATAACAAGTTATCACGAATAATCAAAAAACATTGGGGAATCTTGCAATTGGATCAGACTCTATCCAAAATCATCGGTAACCACCCAAACATAACATATCGACGGGCAAAAAATATAGGTGACAAAATTGTACACAGCCATTTTCAAGAAGCACCTATAACAACCTGGCTGCAAAGAGAAGGATTCTGGCCTTGCAAACAGTGTAAAGTATGTAAGATCGCAACTCCGATGAAAACATTGGACATCGGGAAGGGCAAGCAATGGCAAATCAGACAACACCTAACATGTAAAAGCACCCACGTGGTATACATGATAGAATGCCCCTGCAAGAAATGCTACATTGGGAGCACAATCTTTGAGGTAAAAAAGAGAATCCTGGAACACACCCGAGCCACAACCCACAAAGATCCAACAAATGCCATAGCAAGACATATGGACAAACATCATGAGGGCAAATGGGAGTCATTGAAATTTTGCGCCCTAGAACAAATTTTGCAATCAGAAAGAGGTGGAGACCGAATAAAAACACTGAGACAAAAGGAATCATGCCACATCATAACATTCAGAACCCTGGACCCCAAAGGTTTGAATCAGAATGAAGAATTACACGTACACCTGTAAAAAGAAACAACAACAAATAATAGGACAGGACCACTTGAAGAAAAACTCACCAGAGAGATGAACTAAACAACAAGAACTTAAACAAACTGTGAATAAAATTAAAAACAAAAAACTCACCAGAGAGCGTCAATAGAACGAACTATTTCCAGCATTGTAAACACGTAACTAATTTCACACAGCACATAAGGTTTTTTTTTTAATGTAGCACTGATCAAATAATCGCGTACATTTTTGTGCACTTTTCAATTGATACCCACACTACAATAACCACAATGCATCACAAGAAAAAGAGCAAAATGCGGGTGAATGTAGAAATAAAAGATGTCTGTGTTACCCAAACAACATCCCGTGATCAAGCCTCAGGAGAGGTGAAACGCGTTGGGTGAAGCAGCATTCTTTGAATTAAAAGCGCCTTGAAATTCAAATACACGAGTGAGTGCATCCTTAATTAGCAACTTCGACTGCCGTGAGGCAGCGCTTTTGTTTATTGCTGGGAAAAATGAAACCGGCTCGTCCCTGCCGGAAAGGAGGCACCGCCCTAGAGGAGAGCGCCAGCGTCAACAGTGGGACACAACCGAGGTAATATATATATATATATTACCTACTGGCGGTCGCCAGTAGGTAGTTCTAGTTAGGACCTATTATCCTTTGAAAAATCGTAACATTCTATTCCCAATAACTTTGGCGCTGGTTGACGAATCTTCACGAAATTTTCAAAACTAATGGCCCATTCTGGCCAGCTCCTATCCTGAAAGTTTGGGGGTGATTCGTCAAGCGGGGGGCGAGAAAAAGGGGGGGTCCCAAAACACGTTTCCCCCATGTTATTTCCCGTAGGAAATTTTAGACACGGCTACAGGAATTACACCAAGGTTTTATAAATGCAAATTTCTAACTATAACGTGCCTGAAACCTATGGTTTTTTCAGTGAATTTCAAAGGTTTTTTAAATGCTAATTTCTAACTATAGCGTGCCTGAAACCTATTTTTTTTCAGTGAATAAATATATATATATATATATATATATATCTAATTCCAAATCGCTCTCGCCGTCCTAGTGCTCAGACAGTTCCCACAACAGAGCACAAACTCCACTTTTCTTGCAAATTAAATGCTATTTTACCCTTTCCTTCATGCCATAACGTTTCGGTCACCCTGTGACCTTGTTCACATAGAGAAACACTATACAATCGGGATTTTTAAACATAACATGTGATTACATCATGTGACGTGATGGAGCATAGGCATGGTGAACAGACTATTCAATAACAGTATGTCAGTTTTACTGCTTTCGGAGAGTACTCATATTAAAAAGACAATCTTGATTATTCGAAAATCCTTATTTTCATGAGTAAAAGCACAATAAATATAATATTATAGTAAATAAATAAATATATACACGTGCAAAATTACTGAGTTGTCCATATTTTGTATTATTGTAATCATAACGAAAGATACACAATCTTGACAACTTGAAATGGGTCCTCATCTTTTTACAGTATTGTCTATTGGCTTAAATGCATTTATGAAACTGGAGATGAGTGCACCATCTAATGTCCTTTGATATCACCTCGTTCAATGAATCATGTAATATCTTGAAGTCTCTCCTCTAACATCTTTTATGACTTACTGGATATGTCAGATATTGCCTAGTTTGTTATCTCCAAAGTGCAAAGTGTGCTCTCATTTCTATTAGTTAAACTATAAGTGCATAAGTGCCTAAAAATAGTGCTTGGTGCTTCACTGTGCAAATATACAATTCTGTCACTTCAAATATCTTGTTGTTTTTTTGTTTTGTTTTTATCTAACACAGCGAGAGAGAAATTTCTTAGGTGGTAATATCAGTGCTATGAAATAGCCGCAAGTGTCTTACTGGTCTCATATATATGTGCTTTGCCTGATTGTGGTCATCAACATTGGATTTGTTCGTTAGAGACATTGTCTTTTAACATGATACTGTAGCTGGTTAGAATGGCTAATTTTTAGGGGATTGCATATCAAACATTATTTTAATTGACATCGTCATAAAAAGTTAAATAAAGCATTCAAGGAATTCTTCATAAAAAACTTTTCATAAAAGGTCCCTAAGTCAAATTATTGATAAAATGTATTAATAAAATTTCTAAAAATCCCTAAGATTATTCCAAAACATTATTCTAAAAATATGTTTCTATATATATATAAAAAACCATATAAATAGAAATTCATGATTTATAAAAAATTATGGAACTCTTTGTTATTGTTAAGGCCCATAGGAGTCTTGCTGTCTAATTCCAATATAGCGTGTGACTTTAGCTGTCTCAACATTCGTTCCCTGTTGCCTCCTCTGCTCTGTTTTAGGATGGCTTTGATCACAAAGTATTTCAGGCAGTTCAGGTCATTCATATGTGTAGTCTTAAAATGTTGGGCTACCAGATATGTTGCATCGTTATTAACAATAGCTTTAAGATGTTGTAGAATTCTTACATGCACCTGCCGCTTGGTGCTGCCTATGTATCTCAATCCACAGGTGCATTCTAGCACATATACAGCATATTCAGTACGGCAGTTGTAATTGCCAGTAATAGCTATCTGCTTTTGACTGAATGGAGTTGTATAGAGGGTGATGTTAATCCCAAATTTACATGCCCGACATGAAGAGCACTTTAAAAAACCTGATTTAGGTTTTAACCATGTACTTTCTTTGCTCATTTCAGGACTGCTCTTAACTGTGTCCTCATAGAGGGTGCTCTTCTGAATGTGACCGTAGGTGATCTTTCCAATTGAGTGGCCATAACACTGTCTGTAAGCAGGATCGGCCAATTAGTGTTTACTATGGATCTGATCTGTGTTTCCTGGCTACTAAATGTTGTAATAAGCCTGATCATGCCATCCTTTATTTCACTAGCTGGTTCTGTTGTCTGTCCTGGGGGCATGGTTTCTGAATTTATCTCAAACAGGGATTCCCTAGTTCTAGTATTGATCTTTTTCCAAGCTTCTGTAAGAGTTCTAGCATCGTTGCCTCTCTTACTGAATCTGTCAGAGGCTTTTTCAAGACATCGGGTGACTTCTGTCTCAGTGCTACATATTCTCTTCAGCCTGACAAATTCTCCGTATGGTATGCTTTTAATGAGGTGTTTGGGTTGTGCACTCTTGGCGTGCAATATTGAATTCCCCGCCATCTGTTTTCTATATAGTGTGGTTTCTATCTTCATGTCACTCACAAACACTTTTACATCCAGGAATTCTATATCGCTTGTGCTGATATTGGATGTAAATTTAAGGTTAACACTGTTAATATTGATTGCCTGTATGAATCTCTCTGCACTTTTCTTATCCCAGAAATAAAAACATCATCTATAAACCGGAGACAATGTCAAATGTGCTTGTCATAGGCCTGTTTGTGTACGACTTTGAGGACCTGTTCCTTCCACCAGCCATATATATATATATATATATATATATATATATATATATATATATATATTCACTGAAAAAACCATAGGTTTCAGGGGTGTTATAGTTAGCTGGACTTTTCACTTGTACAAAACCATTGAAATTCCCCCGTTATAGTTAGTTCAGCTAACTATAACTCGGGCGCCGCAATGCACTGCTGATGACGTCACATATTACATCACTCATGACATGGTCAGTGACATCACTCATGACATCACTGATGACATCTCAAATGACATCACTGATGACATCACTGATGACATCATCCAGTGAATGTGTGTTTTTCTGAAAATTAAATATGTTTTATATATGTATATCTCAAGGTCGATGGAAGAATATATGGGTATATAAGTGTCTAAATGGATGATTTGTTTTTGAAAAATTGATTGTGTAAATGACTGATTAAGTGTATCATAGTGAATACATGGCTTAGTGAGTAATGTTTAAATATGTAAATATCTGTATCAGTCTCTCACTTTGTGTATAAGTGGCTGCATGGGTTGGTGAGTAGCTACATGGGTGTCTATATAGGTTATTAGTTGTTTTTTTGAGTATCAGTCTGAGTGTCTGCATGGTTCGGTGGGGGGTATTACGTAGTGCATAGGTGCATGAATGAGTGACTCACTGTTTGTATGTGTTGAACACAGCATGTGTGCAGGACTGTATGGGTGGATGAGTGTGTGTATGGGTGTGTTAGTGAGTGAATGACTGTCTCGGTAGTGTCTTTATGAGTAACTACATATGTTTTAAACTAGTATATGTGACTATTGGTGTATATATGTGAGTATATGTGAGAGTGAGAGATTGAAAGAGTTCCTGTATGAATAAGTATGTGTTTCTATAAGTGATTGTTTAAAAGACTAAGTATGTGTAAGTTTCCCTAGAAGTAAGTGTGGTGGTGTGTGTATAACTGTATATGCAATTAAATGTATGTTTGATTCTTTATTAGCATGAGTGACTATGTGTGTGAGTAACTCTATGGATGAGTGGCATTGTGTAACAGGATGTATAGGTGTATGAGTACATATGATGAGTGAGTACATGTATGAGTGACTGTATAGGACTGTTGGTGAATGAGTGTATGTGTATGTGGATCTTAGAATTACTGAAGAGGTTGTTGTAACTGGTATTGGTATGTCCATTGTTTTGAAAATGTTAGTCTCTATTTTTGAATGTGTGTATCAAAGGTTATATTAGGGTGAGAGGAGGTCTGCCACTCTATCACAAGGATGATGTCATCAGTGATGTCATCAGTGATGTCATTTGAGATGTCATCAGTGATGTCATGAGTGATGTCACTGACCATGTCATGAGTGATGTAATATGTGACGTCATCAGCAGTGCATTGCGGGCGCCCGAGTTATAGTTAGCTGAACTAACTATAACGGGGGAATTTCAATGGTTTTGTACAAGTGAAAAGTCCAGCTAACTATAACACCCCTGAAACCTATGGTTTTTTCAGTGAATTTCTGAGGTTTTTTAAATGCTAATTCCTAACTATAACGTGCCTGAAACCTATGGTTTTTTCTGTGAATTTCAAAGGTTTTTTAAATGCTAATTTCTAACTATGCCTACAGAGATAGGACATGTGAAGAAAGAAGAAAAAATGCACAGAAAGAAACAAAAGAAGTGCAGAAAGAAGCAACAGAAGTCCTCAAATACGAAGATAAGTGCAGGAAGAAGGATAACGTGCAGAAAGAACAAAAAGAAGAGCAGAAAGAAGCCTTGTTGCAAAATCATCCTGTACCCTCAACTTTTTCAGACGGATACTGGTGGTAACTGAGCCTGACTAACCAGTCCTAGAGCCAGTGCTATGTTAAAAGACACTTAGAATACAGTGAAAACACCTACATACACTAGGGAACATTATGCGTTGGGGTCCCCCTGTGATTAGCATGACCTCCTCTGTAAGCCCCTAGTATATAAGAGGGCATGGGGATTAAAACTACCTCTTAAAACAGGCCACAGGGCGTTTTTGCACACGTTAACTCAGGCCCCGTCCCCTCCCTTCACCACTGTGTAAACACGCCCTGTGTCCATTTTTAGTTGGGAGATTAAGTTCATTTGAATCCTGAGGGTCCCTGGGGTCCAACTAGCCCACTAGGTACCTCCAGTAAGTGCCACAGAGCTGCGTTGCAGAGAGGTGTAAAAAGTGGCACGGCCTGGACCCCCTCTCTGCAATGCAGCTCAGTGGCGCTTACTGGAAGCACTTGGTGGGCTAGTTAGCCCCCAGGGGCCCTCAGTATTGAAGGGAAATTATATCCCCAATTTAAAACGTGCCATAGTGCGTGTTTGCACACGTCACCTCAGGCCCCGTCCCCTCCCTTCACCACTGTGTAAACGCGCCCTGTGGCTGTTCTAAGTTGAGAGATTAAGTCCCCTTGAATCCTAAGGGTCCCTAGGGTCAAACTAGACCACTAGGTACCTCCAGTAAGCGCCACAGAGCTGCGTTGCAGAGAGGTGTAAAAAGGGGCTTGGCCTCAGAACACCTGGCTGCAGCGCAGCTCCCTGGCGCATACTGGAGATACCTGTTGGGGGCGCGTTTGCAGAGTGCTGCACGGAGGGGGCATGGCCTCCTGCACGATGCCAGTCTTTTATTTATTTTAGTTTTTTAAGAAGGGGGGCTGTTTGGTTCCCCTTCTTATTCTAATTTATTGGCCCTGATGACCCCATCCCCCAGGGCCAGTCTCCTAATTATATTTTTTTGACCCCAATCCCCAGGGCCGGCCACTGTTTTTTATTATTTTAAAAAAATATATATTTATAGACACACCTAGGACATGCTGGACAAACCGTACGTACCTATCACCATGACGATTTGCGTGATATTCATTAAAAGGCGACTATGCATGCAATGAATCCACGTGGAATGTATTTACACCACTAGTGAAGCTCTGACATGTCTGATGCCCTACCGTGCCTAATCCCGGTAGACACCCTTGTCGTTTATTTATACAAACTTGGGTAGCTATTGACGGGCACATTTAATACACATGCACACCAAGCCATTCAAAGGGGATTCGACAAAAATTCGACCAAAACTATGCAAGAAACCCCCCTCACGGTTAATAAAACACACATCCACTGCCGGATGTGTAATACTTTTTATTTTACTCTCTGGAAAGGGGACGAACATCACTTGAGAGTCACAGCGCGCTCCTGACAGAGCCCAATGCTGTGTTTTACCCACCATTGCCTGCCGTGTGCCACACACCTCTGTGTTGTATTCCACTAGCTAGTGCATATGCTATGACACTCTCTAGCCCATGTGCACTGTAACACCACCCCGTGAATATGTCATGCCACACTTGTCTTCGCACGGGTTATATTGCCCCATCTAACGTGCCTTTCTCGATGCCTATGTTATAACGCACAGTGCTATGCCATACATATTACAATCTGGGATCCATATCTTTGTCACAGTGCATATGCAACCTTACACTCCCCAGCACATATTTTATATTACAACTTTAGAGACTAGTTAGGTTACACAACACTGCCCTGTGCATATTACACTCCAAGGCGCATATCGCATAGCACGCGCTAGTGCCTGTGCTATCTCGCGCTCTCTAATGAATCTGTCATTGCGCACAATGTATTGCATATTATATTTCACGCCCGGTTCATCTTATATCACACTTTTTGGTGCATAGTTTATACCATACACTATATCTAGTTTTCATTTTCAATCGTGCTCTCAGGACTATGTTCTATATAACACTGTGTTCACCTACCCTTTTCACGGGCATTACATTTTGCGATAGGGGGTGGAGGGTCAGGGGGTGTTTCTGCCAAGTGAGCCCGGAGTCACAGTCACAAACGTCCTCTTCTTCCTGAATAAAAGTGAGATTATGCTGCATACTTGTTCATATTTTAAGTAGTTCGCACAGACACAATGTTTTAAAAACAATAAAGTTCCTAATACCCGCCTTCTCTGAACAGTTAGCTTGCTGCCCCATCCCCGTGTGAATCCATGGACTAGCCTCCTCCCTCCTGCCATGCATGGTCTGATGTGCTGCCACTGCCCTCAGTATGATGCACCAGTCCACTCCTCCTGCCCTCCATTGCCCAATTCTATGCCCCATCATTGACCTCCTGCTTAAACTCTGTGCTTAGCTTGCTGCCCCTATTCTCCTTCCCCCTGCCCTCCGATGTCTTTGTGCATGCCCCTGCTCCATCCTTTTTGCCCACCATGTCCCATGGACCTGCCACTCCTATCTACTCTGAGTGTTCTGTTGAGCTGCCACTCCCCTCCCACCTGCCTAGCATTGTCAGATGACTGTAACCTGTCCCTGTCACCTCCACCCTGCCTGTCCACATGCCATGCCCCTATCCTCTTCCTCCTGTCCTACATGGTCCATTGTACTGCCACACCCTTCTGCCCTCCCTGGTCTGTTGTGCTGCAGCTGCTCCTCCTGCCTGCCCCGTGTGGTCTGTTGTGAGGTCCCTTCCCCTGAACTTTCTTGTCTGTGCACAGGTCCTGACCCTCCCTTCTATCCTCCATCGTCCTTTGTGCATGCCCCTCCACCCTCCTTCTTGCCCATCATAGCCATTGTGCTGCCACTAACCCTCCCACTTGCCATGCATGGTCTTCTGTGCTGCCAAGGCCCCTCCCACCTTCCATGTGTGGTCAGTTAGCTGCCCCTGACCCCCTCCCACCTTCCCTCCATGGTCTGTGTGTATGCCATCACAGTCTCACTGTTGCTCTTCATGGTGTGTCTTGCTTCTAGTGCCCATCCTGCCTGACCTCCATGGCTATCTTGCTGCTCCTGCCCTGCCCCCTTGCCCCCAGCCCTACTCCCTCCCTCTTGGCTTGTCTGTTCCATTGTAACGCCCCTGATCCGTCCCTCCTGCCCTTTATGGTCTGTTATGCTGCAGCTTTCTCTCCTGTCTGTCCATTATGGTCAGCTAGCTACCATTGCCTCTTGCCCCTCTGTTCTCTGTTGTCCATGTGCATGGTCTTGTCCCCTCCCTCTTGCTTTCTATGGATTGTTGTGCTGCACTCCCGTGTGGTGTATTGTGCTGCTGCAAACCCTGATGCCTGCCCTGCAGGGTCAGTTTGGTGCACCTCTCCATGTCCCTCCTGTCCTCTGTTATCCAAGTCCATGTCCCTATCCCATTTCCTTCCATGATCCAATGTACCATACTTGCGAACATTTTGAACTTGGTAAGAGGGAGATTTTGAAAAAAAACTGGGGTATTGATTTTCCCCTTTGAGTTACATTGAAAAAGAGGATATTGTAGACAGGAGACAGATCAAATAAAGCCCATTTGAGCTTAAAAACATTGGACGTTTCCTGGCTGAATCGGGTCTGTTGGCATGTATGGTTGTACTAACATTGCCTCTTCCTTCTGCCCACAATGGTCTATTACATTGCCACAGGCTTGAAGGAGGGTAGATTTTGTATCACAGGGGGCCCCTGGCCCGTTCTGTCCACACCTGAAGTATGAGACCCTTGTCCTTGCCCTGCCAGCTGCATTTGTAGGCCGTATTAAATTGACCAGCGGGTCCTGTGTTGCTATATAATTATCCTGAGACATCCTTACCACTCAGCCAGTATAAAACCCCTGTGTAGGCCCTTCTGTTCAATATGTAGGCCTCTTTGTTAAATTGACCATAGCTCTGCAATTTTAGTGTATAGCAGTCTGAAGGCAGGTCTGCGAGGCCTTCTGCTCCAAACCAGTAGCCCCCACCCTACCCGAGTGCTCCGTGCTCGGTATCAAAGTTCAACATCCCCCTGAAGCTGTCGACATACAGTAGGCTGCATCCTGGACTGGTACTTGCTTCCTGGGCAGGTTTCCCGCTTTTAAGGAAGTGGCAACCGCAGAGCGTCAAGTTAGGAGAACTGAGGAGATTTTATACATGAATATATTGAATTCCCGTACAATACCCATTATTTTCTGCTTGCTCTATGGAACTTACGATAAGCGATTGGCCTGAGAGACTGACCTTTTCACCCAGTCCATTGTCAGCATTAAGTGGGTAAATGACGAAATGTCTGGTAAAATCTGCAGACAAAGCTTTTGGGTAGCATACGTAGGTAGATGTAGCGTGCAAAGGAGCCCACAAAATGATATAAAAAGGGAGCACCCACAGATATCGACGGACTACCTCGCCGTCTGTATGTAGGTTAACCGGCAGTGCAGGTTTTCCCCAAGAGCTGGGAGCTCTTGTCTTCCTTTGCTTAAAATGTCTTGCTCTGCTTTGCTTGAAGTATCTTATTCTATTTTACCTATATGAAATGTCATGTTATGTTTAACCATTGTTCTCTTTACTTTTGCATTTAAAAGATTTTGTATTGTAATTGCAGGAATGCTTGCTCTAAGAGTAAACGTGAGTGTTCCTAGGTAACATTTTCCTTGGTGTAACTTGTTTCTCATGATGCATTTATAGATGTGTTTTCTCTCTCTCTCTGTCAGTACATTAATTGAGATACAGAGAATATCATGACAGCTGTATGATTATCTGGATTCTGTATTTTGTACTTTATGTCTCTATTCTGCGGTTTCTTTGAAGTTGCATCTTCTCATTAAACTGCCATTGTATTCTGCCTCCAATTCCATGTCTCATATGTCTGTTTTCTTCATTTTTGGAGCAAGCGTTCCTAGGCACCCCGGCTCAAATTAAGGTGCCCCTTTTGTCCCTGACTCACTCTCCTGCTCAGTTCTGTGGTGGCTCCCGGGGATCTGGGGACCGCCCCTAGCTTCCTTGACCCGTAATAGATCTTGCCTCCAACAGCCTCTCTTGCAAGTCCTGTATTGTTGGTTTGTTGCCCCTGCCCCCCTTTCCACTGCCCTCCATAGTCTGTTGTGCTTCCACGGCCCTTCCTGCCTGCTCAGTGTGGTTAAATTGTTGCCTTTGCACCCTCCTACCTGCCTTCAATTTTCAGAGTCCGTGCCCCTGGCCTCTGCCTCTCAACAGTATCCTAATGAACAACTAGATTGCTAACATTCTATATTTATTACAAAAGTGTGGAACGCCTGACATCATCTTGATGTAATCAAAACTGTAATACCTAGAGCATTTCCTTTAGAAATTACATATATGAGAGGGTCTTATTGGCATCAAAATTATGGTTAGTGCTCTAAAAGGCTAAAATAAGGACATATTTTCTGAGTTTTCAAATAGCGACAAAGCACTTTTAAATTATTTGTTATCTTTATGTTTTTTTATCCAGTTGACCACTTGATTAAATGTTGCACTTAGGGGAGATGATGTGGTGTTACTTCCAGAACTGCAGACTTTGCAACTGGGGAACCAGGTTGAAGTTTCTGCTTCAGCTCGACATGCTGTGATTCTGGTCAAATCACTTAGTCTCCCCATGTCTACAACCAAAATGAATGTGTTCTTGTGTGATGTAACCAATGCTCATGTAAAGCACTCCAATACCTGACAAGTCTGCACTATATAACACTGCAAAAACACAAAATAATAAGTGTTTTGCACACTTCTGTTATTGGGCTATATTTGGGCTACATCTGGGTGATTTTGGGCTACATTTGGGCTCTTTTGTCTCCGGTGGCCATCTTGGGAGATTTATTTGTTATGAAGTTTCCTAATTTCCTCATGTACTGCAGTCTCCTCAGTAGGAAATGCTTTCAGTTTTTTACTTTGATTCCATCATGAAGGTATTCAGATATGTCACACATTTGCCATAAATTCTGAATGTTAGCACTCTAGTTGCTCATTAGATCATTGTAGTAAAACTACTGCACCATGGAAGTCTGCTCCTGGTATTAAAAGTGCATGTTTCAGTCTGCATGTCAGAATTTTTTTAATGAAATAGAAGAGGATTTGAGAAGTCACTCAAAATGTGCCCTCATTTTCTTTCTTCAGCATTAATCATAATTTCTATGGCAAAATGAACCTCCTCATTGTGTTCCTTTTTAAATTAAATGTTTTAAGTGTTACCAGTTTATTCCAATCAAGATGGCTTCAGGTGTGCCATACTTTTGTCATAATGAAGACAGTAAGTGCTCTAGTTGTTTTTAAGAACATTCTGGGACATTCTGTCATTGGGCTATACTTGGGCTACATCTGGGTGATATTTGGGCTACATTTGGGCTCTTTTGTCTCTGGTGGCCATCTTGGGAGACTTATTTGTTATGAAGTTTCCTAATTTCCTCATTTACTGCAGTCTCCTCAGTAGGAAATACTTTCAGTTTTTTACTTTGATTCCATCAAGAAGGCATTCAGATGTGTCACACATTTGCCATAAATTCAGAATGTTAGCACTCTTTTTGCTCATTAGATCACTGTAGTAAAGCTACTGCTCACCAGGGAAAACTGCTGCTGGTATTGAAAGTGCATGTTTCAGTCTGCATGTCAGAATTTTTTAATGAAATAGAAGAGGATTTGAGAAGTCACTCAAAATGTGCCCTAATTTTTCTTTCTGCAGCACTAATCATACTTTTTATTGAAAAATGAACCCCCTCATTTTGTTCCTTTTTAAATTAAATGTTTTAAGAGTTACCACTTTAATCCAAGCAAGATGGCTTCAGGTGTGCCATACGTTTATCATAAGTAGGACTGTTAGCGCTCTAGTAGTTCTTTGGAACACTCTGGGAAGCTGCAGTAGAACACAAAGGAATCAACTGACAGTCTCTGCCCTTGTTGGATGTACATGTTTTACTGAGAATGTCAGACTTCATTCTCACATGACTGAGAAAGATAATGTGAATTTACAGAAAATAAGCTCTCAGTTTAGCCTATAGATCACCTTCCAAACCTCTGTGGTAAAAGCATGAGAAAATATTTTTCTCTCAATCATGATATCCCAGCAGAAGGCTTTTTCACATGGTGAAATCACCTTAGAACATACCACAATTCCTAAAATGAGTATGGTACCATCAACAAATGATTTATAATGTAACTAAAGTCTTAAAACCTTCTATTAACTGCAATGCTTTTTAATGAGGTGCTATCATGTATATTGGTCCCAAGATGGCTGCCAACACTTCTTGGATGAAGTGCTGACAGCCAATCAGATCTCAGGATGAGATGTGTGGTTAGGCTCCGCCCACATATATATATGCTTTTAAATGCTATTTTCTCAGGATCTACTGAACAGATTTACACCAAACCTACAAAAGGCACTTCCTTGACCTGAGGACTACCTCTCTGCCAAATTTCAAGTAATTCTGTTCAGCCGTTCGGGCTGTAGCTCGTTCTAAAGGTCCTATGGAAAAATGCATGGGAAAAACGCGTTTTGGGACCCCCCTTTTATCTCAGCCCCCGCTTGACGAATCCCCCCGAGACTTTCAGGGTAGGAGCGGAGCGTAGCGCCCCACCTATTTTGAAAAATTCGCGAGGATTCGTCAACCGGCGCCAAAGTTATTCAAAATAGAATGTTGCGGATTTCCTATGGAAACGTGGTCCTAACTATAACTATCTACTGGCGACCGCCAGTAGATAATATATATATATATATATATATATATATATATATATATATATATATATATATATATATATATATATTATATTACCTACTGGCGGTCGCCAGTAGGTAGTTATAGTTAGGACCACGTTTCCATAGGAAATCCGCAACATTCTATTTAGAATAACTTTTGCGCCGGTCGACGAATCCTCGCGAATTTTTCAAAATAGGTGGGGCGCTGCGCTCCGCTCCTACCCTGAAAGTCTCGGGGGGATTCGTCAAGCGGGGGCTGAGATAAAAGGGGGGTCCCAAAACGCGTTTTTCCCATGCATTTTTCCATAGGACCTTTAGACACAGCTACAGCCCGAACGGCTGAACAGAATTACTTGAAATTTGGCAGAGAGGTAGTCCTCAGGTCAAGGAAGTGCCTTTTGTAGGTTTGGTGTAAATCTGTTCAGTAGATTCTGAGAAAATAGCCTTTAAATCAATATATATATCTGTGACAGCTTACGGTGCGCTTACGGTGCGCTTACCGTACGCATACGGTGACGTGCGCGAGCGCGATTCTGATTGGCTCTTAGATCTTAGTAAACATTCGAATTGGCCGAAACCAGGAAGCGGCAGCCGCCATTTTCTCTCTCGCACTCTGAGTGGGGCAGCATAAATGAAGCCCAAAAATGTGTAAAGGGGCAGTAAATTGAGATAATAATCACCCAGCAGTGATATACGGGCCCCCAAACAACCCCCAAGGATTCGAAAAATCGCCGATTATGATTACCGTACGCGTACGGTAAAAATTTGGATTAAAAAAAATCAATTATCCACACTCTCCCCACCCCATGTGCAAATGTTGCCCCGAGGGCACCATTTGTGCATGGCATATCAAACCAATGAAAATAATAAACAAAACATTTCACAACGATGCGCATAATATGTCCCCCATGTGCGCACGGTGCGCGAAGCGCATCGTGCGTACATGGCCCATCCCGCATAATGTGGGCACGCGGTGCGCGCAGCGCACCGCGTGACCACCGTGCGTGCATGGCACTAACTGCGTAAAGTGGGCGCGCGGTGCGCGAAGCGCACCGCGTGCTCACTATGCGCGCACGGCGCGCGAAGCGCACCGTGCTCGCACGGAACGAACTGCGTGAACTGGGCGCGCACGCCACGAATTGCGTAAAGTAAGTTAGCATTTAAAAAACCGTACAAATTCACTGAAAAAACCATAGGTTTCACACACGTTATAGTTAGGAATTAGCATTTAAAAAACCTTGCAAATTCACTGAAAAAACCATAGGTTTCACACATGTTATAGTTAGCTGTACATTTTACTGATAAAAAACCAATGAAATTCCCCCGTTATAGTTACTGTAGGCAACTATAACTCACGCGACCGTAATCCTCTGCTGATGACATATGTGTCTTTATGAAAAAAAAATATTTGTAATATATGTATAGCTAAAATTTAATGGAAGAAGACATGGGCAAATAAGTGTCTAAATACAGTATTAGCATCAGCAGGGGATTACGGTCGCGTGAGTTATAGTTGCCTACAGTAACTATCACGGGGGAATTTCATTGGTTTTTTATCAGTAAAATGTACAGCTAACTATAACATGTGTGAAACCTATGGTTTTTTCAGTGAATATATATATATATGCAAATTCCTTGCATCTCGCAACAATAAGGTGAAGTCACACTCAGGATTGAAATATAGAGAAAAAGTTTTATTGACTGATGCGTTTCAACCTCACGGTCTTTATCAAAGTCACTTCCAGAACCAGAAGTGGCTGTATTTAAGTGTTTTCAAAAACAGTACATGACCAAGCATTACGCATAGACATAAAAGAAATACATTAAAGTTAGAGTCTAAATTTACATGAAGACAGACTCCAGTCACGTTATTTCTGCAAATGTCACAAATACCATCAGTGACCTAAATGCATTATAGATATATGTACATAAAGTGAAAAAGCAAATTCAAAATTTTAAATTAACATAAAAATAAAATTAACTAAAAACTGTAAGTGATAGTGATCCATCTGTAAAGTGCAAGCATAGACTAATATACGCTATTGATGCCTCCCAGGAGTACTAAAGAACCATGGTACTGAATTAAAGGTGTAGATAGATAGAGCTTATCCACATTCAGTAGCAGCTCCAAGTGGCTGTGTGGATCATGGGTAAGGGGAAACAAGAGAGTGCTTACCTCTAATGAGATACTATATGTAATTAAAAGTAATACCCCGTTGATGAAACAGTACTCAACCGGTGCCGGCTGCCTCTGTGTTTATGCTATACAGCCCCGCTACAAGATGGAAAAAATGAAAATAACAGTGTCAAAAAAACATTTGATAATAATAATAAAAGAGTTTCTGGCCAACAATTTGAAAAAAGCAAAAACCAAAGGAAATGATGGACGGAGTGTTGAACATTGCAAGCACTCACCCCCAGTCAACTGATCTGGGTTTAATCCATCACCGTTCTTTAGCCCACTCTGCCACCCCAGTTCAGACATGGCCATATGCAAATCAGTCTGACCCTGTGCCTCATGGGAACAGTCCAGCCCGAACTGCCAAACCATGTCTTCCCTGGACCAGAAACAAGCTTCCTAGGACCGGTTTGAAATTTGAAAACCCACCCCCGGTGCTATACACTGAGAAAGTGGTGATGCGAACACTACTGGTCTTGTGGAAAGAATTGCAGCCCCAATGTGGTTTTTGAAATATGCATGAAATAAACGGGTGTGGAAGGGAATAGAAGAGAAGGATAGCAGGAAAGCAAAATAATGTACAGCATATACAGTGTCCAAGGGAGTGTTAGGGCACCTCATGTATATAGTATCAACTCTATCCTAAGTGGACATAAAGGTTTTCCTCACGATTGAGGCCTCCGGGAGTGTGGATTTGCAGGCGAACGATGTACTCTGATTCAAGCCTAGACGAAAACTGACCCGATAAAAGGTGCAAGTGAGTAATTTTATTTGAATCTCAGCATGCCTGCATGATGCGTTTCAGCCTACCAGAGGCCTTGATCACATGCATATATATATATGTGCATGTATATATATATGTGTGTGTGTATATATATATTTACTAAGAAGCCAAAGATTACAGGGACACTGTAGTTAGGTTCAGATTTTATATGCATAAACCCATACAAAATTCAGCTGTTGGAGTTATTTTATCTAAGGTAACTATAACCCATGCCTTAATTTTCTTAACAATACTTTTACTGCAAATATTACAGTGATGTTATCAATGATGTCATAAAAGATGTCATAAGTGATGTACTATCTGGGGTAATTAGCAGTGCATGGTGAGGTTGTGAGTTATAGTTAACTTAGGGCACAAGTTTATCTTAATACATGGACCATATTCTCCTGGTTCTCCTCCGCCCAGCCCACCTGCCTCCTCCCACCAGCCCATCACGAGGTTAGCAACATTGAGCCTATAACATATAGTTCATTGATAGTAGAGTTCATATTGACTATTAACCACAGATGAAAGGGCAACCCATCTTGCACATGGTGTTCAGTCTGTATACAAAAGGTCAGGGAAAACCAAGTACCTCTAGATACTGAAGCCCTGTTACATAACTAATGCCCTTATATGTACAGTCTTTACCTATATCAAACTCTGTACAGTCACTGAACATACAGTGAGAAAAGAAGGGGATTTAAGTAGAAAAGTGGTTACTGTTAACATTGTTCAATCTATGAAGAGAGTTTAATCTCTACCACACTCTTTGTAGACAGTGAAACTTTCATGAGAAATACACCACAAAGTATAAAAAATTATCTACCTACTAAGAACAGTGTACACTCTATGCAAACGTTGTTCAAAGAGCCGCTATTCACTTAAAATAACAAAGCTTGAAGGTGCTAAAGATCATACTACTTGCTGCTGATTTCATACTGCGGTTAAAACTTTACAGATAGCCCATCTTCCAAAGCAAAACAAGTACATGTACATAGGTTAGTATCTGGTGTACACAGTCTTCTATGTTAAGTAGAGATTGCCATGCTGACATGATTCTGTCGAATAACTCTAGAGTGCTTACAATACTTAGTATACAGTACTTAGAACCCCTGCCCTGCTGGAAACTTTTTCTGCAGTACCAAAATCTTGTGTGGAACGTAATGAGCACCAGTCGTCAACTTCCACCTGCACACAGAGTTACTCTTCAATACAAAGATTTATAACATGTTCAATATCTCTATGCACCAATTGTGCATTAGGAGCACATGTGTTTTGTAAACACTTATATCAATTAGCTGGACACAGGCTGTACAAAATTAGGTAGAAAAATAATATGGTAGTTACCTGACACTATGTGAACTATAAAACACACTAAGACACTCATTCGATGATGTCATCAGTGATTTCATCGATCATGTCATTTGAGATGTCATCAGTGATGTCATAAATTATGTCATAGAACATCTTAAGTAATTTAACATGTGAGGTCATAAGCAGTGCATGAGGAGGGCACAAGTTATAGTTAGCTCTGCTAACTATACCTTGTGAATTTCAATGCTTTTTTAGTTCAAAACATTAATGTTGTTACTGACATATTCATCAAACTATAACTTTACTTTAACCTTTGGTTTTGCCAGTTTATATCTACGTTTTTTAAAAACAGAAGTTTCTCTCACACCTAACTATAACTTTACTTTTTTTAATGGAAAGTGATATTTTAGTACCATACATAAAGCCACATTGCCGAAGATCGTGTGTCACAAGGCATTGGCCACAGGACCTTATTTCTTTTTGAAGGGGAGGGATCCACGTGCCCCTCTCCCCAAGAATTAATAGGCCCTGAGGACCCATCCCCCAGGTCCTTTTGTTTTGAAAGAGGAGGGGGACAAGTGACCACTCTCCTCGCGCATTATTAGGCCCTGGGGACTCTCTCACTCAGGGCTGTTTTTTTTAAAGGTGAGAGAGCCCGCATGGCATATTAGTACTTAAAAGTAATATGTTGGTAATTTACCATTAATTGAATAACTGTTCTTGCATTATGGTTGAAGATTTACTTTTTATCTGTATGCAACCTTACAATTGATAATCATTTCAAATTGGCGGCCATGTAATTACCCTTTCTAAACTGTTTATGTTTATGTGCACTATTATTTAAAATCATGAATTGAGGCTGCTTTTCAAACTTTTTCCCATGATCAAGGGGAAGTTTTCCCTGAAAAGGGTTAGGAATCGTGACTGTGAACAAATAAACCCCCCACCACATTCCCATAGGCTTGTGTATTGGTGCCTGAGGAGTCGAAATGCATTGTCTTTTGAGTTCTGAATATATGCTTTTTCCGTGCCCACCACATGGCAGTGGAAACGTGTTTGTTTGGAGTAAGATAGATATATATACAGTATATGTTATTTATTGTCATCGCAGTGAATGTGGTGAGGGGTCGCATCTCACAAGAGGCAGTGCATGAAGTATATAGGGTCTACACTATGATGTTCTTTTTCATGACCATTAGTTCTAAACATAGTTGTTTAAGTTGAGTCAGTGCAGTCTCATTTCAGTCATTCATAGTGTGAAGCAGGAATTCCAGTCTATGAACCTGACACAGAAAATGCAACTTTACAGTGTCAATAGTATGGGATAAGTCATATGCACTGTAACACATTTCTGAATCTGTGTTTAACCCCTTAACTGCTGGGGCTTTTCTCCCTGATTTCTGAGCCCTTTTTGGCTATTTGAGGTAGTTCTTGCTTATGGCTCCATAACCTTTTTTCCACATAAGGTATCCGTCCCAAATCTGTCTTTTTTTTCTCCAACTTCCTGTGAATTCTAAAGCTACCCAGGGTTTTACCACAGTTTTGGCATTTTTCAAAGAGGTAGCCCATTGACCATATATTTGCATGCTTCCTTCCTCCTTCTAGGTGGTAGAACCCAGTGTGAAACCCAAGGGTTAGAAAGCTTAAGATTTCTGAAAAGTAGACAAAATTCCAAATTCGGCGTGTGGGCATATGTGTAGATCACACAAGGTTTTATAAAAGAAATATACCTTTATGTCTGCTGGCCCCTTCTGGTTTCAGGGTTATATGTGGTTTGTAGGTTCTCCAAGAACCTAAGGTACCCAGAGCCAACAACTGATCTGCACCATACAATGGCTTTTCATTCTGCACCGTGTATAGACCAATTCACATGGTGAAATGGTGACAGTGAAAAATGGGTATTAAGCAAACCTATGTATTTCTGAAATGGGTGCAAGATATGGAGTTTAGGAGCAGTTCTTATTTGTACATCTGTGAATGTGTGACTACCCGTCCTAGAATATGATTTAGACAGTATTTTCCAATTGTCTATTTCTTACACACTGGCTTACATTTGGAAGGCACAAATGCAGAGAAATCCCAATTGGTAATAACAAATGTTCTACTTTTCTTTACTCGCACATGTCTTCTGATAAAAATGGTATCTCACTTGTGTGGGTTGCGCCTGATCCTCCCCCTAACAGGAACTGGGCCAAAACACAACATGAACACATCACATTTTCCACTGAAAATGTACACTTTTTTTCCTATGTCAGTAGCTGTGGATAATGGGCCTTAACTGAGCCAGCACCTACAAAAACCTAGCAAACCTGTCCATTCTTAAAATCTAGACACCTAGGGAAATCCAGGGTTGTTTGACTTGTGTGGCTCTCACCAGATTATTTTACCCAAAATCCCTTACAAACCTCAGACTTTAACTAAAAATGCTACTTTTCCTCATATTTCCATGATAGAAAGTTCTGGCATCTGCAGGTCACCACACACTAACTTACACTCAGTTTTTCCCCAAGTCTCCCATCAAAAATGATACCTCACTTGTGTGGGCAGGCCAAATGCTTGAGACAGTAAGTGGCTCAAAAATCAACATGGATACATCACATTTTTCCACTGAAATACGGACCCTTTTGTTCATAAGTGGGTAACTGTGGATACGGGGCCCTAGCTCAGCCGGCACTTAGGGTAGCCTAGCAAACTTGCACATTTTTGAAAACTAGATACCTGGGGAAATCCAGAATCACTTGCAAACCTCAAACTTTGACTACAACACACATTTTCTTCACATTTCTGTGATGGAAAGTTCTGGAATCTATAGGGAGCCACAAACGTCCTTTCACAAACAGTTTCCCTAAGTCTCCCGATAAAACTGATACCTCACGTGTGTGGGTAGGCTTAGTTCTCAGAACCGGAAATGTCCAAAACGCAACATGGAAACATCACATTTTCCCACTCAACACTGACCCATTTTTTGCAAAGTGGTAGCTGTTGATTTTGGGAACTAGTCAGTCGGCACCCAAGGAAACCTAGCAAGCTTGCACATTTTTAAAACCAGACATCTAGGGAAGTCCACATTGATGTGGCTTGAATGGATCCTATGAGGTTTTCTGACACACAATGCCCTGTAAACTTCAAACTTTTCAAAAACCACACATTTTCCTTACATTGCTGTGAGGAAAACTTCTGGAATATACAGGAAACCACAAATTCCTACCACCCAGTGTTACCCCACTTGCACCGATAAAAACAATTTGCCACTTATGTGGCTGGGTCTAGTGGCGGTGATAGGAATAAATCAAACCAAGGTCAATGGGAGCACTTGCGAGGGGACTCCCATTGACCTCAGTTTGATCCATGTTTAGTGTCTGGTGTTATCTTTCCCCGGGGTGCCTGATCTGGGGTAATCACCCCCGTCTGCCATCAATGGGGGTAGAATTACTATTGCCCCATTTAGTTGGGGTGAGTGCCTAGCCATGACAATGGTTGACAGCCTCGACCGCTATATTTCCCCCCCAAAAGAAAAAGCTTTCCCTGGCATCCAGAGGGCTTTTGCCCCCACGGGTCGGGGGGCATATCAGGAGTAAGTACCCAGTTCTGCCTACCAGGGGTCAGAAAGACTGTAGACCCCATTTCTTGGGGAGGGACAAGGCCGTGCCAATGCCGTGCAGCTCCCACCCCTATATTTAAATTATTTTTAAAAGCCCTGGCGTCTAATGAGCGTCCTGCCCCCCTGGTGGGAAGAGCGGGGGTAATTACTGCTGTCTGCCCCTGGGGGAACAGAAGCCCTGTGGCCTGTGCGCCGATCGTCATTACAGTAAACAAAAAATAAACAGCCAGGCTGTTTGGGAAGCTCTTCCAGAGCAGCCTGATGAAAAACAAAATAAAAGACTCTGTTGGACCTGGCCCTTTTTGCAGGGTTGTTCCCAAACGTTTTGCCTTCTGTATTTTTTCTGACCTGTTTTTGTTGGCTTTATGGTTCTGGGCAGTTTACCACTACTATTCAGTGTTAAAGCGCATGTGCTCTCTTCTTTAAACAGGGTATGATTTCTCTACACCTGTTTGGCATATTTAATTGACTTGTAAGTCCCTTGTACAGTGGTTTCCCATATACCTGAGGCCTGTAAATTAGATGCTACTAGTGGGCCTGCAGCACTGCTTGCGCCACCCACAGAAGTAGCCTTTCAAACCTGGCTCAGGCATCTGCCACTTCAGTGCCTGCATGCATAGTTTATTGCCACAGTAACTTGGCATTTAAAGTTATTTGCCAAGTCTAAAACTCCCCCTTTATTACATATAGGTCACTCAAAGGTAGGCCCTATGTAGCCCAATGGACAGGGTGCTGTGTAGGTAAAAGGTGGACATGTGCCTTAATTGTGTGGCATGTCCTGGTAGTAACAAACAGCCTATTTGGATTCTTGCTGCTGGGAGTGCAGCTCCTCTCATAGTTCTGCTTTGGGAATTCCCTGATATGTTTTTCAGTGGTAATTTTTTATCTTGAAGGAGTAGCGTTGCCATGTTTGGAATACTGGTGATAAATCCTCTTTATTGGTGTAAACTGTTATTGTAATAACTATTGTAGAAATGCCACTTTTAGAAAGTGGACATTTCAATGTGTTTATCACTCTTTGTGGTTTGCAGCCTCACTGCAATCCATATCTAGTGTAGTGTGACAGCTCGGCTTGCGCATTCTTCCCAGACAGCCATCACAAAGAAAGGGTTGGGTGTAACAGGGTTTCATCTGCATTTATCTGCATACTAAATGGTCTTCCTCGACTGGGAGAGAGGTAGGTGGGACACACTTACATTTGTATAAGCTTGGCCCTGCCCTCACACAGAGGGCTTGTTTCCCCCCTACTGATGTCTGGAAGTGGGGCTGGATTTAAGTGGGGTGTTGTGCACTTCTAAAAGTTCTTTTGAAGTTACCTTCACATCAAAGACATGTTAAGTATAAGTACAGGGGCTCTGACCCCATGATTTTAGACACTGCGATACTGCATGGGATGTGTAACCAGACGCTGTTGGCTCTACATGCTACACCTTGCCAGGGGACTATTGTGCGCCAGGTGGAACCACCATTTGGACTATCTGCTTTAGTGTGTGGACTGCTGGGCTGGAGGAGGGACTACTAGTTTGCACTGTCTTATATGCTGGCCTGCTGCCTGTTTCCCTACTTGTGTGCCACCAAGTACTCTCCCAGGGGCACAACGCAGCACACAGTGAGCACTGTGGACTTCTGCTTGCTTTTCTGTAGGACGTGTTTCTAATTTCCTTGGTGTTTAGGAAGACACAGTGTGTGCTGGGCACTTCATTTGGGTCACAAGGGTGGGGAGTGCTCCCCCCACTTTACAAGAAGAGTGCAGCGTAGGGAGCACTTGTTTGTAGTCAGCATTGTACCTGTCTGTTTCTCCACATCAAGCACATGCTGATACCTTTCAGGAGAATGGTGTATGTCTGGTGCCTTTCCCTGCCCCTGCACTGTGCCCCATGGAGACAGGACTGACATGCCCAGGCTCTCTGCATACGGTGGTCTGTTGGGTGAGGCGGATGAGGCACACGGCCTCAGAAAGAATCCATTGGCCAGCGCTTTCCCGTTCCAGCACCCTTTGTGAGGAATAGCATTGTGGGGGACCAAACAGCACATTGCACTGCAACCGGAGAAGGCACCTGAGAGTCAGCAGGATTTCTCGCCCATCAATGTGGGTCCCATGTGTGAGGCCCGCTGTCGTTCTCCCTGGTGGGAGAACCACCCTGTATGCACACGAAGGAGCCTGTGCTCTGGTGAGACTGCGGGGTCCGCCCCAACCTGTCACAATATCACTTGAGGGTACCTGCATTTCACATTGCCATCTCGCCCCCCCCCCCCCGGGGCCACACATCGGAGTGCTCTTTCCTCGTTCCCGCTGAGAGGAAACCAATGGATGATCCCCAGCAGGGATCACTACTGGCACCAGAAGTCGACCATAAGCCCTGGAATACAGTGCCCAGGTAAACCCATGTGTTCAGTCCCGTGATCAGGGAAATTGGTAGGGATGGGGTAATACTGTGTTCCCCGGGGAAAGTGAACAAGACCTCCACATTTGATTTCTCAGTATGGGTGCCCCCCCACGCATTAGCGCATATTGTAGGGGCACTTGTTCTTTATTAGAGGCATTCTGGGGAGAGTCCTCAACAGAGGCCCCTGCTTCATTGAGAAAATCACTGAGATTACTGTATTCACTGTAGTAGGGGGGCAAGAGTCCCTGTAACCTACGGTTGGTGCTCATTTTACTGCCTAACATGTAATAGAGTGCAAGTGCACTGTATCTATGTGTGTATGATGCCATTTTGTTACCTAGGTATTACTAATGGTATGTGATGGCCATGGTTGGTGATTTATGCACTAAAATGATGTTTGTTGATTCACGTGTTTTCTCTCCCTAACCTAACTGCTGCAGTTCATGATCTGATGCAATGAGATATGTAGTTTTTGCGTTGTCTCATCAGGATAACGAGCATTATTTCAGGACTCCCATTTGTGTGCACAGTGATGGTGTTTTCATATGATGTGGAACATATGTCTTTTTCTTATTGCATTAACAGTCATGTTTTGACAATTACCTAGTTGCAAAGTGATTATTGGTTTATGTAGTCTATGTTTATATGCAATACAAAAACATATTTTAATATAATATTGTGTTGAGTCTATTTTGTGATGTATTTATTGTGTCACTGGTGTGTTTAGCACAAACGCTTATCACATTGCCTCAGGGATAAGCCTGACTGCTCTGCCCAGCTACCAAGCGGGTGAACAAGGGTTACCTTGAGTGTGTAACTAACTCCCTTACCCTGACTGGAGTGGTGGGTTCTGTTTGGATTAGGTGCGTACCCTAGCTAGAAACCCCATTTCTAACAGACTTCCTCTGGCGCTTAGAACCAGAGGGGCCTATATCACCCTCCCCAGTGTCGGCCAATGGTTGACAGAGGCACTGGTGAGGGAGTGCGGCTGTCAACTATTGGCTAACGGCTGCACATATAGGATTAATACATGTACTCTAAATAACATGTTCTATTTGCCACATTTATTTTGATTTATTAACACTTTCCATTGAAAAGTCAGTTTTTGATTTGGTTATAACTTTTGAGCCTGTAGATGGATTTGCACCAGATCTGAAAGTTGTTTGGCACAGTCCACTAAGGTTCAACATGAGAATTTCCGTGTAGATCTACGAAGGGTAAAGAGACTAAAGGGAGGGAAAAAATATATTGTTCTTCAGTTTAGTTTGGATAGGAAACATTTTTCTTACCTACATCATCAAAAACATTGAATGTCTCTGAAAAACAGTTAAAAACTGACCTATGATTTTGGCTCAAATGTGCACAATTAGTTGGTTACAGTTACCAGCACTGACAACACATGGCATACCTCTCACTGCCCACTATGCCCAAAACACCAATTTATTTGCCAACTGTACAGAAACAAAGAAAATAGCTTTTAAGAGAACAACATGGAGGAGGGCGTGAGTGATGGCTTATGTTGTGTGCATTGGTAATCATAACTGGCAAATTTCATTGACTTTACACATTAGTCAATCAGCTGTTAATTAACTTAAGTTGGGAAGACTTTAGTTATATTCTCAGCAGTTCAGACCTTTCTAATTTCTCTGAAGATCAAAGACTTTCAGGGCTAGGGAGGATGATTCAGCTTCCAGCATTTCTCAAGCCACAAAAAATGGAAATATGCTAAGAGTTAAATGTAACAGGCAATCTTCGAATGAGAGAAAAAAGTACTGAACCTAGGTGGTCTCCATTAATTGAACATTTTCCTAAAAATATCAACTGAGTAGCAGCATTTGTGTTTGTATTTGATGTTGCTAAGGAAAGACTGGTGCCCTCTGCTGATGGTGCTCTAGGCAGATATCTAGTATAACCTTGATGCAACCTCAGTATCAGAAGACAGTCACCATTAAATTACAACTGTGTTTTAGGACTTTTGGTTAGAGGTCTATCAAAGAAAATATTTTCATGGTACTAAGAATATTGCAGTTCGACGAGCTATACATAATTCTCAGATTGTTTTCCATTTGTTCAAAAGAGCATTTCTTGTTTATGTTGATGCTTTTTCTGCTCTACTGTTTCTGTTCCCATTTTGTAGTTGTTAGAAATGTTAAAAAGTTGGCAGGTTGTTACCTGGTCCAAGTTGGGAACCTTGTTCCTAGTCAGGATATGGGGGATACACTTTTGAAATAACCCCCTTGGTTGCTTGGCACAAGCAATCAGTCTTGTCTCAGAGGTAGAGTGTAAAGCATTTGCACATAGCCAGCAGTAATACAGTGAAAACACTACAAAACAACACCACACCAGTTTTAGAAAAATATCCAATATTTTATCTGTGCAAAACAAGGCCACAAATGATAAAAATCCACCATACAGTTCTTTAAAATATCAATAAGCAAAAATAGACTTAAAATACAGTTCCTTGAAGCCAATAGCTCAGTCAGGGTCTATCATTGCATCGTAAGCAACAAATCTAAACAGTTCTGGATGACCGCGGCATCGCCGGCCAGCTACGGTGTCCGGAAGACCCCGCAAAACAGTACCTTTAGAAATGCAGGGCATTTTGGACCTCGCACTGAGTTCTGAAGAGCCGGGGTTGACAGGCGTTGGTTCCAGAGTTCGGTGCAGGAGCTGACGGACCTTTGAAGTTACACGCTTTGCAGATAAGACTCTGTGCTGGTGAATTCAGGAGCGCTGGTGTCGGCGGTGTCGGGGCAGCAGTGCGAAGTGCAGCAGTTCAGGGTACAGTGCTCTCAGGTTGCAGAGCAGGCAGTGGCTTGGTGACGGTAATCCAGCGGCGTCAGTGAAACCAGGGCTGCGGTGCGAAGTAGGGTGGAAAAGTAGTGGCATCATTGTTGCTGAAGCGCTGTCATCAGCTGCTGATCTGGAGTTATTGGCACCAGTGTCGGTAGGCCAAGGCTGCGGTGTGGGACAGGGCTGTGTGTCGAGCGAGCCCTCAAACCACGGTGCCAGCAGCCACGTTGATGTCAGTGTGGAGCAGCATCGTGTAGGGATACCAGAGCAGCGGTGTGAAGCAAGGTGGTGCAAAGTGCGGTGCCCACAGGTCATGGTGCAAGTAGCAACTCGGTAGTGGCACCAGGCGTCGTCTTCGGGGAGATCAGGGTTGCGGTGCAACGTGCAGCGGTGCACTCTGCAGTGCTTTCAGGACACGGAGCCAGCAGCGCTGTTATTGATGGAATAGTTTTGCTTTTTCTTCTATTGCAGCACAAAGCACAAAGTTCCCGGTGCTGGTAGCAGATGGACTTGAAGTCTTTGCTGTTCCTGAGACTTCCTGAGCAGGGGGCAAGCTCTACCTCAAGCCCACTGAGAAACTCAAACAAAGAAGTTGCAGAAAGTTCAAACCAGTCCTTTCTCTGCCCAATACAAAAGCAGCCACTCTTAGCCAACACAGCAAAGCACACAGCAAAGTAGTGGTTCCTCTTCACAGCTTCTCCAGCTCTTCTTCTTGGCAGGTTCCTTGATCCAAAAGAGTTTTAAAGTCCTGGTTTCAGGTCCACACTATTTATACCACATTTAGTCTTTGTTGCAAGTGTCTCTGATCCCAGTCCAAACCAGTTCTGTGAAAACTCCTCCCACCCCTTTAAATACAGACCAAGCCTATTCAGCCCAACTGTGAATCATCCAGGAAAGGCGGGACACACCTCAACCCCCCATATGGCTGTCTATAGTGAATGCACATCCCCAGCCCCTGTCACTCCCAAACTAGACAGTCAATACACAAACCAGCAGATGCACACAGAATAGTTAGGCAAGAAAATACTCACTTTCTAAAAGTGGTATTTTCAAACACATGATACTACTAAAAGATGTATTTTTAAATCCCTAGTTCAGGCATACTAAACTCTATTTCTCCATCTTGTCCCAATGGAAAGTTAGGCTTGTAAGATGTTACAAAGCAACTCCCATGTTAGCCTATGGGACAGATAGCCTGTCAATAGTGAAAAACAAAATTGGTACTATCTCACTATCAGGACATCTTACACACACCAGGACATGTCCCACCTTTCAAATACACTGCACCTGCCCATTGGGGTTATCTTGGGTCTTCCTGAGGGATGCCTTACATGTAAGAAAAGGGAAGGTTAGGGCCTGGAAGTGGGGGTCCTTGCCAGGTCGACATGGGAGTAACAACTGCGCCCAGACACTACAGTGGCATGTCTGAGAGACCTTGGAAAAACTGCTTGTGTGGGTGGCACAATCAGTGCTGCAGGCCCACTAACAGAATTTAATTTACAGGCCCTGGGAACACCAATCCATAAACACAATTTACAGTAGGGGCACTTGCACCTTAACACAGAATAGCAGTGAGAAAGTGTACAGAGGGACTAAACCAGCAAAACAAAGTCCAACATACCATTGAAGACAGAGGCCAGATAGCAAAACGACAGGGGAAACATGCCAAAAGATTCCAGGTCTAACTAGTTTTGTCAGAGGTCTCACACAACACAGTGATTGGATATGCTTTTAACAACCTCTCCACTGCCTGAAGGGCAGTGCTTAAGAGATTTTGGTATCCCGATGTGTGAAGGGTGTCGGTGTAGCAGTACTGCACACAATTACCACCACCTGGCATAGGCACCTGCTCAGGGCTGGCTTTTGGCATGGGTGAGCTAGGCCCAAGGCCAGGGCTCTAATCTTGATGGGACATACTTAGCTGTTCCATTGAGGTCCTGCGAATGGCAGTACCCCTCTCACTTGGCTCCACTGTTTCAGTTTCAACTGCTTTTAATATTTGTTTTGGTTGCCACAGGTAACTTTTTTAGCACTCCATTGCATTAAACACTTTCCTCTCCCATCCTCTTCTCACCCCCTGCGTCTCACACACCAACAACACCATAACCCCCAATAACAAGTTGGTGCAAGGGTGATGGACAAAGCTGTGAGTGATTCATGTGGGGGAGAGGCAAAGATATCTGTGTTCAGAGGTCAGTCACTACTCTCATGTAATCAACCAGTGACTGAGCTGTGAACAGAAAATGGATCCCCCTGCTCCCTCATATTCAACAGCAAGGGCACTAAATATATTTCTGCCAGGGCATTATCCAAACAAGGGCAGGCTCTGCTTCTGATGCACTGGATTCACCCTACATATGCTTTTGCAATAAATACTGCACAGGATTCACACTTAGAATCGGTAAATTATTGGCTAGTGTTTAGTAACACTAGTATCACTAACACACTTAGGACCTGATGTAAAGTTTGGCAGTCCATGGACAGATGTGATGGCGATGGCAGTCCAAGCGGGGTGAGCTCTTCGGTTTGACCGCCGTAGTTGAGCGAATTGACTTTTCAGACCGCCGGCTTTGCAGTTGGAGAAAGACAGCTACGATAGTGTGGTACAGGGGAGTTGCACCGCTGAGCAGATTATGAGTTGCCTGATCCACGAGTAGACCATGGAGGTCCACCTGCCTGCTTCAGGTTGATGGTGACGAAGAATTTGAGGTGCATACTCACTCCTGTCTACTTTTTCCAGGCAGATTCTGACAACGATCCTTTTCTCCAGGTCCCCCATTACAGCAGGATCTTCACTCTAAGGATTACGACCCTGTTTGGGGCGATCTTCATGTGTGTCCTTTTAGTACCATATACCCATTGCCAGGACTACCCACAAATGGGCTGAACCCTGGTAATGGGTATATGGTATTTGTCCACATATATCGTGCATATGTGTGCCTCCGACACATATGCAGTCGAAACGCACACAAGGGTATCGACATATTTGTAAAAAACCACACCACTACTGTTTGATCCTCGCCTCAACACCCCTGGCTCTGTGGTCAACCTGTAATAAGGAGGTCTTTGGACCGGCAGCACCATAGGCCGCTGGCAGGGGCGGACATGGTCCTTTGGTGGTCAGACCGCACAACTTGGGATAAGGCCCTTAGTTTTGTGGAAGCAATGCACAGGATAAATGTCATTCATGCAAGTGGCATCTGTCTGGAACTGCATGCACTAAATGGCGTGAATGACAGGGACTTTAAAGCATTACTGCAGATGGTGTATGGCATCTCTGCAGAAGGCCTCAGTGTAGTAATACCCACTCGAAGTACCATGAATGTAAAGGGTTTTTAGGAAGACCCTAGGCGCCCAGTCTGAGCCTTTTTTGAATCAGCCTCACCGTATAATGGAATGTTGTGTGAACTTTTGACCTTTTTCTGTACATATTACTTCTATTTTTTTCCTTGCACTTCTTTTCCTTTAGTAAGAGGAATGGGTTTGCATCTCCTGTCGTTTTGTGGGATGGGGGGACTCCTGCAACATATTTGGCAAGACAAAAAGAGAAGTTGATTTTTTTTTCTTCACTACCGTTTCCTGTTTATGTGACAGTGTCACACTAGGTATCTTTTTTGCTCCTGAGCCAACATGGAAGGAATTATTTTATTTGTTTATATTCTGGCAACCAAACAGTTATTCTGAACTATTTTTGAAGCAGGTGGTTCGGAAACAGAAAGGAAGAGAGGGTATTTTCCGGAGAGACCAGTGGCTTGGTCCCTCAAGAGACAGTTGGCTGCCCCTTTCAAAATCTTTGTATATTCACAGGAATCATGCCTGTAATCAGTGACTGGCCATTATTTACAGGAAATCTTCCTAGCTTCTTATGGTCAGGCTGGACAAGGAAATGGTCACTCGACAAATGTGTGTCACCAAAAGAGGGGTTTTGGCTTCTCCCACATGTTGGGAGTTAGGAGTACAAATTTTGACTGGATAGAAGTTAAGTGCATCCACAAAAAAAGTGCTTGCTCTCCACATGGCTGTGATAATTTTATTTGTCTAGCTGCCTGAGGTTGAATTTTCAGGGGCACATACAGGCCGTTATTATGATACTACAGTGTCTTAGATAATTAGATCATTTATGGCATTTTGGTCTGGCAGCAACACGGATGGGATTTCACAAGGATCTTTTAGCAGAAGACATCTCTGGGTGAAAGAGATATGTGGTGTTCTCGTGGATCTAATAATTCGGATGGGGTCGGTAACTGTTCGAATTAGGTTGTTGGTCATAATTAGAGCCTTATAGAGCTTCGGTGGAAACCACCATGTGTAACCTTTGAGGAACTGAGGAGAGACCCTGAGGGTGAAATCTCTCACCACAGTAGGTGAGGGCCTTGGCCCTTTCAAGGAAGACCCCTAATTTGAGTATTTCTTCTACCAGGGTATTATACCTCAACAGCAGAGCACCCAGCATTGCTTTTAGACTGTGTCGGGTACGCTTGGAATGTGTAATGTTTCAAATGTAGTGTTGTTCTTGAGAGTGCTCTGATTACTGCACACAGGTTATGAGGTTCTTAAGCACATTGGGGCTTATGTGCCCCTTTACAATTGTTGGGAGGAAAAAAGATCATCAGCATTCATTCAGTTTCAAAGTGTTGAAAAAACATTTGGGCGGAGTTCGAGGTGTTGCTCTATGCGAAACTCCGCGAAGTGGTAAAAAAAACTATGCCGCACTACGCGAAGCTCCGCAAGCAGCGTAGTGCAGTAGAAAAATGCCGCTTGCTGTGATTTTCAGTACCGGATGCTTGTCCGCACTGTGCAATCATCGAGAACGGCACCATGCACAGGGCAAGCGAGCGCTGCTTTCCTTTCTGCAGCTTGAGTAGATTTTTACTCGAGGGGCAGCTTTCTCAACGCGAACTGGTAGTTTCTCAACGTGAGCGGTCGCGAGCATACGGGACCACTCGCAATGAGAAACCTGACCCCCCAGCGTGTTGAGAAATCTTGTCGGGAGGTTTATTTTCAACGCTCGCGCTCGCCAACTTGATGTTGCCAATCGAACACGGGTAAAAATCTCGCTGGGAGGTGGATTTTCCTCGCTAGTGCACGGCAACTTGACGTTGGTGAACGCAAGCGAGGAAAAAACTCAGCTCCGCTGCGCGAATCTGAGTTTTTCGGAACTCCGTGAGCTCCACGTAACGCGGAGTGCGGAAAACTCCGAAAATTCTGCGAGCGGAGCGGAGTTCATCGCCCTGGGTTAATTTTAAGGATAATTTATGAGAAAACAACAAGCTGATTTTCAAGGCAAGTAGCATTTAAGAGGAAATACTTTCAGTTTGCACAGAAAACTAAGGCCAGAGCGTAAAGTAGAAAACGCGTCTACGTTTGTGAACTACTGCCCCCTACTAATCATGGTCTACTTGAGACTTTGCTTGAATAATAAAAACTTTCCTACAACCATGTCTTGAAAATATCAGCTTTTTGCTCAGATTAGGAGATGAAGCATTACCAGGAAAAATACTGACTGGGTCTCACAACCCTAATATGATAGTCAAGTGTGTGGGTCAATTACCCACCGTACCCTACCTTATGGTCATTCTGCGATATTCTTTTACATCACCTTGAAAATAGGGTCCCCATGAAGCCTCATGTGGGTATCTAAGAATAAATTGTGCTGTAAAATCACTGAATTACACAATCCTTTCTGTTGACTGCTCTATTTGTGGTTTCCAAGATTAGATCCGCAAACATAGGCTGATGCCTTTCGGTTAAATACAGATTGCAGAAATGGGGAGCCACATAACCGCTGGGAGACCTACTGTGATGGGTGTCTTAAGGCACAGTTAAGGAAATGAGGCCACATGCCTCCTGCTCCATGCACGGTCCATGCTTTTTCCATTCTCCCCCACTTCATGCTTGTAATAGGAGAGATACAACCCTACTTCATTTTAAGGGCATCTAAATTTACAGAATAGTTTATTTTGTTATCATTTTAAATAAAGAAAACCGATTTTTTAGTTTTTTTTTATTACAATAACTCTCTTCACTTTGTTTTCTTCACTTTCACACATTGTAATTTCAGTGATGATCCATACAAAATCAAAAGTATTTTAAGGGAAAAAAATAAAACCAGACAAAAACGAGAACAATTGAGTTAAGTTTGGCATAATTGCTGATGGTTTAGGGAAAGAAAACAGTGGATCATATTTACAAGCCCCATTCCCACTGGAGCATCAATTTTTTTGACGCTCCGGTGGTGTAACGCCATTTCCCATATTTACAAGGTGGTGCTAAACCACTTATCATGGCTGAACCCCACCTTGTAAATATGCCCCTTTCTGCTGCAGTCCTCTGCGGCAACGGGGCGTGCAATGGGTGTTGCTGTGGGCGTTCCACTGCAACACCCATTGCTTTTTGACACTGCCCCAGATTTACAAAGCTGAGGCAGCACCCAAAACAGCGCCTTTCTAACGTCATAAATTTCCAAGAGTTAAAATGGCGACACGAGGAGAAATTATTCATTTCTCCTCGTTTTTTGCTATTTCCATGTGTGCTGTATTTTGCAGCACACATAGAAAGAGCAAATCTCCATTATTGATTGTTTATGTGGAGGAAGGAGACTCCAGGGATGCACGTTATTCTTGTGAATAGGGCGCATCCCTGCATTTTAAAACTGACTTTGGTGCAGCTGCTCGCTCTGAATTTGTTTTGTAAATATGCCCCAGTGTGCGGCAAAACAAACATTTATATTTACTGATTTTGAAGGTTTAGATAACACTGGGGCATATTTACAAGGGGATATCTGTCACAGAACGTAACTTTTAGAGATGTTCTGGTGGCGATATGCCCTTCTCCATATTTACAAAGCGGCGTAAAGCCACTTTTTGTGGCGTAAAGCCCCCTTGTCAACAAGGCCCCTTTACACGCATCACTTAGCATGAACGGGGTATGGAATGGGTGTTGCTCTGGGTGTTCCAGCGCAACACCATTGCTTTTGACGCTGCGCCATATTTACTAGGAGGTGTAAATCTGAGGCAGCGCCAAAAACTAACTCCATGCACGAGCAGGCATTTGAATGTCGCAACGAGGAGAAATACTTTTATTTCTCCTTGTGTTTGCTTTTTCTACATGTGCTGAATTCTGCAGCACACATGGAAAGAGCAAAATGCCATTAATGACTGTTTATGTTCAGAATGGTGTCCCTTCCTGAACATAAACAATCATTAAATATTTAAACAATCATTAAGTAATGATGATTTGCTACTTCTAAAGAAGTAACAAATCGCCATTAGTGATTGTTTATTTGCAGAAAGGGACAGCTCCCTGTACATAAATAATCATTCCCTGCAACGTAGGCATCATTGCACTATGGTACAAGGGTGCCTGCATTGTCGCTAGGCAGCTAAATTTAGTGCCAGCGCGAGGGAAAAAACAGGGGTGCGCCATATTCTTGTGAATATGGCGCATCCCTGCTTTTTAAAAAAGTCCTAGCGCGGTTCTGCCAAATTTGGTGCAGCTCCCCTCTCTGACATTTTCTCGTAAATATGCCCGTCTATGCTTTGCCTTATGGATAGACCTGAACACTGAAGAGGTGTGCATTAAATTCCACCTTTCACCTTGGCAGATGTACATATTTATACTGTTGTTAGATCTCCCCTTTCCTTCTCCACATGTACAGCGCTCGGCTGGGTCCCATGCGAGTACATCTCTGCCCCCATCACCTCCTTGGTTTGCACCTGCTCACGCTGACAGTTTTAAATTGTCTCAGGTACAGGCCTTTCCCATTTGTTCCATATTACTTAGCAGTTGGTCCAGTACTCACACTCATGTTATCCCTTTCCCTTCCTATCATAGATGTCCCTACATCAATAGGTCCTGAAAAGACCTCATATTCTCACAGGGGTCGAAACGCCATCGACAGTAATCTAAAGCGAACCATTCAACAGCCCCTAATATTGTATACGGCGGCTGCCTCTATTGCGTATCATTTTGATGGTCGACTTTATTATTTTGGAAACCAATTTTGTTCATGTCACAATATGTCACTAATTCCGTAGGTTCCCATTTTTCACTGGGGACACTTTGATCTACATACGTATTTACTTTCCTGGAAGATTTCATTGCTGTATATATAAAATTTACTTTTGCTATCTTCAAAAATTGAGTGGTATATGGTTTCTTCTCCTTTGGATATCGATTCAACCCCTTTCCATTGCGAATGTGCTTATAAGTATTAATTTTTTTGTATCAGTCCACAGGAACCACTGTTTCTGTCTATATGCATTACATTCTAGGCTTATGAATTTGGAGAAGTCCAATCATCTATAGAGTGCAGTTTCTAGCCAAAACTCCTCATTCATTACCATTAAGCATGATGATTACTTGAAATCTTTCCTAAATAGCTCAATTCGTACATGCTTCCTGAGACACAAATAATTGGGTCTGCCCTCAAGATTGGATTTAAAGCAGTTCCCATCTTTGGACAGTGCGCTCCTAGGAATCTACCTCCATTTTCTTTCCTCTTGAAGGTTGTTGATCATTTTTGATCAAGCCAAACAAAGATCTCTAATTGGAATCTAGTGAGGGGCAAAATTCTGCATTTACCTGCTAACTCTTTTTGAAGTTTTTGGCATAGTGTTGCTGCATGGTTCGACTAGCATGCATGTTTTTTGTTAGTTTGTCAAAGTTCTGTATATTTGCAATACTTCTGAAAGTGTATGAATTTAAGATCTGTTCTCCCAAACATAAGGACATAAGGCTTTTTTCATTCAAGCACAAGAAAATGTCTTGCAGCCAGTGTTATACATGGTAAAGGCAGGTTGTGATTTTATTCTGGCCTTCCTGGGACTCCTCCGCTTGGACATGCATGACAGTGCTGTCACCATGTATACTTTTAAACCTATAGGCCTTCCAAATTTATGAAGACGGTTAACTCAGTTTTCAAGGATTCCTAAACAGTTCCACGTTCCAATGGGCAGAAGATGATATCCATTTTGGTCTCACCAGTTATTGGATTATTTCACATGTTGGCGAAGAGGATTTTATGGGGTCTTCTTCGGGTGGCATTTTAAATCTTTTCTAACCATTTTTGGAGATGATGTTCAATGAACAGAAAATATTATGACCCGCTCTGTTATATCCTTTCATAACTTTTCCCAGGTATTCAAATCGGTTGGCTGATAGATCAATGAATATGTTTACAGTGTAAAATTGGGATAACTTAAGAGACATTTTATGTGTATTTTTATGTTGTATTTGTAGGTATACTTTGATATGGAGTGTAGGGTGTGGTTGAACCAAATATCCAGTTCTGAGTTGTACATGTCATCACTTTTGATTTAGAAGAGTGGTTCCTGCTTTTAGACAAAAATAGCTATTTTGATTAAAATAGTTGACACATATGTTCATGCTGGGTGGCCCAGCTGTGGCTATGGCATAGTTCCTTTAGTGAAGCTTGTGGCCCCCTTGTGAAATTGAGTAGAGTGCTAAAGTGGTCTGATAAGCTATTATCGGGGACATCAACATGTTTGGGAGGGGCTGCTAGGGGAAAAAGTCCTAAGCTTACCCTTTCCTGTCAAGCCAATTAAATATTCGCCTAGCACACAGTTACTCTCTGTACGCTTTTCCAATCTGTACACTGGTACTCCAAGTGCTTTATATTGTGCACATTGGCACTTTATTAGTAAATTGACAACATGTTGTATTATATGCACCAATGGGTAAATTGACACGTAGGGACTGGCTAGAAGTTGTCATGAGCTGCTCCGATTCCCACCAAGCAACGTAAACATAGTTTTATTACTTAGTTATTCTATGTTCTCCAACATAATTTGCACATTGTCACTTTAACTGCATTTAATTTTATTTATTTCTATTTTATCTGTATATACATGCTCCTTAAGTAAGACATGAAAAAGTTGGTTCACGATCGATAAATATTTTTTGTTTGTAGGTAAGCTTTGAGGCTCATATGACTTCCTGAGCCATTCCAAACTGTGCATATTGGTATTCTGATTTGTGATTAGAATTGTGATGGGCCGCAAATAATGAAATTGTTTTTCAATCAATCAATCAATCAATCAAAGACATTTATAGAGCGCACTACATACCCGTAGGGTCTCAAGGCGCTTAGGGGGGGGTGCCGTTACTGCTCGAACAGCCAGGTCTTGAGCTTCTTCCTGAAGGAGAGGTGGTCTTGGGTCAGGCGCAGGTCGGTCGGAAGGGAGTTCCAGGTCTTGGCGGCCAGGTAGGAGAAGGACCTTCCTCCTGTTGTCGCTCTACGGATGCGTGGGACGGCGGCGAGGGCGTGGCTGGTAGATCGGAGGTGGCGTTTGGGAGCGTAGAAGTTGATTCGGTTGTTGAGGTAGCTCGGGCCTTGATCGTGTAGGGCTTTGTGTGCGTGGGTGAGGAGACGGAAGGTGATTCTCTTGTTGACGGGGAGCCAATGCAGGTCTCTCAGGTGTCCGGAGATGTGGCTGTTACGTGGGATGTCGAGGATGAGTCTGGCTGAGGCGTTCTGGATCCGCTGGAGTCTCTTCTGGAGCTTGGCGGTGGTTCCGGCATAGAGGGCGTTGCCGTAGTCCAGTCGGCTGGTGACGAGGGCCTGGGTGACGGTCTTCCTGGTCTCCGTAGGGATCCACCAGAAGATCTTCCGTAGCATGCGCAGGATGTTAAAGCACGCCGAGGAGACGGCGTTGACTTGCTTGGTCATGGAGAGGGAGGAGTCCAGGATGAAGCCCAGGTTGCGTGCGTGGTTAGTCGGCTTGGGTGCGGTGCCCAGGGCGGTGGGCGTGGAGCCCAGGATGAGGACCTCCGTCTTGTCTGAGTTCAGTTTCAGGCGGCTGGTCGTCATCCACTCGGCTACCTCCTTCATCCCTTCGTGTAGGTTGGCTCTGGCGGCGGTGGGGTCGTTGGTCAGGGAGAGGATCAGCTGGGTGTCGTCGGCGAAGGAGATTATGTTGAGGTTGTGTTGGCGTGCGATGGCCACGAGGGGGCTCATGTAGACGTTGAAGAGGGTAGGGCTCAGCGAGGATCCTTGAGAGACGCCGCAGATGACTTCGGTGGCTTCTGACTTGTACGGTGGTAGGCGGACTCTCTGTGTTCTTCCGTCGAGGAAGGAGACGATCCATTCCAGTGCCTTCTCCTGGATTCCGACGTTGCTGAGGCGTTGCACTAGGGTGCGGTGGCAGACAGTGTCGAAGGCCGCGGAGAGGTCTAGGAGGATGAGGGCCGCTGTTTCTCCGTTGTCCATCAGGGCTCAGGATGTCGTCGGTGGCGGCGATGAGGGCGGTCTCGGTGCTGTGGTTGGCTCGGAAGCCGGACTGCGAGGGGTCGAGGGATCCGTTCGTCTCGAGGAAGGCGGCCAGCTGTTTGTTGACGGTCTTCTCGATGACTTTGGCTGGAAACGGGAGGAGCGAGATTGGGCGGTAATTCTTGCGTTCGGTGGGGTCTGCTGTAGGTTTCTTGAGAAGAGCGCTGAGTTCGGCGTGCTTACAGCTCTCGGGGAAGGTGGCGGTGTCGAAGGAGGTGTTGATGATGTCCCGCAGGTGGGGTGCGATGACAGCGTCGGCCTTGTTGAAGACGTGGTGAGGGCAGGGGTCGGTCGGCGATCCGGAGTGGACGGAGTTCATCATGTGGACGGTGTCTTCGGTGCTGATCGGAGTCCAGGCTCGGAGGGCGGCGGTGGGCAGCGTGGCTGTGGTCATGGTGTGCGTCGGTTGGGTGCTGAAGCTGTTGTGTATGTCCGCGATCTTGTTGTGGAAGTAGGAGGCGAGGGAGTTGCAGAGGTCTTGCGAAGGGGTGATGTCGTTGTTTCCGGCGTTGGGGTTGGAGAGCTCTTTCACGATGTTGAAGAGTTCCTTGCAGTTGTGTGCGTTGTTGTCCAGCCGGTCCTTGAATGCAGTTTTCTTGGCGGCGCGGATCAGTTGGTGGTGCTTCCGGGTGGCGAGTTTGAGGGTGGTCTTGTTGTCCGGTGTAGGTTCCTTTCTCCAGACTTTCTCGAGGGCTCGGCAGTTCTTCTTGGAGCTCTTGAGTTCGTCGGTGAACCATGGGGCTTTCTTGCTGCCGGGTCTGCTGGGCGGGGTCCTCAGCGGGGCGAGTTCGTCCGCGCAGTTGCTGATCCACTTCGTGAGGTTGTCGGCGGCCTGGCTGGGGTTCGCTGAGCTGGCAGGAGGGTGCTGGCTCAGGGAAGCGGCGAGCTGGTCGGCTGTGATCTTGTTCCAGCTTCTACGGGCAACCTGTTGCTGGTGGTCGTGGATCGTCGCTCTTTCGAAGGTGAAGTGTACGCAGCTGTGGTCCGTCCAGTGGAGTTCTGTGGCGTGGCTGAAGGCGATGTCTTTGCTGGATGAGAAGACGGCGTCGAGTGTGTGTCCGGCGAGGTGGGTGGGGGTGCTCACCAGTTGCTTCAGCCCAAGGTTGGCGAGGTTGTCGAGCAGGGTGCTGGTGTTGCGGTCGTTGTTGTTCTCCAGGTGGAAGTTGAGGTCCCCCAGGAGGATGTAGTCAATCAAGAAAGGAAATGGATTGCTGCTGATGGTCGATATGATTTTAAACCTTTTAGGTAACTAATTGTATACTGTATGGCTTTTGTAATGTTAAGGGTTTTAATTGACTAATAAACTACCTTATTCATTCATTCCAGTAGAGTTGAGCTTGGGGCAGCCTTTTGTAAAATTAAGTGGCACTATCAAGTGACATTTTATAACATCCTCCTAAAGCTATTTTGACCTGATTTTGATTCTGGCCGACCCAGACAATATGCTGCTGCTTTAATTTTGCTGTTATTTTGGACATCAGTTTACAATTAACAACTCTGGGTATTGAATTAATCTCCCCAATGAGGGAGATTCACAGAAGAGTCAGTACTAGCGCCAGTGTCAGTTTTTATAGCTAAGCTTACTTCTCCAGGCCCTTTAAAGCCTTTTGATTTATAGCTCACTGACGCTCACACCTCTGTGCGCCTCCTTGCTGGAGAAGGAGTTTTATTTTTGTGCAGCTGAATATTCCCCTACGAGAATCTCACACTTCTGCGTATGGACAGCAACGTTTATTATAAAAGCCAAGTAAATACATGGCTTTCCAAAAACTACGGATAAGGACCTTAGTGCCTAGAAGCTCTCTGCGTGTACATAACAAACCTACCCAACAGCTGCAGTGGTAGCATGGGATGCTGACGTATCCACAATAAGCAAAGTTGGAACTGCTGGAAGCAGGTATCCCAGAGGGGCTAATACTTACCACGTCAAGCACGCAGCTGGGTCCAGCCGAAGCTCATCACGGACTACTTTTCAAAGGACTTGAGTGATAAAGTTCCTGCACCAACTCAAACTACGTCCACCGGCCCAAATGCTAATGGAGCAGGTGGAGCAAAGCATATTCTGATAAAAGGAGAACACTTGACTGAAATAGAATTTCTCAAAGCAAAAGAGGACACCATCATGAAGAGTCAGCAGCTAACTGAAAATCTTAATAATAGTGATGATGTTCCTTGCACTAGTGGTGATATACGCACAACCTTAGGAGAGACTATCTATGGAGAACCCATAAGGGGCAACATAAAGAAAGAAAAAGACAAAAGGACAGGGACATCTACAGTTGTACCCTATTTTTACCAAGGTAAGACTATCTACTAGCAGCAATGCCAGACAAATTACAAAACCAAAAACCATGTGAGAAAAAGTCAACAAAAATAACAAGCATTGGCAAAACCAATAAATGTGGCATTGGCCACCAGCTTTTTGGCAATTCTTATTTTGTCATAGTTCTTGAAAAACCTTATTGTTTGATAGCTGCTGCGTCCTCATTAAATCCAAACAAAAAACAATTGCTCAAGGCAAAAACGTTTTTGCGATATCTAAAAAGTACACATTACCATGGTACACCAGGCACTAAAGGAAACTATCTTGTCTGTGGATGTGCTCCTTGTGAAGGGACAGCACCTTTGTGCTCCTTGTAAACCTTGTGAAAGGTCAAACAGCGAGACCACAGACGTCCCACCCTCCCAGGAACTCTGCTACAAACTCGGCACCTTCTTCCACCACAAGAGCATGCAGATCTACAACAGCTTTGACACCCAAGACCCTGCTACAACTCCCGTCAGCACCGCATGCAACCACGCCGAACGCCAACAGATCCTGCTCAACTGGACTCCACTCACCACAGATGATACACTCAAGACCATGAACAATATCCACTCCGGAGCCCTATCGGACCCTTGCCCACATCGCATCTTCCATAGAGCAGCCACCTCCATCGCCCCAGAGCTTTGCCACACCATCAACTGCTCCATCGAAACCGCGACCTTCACTGATGACTGGAAACATGCCAAGATCAACCCTCTGTTGAAGAAACCATCTGCCGACCCGACTGACCTAAAGAATTTCAGGCCCATCTCCCTCCTCTCCTTCCCAGCCAAGGTAATCAGGAAGGCCATCAACTCCAAACTCTCCGAGTTCATCGAAAGGAACCATGTCCTGGACATCTCCCAATCTAGCTTCCGAAGCAACCACAGCACCTAGACTGTCCTCCACTGATGACATCCGCTCCCTCCTCAACCAAGGCAAAATCACAGCCCTCATCCCACTTGACCTCTCGGCCGACTTCGATACCGTCTCCCGCGCACCCTAATTACAAGACTACACAACGCCAGCATCCGCAACAAGGACCTGGACTGAATCCACTCCTTCCATTCCGGCCAAACACATCAAGTTTGACTTCCTCCATTCCTCTCAGAACCTACGGAGATCAGCTGTAGGGTACCTCAGGGCTCCTCCCTGACCCCCTCGCGGCCTTCCTCTACTTCTCGTCAGATGTGCAGATTAGTCAGTGAGATTTGGGTGACGAATCTCAAATTTCCCAACCACAAAAGCAGTGGGCCACAGGGTGAAAGGGTGAGATAACCAAGGATCAGAATGGACTGTTCCCACGAGGAGCAGAATCAGTACTGATTTGCATTTGGGGAACCTCTGAGAGTGATTAAGAGTTTGGTGTACAAGGTTCTCTATTTCAGTGGCAACAAAGTACCCTGTCCACCATACTCATGGTCCGCCCACTGGATTTTGAGTTGAGCGGGTCACAAGTTATGCCAACGGCGTAAAATTCACTCCATCTTGACAAAACTTCCTTTGATGACCTGACAAAGTGGGGGCTATCGGAGTTAAGCAACCCTGTGTACTTTATTTAGAGTGGCGGGTCGGATTACCTTTTTTCAAATAATCATTAATGGCAGGCATATCCTTGCGATGAAGGACAGTAAAAAAATATTACTGCAAAAAACATGGGAGCTAACTTTATGAGTTTGGTTTTGGAAAATAGAAAATTGTTGGAAGAGTTTGCCAGCTAGCCACCAAATGTCTCCTACATTGAAAGGAACCGTCATAGCAGTAATTCCTGCCAATGTATTGTTATGTCCGTGGTCAAGCAGAGCCATCTCTAAATCTTGTGGGCAGAGTATAGGCAGGCTGACTGAAGTACAGTCCTCCACCACCATGTGCCTTTACCCCACCAACCAAACCCTAAATTAGGCCATGTGTCTAATCTGTGAAACTTTTTATACATTGGAAGGAACCACCATGTAAGCGATCCCTGCTAATGTATAGTGATGTCCGTGGTCTGACTGACATCTCTAAATCCTCCTCCACCCTGTGTGTCTTTACTCCATCCACCAACTCTTAAATCAAGTCCTGTGTTTAGAGTGGCATAGTGGGCAAAAAACAATGTTTCGGAATGCTATCATTAGAGATTGCCAATGGTCGACTATTTGCAAGCCTTCAACCTATCCCATCCCAACGCAACATGGTGCAAGAGCGACACAAATTTAAAAATGAAAGTTATGAAACCATGGCCCTGAGTGGCTTCATAAATTTTGAGTGACGAAACACAGAAAAAATTGCTTTGTTGAATTACTCTGTGCCAAAGAGGTGCTTCCATGGGATTTGTGTGGGTGTTTCCATGCAAAAGCCATGGATTTTGACGCATTCCCAGATTTATCAGAAGCGACAGACCTGGAAATGCACCAAAAACCTACACCTCGCCTGGTGAGGCATAATGAGGAGAAATATGTTAATTTCTCCTTGTTTTCCTCTTTCAATGTGTGATGCATTTTGCAGTACACACAGAAAGAGGAAATGCCTCTGAGGATTGCTTTTGTGCAGGAAGGTGCCCATTTCTGCACACAAACAACCCACCTTACAATGCAGGAGCCCATGCACCATTATTAAATAATGTTGGCAGTGGGGTTTTCAATTGTTTAGCTAAGTGTGGCACATTCAATAGAAAATCCATTGTTGTTCCACTGCTTTTCATCTCAGAAGGTTTTTCACCACGTTGACTAGCTATTCCTGCTTTTTTGGGCATAGTAGATCAAGTACCGCATTAGGCGAGAAGAAAGGATTTCACTATATCTTCTTCTGCAGGATTTCGGTCTTCCTTATAAATTCTATGGAAATGTTCCAGAAAATGTCTTTCATTTACGTCTTGCTTGCCAATGTATCTCCAGTAATTGGATCACAATCTTGGCAAGTGTACTATTGGATCTGCGATTTCTGGTTCTCCATGCTTGAATTTCCAGAAGAATTTTTGCTTTTGGTGTAGCTGTTGACCAAATGTATCTGAATAGGGGAAAAAAGAGGGCAAAGACCAAAGAAAATGGCCAAAGCCATACACCGGCTCAATTTAGTAGGTCTCTGATGAGCCGAGAACCCACGAGAAATGGGCTATACTGCTTTTCTCTAATAAATTACACTCCACATTGCACAGTGACTACATTAAAATATTAAACCCACTATTTAAAATCATTGACTCCGTCATATCTGACTGTTTCTCAGAATACGGGGCAGTACACTTAGTGGTAGACTCTTTGGGCACCATAGGCCCCAAAGGTAGATAGAACTTCCATAAATCTTTGCTCACAAATAGCAGCTTCCTCGATGTAATTGCTGACAGAAATAATCTTTTTTTCTATAAAGAGTGGCACCTCCTCACGAGACAACATCTGGGAAGCACATAAACCTAAAATATGGGGGGAGATTATTACATTTCAGGCCAATCTAAGAAAGCTTTAAAAGGCCAAGCTCCAATATCTAAAATTGACGCAGCAACAGGCTGAAATAACTCTAATTCAAGTGAACCATTCCTTTACCTAAGTGAGGAACATTAACTTTCATGATATCTGTGGTTTCCTCTTACATGGTGAATAGGATTAATCACATGTGCAGAACATTCAAGGGCAGGTCAGAGGTTGGACCTGGTCTATAGCTATTTGTAGTTTTGTCGAGATGAAAAAAGAAGAAATCCCTCACCGGACGGCCTCCCTTTCCCATTGGAGTCATAATGTGAAGGTCAGCATATCGGTCTACAGCATACAGCATGGGGCAGCCTACTCAAGCCTATGGTTAATGTCACTTTGAGTTACTGTCAAGCAATTTATAAAACAGCAGTAAAAAAACAGCACAAAACATAGAAATCCATTCCCAATTTTTTACATAGATGCACCCCCGATCAGTGTCTGCTGCTACCATAGTGCTGAAGCAGAAACACATATTTAAAAAGCCTAACAGGAAGCATTCTATTGAAAAAATACATACAATTGATATAATCCAATCTTTTGGCAATTCAAGATAAAACGTCTTAATGTTGTGGGTAAACTTTTTTTATTTCCTTTCCAAAACGCTAACTTCACACAGTCTTTCATTCTATTCTAAGGGTGAATTGAATGCCATCACGAACATGCAGTATATATACAGATTCAAAGGTCAATTACTGCTCCCTTTCCATGGATTTGGATGAATTATTAATTAAACTATATTAACAGTCATAATGAGCCATCTCCCTCCTCTCCTTCCCAGCCAAGGTAATCAGGAAGGCCATCAACTCCAAACTCTCCGAGTTCATCGAAAGGAACCATGTCCTGGACATCTCCCAATCTAGCTTCCGAAGCAACCACAGCACCTAGACTGTCCTCCACTGATGACATCCGCTCCCTCCTCAACCAAGGCAAAATCACAGCCCTCATCCCACTTGACCTCTCGGCCGACTTCGATACCGTCTCCCGCGCACCCTAATTACAAGACTACACAACGCCAGCATCCGCAACAAGGACCTGGACTGAATCCACTCCTTCCATTCCGGCCAAACACATCAAGTTTGACTTCCTCCATTCCTCTCAGAACCTACGGAGATCAGCTGTAGGGTACCTCAGGGCTCCTCCCTGACCCCCTCGCGGCCATCTTCAGAAACCATGAACTCAACATAGTCTCCTTTGCTGACGACACCCAGCTGGTCCTCTCCCTCACCAACGAACATACAGCTGCCAGAATCAACTTTCACAGCGGGATAAAGGCCATAGCCAACTGGATTAAAGACATCTGCCTCAAGCTTAACTCAGATAAGACAGAAGTACTCATCCTAGGACTCGCTCCCTCAGACTGGGATGACGCCTGGTGACCCGCTGCACTGGGAGTCCCTCCCACTTTCCCGGACCACGCATGTAACCTCAGCATCATAGTGGATTTCTCGCTCACAATGAACCGCCAGACCAACGCCATATTCTCATCCTGCTTCCACATGCTCCACCTGCTTTGAAAGACATTCAGATGGATCCCCACAGAATCCAGAAAGACATTCATCCATGCCCTCGTCACCATCAGACTCCACTACGGCAATTCTCTCTACGCCAGCGTCACCCAGAAACTCCTCAGGAAACTATAGAACATTCATAACGCCGCAGCCAGAATGGTCCTCGACATCCCCTGCCGCAGCCACAGCATTAGAACACCTTTGACAACTTCACTGGCTCGCAGTCAACAAGAGAATCACCTTCAAGCTCCTCTCACATGCCTACAAAGCTTTCCACGACGTAGAACCAGCGTATCTGAACCACCGCATCTCATTTCATTTCACTTACCCTCCAGACAACTTCGCTCCACCCAACTTGCCCTGGCCACCATTCCACAGATCCACAAGATCAGAACTGGAGGAAGATCCTTTTCCTACCTCGCTGCCAAGACCTGGAACACCCTGCCCCTCCACCTCAGGCAATCTCCGTTACCGACCCAATTTAGGAAGGATCTCAAGACCTGGCTCTTCGACTGAACCCCCATGCGCAGACAGATCAGCAGCTCCTCCCCTCAGTGCCTTGAGACCCTCACGGGTGAGTAGTCATGCTATACAAACTCCTGATTGATTGACTGATTGATTGATTGCAGGATGTCGTAATTTATAGTGAAATCAGTAAGTTGCTGAAGTGCCATTGATTGTCCCTTGATGCATCCTGGAGTAGCTAGAAGAAAAATGGGAGTGACACAATCACAGACCAATGGACGAAGTCCAGCTGAAAACCCTTGAAGTACCAATGTTATACATTATTTTAGTAAAATCAAAAGATCTTGGCTAACACAGACCTAAAAAAGCCATTGGTCTGGCATTGGCTGCTTGTCTTGCCGTTCAGACAAAAAGCAAAAAAGAAGGAAAGAGAATAAGAAAGGGAGGAAAAATGAAAAAAGGAAGGCATACAAAAAAAGAATCAAAGCAGACAAACAGGAAGAACGGCAAAAAAGAAGGGAAGAAGGTAAAAAAGAAGGTTGGGACAAAGAAAGGTGGAAGAAAGGAAAGAAGGTAAAAAGCAGGAAAAATGAAATAAAGAAGGAAAGCAATAAAGAAAGAAGGCAAAAAAGAATGGAAAGAAAGGAGGAAAGGAAAAAAGGAATGAAGGCAAAAAAGAAAGAATGAAAGTCAGAACAAGTTAAAAAGAAAGAAAAGAAAGAAATAAAGAAGGGGCAAAAGTTAAGAAGGCAGAAAAGAAAGAAAGGTAAAATGAAGGAGGAAAAACAGAAAGAAAGAAGGAAAGAAAGACAAAGGTAAAGAAGAGAAAATGAAAGAAGGTAAAAAGAAAGGCAAAAATAAAGAAAGAAGGACAGAAAACAAAAAAGAAAGACGGTAATGAAAGAATGCAAAAATAAGGAAATTAAGAAAGATAGAAGGCAAAAAAGAAAGGAAAAAAGGATAAAAGTAAAGACGGCAAGAAATAAAGGTGCAAAAAAAGGAAAGAAAATGGAATGAAGGCAAAAAAGAAAGGAAATATGGAAAAAAAGAAGAAAACAAAAAACAGTAAAGTAGACAAAAAATAAAGAGAGAAACAATGAAAAAGAATGAAAGACAAAAGAAATTAAGGCAAAAAAGAAAGAAAATGAAAGAAAGCAAATTAATGAAAGAAGGTAAAAAGAAAGCAAAGAAAGAAGGAAAGAAAAGGGAAGAAGTCACAAAAGAAAGCTGGAACAAAAGAAGACAAAAAAAAGACAGAAGGAAGGAAAAAAGAAGGAAAGAAGAAAGGAAAGAAAGAAGAAAAGAGTGTTCATGGTATAATATATTGGATACTAAAACCCAATCACAACCCATCTTTGATTAAATAAAACTGTTTCAAGAGTGCGGTAAATTAAATACCATGAAGTTTGGTTTTCTTCCTGGCCAAAATTTATCAAAGAGCCATTGGTGAAACCTAGCCAGGAATGCAATATGGTATGCTGTGAAATAGCAGCAGTCCAGTTCAAATGGAATTAACAGCAGCATTGGAACATGGCGAGTATCATATCCTCAAAAATCTGGCTCATTATGACTGTTAATATAGTTTAATTAATAATTCATCCAAATCCATGGAAAGGGAGCAGTAATTGTCATTTGAATCTGTATCTATACTGCATGTTCGTGATGGCATTCAATTCACCCTTAGAATAGAATGAAAGACTGTGTGAAGTTAGCGTTTCGGAAAGGAAATAAAAAAAGTTTACCCACAACATTAAGACGTTTTAACTTGAATTGCCAAAAGATTGGATTATATCAATTATATGTATTTTTTCAATAGAATGCTTCCTGTTAAGCTTTTTAAACATTTGTTTCTGCTTCAGCACTATGGTAGCAGCAGACACTGATCGGGGGTGCATCTATGTAAAAAATTGGGAATGGATTTCTATGTTTTGTGCTGTTTTTTTACTGCTGTTTTATAAATTGCTTGACAGTAACTCAAAGTGACATTAACCATAGGCTTGAGTAGGCTGCCCCATGCTGTATGCTGGAGTGGGTGGAAGCAAAACTGTAATTACACAACGGGCCAATTGGTGAAGAGAGGTGACTGAAAGTCCCTTTAAGTAAGTATATTATACATATTATTTTAGTACAATCAAAATATCTCAGCTAATGCCAGACCTAAAAGAGAATCTGAGCTGTTAACCAAAAGAAAGACTCAATAGAATTCTAAAGCTGTTCTAGAAACTGGCAAAATGGAAGAGAATCCCCCCAATACAGTCTTTAATGACATTATAAAGGGCTAAAATGTCCATGACCATTCTAACTTAATACCGTTAGTAGTACAGATAACTGCAGTAAAATTGTTCAGCGCATAAATTCCCCAAATAATAGGCTCCCCGTAGTTGCACTACTGCCTCTTGATGAAGAACAGATGGCAACTACTTGCCTTAGCTTTATCTGTCTTTTTCCTGGTCTGCATATATCTAATCCTTTGAAGAGATCAAGACTGCTTAGTCTGTTTCAAGAAATTTCTCCTTGGAAGATTATTGCTACACATGACATAAAAAGAGTCAAAACTAAATCTACCAATTGATGGCACAAGCAAGTTATTGCAAAAATGTTAAGTAGAATTCTACTCATGCAAAACATGTCAATTAGTTCTTATCAATATTGACCAGTTCTGCATTCTGGGCTTGATTCACCACAAAGATAACTTGCACTTTTGAGTAATTTACTACTTTTCTGTGCTCACAATTAGGAGTTCAAATTTACAACAACAGTGTAAGTTACATGCCTCACCCTCCTGTGTAAAGTATTGGCTTACTTTAATGTGGTTGGGTGACATCTCTCCCTTTACCCCTCCATGACTACCCCAAACCTCTCTTATTCCTCCCTATTTCCATTCCCTTTTGCAGCAAGTGTGTCACTTTCCACCCACTCTCTCCAGTCCCTCTCATATTTAGTACTAATATGTCCTTTGATCTCCATGCCACTGGAGTCAATCTATCCTGGCTGATGAGGGGTGAAACCCACAAACTGGTCCTATGATGCTTGTTTCCAGTCCAGGGAGGACCTGGCCTGGCAGTTCGGGCTGAACTGTTCACATTGGGCGCAGGGTCAAGACTGATTTGCATATGGCTGGGTTGAAACTGAAATGGCATGGGAAGCAAAAAAACGATGGATTTAGGCCAAAATCTCTGTACTGGGGTGAATGTATGACATTGTTGTGCATTCTGTCTATAAATTGTTATTTTTGCATTTGAAATGTGCATGGCAGAGACTCTGGAATTTGGGCAGAGAACTCACCGCACATAAGTATATGTAATGCAGAGGTGTAAGCTCTGCATGCAGTGCGTGAATAGCACTTTTAGTTGATTCGTGAATGAGACCCTATACATCTAGATGCAATACCCCAATTAACGCCTATTGTTGGTTGTCTTCAGCGAGGCCTAAAAGGCCACACAACATGACTCACCCACTAATGAGCAATTTGCCACCAGGAAACCCTGAGCAAGTTAACACATATGGAAAGAGAGAATTCTTGGTGGGTAGAAATATACCAACCAAGTAACTCTCACGGGCCGAAAACATCCCTGCAGTAAATTGGTCACCGCTCCAAACTCTTATAGAGAGCACTACCAATAAAATAAATCTCTACTATTAAAAAATCATATTTAGCAGCTTATGTCGCATGCCTCAGGGTTATTTCGATTGAAGAAACAAGAAACCGCACTGGTTCAATGAATCTTCATATACTCTCCTGGAAGATTGCTGGCTTCACTACAGGACCCAGATAAGTTATCATTTGTACACAAGGCAGATATCTGTTGCTTCCGAGAAAAGTGGACATTAACAGATGTAGCATTAGACCGATATGCTGACCTTCACATTATGACTCCAATGGGAAAGGGAGGCCGTCCGGTGAGGGATTTTTTCTTTTTTCATCTCGACAAAACTACAAATAGCTATAGACCAGGTCCAACCTCTGACCTGCCCTTGAATGTTCTGCACATGTGATTAATCCTATTCACCATGTAAGAGGAAACCACAGATATCATGAAAGTTAATGTTCCTCACTTAGGTAAAGGAATGGTTCACTTGAATTAGAGTTATTACAGTCTGTTGCTGCGTCAATTTTAGATATTGGAGCTTGGCCTTTTAAAGCTTTCTTAGATTGGCCTGAAATGTAATAATCCCCCCCCATATTTTAGGTTTATGTGCTTCCCAGATGTTGTCTCGTGAGGAGGTGCCACTCTTTATAGAAAAAAAGATTATTTCTGTCAGCCATTACATCGAGGAAGCTGCTATTTGTGAGCAAAGATTTATCGAAGTTCTATCTACCTTTGGGGCCTATGGTGCCCAAAGAGTCTACCACTAAGTGTACTGCCCCGTATTCTGAGAAACAGTCAGATATGACCGAGTCAATGATTTTAAATAGTGGGTTTAATATTTTAATGTAGTCACTGTGCAATGTGGAGTGTAATTTATTAGAGAAAAGCAGTATAGCCCATTTCTTGTGGGTTCTCGGCTCATCAGAGAGCTACTAAATTGAGCCGTGTATGGCTTTGGCCATTTTCTTTGGTCTTTGCCCTCTTTTTTCCCCTATTCAGATACATTTGGTCAACAGCTACACCAAAAGCAAAAATTCTTCTGGAAATTCAAGCAGGGAGAACCAGAAATCGCAGATCCAAAAGTACACTTGCCAAGATTGTGATCCAATTACTGGAGATACATTGGCAAGCAAGACATAAATGAAAGACATTTTCTGGAACATTTCCATAGAATTTATAAGGAAGACTGAAATCCTGCAGAAGAAGATATAGTCAAATCCTTTCCTCTCGCCTAATGCGGTACTTGATCTACTATGCCCAAAAAAGCAGGAATAGCTAGTCAACGTGGTGAAAAACCTTCTGAGATGAAAAGCAGTGGACGACGATGGATTTTCTATTGAATGTGCCACACTTAACTAAACAATTGAAAACCCCACTGCCAACATTATTTAATAATGGTGCATGGGCTCCTGCGTTGTAAGGTGAGTTGTTTGTGTGCAGGAATGGGCACCTTCCTGCACAAAAGCAATCCTCAGAGGCATTTCCTCTTTCTGTGTGTACTGCAAAATGCATCACACATTGAAAGAGGAAAACAAGGAGAAATTAACATATTTCTCCTCATTATGCCTCACCAGGCGAGGTGTAGGTTTTTGGTGCATTTCCAGGTCTGTCGCTTTTGATAAATCTGGGAATGCGTCAAAATCCATGGCTTTTGCATGGAAACACCCACACAAATCCCATGGAAACACCTCTTTGGCACAGAGTAATTCAACAAAGCAATTTTTTCTGTGTTTCATCACTCAAAATTTATGAAGCCACTCAGGGCTATGCAAGGCAGCCTTGCATGGTTTCATAACTTTCATTTTTAAATTTGTGTCGCTCTTGCACCATGTTGCGTTGGGATGGGATTGGTTGAATGCTTGCAAATAGTCTAACCATTGGCAATCTCTAATGATAGCATTCCGAAACATTGTTTTTTGCCCACTATGCCACTCTAAACACAGGACTTGATTTAAGAGTTGGTGGATGGAGTAAAGACACACAGGATGGAGGAGGATTTAGAGATGTCAGTCAGACCACGGACATCACTATACATTAGCAGGGATCGCTTACATGGTGGTTCCTTCCAATGTATAAAAAGTTTCACAGATTAGACACAGGGCCTAATTTAGGGTTTGGTTGGTGGGGTAAAGGCACATTGTGGTGGAGGACTGTACTTCAGTCAGCCTGCCTATACTCTGCCCACAAGATTTAGAGATGGCTCTGCTTGACCACGGACATAACAATACATTGGCAGGAATTACTGCTATGACGGTTCCTTTCAATGTAGGAGACGTTTGGTGGCTAGCTGGCAAACTCTTCCAACAATTTTTATTTTCCAAAACCAAACTCATAAAGTTAACTCCCATGTTTTTTGCAGTAATATTTTTTTACTGTCCTTCATCGCAAGGATATGCCTGCCATTAATGATTAGTTGAAAAAAGGTAATCCGACCCGCCACTCTAAATAAAGTACACAGGGTTGCTTAACTCCGACAGCCCCCACTTTGTCAGGTCATCAAAGGAAGTTTTGTCAAGATGGAGTGAATTTTACTCCGTTGGCATAACTTGTGATCCGCTCAACTCAAAATCCAGTGGGCGGACCATGAGTATGGTGGACAGGGTACTTTGTTGCCACTGAAATAGAGAACCTTGTACACCAAACTCTTAATCACTCTCAGAGGTTCCCCAAATGCAAATCAGTACTGATTCTGCTCCTCGTGGGAACAGTCCATTCTGATCCTTGGTTATCTCACCCTTTCACCCTGTGGCCCACTGCTTTTTTGGTTGGGAAATTTGAGATTCGTCACCCAAATCTCACTGACTAATCTGCACATCTGACGAGAAGTAGAGGAAGGCTGGTGCTCCCTGGAGCCAAATATCACAGATGAAACAAAAACAAATGGAGGAAGAAGATTTATCTCTTTGTTATAGAATACATACTTGCGATTTTTGAATGGTTAAATTCGTTCTCATAGCCTGGAAAACACCACCGTAAGCTAGGCAATAAGAGAAGTCTCACAGACTACAACTTAATCAATATAGAGGAATGGTCCAGAGTGGTGATTTTGAGATATGACCAAGGCCCGAAAATGATCATGACCGTTTACTAATTGTTAAAGCAACTGATGGTCTGAAGGCCAAGCCATTAACCAGTGATAAAACAATATATACATTATCTTTGCAAAAAGGTTCCAACAGAAGCTCTACATGGGAACATTCAATCTTAATGAGGGCAATAGCAGGTAATACAGGAGTTATCTAAGATCACTTACAGGGAGAGGAGTTAACAACCCTTGCTCCTTCCATATAATGATGGACAAAATTGCATCTTTCTGGCTGACAGTGCCAGCTTTGTATGATGCTGTGTGCTGAATATACGTCACCAAGACATAAAATTCAGTATGAACAAATGCAGACAAACCTGACTTTCTTAGACGTGGAAGTAATACCCCATGAAGCCAAATTAACTACTACACTTTACCTTAAATCTACAGACCGAAATACCATTCCACACTATCAGAGCTCCCACCCGAGGAGTTTAAGGGACAATCTCCCATATGGCCAACTATTACGCATCCGGCGCAACTGTACTAGAAAAGAAGATTTTATGATGCATGCAGAAACATTATGTGACCAACTGAAAGAAAGAGGTTATCCTCGCAACCTATTAAAACATGCCACCAAACGGGCTTGGTATACACCTTTTAACAAAAACCACAAAAAACCCTGGAGATACTCGTGTGTGTAACAACATTTGGCTCACATACCAATAAATATCGACAGATAATTCTCAACAACTGGCACCTTCTCTCTGAATTAGAATGCCCACTAGAAAGACCGATATTTGCCATGGAAAAAGGTAAAAGCATTGGACAAAGTATCATCCGAGTAGACATAGCACACAAATCAGCAAAGAATGATTTGCGAACCCTATGGAGCATGACACCCAGAGAAGGGCACCATAAATGCGGAAAGTGTTCAGCTTGTGTCAACACAATAGAAGGGATTGAATTCACCCATGATGCAATCAAATGGACCCACAAAGAGTTTAAAACGCTCCTGAAATAAATGACAGAGCAGAATTTAGCAAGCTTAAAACAAAAACACGTGACTGCTTCAAATACGATCGTTTGAAACCGGAAAGAGACTTCAGTCCTTCATAAACCAAGTTGAGCCGAAAAGAAACAGAGCTGTGAGTTCGTGACACTGCATCTTCTCAACTCAGTAAGTGCATGCAAAATCAATAGTTTCAATCGAATTAGTAAAAGAATATTCAAATACTAGATCGGGCACTGACAAAAGCGTGCTCTATTTTTGCAGACTTTGGATACATCTGAGGTCAAGGGGAGAGCTAAAGTAATGTTGTACCATTCACTGCGTCGCGGCAGGAATAACACCGAAACAAATCAAGTGAGTTGATTTCATATTCTTCAAATATGAAAATTCACTTTTAAATGGATACCATGTTAAACTAAGTAGCACTGGTTTCTCTCACCATTCAGAAAAAGTTATGCGAACAAGCTACCTCACCAGAGGCAAAACGACCATGTATAATGGAGCACCCTGAACACGGGAGATAACGAGTAAGCAGCTCAGTAATATATACTTGACATTAAAACATTTAAGTACATCTCTTTGTTTTTTTGATAAAACCTGTCCCTTTTTTTACAGAACTCTCAATACTTCAAATAGAAGAGACAAAAGTACCCGTAATGGTTCAGGTACCCTAACCTTTATAAACAGTAGAGCTTATAGTGTATATAGAGAAGGTTCCAATTGTAATTATAATTTCCATTTTAACTTTTCTGATTACACTGCGTCAATTTGCCGTGAGGATAATCCCTTTGACGTACTGGGGATTTTAGTACCCCAGCGGTGCCAGGGGTAGCACCCTATGACTTCGAGTATTTCCTGTCTTAGACCACACTGCGGTACTTCAAATTTTCATTGCGCAAGTAATATAACAAAGAACTTGGCAAAGAAGCTGAAATATGAAAAGACATCTTTATTAACTCAACTGAGTGAGACTACATCGCACAGAAGCCTTAGCAACTGAATGAGGCAGTCTCCAGAACAAAAACCAGTCTTCTCTTTTATACAGAATATTACGCTTTGGGCAACACCGCCCCTCTTTTACAAGTGGTTATTCACATATTTTGGCTTCAAAGAAAAGGCAGAGTCATGATGACAATCCCACATTCCAGTTCGTTCAGCCCACAATCTTTTAACCCAGCAAGGCTCAGAACCTTCATCAGATATCAGCAGACCCCAATAACACGGGCACCTCCTGCTCGTAAAACAAGCCATAAAGTAGGAAACAGAGTCAGATGTGAAAGAGATTAGTCAGGGTTCGTGTGGGAAGAAGGAATTTATGATGCCTCGGGCCATGATGCTAATCCCATTTGGCCGCAAAAAAAGGAACCGGCCGGACAGGGCTGACCTCGGGCAGTGGAGTCAGTTTGCACAGGTCACAGAGAAGTCACAGAAGGTGTACGTGGCCTTTAGGCCTAGGCATGGCCTTAGCACACAGCCTATGTGAGGGCAATCACAAAAATGGCTACTGTTCTAATATGGAACCCGAGGGTTCAATATGTAGTATTATATATATATACGGTGAATTCATTGGTTAAACATGACGAAAACACTTGTACATACCGCATTTGTCATTTGCGGTTCGCTGATACCGGAATAGACAGGGGTAGGGCCCTGTCTCCCACGCGGTCCCAAATTTCAAAGTACCACAGACCCTCCTTTTGCCCTTACATAGGCAATAACTAAACTCACATCAATCCGAGTCTAGGTCAATATTCACGAAGTCATGGAGATGTTGCTGTAGCATCATCCTATTACTTAGCAACTCTCTCGGGACACGTCTCCTTACACATGTAGTAGCACATAGGCCACATATGGCAGGACAAAATAAGGAATACCTCTATCTGTAGTGGGTGGCGTAAGATCACACACCCAACAATTAGTGATGTTCACTACTAACTAGTGTTGATGCAGAAGCTGTACAAAAGAATTGCTTACGAATTCTGATCTTTTAACCTGCTCATGTTCAGGGAAAGGGTGAAAAGAGTGCAAAGAAACAGTAGTAGGAAAAGACATAGGTTGGGAAGCGGGTGCAGAGGTCAATTGAGTAGAGAAAAACAATCCCACCCATAAATGACATAACTATGCCCAGAGTCCGTTCAAAAAGCCTCTCTGGCAGGCTTCTATTGTCCATTAAATCTTCTTCTGTTGTTTTCTTTTCGCATGGGCCTCTTCACTCAAGCCTTTCATGAGAGAAGTACTGCTTAGTTGGAGTGCCCTCCTGGCAAACACCCACAGCTCACTTGAAAGTCTCAATGTCTCAAGGCAGTGCACCTGTGTCTCTCTTCTGCGGCAGACACTACAAATAATATGCTCTTCATTGGTCATGGGCACAGATCATCTTGTGCAGACCCGGGACCATTCTCAGTCTCCAACACTCATCATTCGGTGTCAGAGGATGCTCAGGCTGCTCTTTCATGGGCACCAGAATGTAGTGTCTTCCGCCGGTGCAATGCACTTCCATTGGAGCAAAGGAAAAAGAGGGGGGAGTGTGGCCAAACTCAGGCCAAGGGGCTCAAGGAACTGCACACTGTCAGAGGTTACCAGCACATGACAGGCACTCTTGTGCACTGAAATTCTGGTTCTGTGCCAAAACCAGCTCCTCCATCTTTTCTGATGTTGAACGCCTTCTGATGAAGCAAGTGCGATGCTTTAAACAGTTCGTTGTATAACAAGGGGACTGCAAACAGGTGGCCTGCGGTCTTTCAAAGGAGTGGCCACACGCCATGGGACAATTTTGGTCTAGAATACACTGTCATTCTCAAAAAGCAATACAAATGTAAAGACAGTAGGCAAAACAGTGTCTCTAATCTTTTCAATTGGGTTTCCGTGTGAGAGCCTCCATTATCTAAGGGTAGATAACTACACGAGAATTCTCTCTACATGGATGTCTTCACATATGGTGGCATTGTCTAATAGGGCAAACACATTTTTTTTTCTCAATGATTACATCTAGGTGTTCCTAAATTCCTTATCTAGAACATCTCAATAGAGAAATCACATGGTACAGATTATCATGGGCATGTAGAAAACTTTCACATCAGGTGCAATATGCAATACACAGGCTAATAGTCAAATATGCAAACAAAAGACAAGAACTAGAGGGTCCTGATATTTGCATGATTAGAACACATCTGATCCCACCAAAAATTAAAGCAGCAGGAACAAAAGGGTAAAAACCACATTAAAAAATAGACATTGAAAATTCGTCATGTTCAAAAGGGTAAACGTAAGATATCTCCTATTGCTATGGAAAACCTGTCTTACTATAATATTGAGTCAGTTAACCAGTCTATCGCTACCCTGACAGTCAGGCTGGAAAACATTGAAGCAGGCCTAAGGAAAATTCTTGGAAACCAGTCTGGCCATACAAAAGGGAATTATACATAATCATGGGGGTCCCTGGTACATCACTGCAGTCTGGAAGCGTGTGCCTGAACAATACACCTACAAAATTAAATGGGCTGACTGGTGAAAGGAATACGGAAAAGGGAATTGGAACTAGGACACAACTAAAATCCCCAATAACGGGTGATTCACAAAAGGCCAAAGTTACACAAATTTTAACTCTACCGCTGGCGACTACACCATATACGATACTCCTAGGTAATATTCCAGTTCCTTCTTCAGGAAAAAATGAAAACCTGGTTTTTCTTTTAAGGAACAAGAGCCATATGCTACTTAGGAAACAGAACATCATAAACTAATGTAATATAGAAATTAGGCCACCTTGAGTCACAGATCTATAATTTCATCCTTAGGTCCAATCAAGGATACATAAATATAAGGCTGCCTGTTCCTTTAAGGGAAGGGGCAGTAACGTGACTAACTACAGGTGACACACTTTGATCCTGTATATCTCTTTTATTTTCCTTCAATACTATTATAGCCAAATAGACATGCACTGGTGAAGTGTTGTCTCTCATGTTCACAGCATGAAATATCATTAGCTGTGGAATTTAGTAACCAGAACAAGTTCAACCAACTGTTGCGTAGCGATGGGCATCGTCATGACCATCCCCTCACAACACAGGTAAACTTGTAATAGTATCAAAAGCAGCAACAAAGAGAACAAAAACATGCATAATAATAAAACAATAATAAAAACGCACAAAACGTCAAGCCATCAGATATACTTGCTGTATATCAAGCACAAAAAGCATAGACAAAACAATAGCATATGTAAATAAGCGGTGACACACAACACCATGTCATGTACTTTTATGCACTGTAAACCTGCAGCCCAAAACCCAATATTTGGGCCTGTTTAATTTGTCAGGTTTAAAATCTTTACCCTCCTTTTGACAGCAGATCACCAGACAATGGAAATCTGCTGTCAAATATAACTTTACTGTTTCTCTTCTAACGTACAGGACCAGCAAGAACAATTCATGATAGGACCAAATACACAAAAATAAATTTCCATTACTTAACTGTTACCCTCTTGTCAGTTACCTGGCAACATCAAGCCACCGTAGTTTTCAGTTCTGAAAGTAAAAATCGTTACATGACACTCCATATTAATTTGGCACCTACAATTTCCACTGTGAAAAAGAAGTCTTAATTGGCAGTACGTTCTCACTTAGGCATGTAGCCTTAAAATTTTTTAGAAAAGGGCTGCAATTTTCTGTCTAAGACTTAATGCAACACTTCGTTTTCTGTTAAATAAGAGCAACTAGCAGGCATCATTCTATTTTTTTAGAGCGTGGCACAAATGTATCAGTTCTGCAAAGCATTTAACATGATGTTTGGACTTTCAAAGAAACCCCTTTTCTATATTTTCCCTTTGGAATTAAGTTCGTTAGTTTTAGTGATGTTGTTATGGAGAAACCAGAAACCCCACCTTTAGAGGCTTGTGTAGCAAGGTCATTCTGCATTCCACAGAGGCAAGGCCCTAATTTAAAAGGTCATAAATGTCAACGTGGCAGCCTACTCCATTGTTTACAGGAAAACTAAAGATAGCATCTCAGAAGCGTAACTTGAGCCAGCCTCTGCAGCTCTCTTAGCCCCCAGCTTCTGCCACTGTGAATTTGTCAAAGCCAGAAGGCCTTCCTAATTCCTCCTAACTTGCAATAATTCACTCTATCTTGAAAAAATTATCTCTATTCCCAGATTATTAAACTACATTTACTGTGAATAATTCACAAAACTTAATAACACGCATACCAGTTTTTAGAATAAATGCTTGTTGCAATCCTATGTAATGGTACACATTTCATCAACCTCAAATGAATGAAGTCTCAGTAGGCCCAGCTGAAGTTAGAACCTTCAACCCTGATATTAAAACAAGCCTTTGTACTGGCACATTGACACAGTGAATCATAAGAAGGCACAACCTGTAAATATATATCAAACCTAAACGTCTGCATTTACTGAAGTCTGAGACACTTTAAAAAGTACTTTGAATTAAAGAAAATGCAGTTTAAACAGTGTTTTTACCCAAATTCGACTTTGATATTTTAGGTATTAAAAAATGAATATCCTACAATCTTCTTGCATAATATGCATTACCAAAATGTCTATTACATAACCCATGAGTCAGGCATTGGAAATAATAACTTATACTTTATAAAAAGGAGCTTGTTTGCGCCTGCGCCAAGGGAAAATTGTACACGCGAATGCTTGTCATTTTAGTGATGCAACACAACTCAAATCAAATTTTAATGCTAGGAGGTCATAGTATGAGAATTAAGCTTTATAAATATTAAAAAACGATTTTGAAAAGCACTTATTTTTTTTAAAATAATTTTTCCATGATTAATAATTTTCATTAAAAAAAAACCATTATTCGTTTTTGTGATAATTCCATGTATAAAAAGCAAGCTGCATCTCTTGCCTATCATTTTGGACACATTAACTCACAAGCCTAAGCGCATAAGCCCAATTTGAAACGCGTCACATTTTTGCGCCACTTTCATTTAAAAGGACGGTTATGCAAAATCCCACCCGTGTTTAACTGGGAAAGTGCTGGCTGAATGAACATTCCTATCAAATATACTGCAGCTGAAAAGTTTGCCTGTGAACATCTAATACAATGCATCTAAGGAAAACGCTGTAAATTTATTTTATTTTTGCAAAAATAGATAATTTAGTTTTTGGGGCCTTATTCATGTCTATTGAATGTGTTTTCTAATTTTATCCTTTAAGCATTTAACGGCAGTTTTGTATATGTGCACAATTGCTCATTCTATAAATTAAAGAGCGCCATATAGCTATTTTAGCACATCACATGGTTCACTTCTGTATTTTTTTTCTAAGTTTCTTTTCTTAATATTAATTAACCAACATTTTGCTTAACAGACTGAAAACATCAGAAGACCCACAAACACATATTGAGCTCATTTCAGACATAAACAGAAAGGGGTCAAACATACAGTACCGCACGCTTTAGCCATTTTTCATAAATAGCGCCGTCGCAATTTACTTACAGAAGTTGCACTAATGAGAAAACCACATAGACATTTAAACACACAGTTGACTTACAAATCAATAAGCAGGACAGAAAGAAAGAACAGCTCACAGACTATAACTTGAACCAAAATACTAGTTGTAAGTCATATTTACAAGAAACGCTTCTCAATAGTGTTCCAAAAGGCTGCATAAACAGCCCAACAGACAGATGCATGTCCAAGAAGTAGTGAATGCGCTCAATTCACTAGCTTTGCCTAGCAGAACACCAAACAAAATCGTTCTGCATATCTTTATTCATAAAACTGCGCAGAACGAAGGATCCTTGTTTTGTATTATGTCATATTTTAATTCCCTGGGGATACAAAATCACCAAGGAAGAAATATGTTTTCAAATCTAACCGATTTTAACTATGGTACCTTCCAAAAAAGCAACACATTTTTCCGTGAGCTTACAAATAGGCATGCCAAAAATACTGCGGAAAATGCAAGTATTATAATCAAAATGGTGCTTAAGGTACTTTTCGTACGTGCACCGTTCAACTAAACCAAATGGAGAAATATCTCCTCATTACCTGCCTACACAAATTGCAATTCGCATATCCAAACCTATACAAACCAAAAGTTGGCCAACACAAATTGCACAGTTCCAAAGCTACATTTCAAACTTGCTAAGATCAGGCATCTTATAGCTCACTGATCTAGCTTCAAATTTCAAGGGTTTATCTCTACCAATATACTCGCAAATATGCGAGACCCTTGGGTATGGTAATTGCAGTGACCAAATCAACAAACCAAGAAACCAACCCCTCGGCTTTGGTAATTCCGATAACCAAATCAAAGACAAAGAACCAAAGGACTGGGAGCGACCCACTTATACTTAATTCTTATTTTTACTAATCAAAAGGTTATCCACGTATTTTATAATACTCATGCCAAAAAGGGTTCTAATCGGGAGTGACATCTTTTGGAGAGTCAAAATCAGAAAGATCAGAGATATACTGGGCTGCAGAGACAAAGAACCTCGGTGCTCAGAGTACCTGCTTAGTGGATTTCTGTCCTGTTCTTCCCAGTAGATTTCTGTCCTCTGACAAGATCGCTCCTCCAGATAGTCACTTGTATTGATGACGCGCAGTTGGGAGCCAACTGAAGTACTGGGGATTTTAGTACCCCAGCGGTGCCAGGGGTAGCACCCTATGACTTCGAGTACTTCCTGTCTTGGACCACACTGCGGTACTTCAAATTTTCATGGCGCAAGTAATATAACAAAGAACTTGGCAAAGAAGCTGAAATATGAAAAGACATCTTTATTAACTCAACTGAGTGAGACTACGTCGCACAGAAGCCTTAGCAACTGAATGAGGCAGTCTCCAGAACAAAAACCAGTCTTCTCTTTTATACAGAATATTACGCTTTGGGCAACACCGCCCCTCTTTTACAAGTGGTTATTCACATATTTTGGCTTCAAAGTAAAGGCAGAGTCATGATGACAATCCCACATTCCAGTTCGTTCAGCCCACAATCTTTTAACCCAGCAAGGCTCAGAACCCTCATCAGATATCAGCAGACCCCAATAACACGGGCACCTCCTGCTCGTAAAACAAGCCATAAAGTAGGAAACAGAGTCAGATGTGAAAGAGATTAGTCAGGGTTCGTGTGGGAAGAAGGAATTTATGATGCCTCGGGCCCTGATGCTAATCCCATTTGGCCGCAGTAAAAGGAACCGGCCGGACAGGGCTGACCTCGGGCAGTGGAGTCAGTTTGCACAAGTCACAGAGAAGTCACAGAAGGTGTACGTGTCCTTTAGGCCTAGGTATGGCCTTAGCACACAGCCTATGTGAGGGCAATCCCAAAAACGGCTACTGTTCTAATATGGAACCCGAGGGTTCAATATGTAGTATTATATATATATACGGTGAATTCATTGGTTAAACATGACGAAAACACTTGTACATACCGCATTTGTCATTTGCGGTTCGCTGATACCGGAATAGACAGGGGTAGGGCCCTGTCTCCCACGCGGTCCCAAATTTCAAAGTACCACACCTTGATAATACAGGAATTGGAAATGCGTTGGCACCTTTTTAGGACACCATGAGGGCGTGTTGTAAATTGTAGCCTGTAGGCACGATAGGGATTATGATTTAGTAATATATCCCACAAAGACCTTGAGCTTAGCCCCATGGTCCCTGGAACTCTAAGGAAGCCATTGAATCAGTCGCAAAAAATTGAGTTCCTATATGATATAGACTTTGACAAATTGATGGTGTAATGTGATCTTGTACACTTATTTGATTAATGTGATTATGAACTTATCACATTGTTTTGATTTATGTGATTTTTTGTTTTATATACTATGTTTTTGGCATGCATTTAAATGTTTAAAGTATTGTGTTAAAGATATCTAAGTAATGGCAATGAAATAGCCTGGACCAAGACAAAGTACTTCTATTGACCCCTCCACTGCTAAAAAGAAATAGCAGGACATGAAATAAAGTGGTCAGATCTCTTTGTTTATGAAACGAATATACATCAAAGCACTGTTATTTGCACTGTGGAAGTGGAGAAGTTCATCAAGTGCGGAATCATTCTTTTTGGATCTAAGACAAAGATACTAGAAACTGCTTGCAACAAAACAAAAGGCAGGGCAATCAAGGCTGTGGAAAAATCTTTTAGATGCTGCACAATCGAATAATATCACGCTGTTCTGGGATATGGTGAGAAAGCAAAAGACACACAATTGATGGACGGAATGCAGAACAAATCAAAACATTCACCCCCAGTCAAGAGATCTGGGTTAAATCCATCATTCTTTTGCTCACCATGCCACCCCAGTTTAGACCTGGCTATATGCAAATCAGTCTTGACCCTGTGCCTCATGGGAACAGTCCAGCCCGAACTGCCAAGCCAGGTCCTCCCTGGACCGGAAACAAGCATCCTAGGACCGGTTTCGGGGTTTCACCCCTCTTCAGCCAGGATAGCTTGATTCTAGTGGCACAGTGAGCCCAGGACTCACGTTTGAGCATACATGTGTGGAAATATGGATTTTTCTGGTCAGTTATGTCCCCTATCTTGGACCCCAACGGTTCTATGTGCAACTTACAAGTACATGTATGTTTCCTCCAGTTCTAGTTATGAAGACGCAAACACATGTGCGTCCACCGTCAACATGTCCTCTGTCAGATCCGCCATGAATAGGCCGGATATTCCATTCCTAAGTATGAAAAGCCACCGGCTTTATATGGTTCACCTATGCCATTTTACAGTCCAGGCAAGTAGGCCCTGATTCTGTCGTCAAACTCTTCTTGCCTTCTGCCTCTGAAAACTCCAGTCTGAGCCTGCATCTGTGACCATGAACTTTGTCTCATTCTCTGCGCGGCTCACGAAGCCTGACATCAGCCTATTCTCTGCCAAGAACTGTATTTCACCTTCGAGTTATCTGCTCCCCCCTCAGCCGATGCATTCCTGTCTAGTAGTTTAAATAAACATTCTTCCAGCTACCGAGCAATGGCCCGGCTTCTCTGTCTTTATACAAGTAATTCATAGCCCTGTTACTATGGAAGATTCCTGCCTCCGCATTTAGTGTAGACACTTAGACGCTTGTACACGCACACACAGTCAGTATAGAATAGATTCTGGCCGAGAGTCCTTCTTTTTTGGATAACATAGTTCTTTAAACATAGGATGTTAGATATGATTTGGGATTAGGTTGACTTGACCCCCCAGACTTTTCGTCTCCACATGTAGAGCTAAATGTCAAGTCCCCTTCACCCCCTAGTTGCACGTCAATCACACGTCATGCTGCTGCGCGCGCATCTATGCCAAGCATTATCTTATAGATCCACCTATATATGACATCATAACCAATTATGTTCCTTTTTACTCCTTATTACACCCATTTTCGGTTACGCATATGAATCGCCATTTTCCTTATCAATTGTTACGCCTACTGCATTCACTTCATTGTAATGTATGTACTATAAAAGTCATTTCTTGTCAATAATGTATGTACTTCACTTCCTGAACCCCCGTGGTGATGGAACTTGGAGCAACCGATTATAATCGTGCATTGGAATAAAGCCCATTCCGAACCTCTAATACCACGGATTCTGCCTCTCATTTTACTGAGCTATTTTATTATGTTTCTGTATCAAATTAAGTCCCGGTAAAGGAATTTTATTTACCACATGAATGGCGCCCGAACAGGGACACTTTCTCATCTCACGCGCCGGTGGTGCGTTGCAGGCCCGGTCTCCTGCCACAGCTGGACGGACAATAACGCGTACCAGCAGGATTTCCTGTATCTCCCTCCGGTCAAGCGGGGGCGACTGAGGCTGCGATCAACACCCAGACGAGGCGGTGAGAAGTGCGAAGTATCCCGACCAGAGCCTAGCTGAGAGAGCAAGATCCGAGGTATACAGAGGCCCACCAGTTCGAAGTCGAGTCCAGTTTCCGACGAGTCGAGTCGAGTCCAGTCCGGTCCAAGTCCAGTTTCCGAGGCCTTCCGTTTCCGAAGCTACCCGGTGAGTACCATTACTGGGGAGGCATTTCTGACGTGCACATAGGTTGTGCCGGTCAAGACGGGTTTGGGTACACAAATCCGGTCTGCACTGTTTTAGCAGTGTATATGTACTGTTTTAGCAGTATATCAAGTATTCCGAAGTATCTAGTTATTGTCAAAGAATTATGCTTGGTGATTAGTTATGCAGACGATCATCATTGTTGGTTATTTTAAAGGTTAAAAAAAAAAAAAAATGTTTAATGTTTAATGTTTAATGTGTTAAACGTCCGGCATATTGTGGTATGAATGGTTGTTCATTATTGTGCTTTTGTACTAAGTGTGTTCAAGATTAAGAATCAGATCAGTTAGTGTGTTCAAGATTAAGTATCAGATCAGTTCTCAATATGCCGCTCTTTTCGAAATTAAGACAGATCACTACAAGAAAAGGGGTACTCGAAGAAGCCGTTCCCATTCCTCCTAGGGACACTCCAGGGTACTTCATGTATCATAAACATGGCCTAGACGCCATATTATTTCTTGATTTATGGGTAGACTACACCAAGGAATTACCAGAAAGTCAGAGGTGGCCCACAGCGGGAACCTGGGATGCAGAGTGCATCATGAAAGTAGAAGAAGAGTTATGGAAAAGGAAAGTCAGACAGTCACAGAAAGACGCCATTGAGTTATGGCGTAAAGAATCACATAGACGAACAGAAAAAGCACGTAGACAGGAGGAGAAGAGTAAAGAGAATTCCAATAAAGTTCAAGAAAATCTATTAATTGAGGAAGGTATCCGAGTGAAATCAGAACAAGTAGACAGACAAAGAAATGCCCTTATGAATGGTATGTATCCCCTTCTGGCCGAAGGATTACCTAAGGCTACTCCAGAGATACCGAAAGACTTGCCAACCCCATTATTTCCAATAAAGGTACATCCTAAGGGGCATCCTAGAACCGCAGAAGATGTTTTTCTTTCCTCATATTTAGATGACGCAGCTCCCGAGTATGCAAATTTCCGCCCCACATAGACCGCCTGCCAGGGAGGTTCAACGCCAAGATCCAGTACCCGTATCCCTACAGCAACAGATCGTGTCACAAGTTCCGGCAAACACATCTGTTTCTACATCTGTTCCCACAGCTGCTTCTATAGCTGTGTCCACACCTATAGTTGCTGTGTCACGTTCGACGAATCCTTTCACGCCCGACACCCCAGATGGGGCTACGGGAGGTGCTAGCAACATTTTTTCTACGCCACCCAGAATAAATAAACTTACGTTTCAAGAGTCAGCACATTCACGTACCCCCAAACTCATAAACGCCCGTACGCTTAAGGAACTTCTTTTAGATTGCAGATATGACCCTGTGCCCGGAAAAGAGGACGAAATGACCCTAGCATCATTACGTATCAGACGAGCCGCAGTGTATTTAGGGAAGTTACCAGGAATGACTGCGCATCTAGATAAAATATACCATTTTGTCCAAACAGGGCGAGATCCAGAATGTATTAACAGAGCTATGGAATACCAGAAAGTGGAGATACAGGGGGAACTGTTACGTTTCCTCATAAATTGTGTGATCAGAAATGAAGACCGACCAGGGGTAGACCCGGAAGCAATGCAAATTCTTACCAGATGGAGCCAGAATATATCAGAAGGTAGACATGATAAACAAAATTGTATAATAGCCATGTGCCGAAAGATCCGTAAAGAAATAGAACGCCTACACGAAGAAAGATTAGCGGTAGACGAGTTCGAACAAAACGAGGAGGAAGGATCAGGACTGCCCGCAGGACAGTCAGACACTATAGCCTATGTAGGTAGAGGAAGATCTTGTAATAGTAATAGATGTCTTATTGACCCGATACGCCCGATATGTCCAGACAATAACAGGGGTTTCCCAACACCCATAGTCCATATAAGGTCTAACGAGCATTCGTTCCAAGCCGCCGACAAACTACTCCGAGAACGAAGGGGTTATCATTTTCTCGATTCTATGGATGAACAAGAATTAGCCAGGTCAGCTGTCCATTGGGTTGACAGTCCCGGAAAATATAGTGATGATACAGTAGCACGCACATTTTTGAATCTCACCCCAGATGAACAGCGTTTAGCTGGGATTTATATGATTCAACAACTCATTATACTATACCAGAGTCAGCATTCGGACCCTGGTCCCTTACCTGACATATTGACTGAATTGCTTATGAATAGATGGAGAGGTTCAGGTACTAAATTAATTAAAGAAATTCTAGAATCAAGAAAGCAGTATATTCTTTTTGTATGTTCAGACCGTGTCTCATTGCCCATCAAGGAAAGAACCACGTATTACATGGATAGACAGAACCCTCTACGAGAAGTGCACCCAATAAAGGGCGAGGACAACGAGTTTAAACGCGTATTTGTATATACGCCCATATCAAAAATAGAATTGTTAGAAATGAAGAAAGTGGTACCCAGTCATGACAAAGATCCAGCGGGTTTTCACCGAGAAATTAAAGACATGTTACTCATGGGAGAGTATACCTATCCCGACATTATGACAATATTAAAGGTATTGATGCCTGCTGGCATTTATGAGAAACTCAGAGAAAAAGAGTGGGAGGTAGGAGACCAAAAGATAGAATGGTCAGTATTAGAAGCAGAAGAAAAGGCCCGAACTGCAGGAGCAGGACTCGGGGATAAAACTAAAGCACTACCAGGTTTATTAGTACAGGTACTGCCACGTTTATTAACTACGAAAAAGGAAGATTGGGGTACAATTTCAGCCTGTAAACAGAAGCAAGATGAAGACACTAGTGATTACTATGCCCGATTTGAAAAATGTTTTGGTATAAATAGTGGCCTAAAAGCAAGTAGCGAATCATACCCACATCTGTTTGTAACAAAATTAGTAGAAAATGCTCTACCCCAAGTAAAGAATAGAGTATTAAAATTCGAGAGTACCTGGCAAGGTAACACTCCATCACAAATGTTACAAATGTTACAATACCATCACAATAGAATTAGAGAGGAACAAGAACATGAACACAGACGCATGAAAGACACGAAAATGAAAATGCTAGTTTCTCAGACAGTTCCAGCTGAAGGACATAAGAAGGGTATGATACATTCCGGTGATTCAGCAGGACCTGTAAAAGGGACATGCAATTATTGTAAAAAGCCAGGTCATTACGTACACGATTGTCCAGTTTTGAAACATAATATCGCCATAGGTAAAACACAAGAAAGACCAAGGCCACCTAGACAGGACCAGAATGAACAAGGAGCCCCGCAGCATGCACAGTCCATGCCAGCTCTACCACAGTCTGTACAGTTTGTGCCAGCTGCACCAGCGCTGCCTGTTGCTGCCACACAAACCACGACACGACAACTGTACCAGACCGCACAGTACGACTATCCTGATTATCAGCGATACGCATGAACAAGCCTAGAGAGGGAAGTTGACTTACCCCTTATCGAGATCCCTGTAGATCAAGAAGGACCTTATGTACATAGTGAATTATTAGGCCAAGACAGAAAATTTTTACTCGATACAGGGGCAAGTCGAACAACCATAAAACGTAGTGAAGTTCCAGGGGCACCCCTCTCAGGCTCACAGAATATTTCCCTTGGTTTTTCAGGAAAACCTATTGTTAATGAAGTATCACAGCCTCTTCCACTTACGATAGGACCTTTGACCCGAACTACAGATTTATTGCTTACTAAATCATGTCCAGAAAACCTGTTAGGAATAAAAACACTGAAGGCTCTGGGAGCTATAATATGTTGTTCTCCGGAAGGAGTAAGATTGTTTTTACGTGATTTTAAAGGTCATTATGTGTCTAGAGACATGGATCCCCGATTGCAGACTTTACCTACACATCTATGGGCACAAGGCCCTACTGATGTTGGTTGCATGAATATTACACCATATCGAGTCACATTAAAGGCAGGAGTGGTACTACCACGAATGCGACAATACAAGTTACCACCAGATGCTGTAGTGGCTTTGCTGCAAATCATTGACGAGCTCATTGCCCAAGGAGTGGTTGTGGAAACAGACTCTAATGTATGTAATTCACCGATAATTCCGATTCTTAAACGGACAGATCCAAAGGCCCCGCCAGTATATCGATTGGTTATTGATCTGCGCGAATTAAACAAATGCATTGTGCCACAATTTCCTGTGGTCCCCGATATCTCATCATTACTGACAGCCATTGATTCCGAAGCAACATTCTTTACTGTAATTGATCTCAAAAATGCCTTTTTCAGCGTCCCAATAGATCCGGAAAGCCAATATTTGTTCGGATTTAGTTTAAATGGACGTAGCTTCAAATTCTCACGCGCACCTCAAGGATTTACAGAAAGCCCCAGCATCTATAGCCAAGCACTGAAACGAGAACTTGACAGTATCCACATGCCAGTTAACACTGCTCTGCTTCAATACGTCGATGATCTGTTGATCACCGCGAGAAGTGAACCCGAATGTGAGAAAGCATCACTGACAGTTTTACAATTTCTAGCTGAAAAGGGACACAAGGTGTCCCCTTCTAAGCTGCAATTCTGTGTCCAGCGAGTTATTTATCTTGGACACTCGCTGTCCAAGGAGGGAAGGCAGCTTACGCCCGACCGCATTCAGTTAATAGCTAACATGCCAATACCCGAGACACAAAAGGAGGTGCGGGCTTTCATAGGCCTCACTTCATACTGTAGACAGTGGATCCCGCGATACGCATTTCTAGCAAAACCACTCATTCAGTTGACAACACAGGAGGCAGCCACATCGACTGTTCTCCCTTGGACTCAGGAACATACACAAGCTTTTGAAAGCCTAAAGAAAGCTTTATGTCAAGCACCTGTTTTAGCAACGCCATGTTACAGAAAACAGTTTACACTCTTTGTTACAGAACGCGAAGGTACTGCCTTGTCAGTACTCACACAGGAACAAGCAGGAGCACACAAACCATGTGCTTACTTTTCTAGTACATTAGATCCCGTAGCTCAGGCTTTGCCTGCATGCCTAAAATCAGTGGCAGCGACAGCTTTAGCAATCAGACAAAGCGATGCCATAGTGTTAGGACATCCATTGACAGTTCAAGTACCACATGCAGTAGAGGTTCTTGTAAATAGAACGCAAACACAACACTTGACTATAGCGCGACTTACAGGGTACGAGCTTACATTGTTTCAGCCACATATAGAAATCAGACGCTGTAACACATTGAATCCTGCCACACTGTTGCCAGTAACCGGAACAGACCCACTAGCCCATGACTGTATTGAAGTTATTACTATAACGACGAAACCCAGACAAGACTTAACCGATGTCCCATTGTCAGACCCAGACCTGACATTGTATGTAGATGGTTCATGTATGAGAACAAATACAGGAGAATTAGTGGCTGCTTACGCAGTCACAACAGATACTGAAGTCATTGAAACTAATCGTATAAATACTTTATCAGCTCAAGCCGCAGAGCTCATCGCTCTGACACAAGCCTGTATTCAAGCCACAAGTAAAAAAGTCAACATATACACTGATTCACGTTATGCATTCGGAGTTGTACATGACTTCGGCGTGCTGTGGCGAGAGAGAGGTTATTTAACTTCCCACGGTGCCCACATTCAGCACGGACCCCTCATTCATGCCTTATTAGATGCAATACATCTACCTACTGCAATATCAATTATGAAATGTAAAGCTCATACGAAAGTTACTGATATCATTTCTCAAGGCAATGACCTAGCCGATAGAACAGCTAAACAGACTGCTCAAGCTCAAACTTCCGACATGACAAAGACAATAGTCCCGATGCCGACACATTGTATGACAGTTAAAGATCCTACCCTTGACGTAATTGACATACAGACACATGCTACACCAGACGAAATAAAGAAATGGACTGAATTAGGAGGGATCCAAACGGACCAAGGATGGATGATGAAGGAAAAGTCTGTGTGGTTCCTTCCTGATTCAATGGTCCAAGTTATAGTTAACACTATACATAGTCCAGCACATCTAGGAGAAAAAGCTATGCTAGACAGCATTCAACACATTTGGTTCAATAAACATTTACGAGCAGCAGCCAAACAAAAGGTCCGTACCTGTATGATCTGTTGCCAGTTCAACCCAGGAAAAAGTGTTCCCGTAGAACAAGGTGGATTTCATCCTCCTAATCACCCTTTTGAAGTCCTCCAGATGGATTATATCCAGATGGAACGATGTCGAGGATTCAAATATGTTCTCGTAGTTGTCTGCGCTCTGTCCCGCTGGACGGAGGCATACCCGGTTTCAGATTACACTGCCCCGACTACTGCCAAACAGTTGGTTCGAGAATTCTTCCCACGATACGGTTTACCACGTGTTGTTCACTCAGATAACGGCCAGCCGTTCTCATCCGAATTAATGAAACATGTTTCACTTTTGTTAGGTTATCAGTGGAAATTCCACTGTGTCCGACACCCTGAGGCAGCAGGTCTCGTAGAAAGACATAATCAGACCCTGAAAATTAGATTGTCCAAAATATGCAGGGAGAAAGGTGTCGACTGGGTAGTAGCACTACCAGTTGCACTCTTTTTCACAAGAATGGTCGCACACTCTCGAACAGGGCTATCCCCGTATGAGGTGATCTTCGGCAGACCACCAAATATGTGGGGGACGCCTATACCACGCAAAATAACTGATATTGACTGTAATATGCTGACAGATTACTTGGCTTCCTTGATGTCTGCACTACAATCTTGTCGTTCACAGGTAGCTGCAGCCTTTCCCGACAACACTGAGGTGAAACCCCATGACGTAATTCCGGGGGACCTCGTCCTTGTGAGGAATTTCGACCGAAAGACTCAGCTGGAGCCCAGGTGGAAGACACCCAAGTTGGTCTTGCTGACCACAAGGACAGCCGTGAAGATTGAAGGCAGGAAAGGATGGATTCATTCAAGTCATATCAAGAAATTTCATGGACTTCCTTCAGATGTAAACAGCCCACCTCGTGTGTCCTCACCAATTGACTCAAAACTACCTCTGGCTGAGACCGACAGTAAAGAACTTTATAAACTAAAATTAAGGCCTAGACCGTCGGACGATTTGATTGTTTAAGTCCTCTCCTAGGTGAAGCGGTTGAATCTGTCTCCGACATGTATCGCCTAGACCTGAATCATGGACAGTCGCGAAAAATAATGAAACGACAGGCGTATTGTAAATCACTGCGTAGCCATTGCATAGTGACATTATTAATCTTGTTTTTCTTAAGTCTTTTAATAATTACTGCAAGTATATTGTTGCACATATATTACCCTATTGTCAGAAATGTTTACAATGTTACTGCTGAACATTCTTTTAGTGACCTACCGCCACATGAATTGTCTTATAGACTTGCGCTGCGCAATAACACTTTCATTAGTATGTTACATCATTCCCATCAGACTAGTAATGCAACTAATTGTTGGGTGTGTGGCCGGCTCCCTCCCTATCAGAATTATGAAGGAGTCCTGCCTTTCTTTCCACATCCGTTTACACATAATGGCTCCTGTGGAGCATGGTTTAGTTTAATCAATTCCATAGACTCAGATACAGCCGTTTATCAAGACCAGTGGGTGTGGGGAAATCTGAACCTAGTTTTATTCAAAGTCTGTTACCCTGACAAGGAGGGTCGCCCCAAAGGAACAGGAACTGATCTAGAAAATGAAGTATATGGATTAGGTAACTTCACACCTAATCTCATGATTCTAAATGTCGAATCCGAAGTTGAACTAGTTTTACCAACCATGTCAGTATTCCCAGCGAAAGGTGAATTGTGTGTAAGAAAAGTTGGTTCCATACATATGGGCCATAGTAAATGCACTACTACAGTAGAATTCAGTGATCAAGGCAAATCTTCATTTAGAGCTTATCGCCACTCCTACTTTATATGTGGTCAGACTGCATATATGCGTCTACCTCTAGATTGGGATGGTACCTGCTACATTGCATTCCTTTTGCCACCTGTTTTCCTAGCTCCTCCTGATTATTATAGAAATATTCATTTAGTACACAACAGAGAGCGGAGAGATCTCCCAATTGTCGATTACACTGAAACAGCATGGGAAAAATACACAGATTTCAATAAAGGCATCTTTCCCTATATAGGTACTGTTACTAATAGTAAGCTGATACGTAGATTAACTAGAACCCTTGAAGCAGTAGTGAACTAAACTATTTCCGCCTTAGGCAATTTAACAGAAGAGCAGTCTGCTATGCGGATTGTTGTGCTTCAAAATCGTCTTGTCCTTGACGTCATCCTGGCTGATAGGGGCGGAGCTTGTAGGGTCATCGGATCAAGCTGTTGCATTTTCATACCAGAAAATTCGCCATCTGTATATAAAGCTATAACTCGCCTTCATAAGATTGTAAGCCAGATACACCAGAATCCAGGCACCTGGACTTGGTCCGGTTGGTTTTGGAGCGTGATATCAGCCTGGGGATGGAGAGTTCTATCCTTCCTAGGTATTGGCCTTCTCATATTATTCAGTTGCTGCTTATGTCTGCAATGTGGACCAGCGATTTGTGGTCTGTGTGCCACATCGTGTATTCCACCACCAAGATCTCATTCGTCACGGAAGAAGAAAGAAGAACAAATGATGTTATATGAACAGATCAATGGATTGATGAAGATTGATATCTCTTAACGGGCAAGTAGGGGACAAGGAGGGAATGTGGAAATATGGATTTTTCTGGTCAGTTATGTCCCCTATCTTGGACCCCAACGGTTCTATGTGCAACTTACAAGTACATGTATGTTTCCTCCAGTTCTAGTTATGAAGACGCAAACACATGTGCGTCCACCGTCAACATGTCCTCTGTCAGATCCGCCATGAATAGGCCGGATATTCCATTCCTAAGTATGAAAAGCCACCGGCTTTATATGGTTCACCTATGCCATTTTACAGTCCAGGCAAGTAGGCCCTGATTCTGTCGTCAAACTCTTCTTGCCTTCTGCCTCTGAAAACTCCAGTCTGAGCCTGCATCTGTGACCATGAACTTTGTCTCATTCTCTGCGCGGCTCACGAAGCCTGACATCAGCCTATTCTCTGCCAAGAACTGTATTTCACCTTCGAGTTATCTGCTCCCCCCTCAGCCGATGCATTCCTGTCTAGTAGTTTAAATAAACATTCTTCCAGCTACCGAGCAATGGCCCGGCTTCTCTGTCTTTATACAAGTAATTCATAGCCCTGTTACTATGGAAGATTCCTGCCTCCGCATTTAGTGTAGACACTTAGACGCTTGTACACGCACACACAGTCAGTATAGAATAGATTCTGTCCGAGAGTCCTTCTTTTTTGGATAACATAGTTCTTTAAACATAGGATGTTAGATATGATTTGGGATTAGGTTGACTTGACCCCCCAGACTTTTCGTCTCCACATGTAGAGCTAAATGTCAAGTCCCCTTCACCCCCTAGTTGCACGTCAATCACACGTCATGCTGCTGCGCGCGCATCTATGCCAAGCATTATCTTATAGATCCACCTATATATGACATCATAACCAATTATGTTCCTTTTTACTCCTTATTACACCCATTTTCGGTTACGCATATGAATCGTCATTTTCCTTATCAATTGTTACGCCTACTGCATTCACTTCATTGTAATGTATGTACTATAAAAGTCATTTCTTGTCAATAATGTATGTACTTCACTTCCTGAACCCCCGTGGTGATGGAACTTGGAGCAACCGATTATAATCGTGCATTGGAATAAAGCCCATTCCGAACCTCTAATACCACGGATTCTGCCTCTCATTTTACTGAGCTATTTTATTATGTTTCTGTATCAAATTAAGTCCCGGTAAAGGAATTTTATTTACCACACATGGCACACTTAGGGCGAGAAAGCAAAAGACACACAATTGATGGACGGAATGCAGAACAAATCAAAACATTCACCCCCAGTCAAGAGATCTGGGTTAAATCCATCATTCTTTTGCTCACCAGGCCACCCCAGTTTAGACCTGGCTATATGCAAATCAGTCTTGACCCTGTGCCTCATGGGAACAGTCCAGCCCGAACTGCCAAGCCAGGTCCTCCCTGGACCGGAAACAAGCATCCTAGGACCGGTTTCGGGGTTTCACCCCTCTTCAGCCAGGATAGATTGATTCCAGTGGCACAGTGAGCCCAGGACTCATGTCTCAGCATACCTGGCGCACTTAGGGCGAGAAAGCAAAAGACACACAATTGATGGACGGAATAGAGAACAAATCAAAACATTCACTCCCAGTCAAGAGATCTGGGTTAAATCCATCATTCTTTTGCTCACCATGCCACCGCAGTTTAGACCTGGCTATATGCAAATCAGTCTTGACCCTGTGCCTCATGGGAACAGTCCAGCCCGAACTGCCAAGCCAGGTCCTCCCTTTACCGGAAACAAGCATCCTAGGACCGGTTTCGGGGTTTCACCCCTCTTCAGCCAGGATAGCTTGATTCCAGTGGCACAGTGAGCCCAGGACTCACGTCTGAGCATACCTGGTGCACTTAGGGCGAGAAAGCAAAAGACACACAATTGATGGACGGAATGCAGAACAAATCAAAACATTCACCCCCAGTCAAGAGATCTGGGTTAAATCCATCATTCTTTTGCTCACCATGCCACCCCAGTTTAGATCTGGCTATATGCAAATCAGTCTTGACCCTGTGCCTCATGGGAACAGTCCAGCCCAAACTGCCAAGCCAGGTCCTCCCTGGACCGGAAACAAGCATCCTAGGACCGGTTTTGGGGTTTCACCCCTCTTCAGCCAGGATAGCTTGATTCCAGTGGCACAGTGAGCCCAGGACTCACGTCTGAGCATACCTGGCGCACTTAGGGCGAGAAAGCAAAAGACACACAATTGATGGACAGAATGCAGAACAAATCAAAACATTCACCCCCAGTCAAGAGATCTGGGTTAAATCCATCATTCTTTTGCTCACCATGCCTCCCCAGTTTAGACCTGGCTATATGCAAATCAGTCTTGACCCTGTGCCTCATGGGAACAGTCCAGCCCGAACTGCCAAGCCAGGTCCTCCCTGGACCGGAAACAAGCATCCTAGGACCGGTTTCGGGGTTTCACCCCTCTTTAGCCAGGACAGCTTGATTCCAGTGGCACAGTGAGCCCAGGACACACGTCTGAGCATACCTGGCGCACTTAGGGCGAGAAAGCAAAAGACACACAATTGATGGACGGAATGCAGAACAAATCAAAACATTCACCCCCAGTCAAGAGATCTGGGTTAAATCCATCATTCTTTTGCTCACCATGCCACCCCAGTTTAGACCAGGAGAGGGGTGAAACCCCAAAACTGGTCCTAGGATGCTTGTTTTCAGTCCAGGGAGGACCTGGCCTGGCAGTTCTGGCTGGACTGTTCCCATAAGGTACAGGGTCAAGACTGATTTGCATATGGCTGGCTCCAAACTGGAATGGCATGGTGAGCAAAAAAACAATGGATTTAGGCCCAGATCTCTGTACTGGGGTGAATGTATGACATTGTTCTGCATTCTGTCCATCAATAGTTCTTTATGCATTTGTTCTGGGATGTGGTAGCACTTGGCTGCAAAGATCAAAATCCAATGACTGAACATTATTTTCTTTTTTTGTCATATAGTTTTTACAGGCAGGTCCCTCCCCACGCCGCACAGCTCCACCAGTTTTACCTGTGCTCCCGTCCTCGCTGCTGCCGCGAGTGCGTGCCTGCCCTCTCATCTGTTATTCCCCTTCCTCCTGCCTGCCGCTTTTCTATCCACTTCTTATTCTAACTGCACGTCACCTCTTTTGTGTTTATTTTGCTTCTATCTGCCTCATTTGCCTTTTCTCCAAACTCTCTTGTCCTTGCTATTCCGCATATTCTCCCCTTCCCGCCACTGCGTCCCATGTGGCCCACCCTCCTCGCTTGCCCATTAGTTCTCCCCTCCCCGCCTCCAAGCTGCTCCTCCCTCCCACCTCCCCTTCTTAATGGCGGCCGAGCGCAGTGGGCGCACTGCTGGCGTGCCGAAGGCGCGCCTAAGGCAAGCCTGTCTGCGCCTGTCCGTGCCTGGCCTGCGCCCTGCGCAAGACCCCCTGGCCCCCACGAACGCCACAACACCCGACACCGCTACGACCCCAACCTCCTCCATGCACTCAACGCCGGTCGTTCATTTACCTGCTTCCAGGCCACCCCGAAGCACTGCCACGGACCCTTCACCTGCCAAAACTGCAGCTTCACCAGCCAGCATACACCAGCATGACCTGCCCCTCCCACCAGGGCAGGCCTCAACCATCACAGATGCATACTGCTCAACACCCGCTCCATTCACAAGCATGCCATCGATCACTGGGAACTGCTCGACTCATCCTCCCCGGACGTTGCTTTCCTGACAGAGACCTGGTTGAACCCCTCATCAGCACCCGACGTTGCCATAGCCATCCCGGATGGCTAGAAGATTACCCGCAGGAACGGCACCAGACCGGGAGGAGGAATCGCCATCGTCCACAGAAATACCCTCAGAATCTCAACCAACACCGGAGACACCCTCAGCTCCGCTGAACACCTGCACTTCCAGATCCACATCGATCCCAACACCACCCTCGTCTACAGACCCCCCGGACCCTGGCCACAGTTTAGCGACTCCATCACAGACGTCGTCAGCTTGCATGATCTGGCCTCCACAGACTACATCCTCCTCGAAGACCTGAACTTCCACCTCGAGAATACCAACAACAGCAACTCCACCACCCTGCTGGACAACCTCGCTAACCTAGGACTCAAACAGATCGTCATGACACCCACCCACTCCGCCGGACACACGCTCAACCCTAACTTCTCTGCCAGCAGCCTGTCACCTTCAGCCACACCACCGAACGCCACTGGACCGACCACCGCTGCATCCACTTCTCCTTTGAGAAAAACACCACACACAACCACCCACAATGGATCCCTCACCGCAGCTGGAACAAGGTCACCAAAGACCAGCTAATCACCACCCTCAGTCGAGACCCACCTACCGACCACACCAACACTGACAGCACCGCCCGCAACCTCAGGCAATGGATCAATGACTGCGCCAACACTCTCGCCCGAACAGGAAACCCTCAAATAGACGCACCGACAGAAGGGCCATCTGGTTCACCACCGACCTCCAGACATCCAAGCAGACCTGCCGAAGACTCGAGAAGAAGTGGTGCCACGAACAGAGACCGGACAACCACGTAGCCCTCAAGAACACCAGCCACAGGCACCACCAACTCATTCAAACCGCCAAAAGGAACTGCTTCAAGGAACGCATCGACAACAACGCACACAACAGCAAAGAGCTCTTCAACATCATGAAGGAACTCGCCAACCCTAGCTCCAGCTCTAATGACATCCTGCCATCACAAGCCCTCTGCGACTCTCTAGCCACCTTCTTCCACCCGAAGATCATAGACATCCACAACATCTTCAACACTCAGACCCCCCCAACAGCAGATGACACCTCAGACTCACCGCCCCCCCAGTCACGCCAGCCTCCTGCTCTCCTGGAACCATGTCAACAACAAAGAAACCATCAAAACCATGAACACCATCCACTCCGGCTCACCATCGGACCCTGCCCTCACCACATCTTCAACAAAGCGAGCTCCATCATCGCACCCCAACTCCGGAAGATCTTCAACTGCTCCTTCAAGACCGTGACCTTCCCGGAGAGCTGGAAACACGCAGAGATTAACGCCCTACTCAAGAAACCCAAGGCAGACCCAAAGGACCTCAAGAATTTCTGGCCCATCTCCCTGCTCCCGTTCCTAGCGAAAGTCGTCGAGAAGATCATCAACAGACAACTGACCCGCTTCATCGAAGAGAACAACACCCTGGACTCATCCCAATCTGGATTCCACAGCAACCACAGCACCGAAACCACCCTCATCGCCGTCACCGACGACTTCAGGACCCTGCTGGACAATGGCGAAACCGCAGCCCTCATCCTCCTAGACCTCTCGGCCGCCTTCGACACCGCCTGCCACCACACCTTGCACACACGCCTCCACAACACAGGGATCCGCGACAAAGCCCTGGACTGGATCATCTCCTTCCTCACCGACAGATCCCAGAGAGTCCGCCTCCCTCCATTCCGATCCGAAGTCGTCAAGAAAACCTGCGGCGTACCCCAAGGATCATCCCTCAGCCCGACCCTCTTCAACGTCTGCATGACACCGCTCACCAACATTGTCCAATCGCACGACCTCAACATCGTCTCATACGCCGACAACACCCAGCTGATCCTCTCCCTCACCAAGGACCCCGCCACCACCAAAACCAACTTCCACGAAGGAATGAAGGCCGTTGCCGAATGGATGAAGAACAGTTGTCGGAAACTGAACTCCTGGTGGCCGGCTTCGCTGGGAGCTGTGCCGACACCCACCGACCACGCACCCTACCTGAGGTTCATCCTGGACTCATCACTGACAATGACCCAGCAAGTCAACGCCTTCTCCTCCCCCTGCTTCAACACCCTCTGCATGTTTCGCATGATCTACAGATGGACCCCCTCAGAACCAGAAGGAAGGTCACCCAGGCCCTCATCACCAGCAGGCTGGACAACGGCAATGCCCTCTACACAGGAACGATGGCCAAACTCCAGAAAAGACTTCAACGCATACAGAACGCCTCTGCACACCTCGTCCTCGACATTCCCTCGCCACAGCCACATCACTGCCCACCTGAGAGACCTGCACTGGCTCCCCTTCAACAAGAGGATCACCTTCAAGCTCCTCACCCACGCTCACAAAGCACTCCACGACGCCAGACTAACATACCTCAACAAATGACTCACCTTCTTCACTCCCAACCGCCAGCTTTGCTCCTCTGACCTCGCCACCGTTCCATGCATCCACTGAACAACCACCGGCGGCAGATCCTCCTCCCACCTCGCCACCAAGACCTGAAACACCCTCCCCATCCACCTGCGACAGACCCAGGACCTGCTGAACTTCAGGAGACTTCTCAAGACCTGGCTGTTCGAACAGTAGCAGCCCCCCCCTTAGCGCCTTGAGACCCTCGCGGGTGAGTAGTGCGCTGTACAAATGCTTGATTGATTGATTGATTGATTACTGTTTTACTGTTTTGAAGTCATGTTGTACATCATTTGCAATACGGTTACAGTATATTAAGGTGCAGATTACGATCCTGTAAAAAAATACCCCGTACGACTCGTATCCGGTCTTTTTACCGTACGAATCGTACAAGTGCCGTACAAACTGCCAAGTACGATTCGCATGGGAAAAACTCCATACGAGTCGCATTGGGAATAATTCCCCACACGTCCTCAGGTCGGAAAATGTGTCCGACACTTCCCCGGACGATTTACCGTACAAACGTGAAAAGTGAAGTCCGACCGCGCAAGTACGATCCATCCCGTGCATCCGATGTCACAACCGTATGGAAAAAACACCGTCCACACCGAACTCCCATTGCAACCATGGAGACATGTGCCCACATATGCGCCGAACCACCCCCCCAGCCCCCGTGAGTACGCGCCGAACCCCCCGTGTATGTTCACCCATGTACGTGTCCAACCCCCCGTGTATGTACACCCGTGTACGTGTCGAACCCCCCGTGTATGTACACCCGCGCTGGTGGACGCACCGTACATACAGGGGTGGGGGTACGACTCGAACGTACACGGGTGTACATACACGGGGGGTTCGACATGTACGCGGGTGTACATACACGGGGGTTTGACACGCACACGGGTGTACATACACGGGGGGTTCGACACGTACACAGGTGTACATACATGGGGGGGTTCGACACGTACGCGGGTGTACATACACGGGGGGGTTCGACACGTACACAGGTGTACATACACGGGGGGTTCGACACGTACACGGGTGTACATACACGGGGGGGTTCGACACGTACACGGGTGTACATACACGGGGGTTCGACACGTACACGGGTGTACATACACGGGGGGTTCGACACGTAGACGGGTGTACATACACGGGGGAGTTTGAAACGTACACGGGTGTATATACACGGGGGGGTTCGACACGTACACGGGTGTACATACACGGGGGGTTCGATACACGGGGGGTACGAATCGAACGTACACGGGTGTACATACACGGGGGCTTCGACACATACACGGGTGTACATACACAGGGGTTCGACACGTACACGGGTGTACATACACGGGTGCGGGTACGACTCGAACGTACATGGGTGTACATACACGGGGGGGTTCGGCGCGTACTCACGGGGGCTGGGGGGGTGTTAGGCGCATACCGGGCCCCCTATTCTGGTCGTTTCGCGGCGTACTTCGCTTTTCCGGCACTTTTTGGGTGCCGTGAAAATATTGCCGTCCGGACTGCTGTCGGTTCGAATCGTACTTCCTGGGTCGTGAAGCGCTGCCTGACAGCGTCCTGACGTCACGTCGGAGCATTCCCGGATCACATTCGTATGTATATTTTCGTCGGACGGTGTTTTTTACGATTCGTACGGAAATGGTGTTTCCGTGCGAATCGTACTTCCATGTTTGTAAAGTTTTACAACCGGGTACGAGTCGGACGGAGAAAACGCTCCGACCGACGGTTCGTACCCGGTTTTTCCAGGATCGTAATCGGCACATAAGTGTATAAATGCCGGATTAAATCACAACATAAGGAAAAACATATTCTCCAATGCCCCCCCACCACCCTTAATTGCTCTTGTGAGAATGCAATATACTTTTAATATTATCAATAATTCATACAACTAGGATCATGAGGTAGTGGTTTCACCCCCTTCGCTGTGGTCAGGTGTATCTTGCATTTGTCTGGCCTCTTGTCTGCCATCTAGCCAATTTACTGGAATACAACTTCATTGGTGCAACCCTCTCCCATGTTTTCTAGTACCCAAACCAAATGCAGTAATTTATTATATTTTGTCACCAGATCCATCCTTCTCCTCCTCCTCATTTCGTAATTCCAATATCATCGGTCTCCATGATAACAGGTCCTCCTCCAGGTGTTCATCACTTCTCGTATGCTTCTTTCTAACCTCATCAGCCACTGCCCATTCAGACATATCACGTAACCCAGTGGTTCTCAAATAGGTCCGCGGACCCCCAGGGGTCCTTGACATATTTCCAGGGGGTCCGCAGGCAGCACTTTTAAAAGCACTGCAAAGTTCCTTGTATAATCAGCAGTTTTTGGGCAGCAATAAAAGTGTCAAGATAACTCTGGTGATTAATGTACCTGCTGGAGAGAGATGGGGGTTTTGTCCAGTGCCAGATTTGACTCAGCTAAGGAAGCACAGATTGTTAATATGCCTGCTGCAAAAAATGTCAACAATGCACTTTTTTTTAAAACTGTATTTTGTTTTGTGCATAGCTCATTGGGTTCCTACTTTTGCCACAGAGATTCTTTTGTTATTGTGCAGTTCACAAGTTCCAATCACAATCTAGCGAGCTATGAACTGCCACCAAAGAGCTGCATGCAAACTGCATGGTACAAGTTAGTAAGTTATGCTTTTTCTAATCTTGTATTATCCCGATGCTGCTAAAAAGGTTTGTTAGGATAGAAATAAATCCTTATTATTAAAGTCAACGCTAACCCCTATGTTATGAATCCTGAGTTTGTGCTTCTCCAGACTAAGCACTCCTAAACAATGCCTACCAGTGTGGATGATATGTGAATCCTACACCTTGTAGTCCCCTTTGCCTTATGTAACATTTTCTATTCACTGATTTACACGCGTATGATTCATTATCTCTGTATGTGTGTGATGTAAAGTGCTCTGACACCCTACAGTGGTATGAGAGGTGCTATAAAACAAATGAAATACATGTGACAGTGGGGCTATGGAGAGATGAGAGGCACTGTTGGAGGGTAGTAGTGAGGGAATCATTGAAGATTGTCAATCATTGAAGATTGGCAAAAGACTGTTGTATCCTGGTGCATAATAAGGTCATTATTTACTATGCTTTAAAAGCGAATACAATTCAATATATAATGAAAAATGTGTCGTCATATGCACAATTTCCCCCAAAATTTTCTTGGGGGAGACCCCCGAAAGCCCTCTTTGTAGTGGTCAGGCTCACTCGCTGCACTTAGTGTGCACTGTATGGAGACTAGTCTGACAACATTTGTCAGAGCAGCTTTAGGTTTCCAGTCCAGCCTTGGCAGGAGCAGGAGCCTTGGGCTGCGAAATAAAACCAAACAATGGAAAAGTTAGTCACAAGATGCAGCACCAACCTTCCCATTAACATTTTTCGATTTTTGCAAATATTTTTAATATAATACTAAAATCTTTAGTAATTCAAGTCTAGTCTTTGTTTGATGTGCACATGTGTGTGTTTATTTTTTTGAATTACAGTTTAATGTTTGACATTTAATTCATACAAATTGCTTGGGGGTCTCCGGCTTCCAGTAGTGACTCAATGGGGGTCCTCAGGAGTTAAAAGTTTGGGTACCACTGATGTAACCATTCTGTATATTCGGATGGGTGTGCACCCATCCACATAATGATAATCCACCTTTTAGCCAGCACCAAACCCAGCACTAGGAATTCGCAACTAAGTTTCCTTTTAGGAGGGGCTGGTATAAGGCCCAGTAGAGCCTCACGTGGGTTACACAGAAGTACCCACCCCGTTGCCCTGTTTAGGTTCTGCAAGATCTCATTCCAGTAGGGCACTATGACTGAGCAGTTCCACACCCCATGTATAAAGTCCATTTCTGGGGTCCCACATCGTGGGCATCTGTCAAATCAAGTTGGGTAAATGGAATGCAGTGTCCGGTATAAATGTGTTATTAGTCTGCAGCCTCCAGTTAGGTCTAACAGTCTAGTCAATGTCTGTGAGGGTAATGGCTCATCAGTAAAACAAGGTCAAATCTCACGGGACATAGCTGATAACTTAGCGTATTGTAGATACTGTCCAGAACCCAGGAAACAAGTGGATCATCCAAAAGGGGCTTCTTGGCAGAACGCATACATACCCTAGACAATTTGGTAAGGGAACTCAAAGTAGGAGTGTGCTAACTATATATTCTTTTATATGCTCACATATATACATTGTTTAGCAAGATGGGGTAACTGTTCATCCTGGTCACTCTCCTTATATTGCTAATTACTATTATCTGCTTCTGTCAATTGATCATTGCAGCACATATATTCTATACAAGAATCCCCATGGTTCAGTAAACATTGAAAAACGCCCCTCCGTGTATTCCTTGTATAGTCTTCTGACAGAAAGAGAGCACGAGTGACTGAGCAAAAGGGTTCTAGATTTGTTACCAAGATTCCTGGTAAGGATCAAGATTTTCATGTTCATGTTCTGTGGTTGCCAAAACGATTTGCTACCTTCTAGGTTTTGGGGTACTTGTGGTGGCACAGTGAGCTAGCTGGGCTTTACGATAGCATATCCTGAGGGGGTGTTCCGAATCAGTCTGTCACATAATCACCCTATCTGTTCTTCTTTGTAGCCGTCCTTGAGTTTATTTATCCTTATTGTCTACGTGCATGTCTATCGGATGTATGACGTTACAACGCATACATTTACATCGCGGTACACTACATTGCGGTTTTTACAACGCATGTCGTTACAACGACTTGTGCTAGATGGCGCTCTAGGACAAGGAATAGGATTTAGGAGTAGTATAATTTACTATTCCAACTCCAGGAAAGGTGTTGGATAGTAAATTATACTATTCCTTGTCCTAGAGCGCCATCTAGCGCAAGTCGTTGTAACGACTTGCGTTGTAAAAACCGCGATGTAATGGCATCGCGATGTAATCCCCACGTTGTAAACGATGTTTCCCCTGTCGATCTGTTTATATAGATGCATGTAGTTTGTTGACTCTGGGCCTTTATGTTTGTCAGTCCATATGCATGGGGGCCAGTGTTTGGCCTGTGGCTGTGTGTGCATGGGAGCCTTACGTCTATCAATCTATGTACATCTATATACATGAGCACACACATTTATGTTTTATCCAGGGCTTTAAGTGGGCCAGGTCTCATCAGGTCTGAGCACCAGCGTTTTTTTTTAAGGGAGCTTCAAAACGTGTCTCTATCGGGCTCTGTTTTGGCCCTGGCACAAGCTGTCCATTTTTTCCGGACTGCAGTGACCGCAGGCACATCGATGTGCGCTGCTCACACTGCTCTTCTCACTAGTGTAAAAGTTACAGCATGACGTCATAGCAGATGAGCGTTGTAGGGGAAGGGAAATCCTATAAAGGGAGTCAATTTCTCTCTGGATTTCCCTTCTCTTTTTGAAACTCAGGAGCATGAACATCGTTGTGGTGTCAGCATGGCTTTAAGTGGAAGCTTTTTCAATTTTATATACAAGCCATAGTTGCTGCTTATTTATTGACAAAAGCCAATAGTCATGAGTTGTTGTAGATATGATGTTACTTGTTGTATTTATATATCTGCATGCAATGACAGAAACGGCAAAATACCAGTCGGGCGGCACACTATGCTAAGCACAGATTTTTAGTGTATGTGTTTTTAAGCCACACCCTTGATTACATTGGCCACAACCCTTTGAGAGACCCTCCCCCAGTTTTTTCATCCCACTTAAAGCCCTGGTTTTAACTATTTGTGTTCGCCATACAAAAGTCCAACCTATTGACCCTGACAACGCTTGTTCAGACAGTTCCAACCCCCTTTGCTAGTCTCCAACTCTGTCAACCTCTCCTTAATTGTGTTTTCTTCTGTTCTTCAACATAACACAGTATCCAGGCGCATCTTTAACAGAGCAGCTGCGTTTCATGGTTAAATCTTTCTCTTCTGGCGGGCAGTGACCTGAAACTCTCTCATTTATTCCAATCTTCTACACAGCATCCCGTCAGGCAGGCATCTCGACGAATGAAAGCACCCTGAGGCTTTAGAGGCTAATGCAGCGTTGGAATGTGACTAGAGGCTCCTGGCAGCCTGTCCACCACTCGCATAAACACCCCTCCCGCTTCTCACCACGGATGCCTTCAGTTCCACAGACGCCCCTCCTAGGTCCCTAAATAAACGCTCTGCATCGTCATCTGGAGATAAGGGATGCCTATCTGCTTTATTATAACTCCAGCCGGGTCCTGGTGTGGTGTTTTGCTGTAGCCCTCACAGAAGCGCCTGCTAGGGGTCAATGGCCGTGCTATGAAGTCACTCAGCAGCCATAGTCACAGACCACTGGAGACAGACAGGCAAGTACATATATACAAGTATGAGAACAAGGAAGGAATCAAATGACAGGTCACAACACGCAGTAATGAACCCGTGCTGTTTTCAACACCTGTTCGTGCTGAATATCAAACCTCGGACCTTTATACATCTGTGCTTCTCTTTATGTGCTCGAATTGGCTTTGCTGATCTAAATGAAGGCGTTTTTCCTACATTTTTGTGACTCACATTAGTAACGTTGAATACAATTCATCACAAAATCAGACACGCGGCGCTCGCCATTTTAATAATGGGGCTGTCCGTCGCCAATACAATTCTTGGTTTGCTGCACGCTTGAAACACAGAGCAATTAAATCCAATCCTTGATATCAGGAAACCACTTATCTTTTACGGGATAAAAATGTAACCATCGCTTTCTTCTTATGGGCCCCATGGACCGAGGACATTTGAGCTTGCGACCCTGTCTTCCGTTCTGAGGTGGGTTTGCCCTCCGAGGCTCAGGCGGCATTCCTCGACCCACCTCCTGCTCTGTGTCATTCTGCTTATACTTTAGCTGCGATCCATTGACCTCAAAGCCAATACAGTAGAAACAACTCATTACCTTGGTCTCACAGGTGAATACAATCCTTAGCAAAATAGTCAGGTGTTCTAATGCTTAGCAAGTCATGCATCATGACGGCAAAGACTGAGCTCTTAATGAAATTATCATTTTTGCATTGACACTTCTTCTTGAAGATTCATCAGTGAAAAGGGGTTGGCTCCTGCCATTTACGCAGGGGGATGGTCACTGACCAAGATATGCTTTGGACTTCTGGAGAAGCACCCAAACCGGCCAATGTGGTTCTCTGGTCAAGGAGAAGTGCACATTTACCTAGTGCCGTTAAGGCATTTTCTCCCAACTGAACATGTGTTCTCATGTATGTGCGCACATGTGCAGGTTGCACGTGTGAGACTACCATCAAACATACCCCAGTAATTGCACACAGGCAGAGTGGCGCAAAAGGGGCTCTCCAAGGATAGGTGCTGATTTTAGGTAGGCCGTATCATATTAATCTAGTATACAAAAAAGTGATGACTGGAATGCTTAAATTAATCCCAGCCACTGGTAATCACTAGGGGCCGTATCCCTATCCATCGTTATTTTGCATACCATACCACCTCAGTTTGATCCCACCTAAATGCAAATCAGCTTTGGCACTGCTAGAATCGGAACAGTCCAGCATGAACTGCCAGGTCAGGCTCCCCACAAACTGGAACACAAACAACCCAGAACAGGTTTTGCTCCTTTTTTTGGGTGGGGGGGGAGTTTTGTATGGCGCAAACTAGACCTGAAGGTATCAGAGTGCTTTCCCATGAGCACCACTTACGTTACAGACGGACACATTCATTTGTTTTAGGTTAAGTTGAGAGATTAAGTGATTTGCCCAGAATCACAGAATGTTTTGTGTCCCTGCCGAGACTCGAATCCGGTTCCCCAACTCTAAGGTCAATCGCCCTAGATGTTAGGCCACATTCAATCCCTAATTAGGCTTCATCAGCCATGTATAGCTTGGTTCCAGTTGCACAGTGTGCATGGGGCAAACATCTTGGCATACTCATCCCACATAAGATGACACACTGTATTATACATAAAAGTGATGGATGGAATGCTTGAATTAATCTCTGCCACTGGTAATCACTTGAGCCACATCCCAATCCATTGCTACACACTATGTCACTTTGATTAGGGCCCCGCCAAATGCAAATCAGTTTTGACCGTGCTCCAATAGGAACAATCCCGCCCAAACTGGACTGTTCCTATCGGAGTAGGGTCCAGACTGATTTGTATATGACTGGTTACAAACTGAGGTGGCATGGTGGGCAAAAAATGATGGATTGCCATGCCACCCAGAATAATGGCCAGTGGCTCAGATTAATTCAAGCATCCAATCCATCACCTTGTTTTGTTGCCCTTATAATAATAAAGGGCACTAATAGATAAGTCATTGGGGTTTACTGCAAAATCTGTATTGCTATCACTGCATTATACATACAGTTGAAATCTGCCTTAAGGTGCAGTTTCACTCCATTTAGGCTTACACAATCCAGCAACATGTCAAATTATAGTAAAATATAAAGACTAGGGGGCCTATTAGTATGGCGGGCAGATCGCCACCGCCCAAACGGCGGTGGCGATCTGCCCTCCATTATACCCCACCGCATGCCAATTACCCCCGCCATATCAGTATGGTGGGGGCACCGCGGCGAACGGGAAGACCGTCCGCCGCTTTTCCGCCGGGACGACTCGTCGACCGGGCCGAAAAGGATTTAAAATGGTGGCGGTGTCTGCTAGACACCGCCATCCATATTAGTATGCAGGTCTGAGAGCAGCCTTTCAACGCCGCCACGGAAAGGCATGCGAAGTTCACAATTGGGGCCACGTTGCGGGCCCCCAGGAAGTTGGGGGGTGCACATGGGGGGTACCTGTAGTACCCCCCTGCATTTGCATGCACAATGCAGGAGGCACTGCGCTGTGCCTGCCACTTTGTGCATGCAAATGCACAACATGCATTTTTACCATTGCGGCGGGTGCTGCTGAAAGCACCGCCCGCCGCAATGTTAAAAATGCGTGATGCGCTCGCCAGTGTGGCGGGCGCATCCTAATCTCCCCCGTGGGACTGCCGCATATATGACGGGCGGTCCCGTTTTCCGTCAGGATGGCGGGCGGATCCTAATGATGCCCTATGTTTGGTTTTTCAGGTTCCATTAACCCACAAATACATCTTATTGAACGTCAATAATTGTCATATATCTCTGGCTCAGCTCAGAATGAGATTCCAGACCTTTGTCCCATCTGCTGGGCCATGTTAATTACTCTATTCCCCTGCAGAGGAAACAAATGACTTCTCTTTCAACGGGAGCAATTATAAATGATTGGTTCAGTTTCTGGGAGAGGAAAGGGGCATGGTGGAAATCTGCATCTGATAATTAGTTTTCACACTGCACCCGGACTGGGCCTAGACCCACTGAGCAAAGGAGGAAGCCCAGAAGACATCTGGAGCAACTCAAGAAGGACTCCTAGTTGAGGTTGTGGTGGGATGGGATTCGGCAGCCATGTCAGCTTGGGGAGGAACTGCAGCCCTCATAGGAGTTCTTCACAGAGAAAACTTGATGCCATCATATTGGATGTCCCAGAAAGCTGTTCAGGAGGGTTGGAACAGGGTTGCAGGGATGATGTGGCACCCTAGGATTGTCCAGGGGTATCAGATATCTAGAACTTCAAAACCCTGAACTAATAAACTTCTGCATATGGGAAAAATAGGGAACAAGACCTTGTACCTGGAAGACATTAACAATAGCATAATGAACACATGGAAGGAAAAGCCACCTGATGCCCTGCTACGGACTTTCGCCTTATTTAGAGTTAGGCCAGCGGGTTACTACATCAAAAACATGACGGATATCTTGTCCTCCGTATTACAAGTGCATTATATCATATTGCACATGGAGCCCAGAGAGAAGAAAACTGGTGCAGGGAGCCAGTAAAACCAGCTCTCAGCAAAATGCTCCCTTCAGAGGCCAAGAGACCCGTTGAAAATGTTCCTGGCTGGTGGCTAGAGTACGTCAAATATTGAGACAGTCGGCCCAATTGGGCCCAAGTTATGCTCCATGAAAGATTTGACATTGGACTCTTTGATAAGAAAGATAAACAAGCGTGTGGAGCACTGCAGCGCCCCTGTTTCAAAGCCCTAAGGGTAGGCCATGGCCTGAGAATCGGCAAAACTTTAATCATTTAATTTCTTGGGAGAGAGATGGGCGTGGAGCGCACCCTCCCTGACCCCATCGCCTGGGGCCCACTGCAAACCAAATCCTAGGGGCCACATCCCCTGGGACAACACGGGAGGAGGGGGAGCACTACCGAGCTCCCATGATGCTGCCTTCTGCTCCTTGTGCCCATGCCTGTGGGGAGGTAGGCATAAGTGGTAGCCCCCCTAGAGAAGGTAAGTGGGGAAATAAACACACCAGTTTTTTGCTCCAGCATGAGACAATGTAGGCTAGATGAAGACCCAGCTGGGCACTGTGGGAGTGGGCTGCCTGCATTACCCCAACATTGCAAGTGGCTGTGGGTGTCCCGAGTGGGACCCTGGCATCCCATAAGAAATGAAAGACATGCAGCAGGGCTAAACAACAAAAGTCATCAAAGTGGCAGACCCACTCATCCAAATTCACTGCTCCTGGCTGGAGCACCCCGTAATGCCCTGCAAGAACTATTGTGCATATGTTTTGGTTTCTGTGGTGCCCCAGAATGGTTAGAGGCACTACAAACGCTATGCAATGTGCTGTGGGGATGCAGGAGGTAAAGCAGCCCCCCGGGAATTCAACAATATTGAAGCACTTCCAGAGCTGGAGCTTTTGTTCATGGGCTCTGGAGTGCAGGATCACTTGTGGTAGGCTCTATGACTGCATTATTTGGCCTGAGGAAATTAAAAGAAAGACGATAGCACATGTTTGTGAATGTTTTACAAAATACTTTGTCTAGAATACTTTATTGACAACGAATATTGCTGAACATTGCAATGGTTATATTAATGATTCATGCATTTATCCTGCAGACACCTCTGCTCATCGGGACTCTTAAAAATGCAAGCAAACGGAAAACCACATCTGGTTGTCGAGCATTTTCCTACATTGTTCCTAAAGGATGGAGAGACCTGTAACTACACATAAGAACCTCCTCCTCCTCACTTCTTTAATTTTGCAAGAAGCTGAAAACTTGGCTTTTTGAGTGGTCCCACTAGGCTCTAGATTTGACTAGCCCCATGCCTGCTGTGTGCCAGATTACACTCCTGTGGTAGTGCACACTATAAGTCTGCATAACATAACATTTAAACATGATTATTGAGTCAATTGGGCAGTACTGTGGTTTCTAATATGTAATGACCCTTTGACAAAGTCAATAGGCTTGCCTTATATATTAATGTGACGACCCCTTGACAAAGCCAAAAGGCTTGCCTTATATTATATCTTGATGGAGTGATCCACTGACAATGCCAATATGCCTGTCTGATCTAAAATGACACACCCTTAACATGTGATTATGTATCTGGTGTTGGTGGAGGGTATTGTGATTATGGGGCTCATAACATATTAGTGGTGGACTGTGTTGTAAGGGTGTCACCGAAGGTACATCCTTCTACCTGATGTACATACTTACAATTTAATGTATAGTATTTAGTAGTTTGTGTAATACATGTACTTTTCCTTTTTCAAAGAGAAAGCACTAGCTAGAAAATAATGTATTGAGTGTTCTTGTGTGCCAGCAAATGGAGGTTACTAGCCCACACCACCCCCTATTAGTAGGTCCTGGACTGCTCTGCTTTGCTACCCTGAGAGAGTAACGAGCTGCAGTGGGGTTTTTGGTTCCCATTAAAGAGACAAATGTGGACTGATTACTTGTATAGGACTCACATCCTGCACAAATAATAACCCAGTTTCTTACAGTGGAGCTCTGGTATTCAGAACCTGGCTAATTGATTTCACATGGCTCTTCCCCTTCACCTGTGTTTCTCCCCTGTCTTCCAGCTATATCTTCCCTCTGAGCTCAATGCTGTCACGCCGATCTTACTGTTGAGACTGCATGAACATTCCATCTTTTCTTGAAAGCCTATTCCTAGCTTCTGTGTGCTTGCTAATTCTCCTCCCTGTTTCCCCAGATTCTGTCTTTATTCTAGAACATCTCTTTCCCTGTTCCTGTACTCTTGTGATGTAGAATCACTGTTCTGCGTTCCACTGGTCTTGTTCTATTTTCATTCTATATATCCCTGCCTCCCATTCTCGCATTATATGTTTCCTGTGTTATTTCATTTTTTTGCCTAGTTAGATTGGTCTTTCTGTGCTTTCTGTATTCTAAATTGTTACTTTTGTCCCTTTCCATGTGCCTGAAAATCCAGCAAGTATTTCCTGACTTTAACTTCAGGCTTATTTTTCTTTTTTTTGCTCAGTTTCTTTGTTCTGTTTTGTGTTTGCTCCAAAATCCTAATTGCTATTACCAAAGTGTGAGACAGTAGATCATTAGTTTGAGTGGATGGTAATCCACTACAAGTAATAATATAATTGTTCTTGGTATGTCCAGTAAAGGTTTGAGTCATTTAAACCCGAGGTCAACTACTGGTGTCTGTGGCATAGAGCTGGCAGCATTTGGAAGCACCAAAAGAATTAAAAAATTGAATCATGCTTTTTATAGTCTTTCCACAAGATGATTGGTTTGGAGGTGGTGAACTTATAAGTCACCACTCATTCATCTCACATAGCCCTCAAGTGCAAACATGAAGTTTCTGCCTCTATCTAAGATGTCCTCTATGGGGAACCCTACTCTGGTAAAGATACCAAGCAGGGATATGGTCACCACCAGTGCAGGTACCATTGTCAACTGTATGACTTCGGGTTACCTAGTTGCATGGACCACCACCACCAAGATGAACTTATTCTCTGAAGCAGATTAAGGATTCAAGGAACCAGCAATGTCTATTCTCACCCTCTCAGAAGGAGTCCTGTAAAAATGGTGTTATTGATTGAGAGGGATGGAATCCCTACTCATGTAACAGTCACAATCCTTGTCAGGGTGAACCACAAAAGTCACTAAATTAACCTGTGCTTAACCCTCGGGCAGCTTGGCACAAAAGCTGTGAGCCTTAACTTATGGGTAAAATGTAAAGTATTTATGCAGCACACAGACAGTAATGAAGTGCAAACACAAGAAAATTCCCAAACCAATTTAGAATTAGAGAGCACAGTCTAATAAATAAAACAATACTAGAACAATATAAATCAAATTAGTAAAACCAGAGATATTCAATTCTGAAGTTTTAAGTGAAAATAGCGCCTAAAGCGGCATTCACAGTTATCTGATTACACTAGCCTGGGGAAAAATCACAAGTTCAGGCCGACCATGATGGAGCGTAGGTCGGATATAGGGACCAGGATAGACCTGCTGAAAACGTACTTTCTAAGTCCGGCGCATAGAGTTTCATTCACGTTGATACAGGCTCTGAGGAGCAGGGAAAGTGTCACGGATGGATGAGCCAGTCGGGTGTTGTGGACATTTGTTGCTTAAGCTTTGTGTTGCCGGTCACCTAGTGTGATGTGTAGCTCTCTCACTTTGCTGGTACTTGCTGGTGATCGCTTTAACACAAACAGCACATCTTTATTGGAGCTTCGGTTGGCGTTGTTACAGGTGGCAGAATCTCAGCACCAAACAGCCTGCTCGTGGTCATGAAAAGCCCAGACTTCAGAGTTTCACCTTTTTTTGGGAGGAGCTCAGATTGATGCCAGCCAAGCTTCCAGGTCCTCGGGCACCTCTTGGGGAACAGGAAAGCACTCCAGCAGGGTTCACTGACAAAATAACGACCCCCGAATACCGTGACAAAAGTATCAATGTCAGAAATATTGCCATCCTATACTTATAATGGTAAGTACAAAAATATTGAAAAACAAATATTGTTGCAATAAAGATTGTTTTAAAAGTAGATATACATTAACATCATCAATATTAAATATGTTAAAAAATATTTATTACTTTTTTTATTTAATATACATATTTTAAAAAAGTTAAACAAACATATGAAATAATATATATTTACATATATCTACTTTAAAAACAATTATACAACTAATAATTTTCATTTATAATAGAATTTCAAAATCTTTAATTAATATAAAAATATAACAAATATATATTCGGATGAGCCGAAACGTTATGGCGACATCAGAGGAAAAATATTTAATTTGCTCTTCCTTCTGGTCCGTGTCCGTGGTTAAAGGAGGAATCTGCGAGTTTGACACAGAGAAGAGTGATATATATACACACACACACACACATACAACAATAAATGAAAATCTTTCATAAACAAACCATACTAATTAAATTAAAAAAGTAAACAACTTAAAAACAATTAAAAATATGGTACACATTAAAACATTAATAATTATAAATGTTAACATTTTAAATAAACACAAAAATATAATATAAATTAGAACAATATAAAATAAATTATAATATATAAAATCTAATATATATACTATTCCCACTACAATTTATACAAAACTACACAGAATATTACAATAAATATATTAAAAATTAACTACTCCCACTTCACGCAAGGCAAATATAATAGAACTGGGTAAAATTTACAAATCTCCCTCCACTACAGTCAATACAACAGTAGGGACAGTGTTGGATAGCAAAGGGATGAAGTCTACTATCCCCACTTCAGTCAGTACAACAGTAGGGAAAGTGTTGGATAGCGGAGGGGTAAAATTTACCATTTCCACTCCAATCAGTACAACAGTAGGAAAAGTTTTGGGTAGTGGAGGGGTACAATTTACTATTTCCACTCCACTCAGTACAACATTAGGGAACGTGTTGGGTTGCGGAGGGGTAAAATTTACTATTCCCACTCCAGTCAGTACAACAGTAGGGAAAGCGTTGGATTGTGGAGGGGTAACATTTCCTAGTCCCACTCCAGTCAGTACAACAGTAGAGAAAGAGTTGAATAGCGGAGGGATAACATTTATTATTCCCACTCTAGTCAGTGCAAAAGTAGGAAAAGTGTTGGATTGTGGAGAGGTAAAATTTACTATTTCTACTCTAGTCAAAGCAACATTAAAATCAAACTTATTTAAAAACAAAATATGAATTCATTAAAATTAATTGACATCCCACCCTTTATCCCTAAAAACTCCACAACCCACACCTAAAATCAAACTTAAGGAACAAGTAATTACACAGTTAAAATAATTGTCAATCAAATAATTAATAGTATTTAACAACTAATTATTTGATTTCAATGTATTTACTTCCCACCCTTTACCCCTATAACCCCCACAACCCACACCTAAAAACTAATAATTACACAATTAGAATAATTACCAATTAATCAATATTAATTAACTAATTATTAATTAATTACAAATAAATCACTTACCACACTTTACCCCTATAAACCCCACAACTCGCACCTAAAAAAAATACACAATTGACATAATTAACTATCAATTAATTAATATTAACAACTAATTATTAATTTATGAAAATTAAACTACTTTGCACTCTTTACCCATAAAAACCCCACAACCTGCACATCAAATGTTCCTTTAAAAAAAAAGTAATTGCACAATTAATATAATTGAATATCAATTAGATAAATAAAATTAAAAAATATTCATTATATGTATTATAATTAAATTACTTCCGACGATATGCCCCTAAAAATCCCACAACCCGCAATTGCACTATAAATCACAAAAATTAATTACATTTAATTCAATTACTACTAACAATGTAACACATATATTAAAAAAACATAAACAATTATACAGATTTACATCTTAAACATTTAAAATAGATACTAAAATATGTAACAGTAGTTGAATAACAATATTTTAAACAACTATAGTTTTGCAAATGATATTAATGACTTTGATATTTTAAAAATGTATATTACTTACCTTAAAATTGATGTTCTTGACAACGATATTCTTGGTGATGATATTTCCATATCACAATATTTTGGACATAATATTTTAGTATGGCGATATTTTTTTCGATATTTTGTCTGAATACCATCCAGCAGAGGCTAGCAGGGCTCAGGCAGGTCTAGTTGCAGGTTCAGGCAGGTCAAGTTGCAGCAAGTTGGCTGGGCAGTTGCATGGTGGCCTCTAGTACTCGTTATCTGCATGTAGCTCAAAAAGGAGGTCAGACGGCTGACCCTTGAAGACGATCAGGTTAGCATGGGATGAAGGTAAGCAGGTCCAGCCTTCTTTCTCAGACATGAAGGCAGTCCTCAGACAGCATGACAGTCCTTATGTCATGTCCACAGGTCCAGGAGAGTTCTGAAGAGTTATTCTGAGGGTCCAATATTTATAGCTGGTGCCGTCCTTTGTTTGTGGTGGGATACCCTGTCCTACCCTCACATCTGGGTCTGGAAAGTTCCTCCCTTTCTCTGTCAAGGCTTCAAGAAGGCTGGGTTGATGAAAGGCTGGTGTCAAGTTTCTTTGTATGTGCAGAAGGCAAAGCCTTTTGAAATGTAAGTAGGGATGGGTATTGTCCCTCTTAGTCATCATGCCAGGATGGCACATCCTCCCCACACCTAAGCTCCCTTGGTGTTACTGTCTTTAAGCAATACACAAACCCCAACAGCAGAGCTATTCACATTTATGTGATCCAGAACACTGCCCGGTTACACAAATGGTTAGGACAAGAAAATAGCAACTTTCTAAAAGTGGCATTTTCAGAACTACAACTTAAAATCCAACTTTACCTTTGTAGGATTTTAAATTAAAATTCGTTTGTATCTGTTCCCAATCTAAATGTATCATGTATTCAATGTAATCATGTAACACAGTGTTAGTCAATGGGTGACATAGGCCTTACAACAACAAAAAACAACTTTTTGATTTTTTCACTGCCAGGACATGTAAAACCTGAATACACATGCCCTACTTTTTTTTTTAACACAATACACCCTGCCCTATGAGCCATAGGGGCTGACCTCAGGGGTGATGAAGAAGCATTAAAAAGGAAGGTTTAGACCTGGTAAAAGGTTTACAACTGCATACAGACTGCAGTGGCAGTCCTGTAAGAATGGTTTATATTCTTCTTTAGTGTTTAGTGGGTGGCACAAGGACTGTTGCAGATCCACTGGTACATTTCATTTACAGGCTGTGGGTAAATTGTAGTACCATAAACTAGGAACTTACTAGTAAATTAAATGAACCAGTGAGGGATTTACCAATCATACCATGTTTAAAATGGAGTGCACTTTACTGCTGGTTGGTGGGGAAAAAGTGAACTGAGTCCTAATATCAACAAAAACGAATTCAGAAAACAGGAGTGAAGGCAAAAGTTTGAGGGTGACCCTACAGAGAGGGCCAGACCACCAAGTCCCAACCACAGGTAGTGGAAATAAGGGAGCCTTGTGTTGCCTCCTGTCTTGCCACTGGCTTGACAGGTGGTGCAGGAGTGACAGAACTCATACACTTTCTTAGACATCTGGGGCCGGTAAAAGTGGCTGACCAACCTGTCCCAGGTTTTGGTCTACCTCAAAGGCCAAACCAAGGGCATTTACTGGGCTAAGTTTAAGGAAAATTCTCTGTACTCTTGGGGGATTACCTGAGGCAATCTCCTCGTTGTCCTAGGTTGTGGGTCCCTAGCCGCATTGTACAGTACACCCTCCTCCCAGTAGATCCTGTGAATTTCACTGGTATCCCCCTGTCCTGGACTACAGCCTGGTGCCCAAGGCCTTCAAGGGTTGACCATGCTCTCGGTGCTTGACAGCATTCCTCCCTGGAGGATCCTTCTGCCCTATGCACCTCAGAGAGCTCTGGCAGGTCTCGCGGGTTAGGTTCTTCTTCCCCTTTAAGCTCTAGATCCTCCCGCAGGGGGTCCGATTTGTTTTAGGCTGAGGGATGTTTTGAGGCTGGTTTCTAACACCTCTTATACTTCCTCTTGGTTATGGGAACCCCCCTGATGATCTGTCTGGGCCCTTGTGGTTGCACGCACCTACTCAAGAAGTCCCAACACTTCTGCATGAATCTTCCTTTTCACTTCAGCCCAAGCAGAGGTTTCAAGGACATTTCTCAGGAGACACTCTATTAGAATCGGCTCACAGCTACCTTCTTCAGGCCAGTATTCCCTCCCCACTCAAAGATGGTCATTGCCAAGGGATTAAGTTTCACCTCATGTTCAGCGTTGAGTACTCTATTGAGAGTATCTGGGATAACCTGCTTTGGGGAAGTCAGCTGGCCCACCACTGTGGTCATGCCAGCTCCTGTATCCCCCAGAGAGATCCCATTGATGATTTGCCATTGCCTGTACTTCACCATGCTAGGAGGTAAGCCCAACCACGGAGATTAACTTGGCTTCAGTACAGCCCTTGGTTTCCTCTAGGCAAAGTTCCACCCCAATTCCTACACAAGCAATCCCTTGGGACTGCTCATCAGTGGTGGCTTCTTGGAATTAACTGATTCTCCCTTCTTATGATGACCTGGCTTGTGTCAGACCAGGCATACCCCAGCCTTCACAAGATTAGAAGCTTTGCTCCCCTTGCACCCTCCCCACTTTGATTTGGAGAAGGCACATGATTCCCCCACCTGTGTAGCCTTTTAGGGCCCTTGTGAGAACTCCTTTTTTTGATCCTTTTTGCTCCCCTCTTTCCCCTGAGGAGGAACTGACCCTCTATCTTGGGATCACTCACCCTGGGCCTTCTTAGACACCTTAAGGTACAACCACACATAAGCTGCTTTTCCAAGTTGCCTGGTGGTAGATAACGTGGAATCTACTAGAGTCTGGTCCAGCTCTGAATGACAATTACATAAGATGTGCTTTATGATTAGATTATATAGCCCATCATAAATAGGGACCATATTGGATTTCACCCAGCCCTCCAGTGCCTTTAGTGAGACATCTGCAAAGTCAACTCAGAAATGTTGTATGTCTTTGTCTGTGTCCTGGAACTATTTCATTTACTTCTCTGGTGTGAGAGCAAACTTCTGTACCAGTGCATCCTTCATGTATGGGTAGGAGTCCGCTACCCCCTCTTCTGGAGTCAGCAGTGTATCCTTCCCCTATGTTGGTACTAACGTCCACAGTAAAGCTCCCTAGTGCTGTTGACCCACCCTGAGCAGTCTCAAACCATTAATCAATGTTGTGACCCACCACAAACCAAGGCACAATACCCTTGGGGAAGTGAAGGTTAAGTGCCTCCCTGTAGGCACATCATTGATGCTGTCATCGTATTCACTGAGCATCAAACCTAGCCTGGCCTACTTTTTTTCCAAGTCCATCTTCTTTTCTTCTAGGGCCAGTTTCCTTTCCTCCAGGGCTACGGCTGTCACTTTGGCCTGGAGCTCCCTTTCTGATTGCTTGTCACTGAGCTCCAACTGGTAGAGGGGCAGTTCAAAGGATCTAGCAGAGCCAGCTTCACTTCATTCTCTGGATGGTGCACCAAAGAATCCATGTAGGGACAGGATGTCCCCTTCTCATTCATTCGCTGGAGTAGGGTCTTCTTCCAAGGGGATGAGTGCTTGGCATGCTTCCTACGAGAACTTGCGGGCCTTCTTAAAATCCTTTTTCTTGGCGGCATTGTGGCCCAGTTTAAGTTTCCTTACTTTGCTCAGGGCCTTCATCTCCACTACAGCGAGAGTTCTTAAGGCATCTAGACCCATGTTTGCTTGGATTTCAAATTAAACATTCAAAATTTGGAGTCAAAAATAGTTTCGAAAAATGAAGAATTACCCAGTTAAAGACCTGATACCAGTTAAAAATCCAAAATCAATTTTTGCTCTCAATACAACTTAGAGATTTTTAATTTCCAACTGAGGGGCCGATTACGATGTTGTTCGGAAACTGTTCTGAACTAATCGGTCTCGGAATCGTTTCTGAAAGAATCGGGTCCTGCGAGTCCGAAAGACCGATTACGATGCTTCCCAACATCGTTCGGTCTGACTCGCATTGGCTTCAATGAGAGTCTGTGTTCCGAACAAGAACACAGGCTCCCATCGAAAAAAGAGGCAGTTGGGGAAAATCTTGAACCCTGTGGCGGGCACCTCATAGTGCCTGCCTCATTATGCATGGTTGGGAAGAGGGGTCCCTTGGGTACCCCCACGGGCCCCAATCAGATTACTAATTCCGTTTTGTGTTGGGCAGGCTGAATCGGAACGACAGTCCAAATCGGTCATCGCAATTGATTGTCTGTAAACCGTGTCCATAGAGCTGCACGATTTGGCTCTGAAAGACTCTGGCTGTGCGAACCGATTCTGACTGCCCAAACAGTTTCCAGGAATTGAAATCGGTCATTGGGAAATGTCTACAATTCGTTCAGAAACAAGGGTTCCAAATCGGATGCTGCACTACCAAATCATATCCGGAGCCTTTCCGAAGAACATCGTTATCGGCCCCTTAATAGCCGAGTGGCACTGCTAAACGCAAGTTCTGGATCCCATCACTGAAGATTAATGTGAGAAAGGGGATTATTAGTTGGGGTGTATAGTAGTCTGCTGTTAGTATTAATGTCACTATTCTTGTTAGGTCCAGTAAAGGTTTCAGTAATGTAAACCTCTGCTCAACCCCTAGTACCTATGGCACTGAGGAGCAGATAAGCTTAACTTAAGAACATTTGTAAAGCATTTACAAGCGCAAAAATAGTTCAGAAGTCAAAAAAACACAACACAATCAAACTCCCATTCCAATTTGAAAAAATCAAAATAGAGAATAAATTGACACTTTCAATAGTAGAAACCGGTGTTATGAATCTTTTAACTTTAAGCTTCATTTTAGTACCAAATAGCACAGAGCGCCAACTGCGGGCAACTGGTGATGCTAGACTGCGGTAAGGGTAGGTTTTAGGGCCGACTGCGATGGAGTGCAGGTCAGATACAAGGACCAGGTTAGTTCTGTCTTGAAAATTTATTTGGAAAAAAATTTGGCTGCTGGTGAGTTATCTGTGGGGCAAACTAGTTCTGAAGTAGAGCTCCACGACAGCACGCTGCCAAAGAGCCGGGTCCCAGTCCAATCATTGACAATGGCAGGAAAGCTCTGAGCAGTTGAAGTCCAAATCCTGTGACCAGGAAGGCCTGCATCATTGGGTTGCTGTTTTTTCCAGTCCCAATGAAGTCCTCTACATTCAGACTTAGATACGTTTGTGGAAGTCAGATCTTCTTCAGGGCCATACCAGCAGGTTGAATATCACCGGTGATTTGACGGCTTGGGCTCAACGGTGGTCCTGGTTTACTGCTAGTTTTCCAGAGACAAAGTTTGCAAAACATTTCTTAGTCCCAGTTTGGCCAGAAGGATAACACTCTGACACTTATCTAAGGGTCCTAGGACCTCAGGGACACCACTTAAGGGTCAGGGCTCACTCCCGTAGTAGCCACCTGTCTTGCTTTCGCCTTTCAGATAATACACCCCCCACATGATGGCTCAACACTTGGCGAAGCAAAAGACATTAACACAAAACAAACAACACCTTTAGAAAAGGGTTTTATTTTACAAAATGCAAGGAATCTCTCTTAGAATAAGGCTTGGGGTTTTATTTTACACAATGCTCTCTAACAAAAAGGCTTTCCCAGATTCCAAATGCACAACATTGAAATACACAACGAGATATATATGTGTTTATATGCAAGCAATAATACCACACTTGGTGAATGTAACAGTTAAGTATATGAGTAATACCATCAATAAACAAGCATCAAATAATATGAAACAACACTCATGAAAATATAATATGCTGGACGTCCTGCAAGTGATCAGAAAGATATATATACATCAAATGATTACTTTGGATATGTGCACCTCAACTCACTCACACATCACAAAGAAAACACCTCAAATGATCAGAGCCATTGGCCAAACATCACAATGGCAATAATCAAAGCTCAAGCACCTCAAATGACCACAGCCACTGGAACCACACATCACAATGGCACTAGTCAAAACTCAATACTTCACCTGGTGCAAACACTGCATCTTAGCCCACTCCTGACTGGGGGAATTAAACAGCCATTGTTAATAGCCGCCGAAGTGGACTCGTCCGTCCCCTTTCAGATTCCAAACTCCCGGATTCTACGTCAACAACCCTCAGCTTTATAATCTCGAAATATACTAGAAGGTTCGAGAGAGACCTCCCCCAGCTCCAGAGGAATCTTACCAGAACTGACCAGCTTCCATGCAATTATTCCAATGGCAGGAAGGAGTTCCCATGTCCCCTTCTCCAATCTCGCATGTTCCAGTCTTTATCTTGACGAAGTTCACAAAAGCCTTCAGGGTACATTAAACAATCTCTCATAAAACAATCCTTGAACGTGATTAACCCAAACAACTTGCAAGCACTGCTGTGCATGCAGATAAAGCTCAAGCAAGGCAGAGTCAGAATACAGGATGACATGAGGCCAGGTCCCTCAAGTTACTCGTGTTGAGTGCTGCTCCCGATATTTTAAAAAAGATTGATGTTTGCTTCTTAAAAAAATTGAATTGATTGTGCTCTGTGTTACTTTTAACTAAAAATCACTTCTTACCCGCTCTTTTAGCATTTTCTATGCTGTTTGTGCCGGGTTCTGCTGCTATCACGCTTGCTTCCGCATTCTAGACAGTGCGGAGCGCTGATTGACTGGTTAGGGCCAATCAGTAGTGCCAGGAGGTTTTTGGCCCTGCCCACCGACCTTTAAATTCCGTAGCCATTGCGGACGCGCGCTCCCTCAAGTTACTCGTGTTGAGTGCTGCTCCCGATATTTTAAAAAGATTGATGTTTGCTTTTTTTTAAAATTGAATTGAATTGATTGTGCTCTGTGTTGCTTTTAACTAAAAATCACTTCTTACCCGCTCTTTTAGCATTTTCTATGCTGTTTGTGCCGGGCTCTGCTGCTATAACGCTTGCTTCCGCATTCTAGACAGTGCGGAGCGCTGATTGGCTGGTTAGGGCCAATCAGTAGTGCCAGGAGGTTTTTGGCCCTGCCCACCGACCTTTAAATTCATTAGCCAATGCGGACGTGCGCAGCGGGCGTGCCGCTGGCGTGCCTAAGTCAAGCCCGTCTGCGCCCGTCCGCGCCGGGACGCTGCCAGCTGCTAGTAACTTTGCCCAATTCTGTATTGACAGGATAACGTTTACCCGTTCTGAACTTCTGTCTCTGAACACACACTGCTCAAGTTGTATGAAGCATTCCTGGACATCTATGTTAGAAGTTTTTCAGTGTGAACAGTGTCTTTTTACTCTGAGGAGCGCGGGGAGGGGTTTCTCTCCCATGGCCTCAACAGAACTACGGTTCCTTAGTCTGAATTGCCGCTCCCTTGCTAAACAGCATGCTGAAATATTTGATTTGCTCTCAGATGATTCTCCGACCGGTCCTTTCTTGACGGAGACCTGGTTAACCCAGGATTCTGGTGCAGAGGCCTGGCTGGCGCTCCCTCCAGGTTATAGTATATATGAACTTAACCAATCATCCGAACGTGGTGGAGGTATTGCGCTAATTCTTAAGAGCCTTTCTTATGTAGTTTTAAGAAGGAGGATATTCCGGACTGTGAAAGTGCTTTTTTTCAAATTACTTTTAATTGCAACTTCACGGTCTCGGGATTGCTAATCTACCGGCCTCCTGGGCCATCTAACATATTTAGGGAGGCGCTAGTGAGTAGGGTCACGATATTAGCAAGTAAAGCAGCACATTTCTCCATCTTGGGTGATTTGAATCTCCATTTGGAAAACAATGACAAAGCTGACATTGCCTGTTTCTTAGCTGATCTTGAGGCCTGCCAAATGTACCAGTACGTGACTGAAAGCACTCATGTGGCAGGCCATTTGTTGGACCCCATATTTTCAAATTTGGGCTCATTAATAGTGTCTCCTCATGTCCCTGTGGTTTGGTCCGACCACTTTTTGGTCTCCTTTTCTGTAAAATTGCCAGGGAAACCGGCTTTGAAGCGTGCTTGCCCGGTGATGAAACATCCTTGGCATAAATTGAATGTTAGCAATTTCTCGGGTTTGTTGGTAAGCTCAACATCCCAGTTTTCCCCTAATATAGAGGCCGCTGACCTTCTTTTTCAGGATTGGCTGACCTCAGCATTGAATACTTGTATTCCGGCAAAACTGAGCTCAAAGAAGAAACAAGGGCCATCTAATCCATGGTTTACTGAAACCTTAGGGAAAGCAAAAAAGGTCTGTAAGCAATTGGAGCGAACCTGGAGGCGTGCTTATGAGTCAGAAGCAAAAAATAACTATCGCGCCGCTATTAAGTCATATCATAGGTTGATTAGGAAAGCAAGACCTAATTATATTGCTGACAAAATTTTGGAAAGTAAAAACCCGCCTAAAATTATTTTCTCCCTTCTTAGACAAATGCAACCTTCTAATATGAAAACGGATCCCCCTGTCTTGTCTAATGCTCATTGCAATAAACTTGCTGACTTCTTTGTGCAAAAGGCGGAGACTATTTATACTAATCTTCCAACTGTCAGCCCTCACGTACTGAGTAGTAACATTGCGTCTGCACCTAAAGGGGAGGATTGGTTGGTCGCCCCTGCATCTACACTGTTTATTTTCCCTCCTCTTACGTTAGCTGAGATGGAATCTTTTTGCTGTAAGATCAAATCAGGTTCCCCAGTCGATCCTTTGAGACCCGACCAGCTGAGCTTGGTCTTTCCCTCCAAGCTCCCAGTGGTCAGGGATTTGATTAATTTATCGTTGTCTTCGGCTTCTTTGCCCACCTCTTGGAAGCAGGCAAAAGTGATTCCTTTATTAAAAAAAGCATCTTTGGAGCCCTCCGATCCTGGAAATTTTCGGCCCATTTCTCAACTTCCTTTTTAGCCAAAGTCGCCGAATCCTATGTCAATTCTGCTTTGGCGGAATTTGTGGCGGAGAATAAAATCCTTGACCCCTCGCAAAATGGTTTCCGTCCCCACCACAGTACCGAGTCGGCTCTGTTGGCCGCGACTGAGGATATCCGTGGTAACCTGGATGTCGGGAACTCGGTGGCCTTGATTCTATTGGATTTAAGTGCCGCTTTTGACACTGTTTCGCATGACATCCTTTTGGGTTGACTACGTGATATTGGGGTCAGGGGTTCGGCGCTTTCCTGGTTCAGTTCTTTTTTGGGAAAGACAACCTTTCAAGTGGTTGTTCCTCCATACCATTCGCAGGTGCATGCTATTAAGTACGGGGTTCCGCAGGGCTCAATACTGAGCCCAGCATTGTTTAACATCTATGTTCAGCCTCTTGCAGTGGTTGCTAAGAGTAGAGGGTTGTCGTTGGTATCTTATGCCGATGACACCCAGTTAGTCATTGCTTTTTCTAAAAAGTGTAGAAACAACCTTCTCAAATTCAAAGAGGACTTATTAGCTATCTCAGATTGGATGACAACCAACTGCTTGCAGCTAAATGCCGCAAAATCAGAAATTCTTGTGCTAGGGAAAGACAGTGCTTTATGGTCAGAACAGTGGTGGCCGGATCAACTTAAGCCAGCGCCAATGCCTAAAGAGGCGGTCAAGAATTTAGGCTTCTGGATAGACAGGGACCTTTCCTTCGATACACAGTCCAAAGTCCTTGCAGGGGTCTGTTTTGGACTCCTGAGGGGGTTGAAGCCCCTGCTTGGATACTTTGATCCAGAGATCCGCCAAACTATTTTCCAGGCCACAATTCTGTCCAGGTTGGACTATGGCAATTCCCTTTATCTGGGGGCCAATAAATCGTGTATCTCTCGCCTTCAACGCATTCAAAATGCGGCTGCTCAGACGTTGTTTGCGCTTTCTAAATTTTGCTCGGTGTCTAATCTTTTACCCAAACTGCACTGGTTGCCTATTGCCAAAATAATTCAGTTTAAGACCTTGTGTATGGCTCATAAAATTCTGGCGAAACAAGGCCCTCCTATCCTGGATGACATGCTTGTCCAGTATATCCCGAATCGCCCCCTTCGCTCCGCTAACTCGGGTCTTGTCTGTACTCCTCGTTCTCAAAGAGTTAGAGCTGATGGACGTTCTTTCAAAGTCCAGGCAGCCCTTTTGTGGAATTCCCTTCCGACTTCCATTAGAGGTTTGCAGAATCATATGCTATTTCACAAGGCCGTGAAGACCTGGCTTTCTCCTGCGTAATTCTAATCTGTGTTAGTTGGAGTAGTCTCTGCACTTGTTCTTCTGGGTAGCGCTGGGACGCCCCGTCACTGGGGCAGCTATGCGCTGTATAAATCCCTTAATAATAATAATAATAATAATAATAATAATAATAATAATGTCAAAGCCAATAGGAAGAACTTCATAATACTTATCAATGTACAACACAATGCACATTTGTGCACAACTGCTTATAGATTCACATACTCCATCTCTCAATGGCATCACTGCTCGCAACACTGCACTTCAAAACCAAAAAGTACATTCCACACCTCTCTCTCCCTCTCATGCTTTCAAATGCACTTCCCACACGTTCTGTTCTTGGCAAGGCTGTTCTACTCCGTGACAGCTCCCACTGAAAGACTGCAAGATTATAAGAAAGAAACTTTTAAGAGAAACAGGCATATGCAGGACATCGTACATTCAGGCTAGGGTAAAATAACACCCCAAAGTCAGTTAAAATAATGGTAGTCAAAGGTCATCACAGGGTGTCAGACCACAAGAGTGCCTCTAGCACTACACCAACAATAGGATCAGGCCAATTCCTGCAGAAAAGTGGGCTTCTTGCACCTTTTGTGTCCCTATAGCTTAACAGGAGAACAGCCAACACTTGGAGTCCACTTCTTGGTCCTGGGTACTGGTGAGAATAGATCCAACCCTTAGGGTACCCCTCACAGGTCACAACAGCAGGCACAGTCCTTCATCTTTCTTGCAAAGGTCCAGCAGTGTTTTGAGCAGTGTACTGGGGTGCTACATTTATGCCCTGTGCCAGCCTGTGGGTGGGAAGAACTCCTTACCGTTACCCAACCAATAAGTTACGGTTCCCAGATGTGACCCTACCCACTTTTGCATCACTTCCTGTGTGTTTACCAGGGTTTTTTAGTGTCTTCTCTACCTAAAACCTAGATGGCAGAATCTTTCTTCCCCTGTGCAGAGCGCTCTCTGCCCACCCAAAGATGGTGATATGATAATGGGCAAACCCAACCTTGTAGTCACTCAAAACCGGTTCTTGGGCATTTTCTCTCCTACTGGGATTGGTGCATGGTTGCCTATCTAGACAATAGAGGGAACAGGCCCAGGGGTGAGCTGTATCTCCCTGGGACAGGGTAGGCATCCTTTGAAGTTAATTAAGTTCCTGGGCAGAGCCCTGTTGGCTATCACGTCAGGGGTAGGTCAACAACTCTCTGTTTGTCTTAGATCAGAGAGCCACTTCACACCTAATCAAGGAATCATTCAGCTCCAGGGTGACAGAAAGGTGCATTAGCTTCTGCCAGGAAACTGACAAAGTTCTATAAGTGTCATTTTCAAAACAGTAATATAAAATCAGACTTGACCACTAAGTTGAATTGTTTATTACTATTGACATTACTCATTTAATCATGTCTCTAGCTGCTTCCAAATTGAAGTTAAACATTATAAGGTGATATAATGTAACCTAGTGCTTTCCTATGGGAGAGTCAATCTTGCCACAGTGAAAACAATATTGGAGGATTTGCACTACCAGAACATGTAAAACATAAAATAGCCATATCCTACTTTTTAAATACCATGCATCCTGCTCTCTGGGTGTTTAGGCCTAGATTAGGGAAGATTTATAAGTACTAAAAAGGAAGGTTTAGGACTGGCAAAAGGTTGCCAGGACGAATGGCAGCTTTAAAACTGCCTACACTGGCTGCAGCTGCTGGCCTAGATACCTGCATTGCATTCACACTTTAATAGTGGCAAAATATATGCTGCAGTCCACTAGTGACATTTAATATACAGTAGGCCCTGGGTACAGTTTTGTACCATATATTAGGGAATAGGGACATTAAATATGCTAATTACAAGTGCAGCCAATTTCAATATGTTTTAGGGGGTCAGAGCACAGGCACTGATGCCTAGCAGTGCCTCAGTGCGCAGGCTCTAACCGGTCCAAACAGGGAGCTCACCACAGGATGGCACTCCTAATCTCTTTGCCCTGTTCTTGGACATAGTGGAAGGAGGGATTACCTGAGTGACCAACTACAAGGCCAATCCGGGTGCAGGCTTGTGCAAGCATAGTCTAAGACACGGGCCTGATTTACTGGAAGAGAAATGAGCCAAGCAGCAGAAGAAGTAGTTGTGAGAGCCACATTCTGATTAGCTGTTGAATTAATATTATATGAAAACATGTCGGAGTTATGCAAATCATGGCTTGGCTGCCAGTTAATGTCTTCTTTCTCAATGAGCTGATTGACCAGAGCAGTCTGGACCTTCCTTTGCATGTACAGTCACGAATCAATGGGACAACCATACATTTCCCCCATACACATATGTGCTTTCAATTTTTACTTTGCCACTTTAGAGCTGTCAACATGGCCGGGTGTCTCTTTCCCTACAACAGAAGTGGCTCCTCTCAATCAGAAGGGGTTTTCAGTAAAAAGCATGGCCGACCTGGCCTTTAATATCACTGCTAAAAAAAGGTAATGAAAAAAATCAACATTTAAACAGAAAAAGAAGCATCTGAAACGCCATCTCTTTCGCCTGTGCTCGAAGAACCCTTTACTGCGGTAAGGGCCATTAATTTTTAATTTAGCAATTTTCACACTGCAGTGTCACTCCTTTATCTGAGCTCACCGCTCTGAAGGGGGAGGCTTGTAAAACAGCTTTTTAGAAAGGAAAGAATGGTTTGGATTTAATATCCGTGTAAAAGTGAAATTAAATAGAATTTATAGGCCCATTCGCTAACTATTATTTCTGTACCTTAAAACGGCTCCGAAAAAGAAGAAAATAAGTTACATTGTCAAAATTAAATGCTGTTTCTGAAATACTAGTGGAGCCTGTCCTTAATAGAGGCTGTTGCTTTTTATAGCCTGAAACACAATGGCATGGGAGACTTTTTTTGGTGGCATACACCTTATGCCCATTCAAAACATCTACTCCTGGCTCCCAACAAGTGGGCAGAGCCAAAGCCCCTCTAGTGATGCTCACATAATTGTCAGGCAATAGCTGCACTGTCAAACCAGACCATAATAAGCAGGTGCACAGAGCTTTGATAATATAAATCATGCCAGCACTCCATGCAAATAAGGAAACTGTTAGCCTCTGCGCACATGCCTTATTACAGACGTGGCACTGATGCAAAGATGCCATAAGAAAATGCAGTGACTGTGGACCACATAAAAGTGGTCCACATACAGCGTGCTGCTTTGGAATGGTGGAAATACAATCCCTAGGACAACTCACACATCCCAAGTCAGGCGAGTGTGGTTACTCACTGTGTTAATTGTGATAAGGCGTACTGACCTGGTCCCAGTTAAAGATGTTCTGTGGTACAGAACATGGTAGTGTGCTCTGTCTATAACATGGTCCTTGAGGTCCAATACTTTGGGGGGCGATTACAATGTCGGTCAGAAAGCCTCCGACTGCTAGTCAGAAGCTTTCCAAGCGAGATAGGAGGCTTTCCACATGACACTGTCGGTTTGCTGTCTGTCCACCCAATTACGCTGTAGGTGGTTGGAAAGTAAACTGCCCGGTCATTCTGATTCGGTTCCGGCCGGCTCTCCGAGTCTTCCAACCAGTCGGAACCGCATTTTTAGCCCCTATGGATGGCGTTTCTACCATCGGGATTACGATGTCTGTTTCCCACAGCATTTCCGTGCCGGCCTTTCCGACATAGAAATGCTGTCAAAAAGTGACTTATGGGGCCCCTAGCAGTCCCCTTGCCTCCACGGTCTATGGTTGGTGGTCTAGTGGGTACCTTAGTGCATGGATTTACAGGGGGCACACATGTGACAGGCACCATGGGGTGCCTGCCACAGGGTGCACAGTTTTACACACACCCATTTCTCTATAGGAGCCTGTATTACGACCGGTTTATGGCTGTGACACATGCTCCCATAGAGAAAAATGAGTATGCGACCAACAGTGTTTGGTTGCATCGTAATCAGGCAGTCAGAATCGCCGAGCTGAGGTCGGTCGGTCGGAGTCCAAGACGGTGTCGCTCAGAGGCAACTCTGACCGACATCGTAATAAGCCCCTTTGTATTAAAATGGTTAGAAGGGAGAGTATTTTATTTAGATTTAATGACAGAGGTTATTCTGTGACTGTACTAAAACTACTGACAAAAAGGCAGACACACTTAAAAGGGATGAATTACTTTTTGTACAGAAACCAGACAAAAAAAAACTAGATGTTTGATTCATTAGTATACAGTTTCATTACCCAAAGAAGAAATACAGGACACCTGGTAAAATATGCAACCCGGGTATTGGAAGTGTGGCAAATGTAAAGCCTGTGCAATACAGCCATAATAGGACTAAATAAACACTTACATTTCAGAAAACAGGAGAAAAGATTAGGACACATACAACATGTTCCACTGAGTTCACAGTCTACATAATAGAGTGCATCTAGTATAATGGGGTAACCCAGTGCCCCTCAGAACCTGGGTGTTGAAGAATGTGGAGAAATGTTGGTTCTGTCGGGTACAGAATTAATTTCTTGATTACTGAATAGTGAGCAATGGCAAAAGAAACAGTTACTCAAACATTTACGTAATAACTGTCCATTGAGAAAAGAAAAGAAAACACACCAAAACGTGAATACATCAAAAGAATGTATTGAGGGAATAATTACTATATTCTTTTGACATGTTATGGTGTAGAAATGACACTGTAAGGCTATCACAGCATGGATCATATCAAATTGCATGCAAATTGGGTCACCTGCACTACTGCTGCCAGACACGCTGCATTTATCCCTACAGCATCCATGGGTAAGACTTAAAAATATTATTTCAAATTGGAAGACTTGTTCAGTTGCTTTTATACCAGAGTCCCTAATGCATTACAGCAAAAGGATATTTCCCATTCTATGATTTGCATCTTATAAAAAGTTAAAGTTTTTCTTCCCTTTGCCTTTGGTAAAGCATCTGCACCACACTGCCACACATCAGAAATTTTGCTCAATGTCCTCTCATCTATGTAAAACTGTCACCATATATATGATTACTGTTGGACCTGGCCCTCTCTGCAGGGTCACCCCCAAATATTTTGTCTTCCCTCCTCCTGTTTTGCTGAATTAGTTTTTGGTGGCTTTAGGACTCTGCACACGTTCCCACTGCCAATCAATGCTGACGTACGGGTGCTCACTCCTGTAAACATGGTAACATTGGGTTACAACAGATGGTGCATGAAATGTATTTGCAAGTCCCTAGTAAAGTGGTACTACATGGACCCAGGGCTTGTAAATTAAATGGTACTAGTGGGCCTGCAGCACTTATTGTTCTATCAATTCAAGTACCCTTTTTAAATATGTCTCAGCTCCACCATAGCAGCCTGTGTGCACAGTTTTAAACTGCCATTTAACCTGGCATAATAAACCTTTTACCAGACCTAAAACTCCCTCTTTAATACGTAGAAGTAACTCCTAGGCTAGGTCCTAAACAGCCTATGGGGCAGGGTGCATTATATTTAAAAAGTTGGCTGTGTGTTTGTAAGTTTTACATGTTATGGTAATCAAAAACTCACAAATTCATTTTTTTCTACTGTGAGGCCTACCTCTCCTATAGGATGACATAAGTTACCTTATTACATTTAATACATTATAACTTTTGTTTGGGAGCAGGTAGGAATCTCATGTTTGGTATTTGAGGAGTTATAATTTAAAATCCTCTTTGTTGATAAAGTCGGAGTTTAAGTCAAAATTCTTAACATGCTTCCTTTAGAAAGTTGTCATTTTCGTGTCCTAGCCAATGGGTGCCTGCAGCTTGTTTCCTGGGTGTATTCCTCCCAGCCAGCCATACTATAGAGGGTCTGAGTGTTGGAAGGATGGGCCATCCTGACTTGATGAGGGGGCGGAGCTGTTAACTGTCACACCAATATTTCAAAGACACTGCCTCAGCTCACACACAAAGGATTTCACAATAGCCTATTGTGCCTGCAGACTGACTCAGACCAGGACTGAGAGGCAGAATATTCTCCTCACTTCTGTAGGGGGAAGACGGGTAGTTTCTTCCACTTCAAAGTGGGCATTAGTTATGAAAAGGGGAGCCTCAGAACCACTCTTCAGTATACTCCTGGACCTGTAGATACTACGAAAGAAGGACAGTCCTGCTGCCAGAGGACAGCCCTGATGCTTGTCCTGCAGTCTGAGAAGGAAGACTGAACCTGCACTCTTCATTCCAGGCTGAAGTGACTCCAAGGGTCAGCTGGCTGACCTCCTTTTCTGAGCTGCAGGGACACAAAAAGGCCCAGAGGCCAATCTGCAACTGCCCAGCTGATTTGCCTGAACCTGCAACTGGAACTGCCTCTGCTAGAGTGAGTTCCTGATCTCCAAGAGGTGCCTCCCATGTCCTGAACCCTTGTTGTGGCATCAGTTGAGGTCCTCTTAGAAGAAAAGAAGAAATCCTGAAGTTTTGGGCTCATCACAACCATTAACTGGCCTGTTTGCTCCAAGATCTAGTCGCCCGTTTAGACCACCAAGGGGAAGCTCAGTGAAACCGACTCTTTGTGGTACACTAATCGCCAGAGAAGACTGTCAACGCAAGATCTGCACTTCGTGATACAACATGTAGAGGCCATGTTGACCACCAACGAGAAGCTCCAGCAACTACCATACACAGCACCCAACAGAATCTTCATGCTACATCGATGACCATCCACAACACTAGGCAACCAGTGACAACTATCTGCAGCACTCTCCTGTCACCCCATGGCCTCATTCACTGCCAACTGGACTCTTCGCACTGGACTGAGTGGGATTAACCTGGTCCCTGTATCCAGCCCTTGCTCCAGCATGGCTGGTCTGAACTTGTGAGTTTAATCCGGTCTTCAAGACCAGATAACCGCGAGTGGTTCTTTGTGCTTTTAGGTTCTTTGCTTGCCTTAAAATTGCATAGCTCCAGTTCCACTGATTGGATTTTTGTCCTTTTGATTATTAAAATTTACTAACCTTTTCTGACTTGGCATGGAATTATTCTTGTGTTGTGTTTTCACTTTATTGGTGTTTGTGTGCTGCATAAATACTTTACACATTGCCTCTAAATTAATCCTGCCTGCATTGTGGCACATGTTAATTGAGTGACGTTTTGTGGTTTACCCTGACAAAGGATAGTGACTGTTGCTTGAGTAGGGTTTCACCACCCTCAACCAAAAACCCAATTTCTCACATTTGTTTAGACAAACAGAAGATGGACATTTTATGTCTCACTGAGACATGAGTAAGGATGACTGCAGGCCCATTATTGTAAATCTAATCCCTGAAAGTTAGGCAATATTTCATGTATATCAAACAGCTAACTGTGGTGGTGGGTTATTAGCGATTGTAGGATACTCTGTGGTTAATTTCAGAATTGGAGGGCCTGAAAAAAACACACCTGCTCTGCCTTATGGAAGAGGCACAGAGGGTCTTATCACAATGAATGTCCCTGAAATCAGAGATTACTAACACACAATGATTTGATTTCCAGGTCTACATGATTGTTTCCAATTCTGGATACATTATCTCCTAATAATTGGATTTTGATGGGGAGATAGATGCTTTTTTTTAAGTTCAATAAAATTTTTATTAGTCAATGAAAAAGAGTAAATCAATACATAACATCAGTTAGGAAAGGGAAGGGAGAGGGAAGGTGGGAGGGAAGGGGAAAAGGGGAATAACAAAATGTAGCATGTAAGAGAAAATATACAATAAAAACAATAATCATGGGCATTTGAACATTTGAACATTTGAACATGGGTATTTGAAAAAGAAGAGAAAAGGAGAGAAAAAAAAAACAGTATATTAGAAATTCTTGGATGTGGAAAGGGTATCATGGGGGTTTAGAGACCTCTTGTTGAGCAGGCGTTGGACGGGATGAATGGGCAGCACATTTATCTAAATACAATGTAATGGGGAGCCATAGGTCTGCTCGTTTAGTTGCTAATTGAACAGGAAAAACAAAAGCATTATCGAGTCTATGATTGTGACAGACGTTGTACCACCACCCTTTAAAAGAAATATTAGATGTATTTTTCCAATTAACAGTAATCTGCTGAAAGGCTACAGCTAATAACAAATCTACAATGCGAACACACATATCTGCAGTATCCCAACCCGGGGATAAACTACCCAAGAAAAGGTGAGTGAGAGAAAAAGGAATACAGGCATGAAAAATAACATTGACTTGAGCCCACACCTGTAACCAAAAGTCATGCACATATTTACAGAGAAATATCATATGAAATAAGGTGGCATTGGGGGAGCCACACGTCCAGCATGTGTCTGGGGTAATAGGAAAGCGTTTGTGTAGTGTAGAAGGAGTATGGAGTAATCTGTTGTAAATAAAAAATAAGGATTGCATCAGGGAGGCTGCTCTGGAAGTTTTACGGAGTTTTGCCCATATCTTATCCCAAAGAGATACCGGCCATTCTGTTTCAAAATCAATCTCCCATTGAAGCTCGACCTTGGATTTAGGTCTGAGTGACTGGTGCGAGTGAAGATATTTATAAATAAGGGATGCTTTGGGAATCGTACATAGGAGAGAGTGGAGTTGGAAAATGGGGGTTTGTTGAACAAGGGAAGGAGAAGAAGAAGGACCCGAGAACCTCTCATAAACCTCTAGAACGGTATTTTTAAGTAATAAGTATTTAGGGATAAAGGATAAAGGTAAGCCAAAGGAAGAGCTGAGATCAGAAAAAGAGAGAAAGATGGAATCAGAGAAGAGCTGCGAGATCCATATCAAACCTCGGGATCTCCATGATTTCCAGTAGAAGGGTTTATTACCAATTAGAAGATATTTATTATGCCAAATGGTGGAAGAGAGGAAATCAGCAACAGTCGTGGGAGGGCCAGGGGCAGCAGATAGTAAGAGCTTAAGGGTATATTTGTGAATAGGAGTAGGAATCAAAGAAGGTTTACGAGAGAAAGCAAGATATTCTGTAAAAGAAAATGGAGAAAGGAGAGTACGTTCAACCTTAATCCACAAAGGGCAAGGGACAGTAATATCTTGTAACCAGAGGGAGGCTTGACGTAGTAGAAAGGCCTTCTGATATGCAGGAAAATCAGGGAAGTTAACACCACCCTCAGAAGCAGGTCGAATGAGTCTAGCAAGAGACATTCTGGATTTTTTAGAGTTCCACAAAAACGAAGATAACGTTGAGTTAATCTTTTTAAAGAACTTCATTGGAATAGATACCGGAATATTGGATAGTGTATAAAGAATGATGGGAGAAATCATCATTTTAATAGTATCAAGACGGCCCCACCAGGAGAGGTATAAGGGGTGCCACCTTGCAGTGAGGTCCGTAATTTTTTGTGTGCATTTAGACAAACATAAAGAGACAGTGTCAGGAATAGAGGGGGTGATATATAACCCCAGATATTTAATGTGGGTGGGGCACCAAGTAAATTGAGAGTCACAGAATTCTTGCTTGAAAGTGAATTTGGTCAGGGGTAGGATCTCGCACTTATCATGGTTAAGTCTATACCCAGAGAGGGATGAATAATTTCGGACTTCATCCAGAAAAGCAGGGACAGATTCCGTGGGGTTAGAAAGAAAAAGTAAGATATCATCTGCATAAGCAGCAAGTTTAAGATGAAGGTCCGCAACCTGAAAGCCATGGATAGCGGGGTTTTGACGTATTCTGGATAAAAAGGGTTCTAAAGCAAGATTGAAAAGAAAGGGGGAAAGGGGGCAACCCTGACGAACGCCTCTACCCAGACTAAAATAAGAAGAAATTTGGCCATTAGCAACTGCTGCGGCTCTAGGGTGCGAGTACAGCAGGGAAACTAAAGAAATGAATTTAGGGCCCAAGCCAAACCAAGTAAGGGTGTGAAAAAGATATCGCCACTCAACTCGGTCAAACGCCTTTTCGGCGTCAAGGGCAATCGCTGCAAGTGAGTGTTGGCAGCGGGAAGACTTTGATAGAATATTAAATAAAAGTCTAGTGTTGTCCGTAATGTGTCGGCCCTTAACAAACCCGGATTGCTCTTCACCAAGAAGATCAGGAAGTAGGTGGTCCAATCGGACCGCCAATACTTTAGCAAAAAGTTTATAGTCAATATTGACTAAAGATATGGGCCTATAATTTTTGCAATATTGCACATCTTTCCCAGGTTTAGGTATTAAGCAAATATGAGCATCTGAGAATGTCCCTGAGGAAGCACCTTGAGCAATAAAAGTATGGAGAAGGGAATGCAAGCGTGGGATCAACAACTTAGAAAAATGAAGATAGAATTCAACGGTAAAACCGTCAGGGCCAGGAGCCTTATTAAGTTTAAGGTGTTGCAAAGCAGTGAGCAATTCCTTTTGTGTAATGTCAGATTCTAAGGAGGAAAGGTCAGGAGGAAAAGTGGGTGGCGTGTGAATGGTGGAGAAAAAATGAGCAAGGGAGTTGGGAGAGGGTTGAGTTTCAGATGTGTACAATGTTTCATAGAAATGAGAGAACGCAGCAAGAATATCAACATCCTTATGCTTCAGGGTGTCATTAGGGTCGTAAACAGATTCAATATTTAACTTATTATGCTTAATCTTTAAAAAGTTAGCTAGGAGCTTCCCTGATTTATTCCTGCCCCCATAAAATTTAGCAGTAGATTTTAACAAGTAAAGGGAAGCGTCCTCCGTAGATTTCTCATTAAATTTCAGTTTTGCAGCAACAAGGGCTGTCAAGCTATCCTCAGAGTGTGAGGTAAAATATGTGTGTTCCAACTTCTTAATATTTAAAAGGAGCTGTTTGGTGGACCATCTGGCAGCCCTGCGTTTATTCGCAACGTAACTGATGATAAAGTCACTTGCAGCCGCTTTAAAAGCATCCCAGATAGTGTGTTCCGAGATATCGGTGTGGTCGTTAATCAGAAAAAAATCATCAAAAAAGGAGGTGAAGTTAGCCGTAAACTTGGGATCAGTTAGGAGCGAGTTATTAAATCTCCATCTTTTGGGACCATTGACCTCAGGGAACACATCAACGCTCGTAAGGACGGGAGCATGATCCGAAAGCAATATCGGGCCTATCTCGGAATGTAATAGTGATTGAGAAAGGTTGTGGGAGACAAAAACATAATCAAGTCTTGACTGGGAACGATGACAGGGAGAGTAGAAGGTGTACTCCCGTAGTTTGGGATTGCAAAGGCGCCAGGAGTCTACCAACTTATGCTGTGAGATAGCATGGCTAAATAGCTTATGGGGCTTGTTGGGAATATAGGGGGCCATGGATTTCCTATCAATAAAGGGATCCAGAGGTTGATTACAATCCCCCGCCAAAATAAAGTTGTGATCCATAAATTTGGTTAGGAGTGGAGAAAAATCAGCCCAAAAGGAGGGCTCACCCGTAGTTGGACCATAAACATTAAGAAGGGAAATTGGAACGCCTCTGAGTGATAGCTTGGCATAAACCCAATGACCCGAAACATCCGATTCTTGAGTAAGAACCTGAAATGAAAGAGACTTGCGACAAAGGATTGCCACACCATTCCGTTTGCCATCACCCTGTGAGTAAAAGAGTTCACCCACCCATCCACACTTGAGCTTATCTGACTCTACATCATTTAAATGCGTTTCTTGGAGGAATGCAATATCAACATTCAATTTGGCTAGGTGTGACAAAATTCTTTGACGCTTGATCGGGGAGTTAATACCCTTCACATTCCATGACAAGATATTCAAGGACATAACAATAACCTATCTACAAAAAATGTGAAAAACATGACCAAAGAATGAAAAGCCCATGTGTCGTAGAAAAGACATAAAGAAAGAAGAAGAAAGAGAGAGCCAGTGTAGATATGCTGGAGAAGAAGAAAAGAAGAGGATAAATGAGAAACTGAAGAACAGGTGCACCGGGGGGAACAAGGAATGCAACTCTTCCGTAAGCAAAAGATTCTAGTCAAAGATAGCATGCTAAAATATAAACATGTGAACAGGAATACGAACAAGAGAAGAGGAAGAAGGGAGGGATAAAGGGAAAAACCATCAAATACGCAAGGAAAACAAATAAGGGAATAGAGACAGAACATACCTACGAAGGAAGGGTACGAGGAAGAGTGGAGGAGGGAAGGAGCCACATGGGTGGGGCGGCACATCCAGGAGCAGCAAGGCAGGGACCAAGAGACATCATCAGACACGGGGAAAAATTCCTGTAAGACGAAAAAGGAGAACAAGAATTGAAACAAATCAGGAAATCATGCGGGAACCATGACTAACAAGAAAACAAGGGACAACCATCATGCATAAACAATAACAGGCCAGCAAAGTAAGCTTCTGGAAAATCAGACAAATTCGAGTGAACTGCAACTAAGAGAGAGTCTCTGAAAAGTACAGGATAAAATGCAACAGCCACATAAGGATTATGAAAGCATTAGTCAACCACAGGCAGAGGATGATGATCCGGAGGCATCCATGGCAGATGACTTGTGCGCATTGATGAAACTTTGTAAGCGCACTGGGTCTTCATAGGTTGTAGTCTTGTTGTTATAGGTAACTTTAAATAGACATGGGTGATAAAGGCCATATCGCGCACCCATCGCCCGTAGATCTGCTCTTAGGCTCAGAAAAACCTTGCGACGGGTGGCTGTGGCTTTAGCATAGTCCTGTGCGAAAAACAAGGGTGTGCCAGACCAAGCTAAATTCGGAGAAGATTTAGCCGCCGTTAGAACCATCAAGAGGTCAGTGTATTCCAAAAAGTAAATAATGACCCCTCTAGGTCTCTGTGAGGAAGAAGCAGAAGAAGGTGGTCGACCCAGCCTGTGAGCACGTTGGATGTTAAGGGCCTTGTCCGATGGCAGATGCAAAAGCTTGGGAAAAAACGACTTGAAGAAGGCGATTGGATCAGATCCCTCAAGTCCCTCAACCAGGCCATAAATACGGAGGTTATTGCGCCTATTCCTGTTTTCCAACTGTTCCACTTGCTGTTGAAGGTCTGAGACTTGAGACTTTAGATTGGAGACCACAGAGGATGTGTCTTGAAACGACTGAACAGATTTTTCAATCGAAGTTACCCTAGTTTCCATTTGCGACCAATTATCCGTAAGGACCTGGAGTTTAATATTGGTTTCTTCCATGAAAGGACGCAAGGACCTTATCTCTTCTAACAACAATTCCATGGACACTGGCCCTGAGTGCTTTGGAGGTGAAAGAGAATTTGACTTGAGTCTTTTTGTGGTATATTTAGAGTTATCCGGCGTATTCTTGGAAGGATCCATTGGCGTGTCTGAGCCAGACGAGTTAAGAGAGTCTTCCAGTTGCGAAAAAGCAGAGAAAACCTTAGAGTTCTTCACAAGCTGGGGTTTGGTCGAACGAGGCAAGTGCGACATTGATTTAAGTCTACCCATGAAGTAAAGTCGTGAAATGACTGACACAGTAGATGTCACAGGAGCAAAAATGAAGACAACACAGGATATAGCACAGCAGTAAAACGGGGGAAACTGAATATTTTATGAGAAGAATGCGGCCAATTCCATAGCACTCAAGTAAGAACAGTCGTCAAAGCATATATGAAAAAGCAAATGAAGCCATTCATGAGGAAATCAAGGTGTTATGTATACGGCATATATTGCAGAGAATTGGCATCAACTCACCGCCCAATGCAGAGCGGGTTTAATCCACATGACAAAGGATGACATGAAGTGTCTCACGACACACCTCTCAGGAGTCCTCAGTGAGTAATTGTACCAATAGCAGAGAGCAACCAGGCATGCTTCATATAGACACCTCACCACTCATAGGCGGATTAAGAGAGCAGTGCAAATATAACAACTATAAAATTATGCCTTGGAGAACAGCTTAGGAGCAGTCATGTGGAGCAAGGGCACTTCGTGAAGGGACGTTGTGACTGCATTGCGCAGAGGACGAGCAGTTCCATAAGGCAGAGACTCAGTGCAAGGGAGCAGAAGCAGATAGGTAGCTTATGAGCCCATTAAAGGTGTATAGTTAGGCATTCAAAGCGCTGGGCTAACGGTGAAATAACCGCCACAAAACGCGCGTCATTTAGCGAATCCAAGATGGCGGCCGTATACGAGAGAATCTTGTCAGGACTTACAAGTTCCAGTTATCGTGTCACAAAGGCATGAAAGGAGTCTCAATGACGCTTGGCGAGGTCAGGACATGTTCCGACACTTCCTCAGATGGTCGCCTTCAGGAGACGTAAGCAGGAACCGGCTCGTCTCTCAGCACCGCCTCGGAGCTCTACTCGAGCACCGCCATCACCCGCAGGCGCCAAGCCACGCCCCCCGGGGAGATAGATGCTGATTTGTAATTTCTGACTCTGCTGCATCCCCATCATAAACTTGCCAATCTGGTGATGAGGTCTTAAATGTCCAATTTATAATGGTCCATAGTTCTGCAGGAAAATCGTCTGAAGAAAACAAACCAGTTGTGGGTAGATTGCATGAATTAACATCAGCCACTGGTAATTACTCTGGCTGCAATCCAGTCCATAGATTTTTTGCCCATCATGCCACCTCAGATAGGACGCAGACACATGGATATCAGCCTTGGTCCTGCTACAACAGAAACAGAAAAGCCTCAACTGCCAGGCCAGGTCCCCTTTGAGTGGCAAAACACCCTGTGATTGGCATACTTGGGCAGCATTAGTCTTATGGCACAGTGACCACAGGGCCCACATCTGGGCACATGAGTCAGACTTAAGGCGCTGCACTGAGGAAAACAAAAAACTGATGGGTAGACTGCTTGAATTGAACCCAGTTACTGATAATTATTTTTTCTGTACTGCAGTCTAGTCCATTGTTTTTGGACTGTCAGCAAATGCATAATGTGTCTTCAGGGTATCCGTAGCTATCTACACTGATAAAAAGCAAATGTTACAGGGCTTTTATTGTAATTTTGCACCACCTCCACTTGCTGCCATAAGGGCTGCAATACCTCACTTTATGGAAGCTGGGGCCAAGAGCTACTGCTTTCCAAGAATATAACTAGGGTTTTGGGTAATCCATGAAATTCACCCTTTTATCCACCCCCTCCCAGCTCCAAAACTTGCTTGGTAACTGACAAAGTGTTGTTTTTCTTTGAACCCATTAGTATTCCTGTATACCCCAAAATGGACAATACTTGCATTCACTGGACCCATCAGTATCCCTTAGAAGTCTTACAGTATGTGGGATAAAGAATCCGTGCTCTAATTTATAGGGATATTGGAAATAACTGAGGACCAAGAATCTGAACTCGAAGATGATGGCCATATCTTTTTAATGTACACCAGAGGGTATTTTATTCCTCATAATACATGTTCACACTATCACCCTTCCCTCAAACCTCTCAAATTCTTACTATCTTGCCCTTTCACATGAAAGCAACTGTATGTGTGCAAGCAAGTAGAATCTGTAGATCAAAATTAAACACACCAAAATTCAATTTAACATTTGTGTTGCCAACAGCTAATAGAACATTACAAAAATGCTGGAGCTCAGAATGTGTAGAAGCCTGCAGAGATTCTAGCTGTCTTCCTTTAATGAGCTACATCATGTAAGAAATAAATATGCCGCCATAAATACCTTTTCCACTTATCACTGTTTATTTTAAAAAAAACAGATCATACAGAAAAGCTGATTCTCTTTTTCTTGTTTGGATTTCTGTTTCAAAGATGCTGTGTGAGCTGCTTTAATCTTTGTTGCTAGTTCTGGCACCAGGCAGCATGGCCTTCCAACTCAACTTAAAAAACTTATTACAGTTTAGCAGCCATGTCATTTTGTTTTTGCAGGGGTCTAGAGACATTAGAATTCTGCATTCAATATAGGGATTGCAGCTTCCCATGTGTTATGTATTTGGACGTTCTGATTCCATCAGTATTCCTAGACATACAGAGATGTTCAGTATGTGTTTTCACATTTCTGTGATATCCGTACTGGCAATGCAGTTCATCCATTTTCTTGTTATATAGATCGTGATTTTCATGGTTGTATTACCTTCACACTTTCGGACCTCTTGAATACCTGTGATGCACCAGACGCATCGCGTCTCCCCTCTGTTCAAAGCTCTTGGAAATATCTGAAAGACACGAAGGAAATTTATGTGGTATAAGATGCTAATAAAAGCAACTAATGCTGCACATTGGGTGATATTCTTAATTAGCGGTTTTGTTATTTTAATACACATCAATGCAAAGGTATTTCATTTCTATTTAAAGTGTGTTTGTTTCCTAGGAAAGAATCAGCTGCACATTCAGCAGATCATATTCAAAATATTATTCACAGGTAATGAATTCAATTTGTCTAGCACAAAAGCACCATTGCATTATCTTGCCACTATCCAGAGTCAAATAAACAGAGTAAAAAAACTTAAAGTTAGCAGAAAGCAAGCCTTTATGTACATGATTTTTGGAAGAAAAGATTAATTTAAATTATTCAGCGCATTCAAATTATGCTCTAAAACTTGACTTCAGATTTGGATTTAACCTTTGTTTGCGTAATATGATTCTGGGAATCACCTCTTTTCCTAAAGCGATAGCCCTGATATGCAGTAGTCAAAATATTACATTTCACATATATTATGTACATATCCTGTTTGGAGTACTTTAAGATTGAAGACACCAGGCCTAAAACAAAGTCAATGATCTAAACATAAATCTGTGTAAACTTTAAAGCAAAAATGTACATTGTTAAAAGTAAACCTTTTTATGTCCATGTAACATTACATTCATGTTATTTTGGGTTTTTGCTTCTCGATTCAAGAACAGCCCTTCATTCAGTCATCAATTGACCATGTTTATACATTATTGACAAAATGCCAAATCTTCAGCTTCTGAATATAGTAATCATTAGTTTGAAGTTGTATTGTTAGATTTTGCAAAAGGTCAGGCATTGTGTTTTAGTCGTTGAGCAGCAATTTAATGATCATTCTTGCACTTGAGTAAGAAATATATTTTATTTTGCTAAAAAATGCATACTATGAAGTAAATGGCAGATCACGTGATAAGAATGGCAATCTCATAGTTACGTGAGAACAACTGTTCTCATCGGAATGCATGGGGGATCAAGTGCAGCATAGGCTCCTAAATCCATTTTTGCTGGTGATAGCGCAAACATTTCAAAACCATATTACATGACACTTCACTGATTTAGACACAAAAACCTTAATGTGCACAATGCACAAAATACACAAAGTAATACAACAATAGAGACAAGTAAAGTAACAGCACCGTAAAAGCATGCTTGAAGAGTTAGAAAAGGAGATATTACATTGCTAAATAGTTAGAACGCTAATAGATTTTTCCATGAAATTATGTTTTATTTTTCACATACTGATGAAAACGAATGAATCTAATTAAGAGGCCTAACAGTTCTATTGCCTCTATTGCCTCAAATTACAAGTGCATTATAATTAGATTGTGGTGCAATTATGGAAACAAAATTAGCTAGGAAATTGAACTCGCCCTTAGAGGACTTTAAAATTGATTATTTTACCCTTTGCTTTGAATCTTAGATAGGACTGAACTATTCTTCTGTCTCTAATGGTGGTAGAAGCCTGTAATCTTGTATCTGAAGTATGTTTAAAACCATCCTATTCGATTTGAACTAAATCTGTGGTTTAGTACTACATACTTTAATATTCCTGACTGCGATGCTTAAGGAATTGCTTATTTGTATCAAATTTGGAACACTAATACAATAACTAACTATCTAATTTGCCTGAGTCTAATATTGTTTCCTGATGTTCTTTATTTGAAACTGTATTGAATTACTCTAAATGTTAACGTGTTGAAGGAAAAATCAGTGAATCTTTCCAGAATATCAAGTTCAGCATCTTCTATTCAGTATTGCAGTAGCAGAACTTCTAGTTTGAATAATTCTGGTTAGACTTAATTTCTTTAGGAGATTGGGTCTCCCCATTGTGATACTTTATTTTGCAATCCTGAGAGTAGTGTATTTGAACCTTATTTCAAACTTGTGAGTTAGTCACCAATTAATGGTACTCATTGGGTGGCTAACATTTTGTTTTGGACATCCTAATTCTCACTCCTATTGGCGGAGAAAGATTCATCAGAGGACCATTCGCCTCTGTGGTGAAGGTAAGATTGTAATCCATCTAGCTGTAGGGGGTCCAGTACAGTTAGAGGGATAGATGAGTAAGTAGTGAGTTGAAGGTTAAACGTCCAATATTGATACTGCTTATGCAGGATCACTGGGTATTGACTGTAGACCTAGGGGTATATTTTTATTGCACAGACAAAATCTTGTGAACCTTCACATTGCTTGAACTTTTTCCACTTTTGAGTGTTTTGTGGTTGCACTGTTGCATGAAAGTTTCATCCATGGGAGCATTTGGTTCAAGAATAACATTTGTTATAGGAATTGTAAAACAAATGTCTTTCGTGGCGGAAAGTCGGCAGGATCAACTACAGGGACGTAGCTTGGTAATTTTCCTACAAAGACCCTGGCATATCATGTTAAACATTATAAGAGAAGCAGTGCATGAGGGGGGCTTAGGGGCCAGTGGAAATAAAAAGAAGTGTGGATGGTGAGGGGCACTTAAAAAACAGCATTTTGTGAAATAACCATGTTTTAAGACCTTCAAAACAGAGACGAGATTGTAAGTGTCTATTTTGTTCTGAGAGAGTATTTAAAAATCCCTGGTGAAATCTGACAGACACCTTATCATACCCAACAGATGCTGCAGTACCCATTATTTATTAAATAATTAATTTACTAGGTGAGTGTAAGACCCCAAACATCCCCCACCCCGATACTACGCCCCTTATCAATCGTTCCTTTGCCATGATAGACAGCTGTTGATCTTGCAGGCATTCCGTGTGACTACGATACACATGGTAAACCTTTTGAGTTTAATTTTCACACAAGATATTGCTGAAGTACATTTTGTGTAAAATGTTAAAAAATTGCATATGAAACTGACCCCAATTATTGGAGTCATGCTACACTTTTGGTTTATATATATCGTTTTTCGAAACTGAGTAATACAGAAGTGTGTGGTTTTAGTGGTTCAATCTATAAATCTGGATTGAAGATATCAATTTATATCTCTGTTTCACAGCTTTCTGGTGTACTATAATTACATTTCACAAGTAATAGTTCTCCATAGGAGATACTGTTTATCAGTTTTATTGGGTGGTGGCTAGTAGTTGTAAACCGCTTTTCCAGGAGTCGATTTTCCATATAACTTAGTATTTCAATTGCCATCAACCACTTCAATGCAGACATTCTTGGAAGTATGTGCTTGGTTTACTCAGAGTAGGAGAGAATATTTGATTCAGATGATTATCATGGAGGACAGTGATACATTGATTTGCTGCTTCATCACTTCCTTTCATTACAATAAAGATGCCATCAATGAAACTTAACCAGCACATTAAATGTTGACCGCTCAGCCCTCCACAGGGCTTGGTCGCCCCACTCACTGCTGTCGCTCCTGCCTGCCTTTGCCGCCTCCTGCCTGCAGATTCCTTCGCTCGCTGCCTGCTGCTCCTGGGAATTTCCCGCTGCTCCTGGGAATTTCCCGCTGCCCGCTGCTTCTTGGAATTTCCCGCCGCTGCCTCCCAGCGGCCCCGCCCCCCTGTGATTCCATTCGCCGCCCCGCTCCCGCCACCCAGCTGCTCCTCCCTCCCGGCTCCTTACTTATGACGCCCCCAGAGCGACCGCGCAGCGGACGCGCGCAGCGGGAGCGCCGATTGAGCGCCGAAGGTGCGCCAAAGGCAAGCCCGTCTGCGCCCGTCCGCGCCTGGACCGCACCCAGCGCCAGACCCCCTGGTCCTCGCCCTCGCCAGCACACCCTGCACATCTACGACGCCAAAACCCTCCACGCACTCAACGCCGGTCGAAACACCGCCTGCTACCGAGCCACCCCGAGACACACCCACGGACCCTTCACCTGCCTGACCTGCCGCTTCACCAGCCTCCGACCCAACACCGCACCTGCTAAACCGAGCCCCAGCAACAAACACCTGATGTGCATCCTGCTCAACACCCGCTCCATTCACAGGCATGCCGTCGAACTCTGGAACCTCCTCGACTCGACAGCACCAGACAACGCCTTCCTGACGGAAACCTGGATGAACGCTTCCTCAGCGCCCGACGTCGCCATCGCCGTCCCAGAAGGCTACAAAATCACCAGGAAGGACCGCGTCAACCAGACAGGAGGAGGCATCGCCATCATCCACAAGAACACCATCCGCATCACGACCAACTCCGATGACACCTTCACCTCCGCCGAACACCTCCACTTCCAGATACACACCGACCCCAAGACCACGCTCAGAGGCACCCTCGTCTACAGACCACCGGGAGCACGCACACAGTTCAGCGAAGACATCACAGACTTCGTCAGCCCGCACGCCATCAATTCCACCGACTACATCCTTCTGGGGGACCTCAACTTCCACCTGGAGGACAACAAGGACCGCAACACCACTGCTCTGCTGGACAACCTGGCCAACCTCGGACTCAAGCAACTGGTAACCACCCCCACCCACTACGCCGGCCACACGCTTGACCCAGTCTTCTCATCCAGCAAATACGTCACCTTCAGCCACTCCACCAATCTCCAGTGGACTGACCACAGCTGCGTCCACTTCAGCTTCATTAAAACGACGACCCACCACCACCCTCAACAAGCCCCCCGCAGGAGCTGGAACAAGATCACCGGCGACCAGCTCACCACCTTCCTCAGCCAGAACCCCCCCACCAGCTCAACGGACCCCAACGAAGCCGCCAACAACCTCACACAGTGGATCACCAACTGCGCAGATGCCCTCGCACCACTGAAGAAGAACCCCCCCAGCAGACGCGGCAGCAAGAAAGCCTCCTGGTTCACCGACGAGCTCATCACCTCCAAGAAGAACTGCCGCTCCCTGGAGAACACCTTGCGCACCAACCAGACCGCAGACAACATGACGGCCCTCAAACACGCCACCCGCAAACACCACCAACTGATCCGCGCCACAAAGAAGACAGCCTTCAAGGAACGACTGGACAACAACACCCACAACAGCAAGGAACTCTTCAGCATCGTCAAAGAGCTCTCCAACCCCAACGCCGGAAACAATGACATCACTCCCTCGCAAGACCTCTGCGACTCCCTCGCAGCCTTCTTCCACGACAAGATCGCCAACATTCACAACAGCTTCGGCCCACCAACCACGAACCCCACCACCGAACCGATGCCCACCATCGCCACCCTCCGCACCTGGACCCCAGTCAGCACCGAAGACACAACATGCACAATGAACACCATCCACTCCGGATCCCCTACGGACCCCTGCCCACACCACATCTTCAACACGGCCGACCACATCATCGCACCCCACCTCCGCGACATCATCAACGCCTCCTTCAACACCGCCACCTTCCCAGAGTGCTGGAAACACGCCGAGATCAGTGCCCTGCTGAAGAAACCAACTGCAGACCCCTCCGACCTCAAGAACTACCGCCCCATCTCGCTCCTCCCGTTTCCTGCCAAAGTCATCGAGAAGACCGTCAACAGACAGCTAGCCGCCTTCCTCGAGACCAACGGATCCCTCGACCACTCGCAATCCGGCTTCCGAGCCAACCACAGCACGGAGACCGCCCTCATCGCAGCCACAGACGACATCAGATCCCTAATGGACAACGGGGAAACTGCGGCCCTCATCCTCCTGGACCTCTCCGCTGCGTTCGACACTGTCTGCCACCGCACCCTGGTACAGCGCCTGAACAACACCGGCATCCAGGAGAAGGCCCTGGAGTGGATCACCTCATTCCTCGCCGGGAGAACCCAGAGAGTCCGCCTCCCCCCGTTCCGGTCAGCGGCCACCAAAGTCATCTGCGGCGTTCCACAAGGGTCATCGCTCAGCCCCACCCTCTTCAACGTCTACATGAGCCCCCTCGCAACCATCGCACGTCAACACAACCTCAAGATCATCACCAACGCCGACGACACCCAGCTGATCCTCTCCCTCACCAGCGACCCGGACGCCGTCAGAGCCAGCCTACACGAAGGGATGAAAGACGTCGCCGAATGGATGAAGAAGAGCCGCCTGAAACTGAACTCAGACAAGACGGAGGTCCTCATCCTGGGATCATCACCCTCCGCCTGGGACGACTCCTGGTGGCCCCCCGCCCTGGGAGCCACCCCCAAGCCAACGGACCACGCACGCAACCTAGGCTTCATCCTGGACTCCTCCCTCTCGATGACCAGACAAGTCAACGCCGTCTCGTCTTCATGCTTCAACACCCTGCGCATGCTTCGAAAGATCTTCCGGTGGATCCCCACCGAGACCAGGAAGACGGTCACCCAGGCCCTCGTCACCAGTCGGCTGGACTACGGGAACGCCCTTTACGCCGGCACCGCCGCCAAACTCCAGAAGAAACTCCAACGGATCCAGAACGCCTCAGCACGACTCATCCTGGACATCCCCCGACACAGCCACATATCCGGACACCTGAGAGACCTGCACTGGCTCCCCGTCAACAAAAGAATCACGTTCCGACTCCTCACCCACGCACACAAGGCCCTCCACGACCTGGGCCCCAAGTTCCTCAACAGCCGCCTGACCTTCCACAAGCCCACCCGCCAGCTCCGCTCCGCCAGCCTCGCTCTCGCCACCGTCTCCCGCATCCGCAGAGCCACCGCCGGAGGAAGATCCTTCTCCTACCTGGCAGCCAAGACATGGAACTCCCTCCCCATCCACCTCCGGACAACGCAAGACCATCTCGCCTTCAGGAAGCAACTCAAGACCTGGCTGTTCGAGCAGTAGCGTTACCCCCCCCCCAGCGCCTTGAGACCCTCCTGGTGAGCAGTGCGCTATACAAATGCCTATGATTGATTGATTGATTGATTTCCACAGGTTCCCACCCCATACCAAAGGCTTCTTCCAACCATGAACATATTGGCCTACTAGGTACTCAAGGCTGTGCCAATAAGCTAACTCTAAACAACACCTTGAAGCAGGAAAAAACATTTAACAGTTAGCATATTGATATATTCCCAGTCATACTTGTATAAGGATTGGAATGTTTCAATACATATTCATATTTAATGCTTGTATGTAATTCAGCCACATCAGGAATTATCATTGAGAAGTCACAATTTAATTTTAGATCACATATTTGGCTCAGACAATCTGTGGCATCCTGTGTGTGTGAGGGAAGAGGAACAGCACATGGTAACAGGTAATGCGCAACACGCACAGAAATATGTTCTAGAAACTGTTCTAAATTGATATATTACGCCCGCCAGATAGACTGTTATAATTCTTGTATTGAATGTATGTGTTTTTGGCATGCAATATAAGCACAGTACTGATTTATGTTCCCTTTTTATAAATACATATTCATCCTTGCTTAACATAGCATGCTATTTCAAATTAAACAATAAGGTTGAAAATTTAATTTTGGCATCGGTCCATTCTTGCTTACTGTTTAAGGCATAACATGATGAATCGTGTAATTGTGTTAGTGCCTCTTGAATGTACTTGCCATTAGGCAATAAAATCACATTGCATCCTTTGTCAGGTGGTTTAAAACCACATCTTTCATGTTTTCTAAATGAGAAAGGGCTTTCTTTAGAGACAATTTTTGAATGTAAATATTACTATATCGTTTATGCTTTAAGATCTAGTTTCATGTTTTGCTAAGTCAAGAAATGCATCAAAGTTATTGCAGAGTGACTAAGGTATAAAAGCCAATTCCACAAGTTTCCTTCCGAAGAAAACTGGCAGTGGATAATTCATTATCCATAGTGCAAACACGACCTTCATGAGAGTAATAACAATATTCAACGTAGCAACATAATTAACAGCTAAACCACTCATTTTCTATTATCACAAATCTCAGGATCAGCTGTTTTGTTGCGGGCTAATGCAAATTGGTTCTTAGGTTTCAGTTTATGTATACATTTAAAAGTATCTATATGTATTTTTGTATAATTGAAAGATTTTTCAGGACAAAAAGAAAGACCTGTCTGTAATAACTCTACCTCTTTTCACATAATACAGTCTCCAAAAATTAACCAGCCTGCAATATCAAAGTTGTCCTTACTCGTTTCTTGTTGTGCTGTTTGGATTCAGTCCTCTCTTTACACACAAGTGGCGAGTGGGAGATCAAGTTACCACACACTCTCCTGAGACACACATCAGCCCCAGATAAGTATGGTAGCTATAAGTACGGTATGATTGACTGTGTTCCTATTTAGGAAAACAAGTTCAAGTCCATTTGGACGTCACAGAATTACTGTCCAAGTACCAAGGGAAGGGAAGAACATTCTTATGTAAGAGGAAGCCTTATACACATATTTGTGTCATGCACTATCATCGGCAACCTCTCCCCACCCTGGTTGAATTGTTTAGATTGAGTCTTGTGTGAAGGACATAACATCTGTTTGAGGTGCCACCCTGCTGGAGGAAGCCGCAAATGCTCTGGGCCACTGGGGACTACACGTTCTATGATCCCTTGCCTCTACAGCCATCAGCATGAGTGCTACTTAATCGCACTCTAGCCCCACTTCCTTGGGGCATACTGTTGGACCTGGTCTTTTTTAGCAGGGTTATCCCCAAACATTTTGCCTTTTTTTTTCCTGAACTGTTTTTGTTGGCTTTAGGACTCTTGGAACTTTACCACTGGTAACCAGTGCTAAAGTGCATGTGCTCTCTGTTTAAAATGTATTGGTGATTGGTTTATCCATTATTGGCATATTTGACTTACCAGTAAGTCCCTAGTAATGTGCACCAGGTGTCCCCAGGAACTGTAACTCAAATGCTACTAGGGGGCCTGCAGCACTGATTGTGCCACCTACATGAGTAGCCCTACAAGCATGTCTCAGATCTGTCACTGCAGCGTCTGTTTGTGCAGTTTTAAACTGCCATTCCAAATCGGCAAGTGCAACCACTTGCCAGGCCCAAACCTTCTCTTTCACTACATGTAAGTCACTCCTAAGGTAGGCCCAAGGCAGCCCCATGGGCAGGGTGCAGTGTATTTAAAGGTAGGTCATGTACTGGTGTGTTTTACATGTCCTGGTTTGTTTTACATGTCCTACTAGTGAAATACCGCTAATTTATTTTTCACTATTGCAAGGCCTATCTCTCCCATAGGGTAACATGGGGATTACCTTGAATTATCTTTTAGGTGTTATTTCCCATTCGGAGCAGATAGAGATTTGGAGTTTGGGGTCTCTGATTTCACAGTTTAAAAACATATCTTTTGGTGAAGTTAGATTTTAAATTGCGTGTTTGAAGATGGCACTTTTACCAAGTGGGCATTCCTCTGCCTGTCTGTAGAATACACATCTGGGTTGGCTGGCAGTTGGGCTTTTGTGCATTCACTCTAGACAGTCACACAAAGGGAGCTGAGGTGTGCCTTGGTGGGAGGAGTTGTACCTGTCCTCACACAAAGCTGTCTCCACCCCCCCTGTAGCATGTCTAGAGCCAAGTCAGGAAAAGGCAGGATCTTGTGCAATACAAATACGTTCCCTTGAAGTTTGTTTACTTCAAAGGCTGAAAGGGGTATAAGTATTGGACCTCTGCCACCTCAAAATCGGAACACTTCTGGACTGAGGACATTCTTCCAAGAACGTGAGCAGGATGCTGTAGGAGTGACTGCCACTCTTCCTGTTGCTTTGTTGAGCTGGCCTGCGTCTTGCTGCTTCTAACCTGGGAGTGAAAGGACTGAAATTTGCTTTCTGTATCCCGCTTCCAAGGTTTTCCAAAGGCTTGAGTTGAGCTTATCTCCTGTTAAGAAGTTACAGGGCCATCAAAGACTTCACCTGCCAGTGCCTTGGCTCTTCTGCTAAGAGTCTGGACTTGCCAAGTAGTGCCAAATCCAGTTTGTGGGCCCTTGGAATTGTAACCTGGTGATATTAAGGAGATAATTCCTGCATCTACTCCCAGCACCTATTTTATCAATGCCCCGCTGTAAAGGATCGATGCATAGCTGCTGCCTGCCCTGAGGTGTAGTTCCCGCTCAACACATCAACCACGGCTTCCACCCCAGGCCTCAGCGTGCATTGCAGCGAGTCAGAAAAATCACCACAGCGTGAGTCCCGCGCACCGTGTCACTAACATCCGTGACATCTGATTTACGACTGTGGAATCGACGCAGCGTCTGCTTCGTGGCTGTGAAATCGACTCAGTGCCTGCTTCGTCGCAGTCACATTGACACAGCGCATCTAGATTTTTCACGCATCGTCCCTTGGCGCCGATTCATTATACACACTGCACCGCAGTAAGGAACTGAGGTTGTGTGACCAGAAACTGATGCATAACCTCACCTGCCAGTAAGGAACCGACGCATCACCTCCCCTGTGTAGTTAGGAACCGACGCATCGGTTTGTTTTTCCAGTGCTTATCCTCCCTTGCACCTTGCATCGTCTTTGATTTGTGATGCATCGAAGAGGGGTGTGTGTGGGTGTGTGGGTGTGTGTATATATATATATATATATATATAACAGGCACTGCTGGACTTAGTTGTTTATTTCTTTGCGGGACACCTTTAACTGTGCTGAACCCCAATAGGCCCACAAAGATTAATTAATGCATTTGATAATTACATCCTACTGAATGGCCTGTAATTGAATGTTAAAAAAACAAAAATCAGGAAAATCGTTCCAGCAAATTCTAAGACCAATTCATAGCGGGCCAGAGGAGGGCCAATTGAAGTGGTAAAGACATATAGATATTTAGGTATTTCATTTGACACTAGAGTCTCATTTAAAAGCCATTTTAAAGATTTAAGGGTAAAAACTGCAACTTTAATAAATGTTTATATAAAACTTTGAGATGCTAATCCTATGATTATCTTATCAAAGTTATGAAAGCTAAGTTACAGCCAACAGTTACATATGGTTCACCCATTACTAGGGGGAAAGATGAGAAACTATTGGACCTATTAATAATTAAGGCCTATAAATCAATCTTTGGGATTCCTAGGTCAACTGCCCAAGCAGAAATCATATTGGAGTTTGGCCTCCAAAGACAGTCCATGGTTTTGCAAGGGTCATTTTTAAAATGAATGTAGTCCATCTGACCTGGATTCCCTAGCGAACATATGTTGCCAAGAAATAATAAATTTTGCCTATACAGCTACTTCGCAATCTCATATCACAATATGCCTACGGAGATTCGATTCGCAGATAGGGCTCACAGAACTGACAATGCCTTGTTTTAAACAAATAAAAATAAAAAATGAAAAGCAATTCATTTAAAGTGGACAAAATAGCCCTAGTGGCTAAAACCTATTCTTGGTCTGTGTTTAACTCTCATCAATCTTTGCGAATCGAGCCTTATCTCAACGCTTATTTTTCGTCCCAAATGAAAGAAGCTTTTCTAAAAATAAGATTGGGCATACATTCAACCAAAGAGGGTACGCCGCCCTTGATTCAGCAATGGCTAAATACTAAATGTAGACTGTGTGGGTGGTTACATGAAACCTAATTACATATAGTATGTGCGTGCCCTAAATTGTTTATAATTCGCCGCACACTTTTAAAACCTTTATTCCTTAAGGCAGGGGTAAGATCAGTCCGCTAGGCCCTTATCTTGTGTTTATCGGGTGAGTCCATTCCATTGCTATGTCAACTGATAAAGGTTTTAGCCAGTGTTGACAAATTATTGATACTTGCTTCTTGAGCTTTATCTTAAGGAATCACAAACCATATTGGTTGTATTAAGAAAGCTTACATCTTGAACTGTTTAGTGTCCAATTACCACTGGAATTAGGCCTTATAGGAAAATTGTAAACATATTAATGTATTTTTTTGCTTATTTGCACAAAGTAACCTTTGGCTTAAAGTTTTAGACTTAAATCATGTTCAGATAACAGGTCTTAATTATACAGCATCACCCTATTGCTTATTTGCACATTGGCTTGTAATGATTCCGTTCATGTACATTGACACTTTATGGTATATTTGCACAATGTAATATAACGTTGATTGCTAGTTTTTACTGCATATTTTCGGGGAATTCATGATAATACGTTATCAGTTTTAAGAATATATTGTGTTTGTCTAAAAGAGATGTTTATCTGTGGTGTTGTGTTGTGTATGTAACCATAGTAACAATCTTTTGTTCAGTCGCATATTGTTTAAAGTAACTGATAACTGTGTTTCCTTTTATTGTCATATTTTAATGTTTTCATTTCAATGATTTTTGTTAAATAAGCAATAAAGAAGCAATCAATCAACTGTGCCAATTGAACACTTACACAAGGACATTTCTTTGATTGAGGTGGTTCTTTCTCTTTTTCTTCCTTTGCGCTGGACCAGTCGCTTGATTCTTTTTTGCACTGCTATACTATTTTATACAAGTGTTCTCTGATGCTGTATTTTAGCTGTTTTTTAAAATCGAACGGGTAACCAATACTCTTTTTTCTGTTTTAACGCTGTTTCTCTTATTGATTGAGTTTTTAACACCGCACGTATCTTTTCTAGTTTGTTATTTAAATATACTCGCAAAAAGGGCTTTTTGTGCACCCCTTCTTATAGTTGCTAAGATTGTGAATCCCTTTTCTAGTCAGTATGTGAAAAAGCAATGTATCGAAAAACTCCCTGGTGAACCTATTGACAAAATAGCTCAAGCAGAACCCACTGAAAAATAAGCCCTAGCTCGCCCCTCTCTGAATTCCACCTTGCAAGACATAGGTAGTCTAATTGGAGCTAATTTTACATCCCGATGCCTCAAGTAAACCCATTGCTAAATTTAAAAAATCTCAAGTAGCTCCTCCATTTGACAAAATGGTTGGTGAGCCAAAAGCTATGTTACATTCAAACATTTTATCAAAAGCTAAGGAGTGGGCAGGTGTTATCAACACTAATCTGCATCCCAGTCCTTTACCTAAATTAACAATTCCACTAGAACCCACAATTGTATTCTCTAATAGTTCTTCCCCTTTAGCCTCAAGTGCTCAGGCCCCAATGGTTCTAGTGTGCTCCCAACCATTACCCCAAAGCTGGTAGCTGCAGAGGAGGCCAGTGCACAGATCAAAGAACTTTGGAAAGTTCTTCATTTCCTGAGAGCAGAAATAATGGACATAACGAAAGCAAGGGGGAAAGTACAAATTGCTGATTGAATCACAGTCATCTGGGCCCTCGCCTATAGATCAAATAGAAGAGTTGAAGTTCCCCTACAACCAGGAGGTATCGTCATCTTATCCTGATCCCCCACCTATTGTGTCCCATGTCAGATCAGATCGCGAGGCTCCGTCAGTTGCCTCACATCGCACCAGGGTTTTGACCCGGCAACTGCCAGTTAATCCATTTACACCTAGGCATCATAATGCCCCAAGGGCTTGCACTGACCATCAGCCAACCCATCCTAGATTGTACAAAGAGAGGGGAGTGAGAGACCCACTGCCCAATACACTCCACCCCTTTAATCATCTTAACTCCTCTAAAGTTACATGCCAGAAACCTGATTTTTCATGTCACCATCACTCGCTTAAACATCCATTGACTAATACCAATCGAGACATTTTTTCTTACATTAGGACTATTTACATGACAGGTATTCGCAAACTCCACTCACAAGATAAGGAAGATGAGGCCTCTTTGATCAACAAAGCGATCCATTGGATCAGGGATGTTAGGAAGGGCTGCAGTGTTATCCACTCCAACATCACTAGGGCCATTCGTCTGTAATCCCCAGACAATAATTTTGACTACATTAAATTGCAATTCATTCATCCTCTTATTGTAAATGTTCTGCTGTACCTGCAATCCTGGAACTTCACTTCATCTAATTCTTCAATCTAGTTTAAATCTAGAGTACCTCCCCAGCAGAGGGAGAAGCAATGTCACTCATCCTCACTGCTATCCCATGTTGATTTACTGGATCTTGCAGGGAAGTCCTCAAAGTGTATTAGGCATGGTCTGACATCCTGTCCATTCCAAGGGCATTCTATTGACTCTAGCTATTTTGCTATTTCTTCTCAACTGAACCATTATAATCAGCTCCATTTCACCAGTTTGGGACTACCGTCAGATATTAATTAAAACCCTCTATGCCTCCCCCCAGTGAGCCCCTAATCGATCTAGAGGCCCACAAACCCCCTCTCATCCAGTCCTATTATCAATCTTGTCCTGCAGTGGCGTCACTAGGGTTGGTGTCACCCGGTGCGGGTAACTCATGGTGTCACCCCCTCACGACTTACCGCATGGACCTCCTCCGCCCGAGTCCGCCAGTGGACACAGTTGGCAAATAACGGGACCATACAGAATCCTTAGTAACGTTTGTAAATGTAGGTCCTATATTTACAAAATGTGCCTGTTAACAACAGTGTGATAATGATTCATTAATCAGGTTGTACAGTGGGCTACCTGCTAGTCAACAGTTTATTGGAATTTATAATATCATAGGTATGGTACTTTTTACTGGTATGGTGTTCCCACTATCCAGCAACACGATATATCAGTGGTCGAAGTGGGGGAAAAAAAGTAGGGGAACTGTGGGCGGAGAATCAGAGGGCGGGAATAACCCAAGGATTACATCAGTGGGCAGAGCCAGAGGCGTGGCCAGAATGTGCAAACATCCCAATTTTTTGTATTTGTTTGGTTTCACTGCCCAGTTTTATCAACCAATGGATACACATGATTATTTAAGGTTAGAATGAGTTATTGACAGTAAAATGTGTTCACAAAGTTGGATATGCTTCTAATCACAGAATGTCCCCAAATACGATAAAATGTGGAAGAACAAGCCATTTGTCTCCGTGCCGTGGAGTTTCTGACAGCAGTTCAAACATGAATGGCTAAAAATCCTAGTTTGCAAATGTTTTCTAAATAATAATGGCTCTGCCATATTTGCCTCATAATGCAAGGTCTGCAGCATGATCTGACCATTTAAACTAATAAATTGTTTGTTGCTCAAACGTATCAAAAGTTAATAAAAATGTGACTTGTGTTGCTGCGGAGTAGATGACAGTTAATAGCTCACTGTTCTATGTTAGGATTTTAACTTATAAACTGCAAGTAACAAAAGGATCTCTCTGACAAAAGCAGTAGCCCACTGGCCTATTTACATTACGTGCACTTTGTGATCTGCATGGTACATGTTCTTGGCAGCAGGTACATTAACCCTCTGAGCTACCTTTCCATGAGTCAAATCTTCCATTAGATAAAATTCCGATCTCTCTCTAGGAAGAACATTAATCACCAGAGTCATCATGACATTTTTATTGTAACTGAAAATTACTGGATGCCAGGAAGGAGGCAGCAAGCGCTTTTAAAACCATAATATACTTGCAAAAATGATGCCTCCACCTAAAGTGAGCACCTGGTGTGGTCACACCGGTTGCCCCGCCCTAGAGCTGGCAGTTCTCAAGGGTCCTGTGATCTCAGTGACAGGGTCACTGTTCTAGGGTGTACTGCTTCATAGGCCTGCCGCAAAACTGGAGGTGAACTTCAGTATGAATAGTGGTGGACAAGCCTTGAAGGTTAACCTACACTTGTCATGCTAGGGTCCACCTGCTGGTGCTACAACACCGGGGCTTCTAATGTCTTGTGAAGCCTTCTAAGGTCTAGCATGAGATAGTGCTCTCTCAGGAGAGTGGTCTGGCGGACTGGTTATTAAGGCTGAACCTGGTTCCCCAGTTCCAAATTCAGCAGCTCTGGCCATAGTGCCACATCCTCTCCCCCACTGAACACCATACTGCCCCACTGAGAAAAAGTCAGACTGCCTTCAACTACAGCTCAATTGTTGCCAGCTATAAACACCTGGATGCGGCTCAATTTAAATTATGCACTGGGCTAGAGCAATATGTGGCCTACAAAAAAAAGTGACAGCATCCTGGAAAAAGCAAACAATCATAGGGAATGCAAAATTTTGCAAAGCATGTGGAATGTAAGCAGGAACAACATGGTTACCTTAACGCTTTTACACTCACTGTTCAGAAATCAGTGAGTGCTTTTGCCTGAAAAGTTAAGGACATGACAACAGGGCCCTGAATGGACCCATTTCAATGGCCATTGCTTATATCCTTACAAAATGTAGTAAGCAGTATGGTAAAAAAAGACAACATTCCTAGATACAGAGCAGCAGTACAAATTTTGTTTTTCAATCCTCACATTGCAGTACCTCCAGGATCGGTGCACTAGTTCCAAGCCCAGGGAAAACAAAGCCAAGACAACAAAAATAGCGCTTCACTGGCAAATTCTGTAAAAGTGGCGCTAATGTGTTTGGGTGTGAATAAAATCAATCTGGACAGTTTGCTACCACTCTGTCTTACTTTATTTAGTTATTTATTTTACATATTTTTAAACTTTTATTCCCTAAGCTGCATTTTGGAATTAAATGTCAGAAAAATACAACATTGATTTCCAGCAAAAGTGATTTTCTTTTTTGGATCCATTTCACAGGGAAGCAAATAAAAGAAAGGAGAGGAGACAGTGCGCACTGCGCACAGGCACGTCCTCCTCCTAAAAGGTTAGGTTGCTCTGCGCACACCGGTCCTGTTGGTGTCACCCCATGTGAGGGTGTCACCCGGTGCGGTCCGCACCCCCCGCACCTCCATAGTGACGCTGCTGTTGTCCTGGTCTCCTGGATTATTGCTGGGCTTGGGAATAAGCTTGCCCAAGAGTTTTTACACAAAGAAACCCAAGCAGAAGCTGTCAGATTTAACATGCACATCCACTGTTATGTATGTCCGAAATAATAAATCACAATCAATCAGTATGTTTAGGTGCTCTCCAGGCAAAATGTCCTCTTCTGCCTTTGGAAGACAAAACAAACCTTTGGAGTCCACAAATATATCACACACTTGCCAAGGCACACTTAATGATATTCCAAGCCAGTGAGGCTGGCTTCCACCGTTTGTTCACGTAAATCAATCGAAGTTCACAAGTTGCTTCAAGATTTTCTTTCTATGGTTCTTTAATTATCTTTTAGAAACAAAATATATGTACAGGCAGCCGGCACGTGTTTAATCCCAATGGACTTTCTCAAGGCTAATATAAGTCGTTAAGTCCAATAGGGAAGTCCAGCCAGTCCAGATAAGAGCCACCATCTGCCTCGCATACACCTGACTATTAGTAACAACCGGAGAAAGTTCAGGTGGGGGAGTTTGGTGAAAAATGGAGGGGCTGATTATGGTCAACTTTATATGGATATGGTTCCCATCTTGTTCAGCTAAGCAGAGTCCGTGCTTGCGCCCCACAAATATTTGGATGTTCATGTTAAGTGGCTTGAGGAAATAAATTGTAGTTTTTTTACTAAGCTTTCCTCCGGCAGGAGCTGGCCTCCAACCGCAGATTCCATTTGGTTAAACAGGGATTGCAGGTTAGCGAAGACCTATCTAATGAATTCTCCTAAAGGCGGTTCTCCCCAAAACATCAAGTCAGCAAGAGCAATTTATGAATCTGCCCAAAATAATGCAAAAATAACCTGGGACACTGATATTTGGAAATATATCATGACTGCTGCACGCTCTGGGAACCAGGCAGTTTTCTGGCATGTTATATCCCACGGAGCCCAGACGACCAAAATGAGGCTAGAATCTAATATACTCCAACATGATTTAGTTAACCATTTCCAATCTCTTTACAATGAATCCACGTTTCCCTTCCCCTCTCACCCTCCAGTTCCAGCCAAGATAGGAACTGTGCTATCTGTGACATTGAGTTTTGTCATCCAAAATTCTGATCCATCTGATGCTGGTGATTTCTTCACTCTTGCAGAAAACAAACTAGCCCTTTGATCCCAGAAGGCTGGTAGGGCCCCTTGGTGAGAAAGAATCCCGGTAGATCTGTTTACTTCAGAACCCGCATGATGGGCTCCTTATTTTATTTGTGTTGTTAAAGCTATTGTGGCAGGTGCTGAGATCCCTGAATCCTGGAAAGGGGCAGAAATTATTCATATTTTCATAAAAAGATCCCAAATCTGACCCAGCGAACTATCGGCTAATAAGCCTCATATTCATATTCTCATATTTTGTAAGGTAATTTTAGACAGCTTACTAAAATGGATCAAAGGCACCAAAATCCTGTCTCAGTTTCAGGCAGGATTTCATCCCAAAACAAGTACTTTTGATCAGGTCTTTAGGTTTCAATTAATTAGGTGGAAAGAGGTTAATATCAACAAAGGTAATCTCTTCATCACTTTTGTTGACCTAAAAGTGGCACTCAATATGGTCACTAGAGAAAAACTTAGGTGTACTCCTAGATACCTTGGGCTCCCCAGGCCTCTCTCAGACACCCTAATTCAACTTCAGTGCATTAATTTCACTCAAAGCATCCGGGGTACAAATGTGGAAACTACAGACCGCTTTGGGGTAAATAAGGGAGTGAGGCACGGCTGTGTCTTTGCCCCAACTCTGTTTCTTCTTTTGATTAACAGTTGTGTTGACTACCTTATGGACTGCAACAGTGATTCCCCAGTACTTGGGGTACCAAAATTCCAGCCTTATTGTACGCAGAGTCTCGCAGACAACACCTTGTTAGTATTAAAAAAAAACAAAAGGCATAGTGCCCCTCCTTCTTAGGTTCAAATCGTTCTGTTCCAATCAAGGTTTGGTTATCAATTCAAATAAAGCAAAGTTCACGTTGATCCATCCACAGAGGGGGTTCAGAGGGGTAATAACCCTAGAAGGGGTGGAGCTGGAGAGCGTACTCAACTTTGATTACCTAGGAATACGCCTTTCCAGCTCCCACACATAGGTCAGTCAAGTCACAAAAAGTATGCTCTTACTCAACCATAGGTTGTCAACTATTTTGAGATTTGCAAACAAGACTTCTTTTCATCCTGTCTCCCCACTCTTAGAAATTTGGAGAGCCAAATCAGTAGTTGAAGGAGCAACCTATGGTGCTGAACTTTGGGGTTACGGTAACATAGATTTATTAGGAGTGGAGGAAAACAAATTTCTGAGGGCAGCCCTCAAACTCTCCAAAGTACTCCCCTGGTTTTTAAACATGATCTAGTTTTTTTTGTCCATCATACCCTTAGTGCGCCTTAAACCACTGCTTTATTAACTTCGTGTATGGTCTACCCCTGACCCCTTGCATGAATTCCTGAAGTGCTGGATTTGCTTTATTTTTCCAATCAGGACCATATTAATTTAAACTGAGGGAAACTGTTTGAATCATCCTGATGATATGATGGGTTTCTCTTTAAACAATTTTTATATATTTATTACATGTTTTTGCCAGATTTTAGATTTGTGGTGCTGTTTTTATGTGGGCCTACAATATTGTTTTTTTGTGTCAAATTGTTGTTGAGTGATATATAATTAGCTCATATACTCTATTATTGACTTGATACTTTTAAGGTTACTGGCCGAAATTGAGTATTCTAAATTAAAACAAAATGATACTAGTCCTGTGTGCCAAGGTGTTCAGCTTCACTGCCTTGCACTTTTTTCTTTCTGCATTGCGTAGTCTGTGTCTTTTGCTCTCAGCCATAGATTTTTTCATCTTTGTTAGATGAAATTCTTCTAAAAAGAAAGCTTCTTTGTTGCTACGTATATAAAAAACAAAATTCTATTACATGTTTATTTTGGGTCTTTCATGGGAAGTTTAGACGGAACCTTCAAGTGGAAGCCACAAAAATGGGGTATTTCATTTAGTGATTTTGATGAAATTTGTGTCGTAAAGGAGGGGCTTCGGTTGGGCACAAAGGGATTAAAAATCAAAAAACTTTAGAGATATCTAGGTCTGCGGATCCTCCAAGTGGATCTGAATGGCTGCCACAACTTTGAAAGAAAATGTTATGTCATCTATTACAGGACTCAGGGATTCAGTCTTTGAGTCCTGAAAATAGATTTGAAAAGGAATAAAATATAGCAGGGTGAGCACACCCTCACCCTTAGGCCCACGCGGGAGGGTCCTGAAGGGACTCCCCCCTTTGTTGAAAACTAAAAAACAGGTTAGGTTTTCTACCTGGATCCATGTGTAATAAGGAGAAATTTCTGATGTAGATTTAAGTAGGTTCTTTATTGAATAACATCCCATTCATATGTCATGTAACATCCAGGTCCAGCTGCTACTGAACTCATGGAATCACATCACCTGACACACAGGGTTGGAACATCCCCACATTCTACATTCCCACATTTGTAAGGTATCATTACAAGTACCTTAAATAACATTACTAGATACCACACCATGGATCTCAAAGGACTCCTCTATCCCAGCACACCTTCCTGTGTGGATTTGCAGATTCTCTCTAGATGGAAGGATCCTTTGAGAAACTACAGAGGATCCTCAAATCTTGTACTAGCCAAAGCAGCTTTCACGGGTCCATAGCACCAGAATAAGGGACTCTCACTTTGGATCCTATTTAAAACTGCAGGTTCCCAAAAATTATTTTTAAATGAAAGGTAGGTCATCTGTCAATATGCAGACCATGCGTGGTGCGGTTCACTGCTAGAGGATGGTTGGGCATCTGGTTTGGCTGTAGGACAGGTGAAGCGACCCGTCTTCATAGGGCCTTTGGCAATATGTGCTGGGGATTGACCACCAACAGTGGTTTGCGTGCCAGACTTGGCCTGAGGCATGGACCTGTGGTCAACCCCTGCTGCACAGGACAATCGGGTTGGCTGTGTGTGGTGAGCTGCGGACAGGGACATTTTGGTTCTGGAATTTGATCAAAAACCCAAGAAATTCGCTGAAAAACAATAGGTAATGTGAAGTTATAGTTGTCTTTGTTGTAACACCTTAATGTATGTAAAAACAACTTTGAAATTCACCTAAGCAACCACAGTTAAAGTGCAATTATAGTTGCACATCAAAACTCGAAGTTATGGGTAGGATGAGAATCCATAACTTACGCAACATCTATGTAAACCATAACCCTTGCATCAAATGCAATGCTTATGACCTCACAATATGAATACCAGTAAATAACAACATTTAAAAATGAAATGAAATAAAATGACACATAATCAAAACAATTAATGTAACTACATTTATAGTCATCTCTGTTTAAGTGGTAAGAGTATTATGATATGAATTCTCCTCAGTAAGACAATTTACAAGATTTGTAATGACATCAGTTTTTTTAAGGGTGTTGTCATGAAAATTGAGGTGTGAGTTATAGTTTGTATGGCTGTTATGTGAGTTAAGGATTCTGATCTTAACTTTTTCAGTTTTAAATTTTAATTATAGCTATAATTTCACATTGTTTTTTAGGTGCATATATGGACCTAATATACATATATTACCTACTGGTGGTGGCCAGTAGGTAGTTATAGTTAGGACGTGCTTTCCCTAGGAAGTGCGTTTATTATTTTGCACATAACTTTGGCGCCATTTGATAAATCCTCACAAAATTTTCAAAATTAGCACAACGCTCACTTCATCTGTTGTCTTGAAATTTGTGGGGTGATCCGTCAAGTGGGGGGAGCGACAAAAAGAGGGGGACACAAAACGTGTTTTCCTCATGCAAATCCCCATAGGGACTGTAGACACGTCTACAGAAAGGTCACTGTTGGTTCATAGAGTGACCTTTTTGTAAATTGTTGTAAATCTGTTCAGTATTTTTTGAGATATTAAAAGATATCCAAATTTGAATATATAGGGACACAGTTCCTCTGAGGATCCGACAGTCCCCGTGCTGAAACCTGATAGGCTGTAAACACTTCAACCAGAAAGTGTTGACAGCCATCTTGGCACGCGGCTTCAGCTGAGTGCCACAAAAAGTGTTTAAAAAAATAAAAGGTGGCAGGGTAGAAATACCCTGACCCACAAGCCTTGGTCTTGTGATCAAAGAGGGATGCGGTCATGGCAAAAAGCACTTTAAAAAAAATATTGCTGCAGAAACATGACGGCATAGCAAATCTGCTGCAACATTTTAACAAGCATGGTCTCCCACGGGTGGGCCAGGCACAAGAGGCATGTTGCATATAGTAAATATAAAAGGAGGGGTGCACATGTGGTCCCCTCCAAGGGCATTTGTATGCCCTTGGGACCACCACCTCCCCGGGGCTACATAAGCATATCCAGGGGCCGTATGAACCTCTCTGGGCCCTTGGGACAACCTCCCCCTTGTGGCTTTTTTTAAAAAGGAGGGGGTGGCACGGACCTTCCTACTAGGGATTTCAGAAACCCTGGGGATCCGCACCTCCCTGGGACTAAATGAATAAAATGAAGAGGGTCTGCACAAACCCCGGTAAATTTGCACATGGAGGGGGCACCCCCCCCCCCTCCCAGGCCATATACAGCCCCAGGGACCACCACCTACCCGGGCCTGGCCCATGCAGATCAAAGGAGGAAGAGCCAAATGGCCCTGGGTACCACCACCACCCAGGGCCGGCTCCTGCTTTATCCCGGGGTGCTCACCCCCGAGATATAGTTGTCTGTGTTACCTTAGCTGGGGCTGTGACAGCCCCGCCAAGCTAACAAAACACTCTAGTTTCAACAGGCTGGTGCTGTCAAAGTGCTCCCGCTAGCTGGAAGCAGAGGTTTCATCTCTTTCTCTCTACACAGACATGCTGGCAGGGAAAGAGATGAAACGATTGCTCCTGCACGGAGGCAGGTGCCTTTCCAGCAGATCCCTCCATACAGCAGCAATGCCAGCTCCCACAGGGGAAAAGAGAAGAAAGAGGCAAATTAATGGTAAAAAATTGGCAGAATAAAGGTCAGAAACGAGCAGAAAGAAGCAAGATAAAGGTGAAAAACAAGCAGAAGGAGGCAGAATAAAGGTCCGATAGAGGAAGAATAAAGGTAAGAAATTAGCAGAAAGAGGCGAATTAAGGTCAGCAATGAGCAGAAGGAGGCAAGATAAAGGTGAGAATCGAGCAAAATAAAGGTCAGAAATAAGCAGAGAGAGGCAGAATAAAGGTGGTAAATGAGCAGAAAGATTCAAAATAAATGGCAGAAACAAGCAGTAAGAGGCAAAATAGCGATCAAAAACAAGCAGAAAGGCAATATAATGGTCGGAAACTAGCAGAAGGAGGCAAAATAAAGATCAAAAGAAGCAGAAGATACAAAATAAAAGTCATAAGTGAGCAAAAAAAGCAAGTAAATAAGCAGAACCTACACAGGTACTCATGCACCTACTCACAGAACACCTCAGACATTCACGCACTGACTCAGTCACCACTCACAAACCCAGTGAGACACTGACACACTCATTCACTCAACCACTGAGACACTTGTGCACTCACTTCCATACAGGTTACCAGTTAAAGTTAGAAAATAACATTAAAAACCGTGGACATTCACTGAAAAAAACAAAGGTTACAGGGATGGAATAGTCAGGAAATAGAATTAAGAAATCCTTAGAAATTGGCTGAAAAAAACAAAGGTTACAGTGACGTTATAGTTAGGCTCAGATTTCACTCGTACAGAACCATAGAAATTCAGCAGTTACAGTTTCCTGATTATAATTATAACTTACACCACCTTTTTTCAGTGAATATAAATATCAGCAACATGAAAAGGTGCAGAAATGCACTTATGTCTGCGTGTTCTGAAAAATGTTTAATTGGCAAAAACACACATCAGCAAACCTATGCATTTTAACAAGAAAAATGTTGTGATCATGGTTGGATGATAATCCCTAAACACTGCTTTTTTCTTTACTGAATAGGGCACGTGATCTCCTGTGTAAAAAGTGTTGTTCTATGCATTTTAGGACTTGTAGTCCCTTCCCTTAATTTCACCACAGTATCTACTTTCATACTTAATACACAATAAGTGCAACGGCTTGCAGTTAGATTGTGTCTTCAACGATCTAATTCACACCATATCGGGTTATAATTATTATCATAGTTTCACCATTTTTTACTGGTGTCACATTATTCTATATTTCACTCCTGTAACCCAATATTGGCAGATCATCCACATGGTAATAATACTCATAATTATCCAACATCACAGTTCTCTGGTGGCTGATGTAATCTCATATATTGTTGTGTTCCATCGGCTCTTTAAATTTCAAAGAAATGTCAATCTCTTATTCATAGGAGATGTACATACATCTCCTGTTCCTAGTTCAACCCTTTGAGGTTCATTGTTCCAAAATGTAAAATGTACCATGATTCTAATTTTCATAAGAACAGTTCTCTATCGCTTCCTCTTTAATTCTTTTAAATGTTATCAATTCCATATGCCTTTATATTTTTTCATTCACTGTTGTGTTCCTTTTCAAAATGCCTTGCCACTTGATAACTTCTGTTTTTATTGGTTATTGCTCTTGTTTGTTCCAGTAGTCTTTTTATTCAGTCACATATAGTTCTTTCAAAATATATCAAGTCACAAGGACATTGCAAAAGATATATAACATATTTTACTTTTGCAGGTGATTCTATTTATGATTTTCCTGGTATGTCCATTTCTCCATCTGCCCATTATGTCACAGATTTTGTAATGATTGCATTTCTGTGATCCTGCCTCTTTGCGCAACCATGGCTCAGGTGTATTTCTTCTCAAAGGGTTATGAACTACAGTATCTTTAATGCTCTTTTTTTATGGGCTACGATGGGATGATTTACTAATATTCTATTTAAGGTTGAGTCACTTATTAGTATTCCCCAATGTTTACTCAATATCTGTGTTTTTTTTGGTGACTTCTTTGTTAAAGTTAGAATCAGTCTTATTTCATTGCTCTCTCTGTCCTTGCTTTCCAATGATCTCTCTTTTTTCTTCATAAATAGATCTTTCTTGCCTGGTATTGCTGCTATGTTCATGCATTTCTGGAATAATGTTCTGGAGTAACCTCTTTTCCTAAATCTCATCACGGTTTGATTGTTTAATTTAGTGAATTCTTTTGTTGTTGAGCAGTTTCTTCTTATCCTCAAAAACTCCCCATTTAGAATACTGTCCTTTAGGCTCTGTTGGGGAAAGATACTGGTATGTAGATGTTAATTTCCTATGTAGTGTTGTTCCAACGGTTCCTTCTTCTATGAATATTTCAGTGTCTATGAAGATTATTCTCTCTTTACTTTTTTCATAGGTGATTTGTACGTTCAAATTATTCTTATTGATTTTCTGATGATATTACAGAAATTCTTTCTGTGTAGCTTCCTAAATAATCAATAAATCATTGATAAATCTCAGCCAGATAAATATCTTATATGCAATTTCTTCATTTTCACCCCAAGGTACAGTTCTCTCCAACCACCCCATAGTGAGATTTGCAAAGCTTGGAGAGATGAACACTCCCATGGATACTCTACATTTTTGTCTAAAGATGGTGCTATTAAACATAAACATAAATGTGTTACGTTTTAGACAAATTTGCATAATTTCTCCAATCATTAGGTTTGTTCACACTACATTGACTATAACTTGCAACTCTACCATGCACTGTGTGCTCACAAATGATGTGATTTGCAATGTCCTGTTATTGTAAATACTATTATTTGATATAATCTTCAAGAGTATAGGCAGTGCATGGAGAAGGTGCAAGTTATAGTTAATGTAGTGTGGCTCTCGAGTTGAATACACTGTATATGGAGGTGTGCGAGTTATAACAGTTTGAAGGTGTTGCTTAAATTATAAATTAAATGTATAAGGATAAGTTTAGAATTTTTTATTTTTGTGTAGTTTAAGTGTGGGTTGTAGTTAAAGAATAAATAAAGTTATAGTGATCTAAAGTTGGGGTGTCAATTGTAGATTTAAGGTATAACTATAACTTTAGAATTTTTTATGTTTGTGTAATTTAAGTTTGGTTTGTATAGAAAGAATAAATAATGTTTTCCTAACTATAATAAAGGTTTAACGTTTGTTTTTTTCATTGTATTTCAATGTTTAAAAAAAAAATTGTATGTCAAATCTTAGGATTTAGTGTGGTTGAGTGGAGTGTCGTTTAGTTGCGTGTGGTACGGTAGGGTGGAGGATAGTGTCGTACAGTGTACTGTCGCAGAGTGTAGTGTTGTAGAGTGGAGTGGAATAGAGTGGCCATGTCAGCCATGTAGTTTTCAGTACACTTTCACTGCATTCTGGGTTAGGGCCTTGGATATAAGTAAATAGTAGGTTTTATTGTTATTTCCTACCTATTACCTCTTTCTTAATGATCTCAGTGATAACGTCCCTTTAACATTTGCTTTTTCAGTGAATTTCTAAGTTTTAAAAAATTATATTTGTATTGCATTTTTAAATAATAACATCCCAACCCCATCAAGCAGACATATCCCATAATTTACAACAAGTAAATCAAATACCAACAGTTAAAACATGGATAATTCATCATAAAAAAAGAAGAGCAAGAATAAAAGAAAAAAAAACACAAAAGTTTTACATAAAAAATAAACATAAAGTGGCACGAGCAGTTATCAATAAATAAAAAATGTGCATCAAAATAAATGTATTAGAGTATTCCCCAACAGTACCTTAGGAAATTCCAGTCACTCAGGTGGGCCCATACTTTAGCCATATTATTACCGTCATTCTTGCCTTTCCATAAATACACTGCTTTTTCCAAAGGATAAATAGCCAAAAGAAGCGCCAACCATTGATGAAATGATGGGGGGGTAGGGACAAGCAAGGCTGTTGTTAAGCACAGCCTCAGTACTGCCATTGCGACAAACTTGAAAGGCGGAGCTTCAGTAGGTACTACTTCATTATGAACCCCTAAAAGCACTAATTGGGGAGATAAAGCAGTTTGCACACCCAATCTATTTACCAGGAACTCAGCAATTTGTTCTTGAAGGCCCCCCCGCAATAATGGGCATCAAACCAGCATATGCAGCTTATCTGCCTCATACTCCCGACATCCTGGGCACCTTGTGCCCATTATCCCCCCCAACTTTGCTCTTTTACCTGGGGTTATAAACAATTTAAAGCAGGTTTTAAAATGTTGAGCCTGTAAATTAGCAGATATTAAATAAGATTGGGCCCCATCAAGTGTATTAGTCATGTCATTAGCTTGTGCATTCATCTTATCTTCCCATCATTTTGCATGTTTATCCATATCATCCTGCATCAAGCTGATCAAGACATGATATAGGGTTCCAATTGAAGTATCTCCACCGATAATCATTTTAACAATTTCTACCTCACTAAAACCTACCACCCCCCTCCTTTTTTCATAAAAAAATCCTGAATCTATAAGTATTAAAAAAAATCCTTTTAATCAAGCTTAAATTTCTGCTGTATAACCTCAAATGTATTTACCGCACCTGTGGCAACAAAGTTCCCCAATCCATATTGTCCATGCATTAACAACCTATTAACACATGAATCCCAAAAGCTCCTGGGTAAGAGGGTTACAGTGCATAGGTATACAAGTTAGAGTGACCAATACCCACTCTTTCCTTTTCTGAACTTTTGCCCATATACGGAAGGCAGCCTCTGGTGCCTTAAGCAGGACTCTTTTGTAATAATCAAACTCAATCTGCTGAAACAGACACCCACAGGCTTTTTTGCCAAGTAATAATTCATATATCGAATGAGTGTTATACCACCCGACCCTAACTCCTCCACTTGCAAAAGGGTGATCAATTGCCCAAATAAATAGTGTTGGCATCCCATCCAATTCCTTAAACCACTTGCTTCTCACCTTAAGGGAAAGGGCCTAAAAAAAACAATTTGAACAGGAAAATCATGTGGATGACGTTACTCCGCCCCATCAAAGAAAGTCTTAAATTGTTCAATTCTCTAAAATCCATATTAGTTTTATGTATCTGAGGGGCCAAGTTACATGCCATGATTTTTACCACATCTGCCTTAACAGTGACACCTAGGTAAACTGAAGCCTCTGCCACCTGTCTAGCCGCAAATACTATCTCCTTAATAATGACAACTTGTGTATTTACCTGATTCAACAAGTACCCAGAGAAACTACCGAATGTCCTAGCTTCCCTTTCAATTTCTAAAAGGATGCATTAGCCAAATCCTCGGCATAAGCAAGAATTTCTGTCTACCACCGCAGAGAGTCCATTGCTGGATTAAACTGAATTTGCCTGATAAGGGGAACGATGTACAAAGCTAACAGTAGGGGGGAGCATGGGCAACCTTGCCTGGTATCTGTTCTATATTTACTAGTTCAGAATAACCCCATCAGTGAAATCTTAACCCAATGGTTATGGTAGAGGGGCTCAACCGATGTCATAACCCCAGGTCCTATACCTCTGCCAGAGATACCACCAGGAGATCCAATTGAATGCTTTTTCTGCATCCAGAAGTATTAATGCCAAACAGGGCGATAACCCGGTGAATATGATCAGTAGTCTCCCTTCCCAGAATAAATCTGTGCTGAACTGGAGAGACAAGCCGGCTGATAATAGCCGCTAGTCGTACCACCAGGATTTTTTAGGAAGTCTTAGAATCACTATTCATGAGTGTGATCTGCCTGTATGAAGCTAGTTCTTAAGGTGACTTATTTTTCGTAGGAAAAATTATTATGTTAGCCATAGCCCCAGGAGCTATCCCCCTCTGGACCTGCTGAAATAGTTCACCCGTATAGCCTTTAAATGTAGCAGAGAAGATTTTATAAAATTCTCCTGGAATAAGATTCCTCCCCATGATTTTATATTAGTGATAGCTAGTCCTACCTCTTCTTCTGAGATGATTTGCTCTCCCTTTCTTCCACCTCCAGGACGTCTCCAAGACCTGAAGCCAATTTTCCCTACATACCATTGCTTATTTTGTCTGCTTCCTTAGAATATAGCTGTTGGTAAAATTGCTGAAAGGCAATCTGTATTCCTGCTGAGTTTGACTTCAAACCCAACAGTGGGTCACAAATTTCCTTAATCTTCACCACAATAGTGGTGTGTCTTGTTCTGCTTGCCAAAAACTGCCCAACCCTCACATTATACTCATAAAACCTTTCTCGCCAAACCATATATTTATCTTCTGCATTTTTTGCAGAAATATAGGTGAATGCAGCTCTGGCAACGGCTATTTCCAACAGGACATTCTCAATAACTTGTCCTGTTGATACCTAGTCAACCAATTGGGCTTCTGCTTTTGCCAAAGTCGCGTACTGGTCTATTATCTGTAATTTTTATCTTCTCTGTCGCTCTATGCTATAGCTTAATTTTTCCCCCCGTAGTCTAGCCCTGAAGGTGTCCTAAACGACTCCAGCTGGGGCGCTACTAAAGTGTGCTGCCATAAACTCTGGGATCCACCCCTGAATACATCTCACATATTCTGGATCTAGCAGAAGTGCCCTATCAAAAAGACCAGCTACGGTCTACCTTAGATGAAAAAGTCATTTTAACCTCAAGTACCAGTGGGTTATGGTCTGACATAACCCTAGGAAATTTAAAAATTAGTAAGTTTGGCACCAAGTCTTCTGAAATAAAAAAAATAGTCCAACCTTACATGGACCCTAAGGGGGCCAGAAAAGAAATTAAAGCCAGGATCCGTTGCTACTTTTTGCCTCATACATCCACCATTCCATGAATTACCCTTAAGGTAGCCAGGCACCTATAACCCTTTGTTTTCTACCTTAGCAGATTTTAGAGTCTGTTTTGAACAACACATTGGCTAAATTAATTTTAAGGTACCCGCATACAATAAGCGGCAGAAGGCCATAGTGCTCGTTCAATATTTTATCAGTTAAAAACTGTTAGATTGTCCAGCACTGACCCATATATTGAACAGAGTGTAAGTGTAAAGTAACCTTAGTGGGAACAGCATTATGTAATGGGCCAATGGCCACATGTATCTGTTCTCGACCGAGGAAAGTTACAGGCCCCCTTTCTTGTCAAGATAGCAACCTCCCCAGTGCGTGTCGCTTGAGTAGTACAGCAAACAATTTGGAAGCCCAAACCACCTAGAATGTTTCGCTGTGCATGCTCTATATGTGTCTCTTGCATGCAGATTATATCTGCCTTTAACATGCGTAATTTGATGGCCACCCTTTGCCTGTTCACCAATCATTGAGTCAGCAAATGTTGATTAAAGCTGTATGTAGATTATTCATAGAAAGAAAAAAAGCAACACCCTAAGTGCCACAATATATCAACTAATCATTTCACAACTTCATACACCAGCTGCTTCACCATACTTGTATCACTGTCTGCTTGACCCATACCCCCTTCCACTCACTTCTCTCCAGCCCCTCCACCCCTCTCCACCTCCAACTGCCCCCAAACCCTTCCACAGCCCCCTCCCTCTATCCCCAAACCATCACCAAGCAACAGGTCACTACTGACCCTAATGATGAATCCCAATGAGGCGCCACTCCCACACCCCATTGGCACCGGTGAATCTAAAGAACCCAAACTATCTTGTGGACTGAACGGAACAAGAAGAATAGATGGTACCCAGCAAGAAGTCAACCAAAAAACAAACCAGTGCCCCCTACTTAACCAATGGATAACATATCACATCCCCTTGTACATTTAAGAAAATAATCTTCTCATCCCTGCCTGACTCTTCCCACCCAAGAGCCATTTAATCCAGCTCAGACATCTTCAAAAAAGTCTTGTATCTTTATTTCTGAGGTAAAAGACTGAGTTCTGCCGTTAAAAATAATCTTTAGTCTGGCAGGGTTTAGCAAAAACACCTGACACCCAACCTCCTGGAGAGGGGATAACATCTGGTGCAACTGCCACCTCCTCTTATCTGTGGCATGGCAGAAATCGGGCGAACAAAAAAGGTATAGCCTTCAAATGAGCATTTTGCTTCTGGCTGAGCTTCTTAAAAAATATTACTTGTCTCAGCAGGAAATTGCCACAAAAAAACAAAATTGCCTATGGGTTTTCTGCTAGATCTGCCTGTTGAGTCTTCCTCAACATCAGTGGAAACCTGTGGGCGTTCGCTGTACTTCCAAGTCCCAATTCCAATTGTGGAGATCCGGAATAGCTCCCTTAAGCAGACCCACAATAAATGCCCTGATGTCACTCCCCTCAACATTTTTGGTGAGACCCAAACATCGCACATTATTACACCTCTGGCGATTTTCAAAATCCTCTAGTTTCCATTGGACATCAGCCATTTGAGCATCGTGTTCATCTACATGTGCTTATAACTTGCCAGCAGCTTCCTCTACCGCCACTAACCATGCTTCCACCGCTGATACTCTCTCAACCATATCTAAGCATATCTTAATAACTTTGCGTATTGCCCCCTGTTGTTTTTTGGTAGACAGATGAGCCCTCCAATTCTCAGCTCGAGCCTCCCCCTGCACTTGTTTTAATGTGCTATAGATAAGTTCCATAGTGTGGGAGTCTATAGATCCTGGACATGTAGGGTCCCATCCGGGGACTGAACCCCGATCTATTCATACACTTGCTTGGTTGCGGAGTAGTCCCAAATCAGCTGCTGGGAGACACCTGAGGCTAGGTTGGCACCTAAGGCTGAATTGGCCCCCTTGCTAGTGGATCTATTCCTTACTTTCTGCCTCTTCAAAGTCACTGGTCGTTTTTGCATTGTAGGCTGCTTAAAGCTACTACTAATACTTCCTCCGGAGATCCCAGAACACAAATCTTCTTCAGATAGCTCTTCAGTTAGACCCAACAGCTCAGACTCATCTGTCAAAGAGAAAAACTTCTCATATTGATCTAGGGAAGCAGCATTCCCCTCCTTGCCAGGGCTCCTCCGAGTTTCCTCAAGCCATGGTGGGTGTATCTGAGGGCGTAGCACCCATTCCTGCCTGCTGTTCTTGATCCCCCTTTTCAGACTAATCAGGGACTGAATAGATGCATTAGCTGCCTCCCCTTGTGGTAAGCGAAAATTTCCCCCACCAAGCCCAGCAGACTGGGTAACCGTTCACCAGTAGTAATATCCGATATTTTAGAGTCATGCAGCAAGCCCACAAAGCTACTCTCAGTCTCGTCCGGACCTCGGTCATCAAGCTCTTCCACCTGTGTTCCTTGTAATTCTATGGCCTTCAAAGATTGTCGTGAGACTGCAGTGGGGAAAATCACCGGGATTATTGGCTGCTTTAGTCCAACATGCCCTGATTGGCTAGTAGTTCTTTGGGGTTCCTTCTGCAGTCTCGGCTTCTCTATTGCGGCTCCTGGTTTCACTTTGTGTTTGCTCTTGGCAGCCAGCTCTTCTGCTGCTTTCCTCCCTGAGGTTCGACATGGGAGGGTCGGCGCCACTGTGCTCACCAGTGGTGCATCTCCTTGCTCTTTCTCCTTCTCTTTCCCCACCTTACTCGGACACGGCGGCATCCTTTGACCTGGGTGCCTGAACCACCACAGCAACACCAGTCAGCCTCGCCAACACCAGTGCAACTACAAGTCGAGATCTCACCAATCAAACAACCGGACCAAGCAGGAAATATAGGTGGCCAAATGAAGCCACCCTCATCTCGCAGTGTTGCAAGGTAGGGTAGATTCTTCTCTAGGTAAATTGTCCCCAGCACACGTAAACAGTCATTTAAGCTTATAAAATGCATATTGTGCGGAACAATTAAACACAGTTGCGTGAAGTCTTGTGATTTTCTTTCTTTTATTTTCAAGTTCTTCTGACAGCCGACACATGTTTCGTCGCAAATCTGGCAAAACTCCCGCAACTTTATCAAGGCTGTATAAAACAAACAAAATAGATAATGTACACCTTACAGAATAATAGGTGTACATAAGTCTTCGTATCCACATTCAATATTCAAGAGTGCTCTTGAAGTATGTTTGTACGCACATGCACATGGTGGAAAGCAATGAAAATAGCCAGAGAGTCAAAATAGGATTGGGATATCAAAGTACCCAATGAACCCAAACGATGGAAAAGACAATCTAGTGACCAGTGAATCTGGGATTTATCGTACAGAATTTGAAAGGGAAAAGGAAGTGCCTGATCAGAAACAGTGTGGAGGAAAATCGTGATGGAAATTGGATCAACACCTACCACAAGGCTCAAGTATAGTGATATTAGTGAGGGAGAAAGTGAGCCACGATAAATACCTATGTCTTTCTTGAAGTGAAAATCTGTGAAAATGAAAGGATTAGAAATGTAAGTCTATCCTCTGATAAATACTGTGTGCTAGTCGTAATGCTTTTTCTATGTAAAACTTAACACCTACTTGTTTTGTGGTGATATTTCCAACCCACAAAAGTGGTTACTGTTACTCGCGACGTCTCAAAATGTAGAGGAAAGACCAAGGGATCCAAATGTGTCTCCGATATCAGTATTCGTACATCCTAAAATGTATACCAAAGTCGTATCAAGTATGGACCAAGGGGTGAGTGGCAAACAGAATAACACCGGTTCTAAGTATGTAAAAGTCATTTCAAAGGTCTGTGCACTACCAAAATTCTTATCGTAGACCAGTTTATTCTAAGAACATTGCCGAGTGCTCAAGATAATTTGACACTCCATGATTATGCTCTGTGCGTGCTCAGCAAAAACACACCGGACAGGGTGTGAACTGGAAACAATCATTCTTAATTGATGCTGTATACGTATTGCCACATATCGTATCATCGTATACCCAAATAGTACGTGACATTTTATCCTAACTCAATACATAACACTCATTCAAGACAATGCCCGCTGTGCAAGCATATCCAAAATATTTATGACAACAGCATAACAATATATTTACTAAATGCTACAGATCCCAAATACTAAAGGTCCTTGTATTTAATTATGACCACAATCTATTCGCGCTGCCAAATGTAAAATTAAACCAAAGTTCCTGCTCCCAGGCCTGCTACAACCTAAGTCACACCAAGTACCCGTATGTTATATATAATCCGACATTCCAAACTCACTATCTTGTATACTGGTTTCCACAATATCAAAGCCATTACCCCTCAACCACTCTGTGTTCCCCAAACCTTAGAGAATGTTAAGTGTCCTGCGAATTTCTTACCGATATGATTAGTGTTCCTACTCCAGACGTCGCTCTTCGTGTCTACCTGAGTACAGGGCACAGTAAAGGACTGCACGCCACTGCCGTAAATATACCGGCTCCCAGTAGGAATATTACTGAAAGCAACAAGGGACTCCACGTCGTCCATCTCACTCTGGTCAGCAACATAAAAAACCGACTCACCCAGTGATCTCTTAGTTGACGGCCATCTTATCATTTCTATCATATAGGTAATGTCTAAGTAACATATATCCACAGCCACTAACAGTTTAACAATAGCCCTGCAATGCTAACATGATCGCAGAATGAGGAATAAAAGATTATTATCACGGTCATAGTACGGAAAAGGGGTCAGGACAGCTTAAAAAAGGCTGTCAAAAATGTGGAGTGGCCATTCCTCTTCGCCGTTCTTCGCCGCGTGGGAATCGGCCCCAAGATGTGCGCTTGGATTCAGCTTTTGTATACCGAGCCGCTGGTGCAGGTGGTGGTCAACGGACGTATCTCGGACCCCTTCCCGTTGGGGCGGGGGACGCGACAGGGCTGCCCTCTTTCCCCGCTCCTTTTTGCTCTGGCTCTGGAGCCGCTCGCGGCCTGGCTGCGGCAGGACCCGGTGATCCGGGGACTGAAGTGGACCATGGGATGGGAGGACCGCGTCTCCCTCTATGCTGACGACCTCCTGCTGTACCTAGCCTCACCGGCGCGCTCGATTGCCTGTCTCCTGGACATCTGTGCGTCGTACGGGAGGGTGTCCGGCTATGAGATTAACTGGGAGAAGTCAATTGTATATATGCTCCGAGGCTCCCCACCTCGGCTCCCGAGGGGATGCGAGATCCGGGTGGTGGAGGACGGGTTCAAATACTTAGGAATCTATGTGACCGCTGACAGGGAAAGATTTGTGGCTGAAAATCTAACGAAGCCCCTACAGAGGTTCCGCAGCGACGTCAAGCACTGGCGTTCCTTACCCTTGACACTGCTGGGGAGAGCCGCCCTCTTCAAAATGATGGCTCTCCCTAGATTTTTGTACATGCTTCAAAATACCCCCTTCCCGGTGCCGCCAACGTATTTCGCCGCCATCAACGCAGAGGACACCAGCCTATTGTGGGAGGATAAGGCGCTGCGGATCGCGTTCCATAAGCTCACCAGGGGGTGGTACGACGGAGGCATAGCCCTCCCAGACATAAGACTGTATTATTGGGCATCGCAACTTATGGTGATCAATCAGTGGCTTCATGTGCCTGGGGAGGACCCGGCGTACCGTATGGATCGGCAGCTGCTGGGGGCTGGGGGGGTCATGGGAGCGCTCTACAACCACAGGAGGGGCCGCTGCCCCTCGGGCCCCACGGCGCATACCCTCCAGATATGGTTGGCGGCGCAGCGGGCTCTGGGCTGGGCCGGAAAAATAACCCAGGCCACACCCTTATGGGAGGCAAAACAGTTGGGGGTGCTGCGCACCACCAAGGGGTTCCATCAATGGGATCTGATCGGCATCTCCAGGGTTGGGGACCTTTGGAAGAAGGGAGAGCTGGTCACATTCGCCCAATTACAAGCAGATTACGACCTGGCCGACACCGAACGTTTCAGGTACATGCAAATCTGTCACGCACTCCAGGCGGTGGTCCCGCCCGGGACCCGGCTTCCGGAATCGTCGCCATTGGAAGACCGGCTCCTCACGGAACATCTGACACAAAGGGCGACCTCCCTGACATACCGAAAAATGATAAACAATCAGCCAGAACCATTTGCAGCCCTTAAGTGTAGATGGGAGACTGAGCTGGGGGACTTTGACGAAGCGGAATGGCAGGCGGCGCTCTCCTCCCCTAGGGAGGTGGGCATATCGTCCAAACTGCGGCTGGTCCAACAAAAAATTTTGCACCGCACATACTACACCCGTACACTCCTTTTTAGACTTAACCGAGCTGACTCCCCCCTATGTCTCAGGCAGTGTGGTATGGAGGGGACCCTCTTACATACCCTCTGGGAATGCCCTGTCATAACTCTGTACTGGAAGGGAATAATGCGCACACTCTCCCAGGTGATCAAGGTTCCGACGCTCCCGGAGCTGCGGAGATGTCTCCTCAACGTCTGGGAACCGACAGATCTCAATAGGGTGACACAACTCTGGGTAACACTGGGACTCATGTTGGCGAAACGCAATATAGCCCAGGGATGGGGATCTAGGCAAACACCGACCCTCGCTCAATAGTCCCGGGATATGGACTCCACAATGGTTGTCAAAAAAACTGTATATATTCATAGAGGTTGTCCCAAAAAATGGACCCAGGTGTGGGGTGGGTGGAATGCCTATAGAGGAAATATATGTGAACCCCCGCGTGATTCTTCAGACTCTGAATTAAGTGACCATGAATAGAATACCTATCGCTTGTTTGCAGAATGAGATGGACACTGTCATGCGAAGCCGAAAGGGCACCATTGTTCTTCGAGAATGTCCTGAAAGCTTAGTCACACTCTCGATGGGTTGGTATACTACTGAACTTGATGCCAATGTATGTTACTTACTGTTTACAAAACTTAATAAAAATATTTACAAAAAAAAAAAGGCTGTCAATGAAGACAGTATGTGCATTCATGACAAATTTATATTAAAAAGTGTGTGAAAATGCATTGGTGCTCATATTCTTAATGAGTAACTGTGGCCATGTTCTGTGAATAGACGGGTGTGTTAAGAATTTGAATTAGATTGGAGGCCCTCTCTTCCATCTTGCAGGTAATCGGCGCAAGTAAAATATCTGACGATATATGTTATGATGGTTAGCATATATCATAAATCATCTGGCAAGGAGAAAACACACATTATATACAAATATACGACATAGCATGTGATAATAGTCGGTCATTATGTAAAGTGTTGCATAGTTCATTAAAGCATGCATTTTCTATCCATGATAATCACAGTAAAGGTCATGTACACAGTGTGGCAATTGTGTGTATTTATTTCCCTAAAAAATAGTGCAGCTCATGGTCCACATTCAACCCTATTTCTGTACTCTGCTATCTAAGGATCCACAGAGCCTCTCGTCTGCAGAGGGCCAGTTCCCTGTTGCCCCCCCAGGGTGTCTGTAAGTCTGTTCTATGCCAAAGTATTCAAACCGTTTGTGTGTAGTCTGAGCAGGACATTGTGTTATGTGTGCAACAATGGGATATCTCACGTCACCCTGCTTAACTGCCCTCATATGTTCACCAACTCTCTCACATAGTGTCCTGATCGTACTTCCCACGTATCTTCTTGTGCACCTACACTCAATGATGTAGACCTCATATTTTGTCTCGCAGTTGATGTTTGACACTATCTTGTATGTCTCATCACAGGGTCATTTGAATTCTGTTTTGTGGTCGCTCGCCCATTTACAGGCACTACAGTTGTTGCAGTCATGAAAGCCCCTACTCCGTTGTGTCAACCAGTTATCTTTTCTCTCAGTCCTCGGATAGCTTGAACTCAACATGTTCCTGAGGGACATCCCCCGTCTGTACGTAATAGTTGGTCTATCAGTAATGTGGTCACTGAGTGATCTGTCTGCCTTCAGCAGAAGCCAGTGCCTTTTAAGACTGCCCAGTAATATGCTTGACCAATTGTTATAACCAGTTATCACCCGTATCCTATCTCTCTTTTGCACTGGCTCTGTACGCTCTCTGAGTGTATCCTGTCTCTTAGTCTTCTGTATCCTCTGTTCTGCTTTTTGAAGTATCTCCCTTTTGTAGCTCCTGTTCTGAAAGCGGGCCATCATGTTTTGCTTATACTCCTCAAATTCAGGGTCAAAACTACAATTGCATCTAATCTTGACAAGTTCACATTTATTTTGTCCACAATTTCTTCTGCAGATTTATGGCTGCCTTTCCACAACAGGAAAATGTTGTCTATGTACCAAGTCCACAGTACGATGTGTGAGGACCATTCCTGTAATTCTTTGCCGTGCAGCACCTGCTCCTCCCACCAGCCCATATGCAAATTAGCATAGCTTGGGGCAAAGCAGGTGCCCAAAGCAGTCCCCTGTAGTTGTTGGTGTATCACGTTGTTAAACAGAAAAATGTTACTAGTGAGACACCACCAAATCATGTCTAGCAGAATATCATTGTGTTTCAGGTAGTCTATTGATCTTGACTTGAGAAAGTGTTTTGCAGCCCTCAGTCCATCCTAATGTCTGATACTCTTATAGAGCGAGTTAACATCTAGACATACCATCTGAAAATCCTCTTCCCAGTGGATATCAAAGATTCTTTTCAAGAAGTCTGTGGTATCTCAGATATAAGATGGTAGCCAAATCACTAAAGGCTGTAGAAAGTGATCTACAAATGTTGACACATTTTCAAAAAGGCTACCTATTGCAGATATTATCGGTCTGTCTGGAGGACATGCTTTGTTGTTGTGCACCTTGGGCAATAGATATAGCAATGGCAACTTAGGATGTATTACCCTTAAAAAGTTATATTCTTTAGTATTCAGCAGTTTACCTTCTTTCCAATTCTTTAAGTCAGTGTAAAGACATTCTCTTAGCTCCTCATTTCTATTTCTAGTAATTTTTTTTATAACATGCCTCATTACTCAACTGCTAATGGGCTTCAGCTAGGTACATTTCTTTTGGCCAGATAAGTATATTTTCTCCTTTGTCAGGGGCACGAATTATATGTTGTTTTGAACCTGACCATTTTCTCAGCACTCTCTGAAATTATAGATTCAATGGCATGTTACATTTGTTTTTACTGGCTCCAAACAATTTTTGCCTTAATTTCTTTAGTTCTAGTATCATGCTGTCGTGGAAGGAGTCAATACTTTCATAAGGCATAGTGGGATTAATGGTCGATTTAGGTTTGAAGGGAGTCTTAGCCCCCTCAGTGCCTGCTAATCCCTGTTCAGCAAGTAGTTCAGTATCAGTCAGAATATCTGACTGTTTGTGTTGTTCCCTTTCTCGTCCTCTCAGGTCCTTTATCAATTCCAGATCGGAGACCGAAAGGTTTCTGTGGGAGGAATGTTCGGCTACATGTTTGACACTTTTTTGTTGTACTTTTCAAATGTTTTTTAGTTTCAATTTTCTTACGAACATGTATAAACCAATTCCTCTTTGCTCAAAATTAAATGAAAATCTGCACTCGGGCAATAGGATAGAACTAACCCCAGGATTTCACTGTCTTCTGTTGTAATTGGTTCATCTGACAGGTTTATTACTGTGTTCATTCCTTTCATTTCTTGTTGTGACTGCGTGTCGTCATCCCAGTTGCAGATTCTCCTTCTTTTCCTTAGCCACCACGTCTCAGCCTCCTCTGCCTCTTCCTTTTTGTTTCTGAGGTCTGTGATTTGTGAGCCGACACTGTCTTTAAAAACGGAACTCATCTTGCACAGTGGTGATAGATCCACCCATCTCTGTTGCTCCTTCACGGTCTGATTCGGATCCCTTGTCCGAACTGATGTCACTCGCCGACATGTCTTGTCTCACTTTATTGCTGATTTCTACTCACTGTCTCCTGATGTTATCAAGCTTTCTTGCAAAAGTGTAGATTTTTCCTTTGTCATAATCTTTCTTATCCCTCTTAAACTTGTATGATTTTCTTGGTGTTATGTTATCTTCGTACTTTTTCATACGTATCTTCATATCTCTGATATATTTTTTGATGCCCCCCTTCTCAGTATGTGCTAGTATTGATTAATTCAGTTCTTTAATCTGTTTCAACACTCTCTCTCTCTGTCGCTAGATGCGTATTTGATCAATAGCAGAACCATCTTCATTAAACTTTCTGCGTTAAAATCAGCCCACTCTTTTATTAATTCTGGCTGAGGATTTTCGTATGTTGGTGTTATCATTATCCTCAAGGCTCTGGGAACTCTGCCTACTTCAACATATCTTTTCAGTGACTGCACCTCCCACCATTTGGATATTTCAGTCTTTGTCAATCTTTCTAGGTTGCGCATAGTGACAGATATAATGCATTTTTAGCATTCTCAGCTGCGGACACAGCAGATATATCTCCTCTTGCAGTGGGTTCGTCACTGAACACTCCTTTGGCCGTCAATAGCCTAACCTGGATTTCCTCTTCTGCCATAGTAAAGCAGCACAATTAGTAGAGCGTAGAAAACACTCCACTTCAAACAAGTCAACTCAGTTTAAGGGAACCGCACTGAACGCAGTTTCCCTCACATCGGCTCCCGCTTGCCAATTCAATCACGTATCGGAGCCCTGTCATGGAACCAAACCGGATCCCCACATAGTGTGCTGACCTCGTCAATCAGTCTTGTCCAGCGGGGGGCACACCAATCATCAGACTCCTTAGCTAGACGTGTGCAGATGACGCGCAGCCCAATCACCGAGGGTGCACGTAAAACACCCGGGCATATCAAATCCCAAAATTTCCACAATGCTGAGTCACAGAACGGCATTCCAAGTTGGCTTATTATTGAATTTATTCAGCTTTGGCAAAACAAATCGCTCAAAACGTCAGACGCGTTTCGGCTTACACAGCCTTTGTCATGACTTCTGCATACTGGAGCATTTCCTGTTTTCCCTCAGTTTTACGACATAGAAAATGGACAACACACAGTGTGTGACATTGGCGGCCATATTGGAGTACGCAACTAGTCATTAAACGCACATGGTATCACAAGATATTGATAGTGGGAAGTTGCTTCACAAAATTTAATTTGACATTTGCACCACTAAAATTCTGAAGTGAGTCAGAAATTATATTACAATGCGGTTATTGAATGCCCAAATGACATATTAACAACATAGTGTCATATTAAAAACCATATAGTGACCACATTCAAAAGTTGCTAATTACAGTTGATCATTGTAGGTGCAACAGTACAAAACAAAAACAAAATAACGCCCCATTGGGCATAATATGAAAGATATCTTAGCTCTCTTGCTATTCCTCCAATCCCGCAATGTTCATTGTCGCTTTTCCTGTTAAATTTAGAAAATTCACCTCTAAAGAGAATGAATATAATCATATACAGTATAGGTTGCTCAAAGTATGCACAAATAAAAACATCTGTAAGGTTTAACACTACATCTAAACTGTTAGAGGTGTGTATATAGTTCCTCATCTGAATTCAAACCCATTGGTTCTTTCGTACCTAACTTGAGAATATATCTACACGCCAGTCTTCTCAATTGTTTTTCTCTATCACCACCCCTATTGATTTCTCAATCTGGTCTAGTACACTGTAAGTCAATTTTTTGGGATTGCTATCATGGAAATCCCTAAAGTCTCTTGCCACTGGGTAAGTGTCATCGATGTTCTTCACTGCTCTTATGTGTTGTAAGATGCTTTTGTGTACTTGGTGTATGGTGTTACCTATGTACAACTTAGGACAAGGGCATCTCAACACATACACTGCATGACCTGATTTGTAGTCTAGTGCTTTGTGGATCTTTACTGTTTCTCCAATTTCAGATTTGATTTTGGTAATGTTCACACCCTACGAACAGGCTTTGCATTCAATGCATTTGTGAAAGCCTCTCCTAGGTCTCAACCATCCACTGTCACTCTGAATCTGATTCAATAAATCTTTTCAAAGGGACAAAGTATCACATACATATAGAAGTCAGTGTTACAGTTCATAAACTTCCTTAAAACCTCAGTTTTCCCTTTTGGTAACGGATACGTTTTTCTGTTCTTGCTGGCACTGCAGGCCTTACACTTCCTACACTTAAAGAAACCCTTCTTCTGTTGTAGCCAACCTTGCTGTTTGGAGCAACCAGGATTGCAGCGAACCCCAGAGGGGGAGATCGTGAAAAGCAATTAAGAGTACTGGAGTCAAAATATATCATATTCCTCGATAGCAAGAGCCCCTTTGGACTCAACGGAGACGAGGAACTTTATGTCCACATTGGGTAAGTACCTGAGATGAACTGTAAACCTGCTTTCATGGTATCCATGTTTTCCTTGTGTATACTGTGTCATGGTGAGGGCTCTCTGCAATAACCCAGTTTTATTAGTTTTGAAAAACTTCACAGGAAGCATAGTCTGTTTGAATTTCCTTTAATTTCCCGTGATTTACTTTACCTTCATGCTTCAGTTTTTTAAAACTGAATTTTGTTATCTTAATTGATTATGTACCATCATGGAGCCAAGACTAGCAGCTGTGTAACCCCTTGTCTTTTCGTTTTTTATGTATGAATGTGCGGTCTTATATAGCGCTCAAATTACCCTTGGGCATCTCGGTGCTTGCATTGGGAACCCGTCCTGGTTTTTCCCTGTGAGATAACCCGTACTGGGCATCCCCAAGGTGAAAGCCAGGCATCCCGCCACGGGGGGCCGTTGTGGAGATTAAGCAAGCTTGTTGCCCAGAGCTGCATAGTGTGAACTTGTGCTTAGAGTAGGTACCGAAGCGAGAATTATCGAGTCCGTGGACAATTGGGCTCCAGACCCTGCCGCGTCGGGAATCGAACCCTGGTCCCGGGTCTGACCTCTGCTTCAGGGTATGCCTCCTCTAACCAGTGAGCTACACTTCTCCACTTTTTTTATCTTTCCCCTTTGTCCCTCCCTCCCCTTCCTTTTTCTCTTTTAGGGTATACACTCATGGGGACACGGTGGTCACCCCCCTCTTTTTCGGGTAACCATTAATTTAACAATATTGGTTATGCTTTCTTAACTAATGGACTTGAGGTGGTTTCACATTGTGACTTCTTAGGCCACTTGGCCGTTGTTTGTTTTGCAGAATGAATATTTTTGATGCACAGTATTTAAACTGAAATGTACAGCTACTTGGCTGAGGATATTTCGATATATATGAGTGTACGGGACAGCAAGGTACTGCTAATAATGATTGGCAGGGCGCGCCCGATTATCTGTTATAATTTACGTATTTATGACAGATTTTTGTTCTTTATTGAAACTGCATTGAAAAACCAAAAATCTTTTTTCTATTCAGGACGTATTCTGGATGTCGCAATGTCTTTGCGAGAACCACCTACAATGTGGATGCAGTCTTTCTTTGCTATCTATGTTTGTAACCAACTTTATTTGTCCGTCCTTTGTGTTTATTTGTTATACACTACAAATGGTGGATGTGAACGGTGAAACTTTGGCTTGTGAAGAAGACCGTCTCGGTCGAAACGAGTTGCTGTTAAATACATTTTGACTGCAAAAGTGACCCTGGTGTGCGAGTCTTTTCTGTGGGCTTATCGGCATTGAGGTTCTGGACTTTTAAGAGTCCAGAGGTGTCAGAGAAACAACACCCGAAGACCCCTGAGTTCCCCCTGTCCCGGTGCACAAACAAACAGAGACACGGGCTTCTCGATGGCGGCGTCAAAGACCAAGGTTTATTTACTGCAGGGATACAGAAATCATAGGAACCACACAGAGGCAGAATCTAGGAGACTGTTCGAATTGCATTAAGTGGGTTGTTTCTTAAATACAAGAAAAATGTCTTGGGGCAACATTACACGAATATTTCTCATGCCCAACCCGGTATCCCAAACAGATAATAAATAAATATCAAACAATGATTAGTTGTAGGTTTTCGGTATTCGATCAGGCTCTCTTGTCAGTTCTTCATTCTCTACTTGATCCTCCCCATCATAAAAATCGTAACCTCCCCATTGTAAAAGCCCAGAAAGAAAGGAGCAGAGCCAGGTGCAAAGGATTGAAATGTAGGATAAGAGGTGTTTATGGATCATAAACGGGCAGGGCAATCGTCTTCGGCCTTCAGTCAGGACAACGGACACGAGAACCAGTATAGCAGGACTGGCCTCAGGCAAGGGAGGCAGCTTGGTTCTGCCTAGTCATGTAGCGTCAGCCTTTCTCGGGGCTCGAGCTTACGTGTCCTTAACAAGGTGATCCTGCCGGGGTCATCGTCCGTTCATTGGCTATGTGAGGGCAAGAAACAAAATGGATGCCGTAACTAAAATGGGTGCCATGACTTTACTGACAGAATGCCCTATTTTCCAGTGAATTCATGCTAGTTGCGCAGCGAAAACACTGTCATGTATATAATGGATCATTTGCGGTTCATTGATACCAAAATCGTGTCAGTACTATGATACCGAATTCACGGGTTCGGATCGCTACAGAACCTCAGACCGTCCTTTTGCCCTTACATAGGCAATAACTCACTCTATGTCAGAGTCCATTTCTATGTTCATTAGGTCACTGATATGTTGTTGTAGCATTACTTTATCTCGTGATGTATCTCCGAAAACAGGTGGTCTCCTTACGCACGATGAAACACAAACGCTACATAAGGCAGGGCCACACTGAATAATGAGACAGCACGAAAATAAAAATACTAACGTAACACCGATGACCATTAGAACCTTCCACCCCCATGCAGATAACAGATTCCAGAACCATCCCATTAGTGACCAGTCACCTTCCTCTACGTGAATGGAGTCGGAGATTTTGTGTAACTTAGAGATGGCCTTGTATACTGTTGACGCATTATCTGGGATAAAAACGCAGCAAATTGATTGGATCATTTTGCATACCCCACCTCGATCTGCAAGTAACACGTCAAGAACCATACGGTTCTGTAACGTCATGAGGCGATCCGCTTGAAGCTCAGCTGTCAGGTTACTAAGGGCACCTGTAGTTTCGATAATGGTGGATTCAACTACTCGTGTTAGTTGACGCAGGTTTCTACTGTTGACCATAGGCCCCCAGAACGGGAGGAAACCTTTGAAAAAGTCTCCTGCTTTTTGGCCAGCAGTATCCTCTTTACTGAATACACCTCTCACAACTCTCGTTTTGTGATAATCCGGTGCAGCAGTGTATGTCGGAGGTAACAGTTGAGCGATATAACATGAGCCTGAGAAGTCAGCGGGCAGCCATGTATATGCTCTGTCTTGACAAACAAAATAGGTACCCTTAGCGGCTAAGAATGCAGGGGAAGATTGTGACGGGAACACGTACGTTTCAATACAGTCACTCTTCCCTAGTCGAGCTTTCGGATTCCTCCCATTTCCTTGCAAACAGACCTGACCTTGGTGGGGTACGACCCAGATCGGAGTTGAGCTCTTACGTTTGTTCTCACCCAGAGTGATGCCATATTCTGTAATGTTCCACCCCATGTAAACTCGCAACTCATCCTTGGGAATGTACGGAGTATTAGTGACATCTCTCACCATATCAGTGATTCCTTTTACCAAGGCTCTATTAGCAGAGTTATACCGGGTGGAACGCGGAGGTCGTGGAGGGTAGGTCTCTAGAGCATAGGCGAACATGGTCTGAAATGCCCAGAATGATCCATTATAACAGAAAGGCAGAACCAAATAAGGGATGCCCTTGTCCATGGTATGTGGTATCAGGCCACATACCCAGCAGTTTGTTGTGTTAACCACTAGTTGATGTTGGTGCAAGAGCTGAATGAAAGTGTTATTTATAAACTCAGAGCGTCGAGCTTGCTCGTGGGCAGGAAAAGGATGAAAAGAATGAATAGAACCAATAGTCGGGGAAACAGAAATATGGGGAGATACTGTAGACGTAACAGGTGCAAAGATCAATTGAATACCAAAAATAATTCCGCCTATCAGAGTTATAAAAACAATCAGAAGTGTCAGGGCACATTGCATTTGGAAACATTTACTATACAATATGTCATATAATTTTGTCTTGTGTACCTTTATGACTTTAACCCGTTGTGATTCAGGAAGCTCCATCTTCTACAACCGTTCGCAACGGATGGTTTGTACCTGTTAAAAACTTACCTCTGTTTATCCTGGGAGTTCCCAAGACAAACAGAAGAAACCGACCTAATGTCTGATTCCCTGTAAATTAAAACAAGGCACACGTTACGACCCTACGGTAACCCAGACGGCAAGGCAAGAGGATAGCAAAAAATAAAAGCAAACTTCCTGACTGTACGGGATGCAAATACGATCAAAACAGTTTTACAGTTATCAAACGGAAATGTAATAATGCAATGTCATCAGTTCATCACATGAGAACGTAGATTATATCTGTATTTTCCAGGTCTTGTTTGGTCTTGAAATAGCTGGTCCACAGGTGCAGAAATGTTCGATTCCACAGGCGACAAGTGTTCACTTTGTACAATGCTCGGTTCAGGATTCAAAGGAGTGGTTTCTGCTGAGGTGCCAAAGTTCTGCGTTTTAGTTCGTGGATGGTCCGTTAGGTACTCTGCATCGCTGAAAGGGATGTGCCTAGGAACAGGTTCTGTCTCGGATACACCAATTCCCTGTCTAACCCAATTGTCATAGGGGAGTGGGAGAGGGACACGCTTCGTGTGGCTGGCGTGCACCCAATTTTTCCTGCCAGCTAGGCGTACTGCAGTTCTGGTTACGAGGAGGACCTGGAACGGGCCCACGAATCTTGGCTGAAGGTTTCGAGTGCGTTCAAAGTTCCGCACTACAACCTGGTCACCGGGTTTCAACGTATGACCTGGACTCTCCGGCAGTTTAGGCAAGGATTCGAATACCTGTTGATGAATAAGGCTCAGTTTAGCAGTCAGATCATGAAGGTAATCAATCAACATTGGGTATTCTATCTGTCTGAATTCCTTTGGCCTAGGGACTCCCCAAACATTAGCAGGGCGGCCGAACACAATCTCATATGGGCTAAGCCCTACTCGAGAATGTACAGTCGCTCTGGTGGACAGTAAAGCTAGAGGCAGTGCGTCTGGCCAAGAGAGACCAGTGGAAGCTTGAATTTTCGCAAGCTTCAGCTTCAGGGTGCCATTGTACCCTTCCACCAAACCTGCTGACTGTGGATGGTTCGCACTGTGGAATTTTTGTACAATTCCTAGACCTGCACACACACTCTTCATAACTTTCCCTACAAACTCACTTCCGTTGTCTGACCAAACAATCCGTGGCATACCATACCTAGGGAAGTATTCTTTGAGGAGGATTTTGGCAGTGGACATGGCAGTGTTATCCTTTAATGGGTATGCCTCAATCCATCTTGAAAAGGCACATACTACCACTAGGACATACTTAAGATTGTTACACCTGTCCATGTGGATATAATCCAATTGAATCACTTCAAAGGGACAAGAAGGGGGAGCAAAATGACCAGTTGGGGTTGGGGTTCCCTTGCCAGGATTATGCATCAGGCATACCATGCAGTTTTTCACCACTCTTTCCGCACACTTAGTAATTCCATCGTTCTTCCATACTGGAGCTAACATTTTACAGATCCCTTTCGAACTGATGTGCGCTGCTCCATGCGCCATCGTGACTACCGCAAGTACCTACGCGTCAGGTAACATCCAACGTTGCTGCTCAGACAGATCAATCCAACATCCACTTGGATCCATTTTACCCGTTTTCTCCTTCCATTCATTCTTCTCATTTTCAGTTGCCTAATTTTGGATTGCTTTCACACTGTCAATCGTATTCTCACACATTCCTGATTCAGCAATCCATCTTGCAGACGTTGCAACATACATTCGGCTCGTCATGTTCTTGGCCGTTTCTTTAGCGACCTCATCAGCAAACGCATTCCCTCGGCCAACATTATCCGTAATCTTTCGATGTGCACTGCACTTCACAATCGCAACTTCATTCGGTAGGGTCAGGGATTCTAATATATCGTTGACTAATTGTCCATGTTGGATCTTAGTTCCGTGGGACGTGAGAAAACCTCTTTCTCTCCAGAGACGCCCAAAATTGTGTGCGACGCCAAAGGCGTACTGGCTATCAGTAAACACATTCACTCTCTTTCCCTCAGCTAAAACACACGCTCTTGTCAATGCAATTAATTCTGCTGCTTGGGCAGAATTCTGACTCACTCTTGCAGTCTCAACAATCGTACTCAAAGTCGTAACTGCATACGCGGCCGTCACATCACCATTCTGTAGTTTAAAACAGGACCCATCAACATATAACGTGCCGTCTGGGTCTGATAACGGAGTATCTTTCAAATCAATTCTACCTTTTGTCTCTTCCTCAGTTCTGAAACAACAATCATGGGGCTCTGAATCACTCGACTCCTGAGTAGTCGGCAACAGTGTTGCTGGATTCAATATGTTGCATCGCTTGATCTGAATGTGACTTGCCAAAAGCGTCAGCTCATAGCCTGATAATCTAGCACTGGTGAGGTGCTGAGTTTTCGTTCTATTCATGAGTGTATCCACAGCATGTGGAACCATGACTACTAACATGTTGTTCATGACTAGTCCAGCAGACTGTCGAATAGACACTGCGGCTGCTGCCGTGGCTCTTAAACAACTTGGCAATGCTCTGGCTACCGGATCTAATGTGGATGAAAAATATGCACAAGGCCGTTGTTTGTCGCCGAATTGTTGTGTTAATACACTCAATGCACAACCTTCTCTTTCATGGACATATAGTGTAAACGGCTTACTGTAGTCAGGAGTACCCAACACAGGAGCTGAACACAGCGCATCACGTAAGTCAGAGAAGCTCTGTTGACATTCATCAGACCATGACAAAGGGCTCGGAACACCTTTTCCAGTCAGGGCTACCAATGGTTTTGCCATGAGAGAAAAATTTGGGATCCATTGCCTACAGTATGACGTAATACCCAAAAACGCACGCACTTCTCTTTGTGTGCTTGGTACAGTCATCTGTGAAATTGCTTTGATTCTCTCTGGGGTCAACCTTCTTCCCTCCTTTGACAAAAGATGACCTAAGTAGGTCACTTCTTGGCAACAATATTGCAGTTTAGAAGGTGACACCTTGTGATGTAGGTCTGACAAATGACGCAATAAAGAAATTGTAGCTGCTTTGCAAGTTTCCTTGTCGTCAGCGGCTAATAAAAGATCGTCTACGTATTGGATCAGAGCAACACCATGAGGAAGTACAAGAGCGTCTAATTGACTTTTTAATGCTTGGCTATAAATTTAAGGGCTTTCACAATAACCTTGTGGAGCGCGTTTGAATCTGAAACTGCGTCCTCCTAATGAGAAACCAAAAATGTCTCTACTTTCTTCTGCTATGGGAATGCTGAAAAATGCATTTTTCAAGTCGATCACCGTAAACCATGATGCCGATGCAGGAATCAACGTCAATAATGCAGTGATATCTGGGACTACAGGAAACTGTGGAATCCCTATTTTGTTAACTTCTCTGAGGTCAATCACAAATCTGTAAATTGGTGGTTTAGAAGGGTCAGTACGTTTCAGAATTGGCAGAACAGGACTATTGCAGACGTTTCCTCTAGTTTCCTCTATCACATCTTTCTGTATCAAGTCTTTTACAATTAGTAAGAGTGCTTGTTCACCTTCGTTTGAAATCCGATACTGTGGGATTCGTGGAAATTTAACATTCGCTTTTAGACTTACCACGTAAGGGGAATTTCCAAGAGGCCTACACCGTTGGGACCAGTTGCCCAAAGAGTATCAGGGAGAGAACGCAACTCCGGTGGGAGCTTGTCCATCGACATGTACATCGGGGAGATGACTCCTTTACCTAATGTGAGCTGTACTCCCGAAGGAGAACAGTACAACGTCGCATGCAGGCGTTTCAACAGGTCTAAACCAAGCAGATTCTCATTACAACCGGTTGTTAAAAGGAGGGGTGCTTCTAGCTCGCATGGCCCAACAGTGATAGATAAAGGACTGGACACAGGATTGTGAACAGGGGCACCTGAGAAACCTACTGAAGTGTTCGTTAAGCCGGACAAAGGTGCGCCAGGGAGTTTCGCACGCATGATTGAACTTTTTGTCGCACCAGTATCCAACAGAAACGGTTCGACCACGCCTGAGGTAACTACTGTGACATAAGGTCCACTCTGATCAACTGGAACTGATACTACTCCCTCTCTCTGCCTGCGGCTGTCCTATTGTTCGTTTCTTTGAATCTCTTCATTATGATCATAGTAATCTTCAACATGATACTGTGGAGATCTACCTGGCTGCGTAGGTTGTACATTTCGCTGGTCGAAATAATTCGATTGGCGATCAGCCTGTGGTGTCATCGTACCACGCCCTCTACCTCTAGGAGCTTGCATAAATCCAACATTACCTCTCTGAGCTGGGACACCACTAGTTTGTGGGTGTAGTACTGGACACTCATTCTTATAATGACCCTCCTTTTTACAATAGGCACACTGATTCCATGCTAACTGTTGTCGGGGAAAACTATAATTAAATCTCTGGGCCGTCCCTTGCTGGAATTGTGGCTGCTGCTGAAACTGGGGTCGCTGCTGTGAGTCTGACTGATTCGAACGAGGCGGATATGCCTGTTGCAAAAGAACTTTGGTTTTTAAATCTTTTGTTTTCTTTTCTGACTTTTCCTTCTCTTCTTTCTCTCTATTCTCGTAATACTGAGCAGTTGCAAGTATCTGTGCTGTCGTCGACACTGCCCATGCACTTTCAGAATCCTTTAACTTGTTACTAAGCTCAGGTAGTAAATTAAACACAAACTTATCAACAAACAATCTCTGACCTCCCTCAGTACTCATATCTTGCCCACTGTGATCTACGAAGGTCTCTTCAAATCTAGTGAAGAAGTCAGAGACGCTTTCGTCCTTCTTTTGCTTGCATGCTGATAGTTTATCCCAATTTACTCGTAACGCTGGCATCAGCGTTTTCATCAGGTTAATTATTCTGCCAGGTAAGTCAGCAATCAGAGGTTCAGGTTTAGCTCCACCAACCTGCTGTGCGTCTGCCGCTACGATAGCTGGCCAATCACCTCCTAAGGCAACTGGGTGGTTCTCTTGCCGAATCTTGGCCCATATAGGTTGTGGTACTACATTACCAAACAGCATTTCAATGTCTGCCAAATTCATGATACATGCTTGGACTGTCTGTGTTAATTCTTTGTAATAACCAGCAGGATTCTTACGAGGGTCTGGTAATGCTTGTTTTACTGCTAATACTTCAGCCCGTTTCCAAGGAATGTGTATCCACACTCTCTGGAATTGTGCTGGAGCAGCTGCAATACCCAAGTTCGCATCAGCGGCAACTGCTTCGCGCCATATGGGCGGAACTTCTCTCATCAGATACTGACCTCGTCTTTTCCTAGTTATCGGTGTACCATCAGGGTCCCTTGTCGCCCGAAAAGGGGACTCATCCCTATAAGCTAAAATTAATTCTATCGCTCTCCCTACTTCTGAACCTATCACCATTCCTGCGGCAAATTTCTGCTGAATATTTATTAAATCAGAAGGGACGGAATCTAAGTCATCATCTTCCCATTCCTCACGCACAAGAGAACACATCACGTCAAAAACATAACGTTGAGTTGGTTCATTCCACTGCATAAATGTGTCTAATACTCTTCGTGCATCATACTTCACAGCTTTCGACATCCACCTAAGAGCTGTCGAATCTAACGTGTCTCGTTCCTCGGGACCAGGAAGCTGGCTACGTCTCTGTATAGAGTCAGAAACGGGGGTCCCAATTAAGGACCTGTAAAGAGGGGTTAATATATTAGTTACAGAGTCGGTTATTTTCCGACGAACGGAAAGCGGAGTCAGAATGACAGGGCTTGGGGACAGGGCAGCTGAAGCAGATGAAGTAGTAAGGGTAGGAGTAGTAGGTAAAGCAGTTTGCGAAACGATAGGCAAAGGCGGAATAGGCGACCCAGGAAGAGGGGGTGCCGTAGGATCATTGACCACGGGAAAGACAGGAGCTGGATTCAAAGGGAGTGGAGCACCTATCCCAGGCTGACCAACAGCTGGCTGTACAACAGGTAGTAACTGTGGTACTGTAATACCCTGTGCATACGGTGGAGGTGAACTCAACAGGGGATCCTTTTCAGGGTCCTCTATCGGCTTAGCAGGACAAGATGGCAATACAGGGTAACATTTATCAATTGCCAAATTATGTTTTCTACTCGCCATCTCCATTGCTTTCTCGGTCTCGTTGACATGCAGCTGCCTAGCAGACTCCATTAAAGTCAACCCTTTCTCTTTCTGTTCTTTCTTTGTTTTCCTAATTTCTCTCTGTTTGGCTTCTTTGCGCCATACGCGAAAAGAATCAAACATCGCCGGCCGGGCTTTTCTCTGAAACAACTTCATTTCTAAATTATATAGAATTTCCGTTTCGAAACTACCATGCGGTGGCCAACTAAGGACACCATCTTTCTTGGTATAACGGATCCATACTTCATTATACGTAATAGGACCCACACCATGTTTACAATAGAGCTCATATGTAGGAGTCCCAATCGGAGGAACCAAACACGAGTCCTCCAACCGTGAATCCCCGTTGCAACGTAACCAGGACAAAAAACAATTGTTACCCTTAGTCATGACTACAAAGACAAATTCCAACCAAAATGCACAGAGAACTTAGGCCTACCAAAATGAACCAATACCAAATACCAAGATTATCTTAACAAGAGCAACCAATGATAATCTACAAATCCAAAACGTATCCGAATAACCAAACTGAGCACAACCCACTTAATACTTAACTGAAATGTGGAAGACGTCACCAAGGAGAACCCGTCTTCGTCTCGCCGTACTAAGGTCTGCACCTCGGGTCCAAGACAGGGCGACAGTCAAGGCAGCGGTCCTCTGTAGCCGTCTGGGAACGGGAACCCTCGTGGAAGAGATCGTCGGGCCACTTTTATGACATGCAGGGATCGATGAAGCGGGGTACCTCCCTCCGGAATCTTCACACGAAACTTCTCAAACTTTTCAGGCTTTGGACCGGTACCGGATGACGTCGCCCCACGTTGGGCGCCAATTTGAGGTTCTGGACTTTTAAGAGTCCAGAGGTGTCAGGGAAACAACACCCGAAGACCCCTGAGTTCCCCCTGTCCCGGTGCACAAACAAACAGAGACACGGGCTTCTCGATGGCGGCGTCAAAGACCAAGGTTTATTTACTGCAGGGATACAGAAATCATAGGAACCACACAGAGGCAGAATCTAGGAGACTGTTCGAATTGCATTAAGTGGGTTGTTTCTTAAATACAAGAAAAATGTCTTGGGGCAACATTACACGAATATTTCTCATGCCCAACCCGGTATCCCAAACAGATAATAAATAAATATCAAACAATGATTAGTTGTAGGTTTTCGGTATTCGATCAGGCTCTCTTGTCAGTTCTTCATTCTCTACTTGATCCTCCCCATCATAAAAATCGTAACCTCCCCATTGTAAAAGCCCAGAAAGAAAGGAGCAGAGCCAGGTGCAAAGGATTGAAATGTAGGATAAGAGGTGTTTATGGATCATAAACGGGCAGGGCAATCGTCTTCGGCCTTCAGTCAGGACAACGGACACGAGAACCAGTATAGCAGGACTGGCCTCAGGCAAGGGAGGCAGCTTGGTTCTGCCTAGTCATGTAGCGTCAGCCTTTCTCGGGGCTCGAGCTTACGTGTCCTTAACAAGGTGATCCTGCCGGGGTCATCGTCCGTTCATTGGCTATGTGAGGGCAAGAAACAAAATGGATGCCGTAACTAAAATGGGTGCCATGACTTTACTGACAGAATGCCCTATTTTCCAGTGAATTCATGCTCGTTGCGCAGCGAAAACACTGTCATGTATATAATGGATCATTTGCGGTTCATTGATACCAAAATCGTGTCAGTACTATGATACCGAATTCACGGGTTCAGATCGCTACAGAACCTCAGCATCACAGAATTTCCTTCATCTACAACCTGGCTCCGGCACCCGGATGTCGCACCGACCCCGTGTGGTGAGGGATCAGCTCTGCTAGAAGGTTTCTTGGATACATGTGGATATATATGTATGTATATATATATTTTTATATATATTTTCCAGACACTTCCCTTCCACGGAAGAAAAGAAAGGGTCACACTCTGGCTTCGGTTTCCAAACCGTTTGATGTTTTATTTTTGCGGGGTTACAATTTCTCGTGGGACAAACAAACCAACGCGTTTCAGTCTCCACTAAGACCTTGCTCACGGTAACGCCCCATTGTTGGAACACATGTTTTTAAACTCTAGATGACTTACATAATTTCCCCACGCACTGGTCCTCTAGCACCTATATATATATATATATATATATATATATTTCGTAGTTAAGCCTTTCTATTAACTGCATGCCAGTGATTAAAAAGCTTGTATTTCACAGATGCAGTATTGCTATGAATTTTATCCCATAATTCATAGTGAGGAATTAATTTGCAAACTGTTTAGCTTCTCTAAACAATAAAAGCTAATCACAGCATTTTCTTTTTCTTTCAGTGCTGTATAAATAATGTTTTCGCTGTAACAGTGCTACTCAGCACACCTTACATGCTCACTTTTGCAGATCCATCTTTAATGCAACCATCCACCAATGAACCCTTCAGAGTGTGTTAAAAAACATTCTAGATTCAGAAACTGTCAGTAAAAAGTTACACTGTCCCGCAATTTACTATATATTCTCTTCATATATGCCTTGTTTAGCCTACTTTAGAGTAGCAATGTACTAATAAAGAAAACAATATGATTTGCCTTTAAAATTTGGTTTATAGTAATGCACATTGTTGCATAGCACACATTCTAAATATTAGCACATTATCCCCAACAGAAAACACATTTCTCAAGGCATTGACAGAGATATCTAGAGTCTAGTGAATGGATGACGTTCAAATAATATATAAAATGAATAACGAGCCACATGTGTAATATTGCAATATGGTCTCTTATTTGCGATCTTGAGGTTTACGTTACGTTTATAAACCTAACCAGAAACCCTGCATGGAAACATAGGTCCATATTACTGCCTGGCTTTCCATTATGCAATATATGATGAAAGTTAGAGAACACTATCTGCAACTAAAGAGTAACCCCATTTGTGATCACCAAAGGGAATATCATGCCATGCTCAAGGGATGGGCTGATCTGAGGCTATTGCCAACTGAAGGATATCTATATTTAAAAACTGATAATCTCAAGGCACCAGTTATTTACTGTCTTCCTAAGGTGCACAAAAATCTTCAAAATCCTCCAGGGAGACCGATTGTTAGCATGATGGGGTCTTTATTAGAGAACAGCTCCAGGATTTTGAGATCTACTTCTATGCTACTATGTCACGACTTTTGCATCATAAATATACAGGATACAAATGATTTTTATGCAAGATTAACAACATCCCTTGGTGTAGTAGTTACATAATGGTAACAATGGACGTTTGTACATTATATACATCTATTGCCCATGATTATGGCATTGAGGCTTGCTGTTACTTATTGAGATCAAGACCCCTGGCACTTGCTTAACACACTACGATTCTCCTCACAATGCTTTCTTTTTCTCTCACGCACAACATCTTTCTCCCCCATTGGAAGATATGCCCCCACGTATGCCAACATCTATATTGGCTGGTGGGAGAAAGATGTGGCATGGGCAGACTCTAATGCACAACACAATATAAGACCGCAATGTGGGTGCGCTTTATAGATGATTTATTTATCCTGTGGGATGGAGATGAGACATCATTGAGTGAGTACGTTGCAAACTTGAACATCAATCCCTACAATATATAGTGGACTGTGAAGTGGAGCTCGCTTTAAATTGAATTTTTGAATGTGAAGTTGCAAGTGGCAGGTGACTCTATTCAAACCACTGTTTCCGAAGAAAACTGCCTGTAATTTGATCTTGCATGGCAATAGTGGCCGTCGTCGTCCATTGAAATGGAGCATACCTTACAGTCAGCTATTAAGGGCTTGTATAATTTGCTCAACTGATGGTTTGTTTGAAACATATGCCAGGTCTATGATTGTGAGATTCTCTGAAAGCACTATATAAATGCAAGCCTCTTCTATCCCTCTGCTATTCTTTTCTTTCCAAATATCTGACTTACATATCCACCACTCAAATTACTTTCATATTTCACTATACTAATTCACCACTAATTCTGTAGGGGTTTCAGAGTAGCGTGCTACTTGCCTAAAGAGCGCTTTAACACCTCATCAGGGGTAGCAAGCGCAATATAAACACAAACTTTTTCCCTCTTCCATCCCTCCACTCACCTTCTCAATCCAAATGACTGATTAACATATCCACCACTCAAATTACTTTCGTTTTTCACTACACTAATTCACTACTAATCCTTAATGGGTTCCGGAGTAGAGTGATACTCATTGAAAAAGGGGGAGTAAGCGCTATATAAATGCAATTACAATATAATACAATATCCAGAACAAGAGCTCAGAGAAGCGAAACAGAGGGTTCTGACCAAGAGTAGTGAGGAGTTGCTGTTCTCCAACACACAGGTTATATTCACAGCCACAACAGGGGACATATTGATGCAGGACAATTTGATAGGATTCTTTATGAGCTGCAACATAGAACATGTGTTCATTAGTTTCCTGATCAAGCATAACTGGCTAATACTACAACATGATGAACATTTGAAAGACATCATAGGTCAACATCCTAGTATAACATATCACAAGAAACCATCATTGGGGGATATGTTAACAAATCCTATGTTCTACCAGGAGTCAGATTGGCTCACAAGCAGGAAATATGGTTTTAAGAAGTGAACCACTTGTAAGGCCTGCAAATTTGGAGTCAATCGTATGAGCTATGAAACATTTGAGGGTAGAGCTTGCAGGATCAGGGAAAAGATCACATGTGAGACTGAGTTTGTTGTGTATGCTCTGGAATGTGGTTATGGAATGAGATATGTGGGCAGCACTGTCAACAAGGTCAGACTTAGGATTTTGCAGCACATCATTGAGCATACCCCATGGCGAAGCATTTTTGAGAGGTACATAAGGGCAAATTAACATCTTTGCAGTACTATGGTATAAAGCACATTAAGGTCAATCCACCACTGGCAATAGGGAATTGGAACTGCGTCAATGTGAATCGAGGATGATTGTCCTTCTGGGTACTGAGAAACTATGAGGCCATAACCTTGATGTGGAACTGCATGTCCACTTATGAGCAACATGCAATTGTGTCATTGGACCCTGAACTTGATAGATCGCATATTAGCAGACTCTCGAGACCCATACTTGGTCTGAGAAGTGAGACTAATTTGAGCATGTAATGCGTTTTAGCATTAACAATTTGATGTACTGTACAGCACTTGCACTATATTCAAGGTTGAAAGGGACATACATAAGTTTCAGTCACAGCGTCTTGATACAATGTATCTTGTACCATTCATGGAGTGATGATGTTCAAATACATATAAGGGGACATGTTAGTGTTCTCAGGAATTATATTGCACTGAAGAATTTGGTTTGGGCGCTCACTACACAATTGTTGCAGAGCTTATGGCTAGATAACATGATATGTACCTTACATAGAAATGAGATTGTAGAGACAATTGACAGTCTCTTGTGCGATACAGATGGACAGCACGTCTTTGGTAACCATTATAGTTTATATGGGGTACACATTGTAAAGCCTGGGTGGGTCTATAAAGTAGACATTCCAGTAGTTTGTGGTAGATACCTCAAACTTATTTATTAACCTTGTTACATGGATAATTAATTATTCAAGGGCTAGTGCAAGGTATTTAAAAGTGTATGCACTTTAGCAGTCTGAGGGAGGTGCTTAAGATCTATGCACTAGCACCTTACATGGAAAATGAGGCAGTTTAGAACATTTAAGTTTTTACATTGATGTGAAGGCACTGAAAATAAATGCATTGGCACTTTAGTGTGAATATATGGCGTTCTAACCTCAATTTAAATTTTAATGTGAAGACATGTTTCGGAATGTTGCGATATGAGTTGGAAAGATTGTTATTGGAAGTATGGTTTAGATCTGTCTCACGTAGATTAAAAATGCAATGTAGTGCTGCCCTATCAGGAGTTATGTGGCTATCTGTCATTCTAATATGACTGCTGTCTTGAGACAGACCTGAAAGGCAGGCAGCCTAGACGTTGTTGACAGGAAATGAATTAGGATCATGTGATATATTTTCAAAACACAGTGGTTGTGGGTCACAGGGTTGTCTTCTTGAAATCGTAAGCCAAACGCGTTGGCGTCATGTGTTGGGTGTTGCTACATGTTGAAAAATAAAAATGAACTTAAGCATCCAGGTATCGTATGTTGCCATTGTTGGATATGCAAAAATAAATGACATCCACTTCGATACCTTAATTGAATGTTTCGTGTTGATCCGTCAAGCTGAGGTCAAGAAAAAGGTGGGCCAAAATTGTTGTTTTCCCCATGTTAATTTGAATTCAATGTCATCAATGATCTCCTTTTATGTCATGAGTGATGTAATATATGAGGTTGTAAGAAGTGCTTGGCTGGGATGAAAGTTATAGTTAGTTCAGTAAAGTAAAAATGGTGAAGTTCTTGGGGTTTTTTGTTTTTAAATGTTAGCTTTTATCTCATTTCAAAGCCTAACTATAAAGTTACTTTAACCTTTGTTTTTTTACAATGAAAATATATATAAATATTTGAGAAAGACTAACACCTCATAATGCCCACTCACTAGTCCCATGCAAGGATGTTATTCCCACAATTCAACTTTTAATAGTGGCTGATTAAGTGCAATAGCCATTTTGTAGGTTCATGATAAAAAGTAGCAATAGGATGGAGGACGACTCTGTTTTGGTACTATGAAGGTGCAGGAATTTATTTATTTGAAAAATGTTATTAAGTGCGAACAACACTGATAGGGTATCAGAGCGCCGTACATATAGGCAAAACCTTAAGGGAGTTTAAACAAACATAAGGTGATCATACTAAGCATAAAGAGTCAAAGAATTACATAGTTGAGAGGTAGGACCATGCTGTATACAAGAAGCAAAAGTTAGTTTGGTGACTTCAGTTCTATAGTTGCAGGAAGTTTTTCAAGAATAGACCTTTGACTTGTTTTTTTAACGTGGCGGTCTAAGGGTTATCTTTGATTTCTGGTGGAAGAGTGTTAAAAATTCTTGGTGCAAGACCAGAGAAGGTGCGGAATGACCTTGCTTCCTGCTCCTGCATGTAACTTCCTGCTTCTCACAATGAGTAGTAGACTTATAGTCTGTGGTCCACATTGGAAACCTGGATGGGGTCCTAGTTCACGTCAAGCTCTACAGGTAAGCCCTACTGAAGAGCAATGTTGTGCACTATGCAACAGGATTTAATGATCTTGTAGACTACATATGGGGACTACTCAAGAACCCCCATGTGATCAACTTAAGTCAAAAGTCCGCTCGACGATGGTTCCTATACTTATGTGTTGTACCTCTGTTAAGGCAGGGCACTTGTAATTCAGAAGGGGGTGAGGTGATGGGGTGAGGGGGCTTACCAGGCATAACCTGCAACAAAGATGTGATATTTTGTTATATTGTGGTTTCCATACGAAGGCTGCAGGCATTCTATGCATACATGCTATTAATGTTACTCTAATGGATATATTGGGATGCAATTAAGTTATTAGCGGCTATGTTTGTGAATCCATTCCCCAGGTACTCACGCAGTGGAGCAGGAGTTTGTTAGTTAAACTTGCCTGGTAGCCATTTGCCTCCCAAATCTTTGCAACTAACACATGATAATCGATTGTCTGAAATTGTAGCTGTCATGTGAGCACACAGGAAAATCAGCATGAACACCAGTGAAGCTGCCCTGGGCATCTTAGGCAATGTTCATGTTGAAGGACCACTAGTAGTGTCAGTTTCAGAAATCATGTTTCATGTGGCTTGGTAGCTGTTGTGCCATGTGAGGGCAATCAGTTCACTGAATACCCAAGGGAAGTGGCAATCTGAAAGAATTCCCATTGCCACTTGTTTACTCCGCACTAGTAACTTTTGCAAGGTGATATACTTGTGTACTTTCTTGGTGACGCATCTCTGTACCTCGCACAAGCATGAGGATAGGCTCCCCTCTGAGATGCCTACTATGTTGTAAGTGACTCTCTGAAAAGATCCACTGGCCTGGAAACGAAGTGCAACCAACATTTTGAGACGTATGGCCTTGGAGCGGGATGTAAGTAAGCTTCTGCTCTATGTCTGCAGCAATGGGAAGGATCACCTCTGAAGAGAATTGGGATCTTCCCAGTACTGCTTCCCTGGACGTAGCAAAGATGTTGGTACTTGACCTGTAGATTCTCTCTCTCCTTCTCAAGCAATTGTTCCTCAAAATAAGAGGCATGTAACATATATTCACTGACATCCTGAAAAAAAAATTATGCTCTGGATTGTTTTTTTTATGTGGGCAGGAGGTGTGCAATTTGGTTAATGGTGGGTTGATGAGTGTCACCCATTGCGTTAGCTGGTGTATTGAATAAGAATGTACCCCTATTGTTATACATATTCTTTACTACTACTGTCTATGTTTGCAGTGGTATGCTTGTGTTTTTCTTTAAAATATTAAAATATTTGTAACTTTTCTTTATTGCTTAAGAACTATTTTCCTTTTCCCCAATTTCCCCTTTGTGATGGCAGTGATATTTCCTTCATTGACTTCTAATAATTGCCATTTCGCTACCTGTGAGTGGCTGTGTGTGATTTACTCCCAGGCTTGCCTCTTGTAGATTGGAGCTTTCTAGGTCTGCTATACTTCTGGATTAGATGTCGATGTACCTTTTGTGAATAGCAATTATCTTACTTTGTGTAGAAGTGTACATGGTTCCCTCTGCCCCTCCTATTGACCTTTCCTCCTCCAATCTATTGGTGAATAGTCGCCATTTTCCAGCCACATGCCTATACACTTCCACATTCAAACCAAAAACATAGACCTACAATTGAGAAGTTCTCTGTACATAAAAGATAGGAAATGCATGGGTGGAGATCTCTGCTGGACCTTAGTGAACAGACATGTAAGTACTTAAAATATTATTCCATGAGTATGAATCGAGGTCCTTAAAATGATCCGGTGAATAGGCCTAATGTATTTAAAGAAGGCCTATTTTACACCATTACCTTCCTCATCTATACTGAAGGTATTGGTGAGGGAACATCCATCATAGCACCTTATAACCTTTGTGCTGTTGTGCTTATGCTCATGGAGCGAAAATCCACAGAAACAGATGGTATCTCTCAAAGCATGTCTTCACATCTGATATTTGCAGGGTCAACCTCTAGTGTGTAATACTAAAGAATCTGTGACCTTTTCTGAAGGGAAATATGGAATAAAAAAGCTGACACCTTAGAAAAATTGATGAGGTAACAATAAGAGTATTCCGTAATTGTAAAAAAGAAATTCTACATTCATGATTTTTTAATAAAAATAAAGTGCCTGTTTCTTCATAATAATAACCCATAGATCGCCTTTTCTATGTTTCATTGTTCAAAGTTTAGTCGTAGGCTAGTTAAATACCTTTGAATAATTGCACCGTAATTGGTTCCCCCAGGGATTGCAGGCATGTTCATGTTCAATTTTCTCCACACATCCGAACTACTGTAAATGCCATGCTGAGAAGAAAAATATGATTATAAAGTGAAATTGAATAATCTTTCTCAGTCGGGAAAGGATTTTGCTTGCAATAGCATTGTTCTTGTATGATTTATGAAGCTGTTAAGTGAATAAAATGTTAGGGCCATATGTATCAAGACTTTTTCCCATTTGCAAACTGGCAGATTCTCAGAATCGGGCTGTTTGCGAATTGGAAAAAGCCTTTTGGGATGTATAATCCCAAAAGGCCATCGCAAAATAGAGAATTGCAAAATTTGCGATTCTCTATTTTGCAAATGCAATTAAGGAATTGCAAATTGCGATTCCTTAAATGCAATTCTGGAAGAACCAGAAATTTTATATTTGGCCTCAAGGAAGTGAAAATTACCACCAACTTCAAGTTGGTGGTAATTTGCTGTTTTCTTTGAAAAAGTGTTTTAAAGGACAAGGGTACCCCTTATGCGAACCTGGGGTGATACAATGTGGAAGAGAACAATGGTTCGGGATGGCCTGAGAAGGTCCAGTGAAATGAAAAACCCTTTGGAGGGCGGGATGACTTAGTATAGGTTCAAGGACTCATATAGGAGAGTGATATTTAATATAGAGAAACAGGGGACAGGAGAGGTCAATGTATGACACTTATTTATTGAACAAAGATTGAATTCAAGTGCTCACATATTTAGTGACAAGAAAGCGTGACATGCAGGTGAGGGTGGGGTCTTTAAAAAGGAACATCGCATTGGCAACAATAGAGAACCATTTTTTCTAAGTAAAATTAGTACAAAATAGGTTCGAGTTGCATAGGGTCGACGGCGTTTCGAACTCAGTTATTTGAGTTCATCATCAGGACAAAATGTGAGCATATGAACTTGAGCATATGAGCGGTAAAGTGACGGGGTAGTCGTCAGTAAAAACCGTGCTCGTCGCGGTTGTGAACGTCTTGATATGAATCAATAGCTGAAGTAGCTAACTGGGTTCAGCCTTCTCAATGAATGGAAGCGAGGTGTCAGGGCCGAAAAAGATTCAATCAGGTATCGGGAGGAAGTTGCTTAAAGGAGGAGTGTAATCATGCCTACTCGGCGAGTTGAGGCGGGTTTTCGATGCCGAGAAACTTAATTTAATCCATGCGGCACTCGATGCAGTCAATGGGGGTCACGGGGAGTGGAGCGAATCCTGGGTGCGTGCAGCTACGCGCGGGATTCGCTCCACTCCCCGTGACCCCCATTGACTGCATCGAGTGCCGCATGGATTAAATTAAGTTTCTCGGCATCGAAAACCCGCCTCAACTCGCCGAGTAGGCATGATTACACTCCTCCTTTAAGCAACTTCCTCCTGATACCTGATTGAATCTTTTTCGGCCCTGACACCTCGCTTCCATTCATTGAGAAGGCTGAACCCAGTTAGCTACTTCAGCTATTGATTCATATCAAGACGTTCACAACCGCGACGAGCACGGTTTTTACTGACGACTACCCCGTCACTTTACCGCTCATATGCTCAAGTTCATATGCTCACATTTTGTCCTGATGATGAACTCAAATAACTGAGTTCGAAACGCCGTCGACCCTATGCAACTCGAACCTATTTTGTACTAATTTTACTTAGAAAAAATGGTTCTCTATTGTTGCCAATGCGATGTTCCTTTTTAAAGACCCCACCCTCACCTGCATGTCACGCTTTCTTGTCACTAAATATGTGAGCACTTGAATTCAATCTTTGTTCAATAAATAAGTGTCATACATTGACCTCTCCTGTCCCCTGTTTCTCTATATTAAATATCACTCTCCTATATGAGTCCTTGAACCTATACTAAGTCATCCCGCCCTCCAAAGGGTTTTTCATTTCACTGGACCTTCTCAGGCCATCCCGAACCATTGTTCTCTTCCACACGTTTTCTTTGAAAAAGCACTTTATTCATATGTTGCACATGCATGCCCTTAGGGCATGTATGTGCGTAAAATGTGCACACATGCATATTGCAGTGACCTTTTGGCACCCTTGCAACCTTGAAATTGCATTATCAATTTGCGATTCTCTGATTGGTAATCGCAAATTGAGAATGTCTTCCCATTCATTCTTATGGGCCTCCTAGTCCATATGAATGAATGGGAAGGCATTCCTTATTTGCGAATCTCAATTTGTGATTCGCAAATAAGGATTATGGAGGATTCGCAAAAGTTTTAGCAAATCCTACATACATTGTATTTTGCGATTCTTTTATTGCGATTCACTAAAAATCGCAATTTGAGAATCGCAAAACTCTTTTTTGATACATATGGCCCTATGTCCTTTATTCTCATTTTTAGCTTTGAGTAACCTAACATTATATAACATGCGATCAGGTGAACCACATAGCTATTGAGGCCCATAACGTTGTAGGTGAGCATTTTTCAAGGAGATAAAACAGTGAACATAGCCGTTTAGCCATTCCAAGGTAACCACAATACACAACAGTTATCAGTACCCACATCATATTGAATTATCTGGGTTCAAACCAGTCCATAAAGGTTTTTCCGCTTCCCTAGAACATGGCCAGTTTTGTTTGGAAACCACAACTGGCATAGATATATTTCTCAGCCAGATGGCACTAGTTTATATGGATGCACCAGCCACCAAACCACCGCAAAACCACCTGGCAGCTTAAGGTTTGACCACTATTAAGCCAAGATTATAAAAGAGCTTACAATATGTAGGCAGGTAGATGCCAAGATCAGATATTTTAATATGAATATGTGGCTCTTCAGTCTTCACCCTGCCTTAGAATGTCCTCAACAATAGCACTACCACAAGGTATGAAGGAAATTACCCTGTTGCCAACATACCCTACAACAATAGCCTATAGTAGGTTTACCTGAATTCTTGATTTTGTTTGGTTGCATAGTAAATGAAGTGTAGGACCTTTAATTGAACTAATATAAATCCTGACCAAATGGCTATTTCTCTAGAATAGTGAAGTGCCACCTCCTGCTCTCCAATATTCAGAGGCCCAATACCACCCTCCCATCGTTTCTTTTGTCTGACCAGGGAGTTGAGAGCATTTACCAGCGTTTTGTAAAGCAAGTAAAAGCCTTCTAGTAAGCGGTTCGGACAGCACCCTATTCGTTTGTGTATATAACTTCTGAATTTCATGCTTCCTAGGGAAGTACTTTCACATGCTAGGTTTCAGTTGTAGATATTGATATGCCTTTGAGCTTGCAAGTGAGAACTCTTTGCTCAGAGATGCAAATGTCTATATAGCGTATTGTTGCCAGTTGCATCCATCTTAGATGTCCTTACTCAGTTCTACTAATGGAAGCCAAGAAAACCACTTCCTGATAGAGTTTCCCTCTTAATCACTCAGTGCGAGTTTATTATTAAGCACAAATTAACACCCTGGCAGGCTGTGGAAGTCTGTCCGGCATTCTATTCCCATAAATCCCACAATGTTTCCCTTTTCAGCAAGTCATTCAGTATGCTCAGGTGGGATGCCCAGTAGTGCATTCTCATATTACGAAGTGCAATGACTTTAACAAATCTTCATAGGGGGATTTTTGGTCAAGAGATCCTGGGAGCCTTTTACTGTGATCAGAGATATATCCTACTTATCAGTAACAAATCAAGTTATTAATTACTGATTTTATTGAATCCCAGGTGGGAACCACAAAGAGTCCTTTTTAAAAGGACTCTACGCACAATATCTAAGTGGTATACTACATAATAGAGTCCTTCATCTAGAATAACTGTGCATCTGGATGGCTCAATCTAAGTCAGCAAGCTCTTGATAGTATATGTCAGAGGGATCTTCAAGGAAAGCAATAGTAAAATCACCTACTTGGCAATCCTATTAAATGTGTTTATTAGTGGGATCCACTGGTGAGGTTAAAAACATAGGGGGCGATGTTAGGTGGGGATTACTCCTGCTTCTATAGGTCAAAGATCACTAACAAATCCTTTTTGGAACAGAGCTGTTTTTCAATCGTGAGAAAAAATAAATATGCACATGCACACCCACATCCACACATACGTTCCCAATGGAGTAAGCTAGTTTGTTTTCTGTGGATGCAGAATAAAAAAATAGTAAGAACAATTTAAAGAGATTGTGTTTGTATCAAAAACCGCACTTGGTGTTTACACCGCGGACCACACTGGTGCTTGAGGTGTCAGGCATGCAAGACAATTGTACAATACATGGATGTGTATATATGGCTTTAGAAGGAAATATTGTTTGACTCACTCCTTGTTGGGCTTTTTTTTATAGCTCCATAGGGGACAAGATAGGGCTTCCCTTAAAGTCAAACCCTGTAATGTCAGAACAGAGAGAAACAATTGCCCCCATTATTCTGATAAAAAGTAATGTGAAAGCCACTGTGTTAACTAAGACTCTTGCAAAGCTCTACAAGGTTTGCTTTTACACCCGCGGGTGTCACGAGCAATGTTCCCTCAAATTTTTTTCCTCTGTGTGCGGGAGTATAAGGTTTCTGTGCGCTGCAACTAAGGCTATGTGCGCCGGAAACCAGACAGCGTATGTGGAGCAGCGCCAAATATCACTCAAAACCTTTGCTTAAAAAAGTGAAAAAAGAGTGCATTTCCACACATGTAGCTGGTTGAGGTGGAACCCAGCATTTAGAGTATTTTTTTCCTCTGCATTTGCTTCATTCTCTGGATAATGTCCTACACTGGGGTATCTTGCAGCTCTTAACACATTATTCTTGAACAAGGCTTTTAAGTATCTAGAAAAAATGCAAATCTGTGAGTTGTTGAGTGTATTTGTGTGTGTGTTTTATAGAAGTACTACGTCAGAGGGAACATGTTTTTAAGGTTAAAGAGATAGCCTCAGAAGTAGCACATGAAAAAGTTTCTTTTAGTGAGAAGGTTTATGACCAGCTAAAAATCTCAAGTGTAAGTAGTGAGAACAAAAACATGAAGTTTGAGCAGAGCTCGTCAGTCTTGGTGTTTCAAGAATAAGACAAAAGCTAAAGTCCAGGCAGGGTTATGGCAGTTAAGAAAATAGCCTCCCTAAGTGGACCTTGCTCTTTTATGTGCCAATCAGGTTTATTTTCTGTCACTGTGCACTACTCTGTCTAAACAGGAGCAATAATTATCGAATGAGCTTTTTTGGTCTCCCTTCCTGTGCTACTTTTCTGCATGTGTCACTATAAGTGTCTGAGGGTTGTTCTATATAATTATTATACGTTTTGTGGTCGGTGATTAGCTAACAAGGCATTATGTACATACTCTAGATGCCATTGATCTATGATTAAAAAAGGGATTGTTTCTACACAGATACCAGGATAGGGGCACACATTTTGTAATTGCCTGAATGTGTTTCAGAGTTGCTTTCCGTATCCAGCCATCCTTTCAGTTACTCATCCATCCACCCAGTCACTCATCCTTCCACCCATCCACCATTTCAGTCATCCATCCATCCTCCCTTTCTCTATCCATCGACCCTTTCACTTAGCCATCCTTCCTTCCATCCACCAACCCATCCATCTACTCATCCACTCATGAATCCATCCATTGTCCCTATCACTCATCCATTTATCCTTTCACTCCTTCACTCATCTATTCATCCTTTTGTCCATCTACCCGCCCTTTCACTCACTCATCCATCCTTACATCCACCCTTTCACTCATCCATCCACCCATTCACCCTTGTACTTATCAATTCATCAATCCATCCATCATTTCACTCATCCATCCAACCACTCACTCATCATCCACCTTTTCACTCATCCATCCATCCTTTCACTCACCCATCCACCCTTTTACCCATCCGGCTACCCTTTTACCCATCCACCTACCCTTCCACCCATACATCCAGCTATTTACCTTTTCTCTTATCCATCCTTCCACTCACTCATCCATCCATCCTCTCTCATTATCCATCTATTCAATCTTTCATTCATCCATTCACCCTTTCACTAATTCATCCAGCCATCCCCCCATCCCTTCACTTACTCACTCGCCCACCGTTTCATATTAATTTTGAGCTGAACCTTTTTGAGAAGAGGCCCATCAAGAACTTCACCCTCGCTGCAGGAGCCATTCCAGGACTGGGACAGAAGCCACCCAGGGCGGAGACAGGATCCACCACAGGGGGGACAGGTGCCATCACAGGTGGGGGGGACAGGAGCCATCACTGGGGGGGGGGGCAGGAGCCATCACAGGAGGGGGAACAGGATCCACCAGGGTGGGCATGCAGTATTCTACTATCATCTTGATCTCTTCCAGGGTGGGGTAGGGCTCCTCACCCCCTCCTGGACAAGACAACGAGAAGACAGGCTCTCTTTCCAAAATGTTAATTTTGCCACCCCCCACTGTGATGTACAGTACTTAAAGGAGATACTCCAAGAGAACTGATTTAACTGATTGTCCTCCATACATTGTTAATGGATGTATGACGTTACAACGCACACTTTTACAACGCATGCACTTACAACGCATTTTTTACAACGCATAATCCATTACAACGCATGACATTACAACGCATGACACTACAATGCATTTTTAAAAAATACCTTTACAACGCATTTCCATTACAACGCATACTACCTTTACAACGCATACCATTACAACGCATAATATTAAATTACATTTAAGGTAAGTATTAGATAGTATAGGGGTAAAAGTTACTATTCTAACTCCAGGGGGTGCAACAGTAGGGTAAGTGTTGGATAGTATAGGGGTAAAAATTACTATTCTAACTCCAGGGGGTGCAACAGTAGGGTAAGTGTTGGATAGTATAGGGGTAAAAATTACTATTCTAACTCCAGGGGGTGCAACAGTAGGGTAAGTGTTGGATAGAATAGGGGTAAAAATTACTATTCTAACTCCAGGGGGTGCAACAGTAGGGTAAGTGTTGGATAGTATAGGGGTAAAAATTACTATTCTAACTCCAGGGGGTGCAACAGTAGGGTAAGTGTTGGATAGTATAGGGGTAAAAATTACTATTCTAACTCCAGGGGGTGCAACAGTAGGGTAAGTGTTGGATAGTATAGGGGTAAAAATAACTATTCTAACTCCAGGGGGTGCAAGAGTAGGGTAAGTGTTGGATAGAATAGAGGTAAAAATTACTATTCTAACTCCAGGGGGTGCAACAGTAGGGTAAGTGTTGGATAGTATAGGGGTAAAAATTACTATTCTAACTCCAGGGGGTGCAACAGTAGGGTAAGTGTTGGATAGTATAGGGGTAAAAATTACTATTCTAACTCCAGGGGGTGCAACAGTAGGGTAAGTGTTGGATAGTATAGGGGTAAAAATTACTATTCTAACTCCAGGGGGTGCAACAGTAGGGTAAGTGTTGGATAGTGTAGTGTAATATTATGCGTTGTAATGGTATGCGTTGTAATGGTAGTATGCGTTGTAATGGAATGCGTTGTAAAGGTAGTTTTTAAAAATGCGTTGTAGTGTCATGCGTTGTAATGTCATGCGTTGTAATGGATTATGCGTTGTAAAAAATGCGTTGTAAAGGTAGTGCGTTGTAAAAGTTGCGTTGTAAAGGTTGTTCCCCATTGTTAATCAGTGTGGGTGCGATTGTGCCATTTCTTTATTTTATTACATTATAGACTGCATGTTTGAAGAACCGAGGTTTGCTTACAATTTAGTTACAGTAATTAAGCTCTGTGAAGAGAACCACTGCTGCCTCGGGGTAATCGGGGCCGGTTCTAGGATGTTTGGGGCCCTGGGCAGAAAGGGAATGGGTGAGGCCCCTCTAAATTGCAGAGACATGACGCATTCAGGGCTGTTTGCATCTGAATAGATTCCCCTGCTCCTGAAGCTGCAGCCCCTCCCTCTCAGTCACCTTCAAACACCTCTTAACAGCTCATCAAGGGCTGAAGGTGTGAGGGTTGCCATCCCGCTGTGCCTCTCCAGTGCTGCCGGGTATCTGAGCTTTGGTACAGCATCGGAGTCTGTTACACCCGACCTCAACAGCATCGGAGTCAAGAAGGGAGGTGGGTGGAAGCTGTGCCGGCTTTAGGGTGGTGCGACCGGTGCCCGGTTAAAATTACGGACAAATGGCGTCCGTTAAATTCTTCACGGACAACGGACAGACGGACAAAATTACGGACTGTCTGTGAAATTTACGGTCGGTTGGTCACCCTAGTCACATCAATGCATTGAGCTAAGTTCAAGGGGAGTGTACAGGGCGCACATGTATGCTCCTGCGATTCTCAAGGGTCAGTGTACAGCAGGCGCGCAACACCCATTGAACTCAAAGGGCTTCAGCCCCCCCCGTCGTGTGTGGCAGCCCGGGATGAGACAACTTCCCGGGCAGACACAAAGCCGCGCCCGAGCACTTCACAGGTCTTTAAAAAGACCATTTGCGTGTTAATGAGGCCTCGCTGTTGTTTCACCCCTTCTAAGAGCCCCTGCAGCTCCACTGCAGCCTAGATTCAGCCCCCCCACCCCCGAAATCAGCGCCACTCTGCCTACTGTTTAAAGATTCAGCCCCCCCCGAAATTTTTGCTTAGCCCCCCCCCGAAATTTGGCTCTAGTTGCGCCTCTGGTGTACAGAACACTTGCATGTTGGAAGCCATGCTCTGGGGTGAGTGCTTACGACGCGCATTCACACCCCAAGCCATGCTCCAGGATAAGTGTATGAGAAGCTCATGCATTCTGTTAGTCATGTTTAAGGGAGAGTCACGTGTGCACATGCATGTTCCGAGTCCTGCTTATGTGCAAGTGTACAGTGTACACATGCATGCTGCAAGCCATGCTCAAGGGAACGTGTGCCAGAGGCACACGTGCATTGTGATATCCATGTGCGACTCGCCCATTCGCCCATAGGAGAGTGAATATAGGATGCATATGAACAGTGAGAGCTGTTTGTGAGACCAGATGCGATGTGAAAGGATGGCTATGCGGGGCCATCATTCATAGACAGTGTTTATTTAGACTGGACCTACCCTTTATCTCCCACGACGTTTTTCCTCCACAGGAGATGTCAGTGCAGTGACTGGTGACTGCCTTGTTTCTCATTCATCCAAAGTTCAGTGAGGTGACCCTGGCATGATTGGTGACCATCGGAGTGACACCCCTCTTTCCCTCACATGCCCCTCCTTCCCTTCCACACCACCCTCACTGATTGGCTGCCAGCCATTATGCCATCACCTCCATTTAAAGAGTGAATGTGCTAAGGATGTTGTCCTATGTAGTTTCCCCAATGTGGCCCTCTAAGGGCCTGGAAAGTTCACTGACCATGACGAGTCTGCCTGCTCATCTTGTGAAGCTTTTTGATGCAAGAAGACCAAAAGGCACCATAGGCGCGTTTTAGGACTATGTGCTGAGGCTTTCCTGAGCCTCCATCCAGATAAGACATAAAGGAAGGGTGAGGATGTGGTCCGTCGGCTAGACTGCCGATTTTGGTGCTGGAAGCCAGGGTAAAAGCATCGGGGTCGCGTCCACATCCTGTGATTCTGGGCAAATCACTTAATCTCACCGTGCCTGAATGTGTAATGTAACCGCTGCTCATAGAACCTTTGGCTCCAGTTCGCGCTATATAAATATAAAAAATGAAAAAAAGGAAGTAGAAGTGACTTTTCTCAGAGTGCAAATGAGGGCCGGAGTGCTTTTGGTAGTCCGGGAACCATTGGGAAGAGGAGTCCAATACGACAAAGCTCATTGACATGCAAATGGTCTTTTAAAGACCCGTGAAGTACTCGGTGCGGGAAGCTGGCTCAGCCGGGCCGACACACGACGGGGGGGTGGGGGGCTGAAGCAGAAGCCCTTTAAGCACAATGGGCTTTGCACGCCTGCAAGCACCATGTCTCTCCCCCTGCCTCACGCCGGGATTTCGCGCCGCTCGCGTTTAAAAATACGGCGGCGCGAAGGGTCTTGTAGGGATGTCTCGCAGTGTGCGCGCCAAATGCAGGACCGTCGTGCACGCGCGCCCGCGCGCGCAAGTTAGTGGGAACAGTGGTCACGAGTGAACTTAGTTCAAGGAACAAACAATTGAATGTGAAAAAATAGGTTGTTGTAGCTCCACATGTATCCACTCAATACATAGTTGATGTAGTTCCCATTCTTTCTAGGTTGCTAACAGTCCCTAAACAGGGATTCAGGGGTGCAGTTGGAATTTGAAAGCCCAATTTCGTTCTTTTCAATATCACACACAAGTATTGTACTAAGAAAAGACACTTTGTGCTTAAAAGGGTTTATTTGAACAGGCTCACCCTCTTGCTTAGCACATTTAACGTAACCACACAGAATATGATTAAAACAGCACTAAAGCATGATGTGGACAATGAAAACAATATGAGCATTTCTACCATAGTGGAAATATCATCTAGAAACACCCTTAAACCCACTTCTATGCAGTATACTATGAGAGCATGTAGTAGCATAACTTGCATTTAGAGCTTCTTAGGAAGAATCAGCGCACTGTATACTTGTTAACACAAAGGATCAGCTTCTCTCCTCCCGGACTTGTCTTGTAACAGCTTTCAGTTCAGAATAGGATGCTGTGGCATCACGACAATCTGGCAGTCTTTATCAAGATCTTTTGGCAGTATCTTGCATGATAATCTGGGGCAAAAGATCTGTCATGTCTAGTGGTCACTTGACAGGCCTTTAATACTGTGACTTATCTGATATGGGAATTTCTGACATAACGTTAGGAATGTCTGACACAACCTGTGTGCATCAATATGTTAGTCTTAGACACATTCTAATCAACAAATACGGTAAAAATATGTTAATTTAGATTAAATTATTTATGTTATCATTATTGTCTGATCTTGAGACAGAGACACCAAGCACTTGTCCAAGACTGGTGTTAGATCAGGTGTCTCATCAATGTCATTGTCTGCACCTCAGGTATCTTATTGATGTAATTGATTGACTTAACACTTTCCCATTTTCTAAGACATCCATGCCAATGATTGGGCAAAAATGGAGAAAATTGGGTTTTGGCCTGGTCAAGGTGGAGTCCAATCTTAGGGACTTTACATCAAAGATAGGATGTAACCCCCAGACTGAAGCTATACTCACTTTGTCAAAGGAGTCAGACAGTAGAATACTCACCCCTGTATGTTCAAGAATACGAGAGTAGGTAGTGTATTTACAACAGATGATGGTCTTATTATCGACATCATACAGTTGGTGTTGCTTGGCTTGAAAGTACGCATTAGTTTCATTTTCGATAAGACTTCTATATTCTCTCTTGACAGTAATACTGTGTTCATTCAAGATAAAGTGCTCAAAATACGTTAATCAAAGCAAAGTAATATTAATGTTCATAATGTTCATTCATCCTCTGCATTAACGACACAACATCTAAACGGTGACAAGAAAATTGAGATATCTATGTACTGCGCTGTCAAATTACTTTGATCTATTATATGATGTAAAACTGCATTGCAGCTTATGTTCCTCGCAACTAAAATTAAATACAAATTTTCAAAAGTAAAAAATACTACATTCAGGCACTAGGCTTGTGCACAGTAGACATTGCTGCTCATGTTTAACTAGCTCCTTTTCAATGCTGGTTGCCTTCTGCTGCTACTTTTGTGCCTCCAAGATATCCTGGAAATTGAATGACCCCTAAGAACTATCTTAAATGCCATCAACAAAATGTCAGCGCCGACCCCACCAAACCTTAATTCTCCACAAAGTAATGACCAGTTACCTGCATCAAATTTGCCATCATCTCTTTATACTGGCCATTCCATCCATCAATCCGCTACCCATCCAATTTCAGAACACTTCTTGGCATGTGGTTGCCACCAGGAATGAGTGATTCACAATAACAGTAGCCAGGTTTTTTTCCAGGGTGGCACCAAGTTGTACATTCCAAGAGAGTATTTCTGTTTTTCCTTCATTGACCTGATATCCAGATACCTTACCGAAATCTTTTAATATGTGCATTATGATCGGGAATGATTCAATAGGATTTTGTGTATATATCATTAGATCATCAGCATAGAGAGCCTCTTTCTTATCCCAGCCTTGATGTTGGAAGGGCCGAATCCTCTGTTCTTTCCTAACCCTCCTGGCTAAGAGCTCGATGTATAAGTTAAACAGTAGGGGAGAGAGGGGACAACCTTGCAGTGTACCTCTACCTATCCTTAGTTGTTGAGTGAGGGAACCACTAATTAAAATGCTTGTTGATGGACATGTGTAGATATTTTTTATTACGTTCTGAAACTTATCCCCTAGGCCATTCTGACTCATCATAGCATAAAGGAAAGGACAGGTAATCATGTCAAATGCCTTGGTGGCGTCAACAGTCAAAATGGCTAGTGGAAGATTTGTGTCTGTGGCCAGGTCTATGGCATACACCAAGTCATGAGTAAGGTCATTTATCTGCCTGCCTTTCATAAACCCTTTCTGAGAGGTCCCGATTAGGTCTCCTAATACTTTATTTAACCTCTTAGCCAGTATGTTTTTATATAGCTTATAATCGTTGTTAAGTAGGGATATCGGCCTATAAGACTCACATTTTTGGGGGGTTTTGTTAATTTTCAGGATAAGAGTTATTGTGGCATCATTCCAAGAATCCGGAACAGCTACTTCATTTATGTATACTGAGTTAAGTAATAAGGTGAATGTGGGAGTTATTTCATCTACCAAGGCCTATAAACTTCGCTGTGGATTCCATCGGGCCCTGGGGCTTTCCCTTTTTTCAAGTTTTCTATTGTTAAGGATACTTCTTCAAGTGTTATTGGGTTTATTTATTTATTTATTTTGAAGGTTTTATATAGCGCAAACAAGACCCTTGCGGGTATCAGAGCGCTTTACATGTCATAAATTGGAAACAAGAGTAAGACATGGAAAAAAGAAAGATCAGCATAGAAGAATACAATTATAGGTGAATAAGATAAGATTCATATGAGGTGCTGAATAGTACGAAACTAGCAATTAAAATATGGTGCTCAATAATACAGCTTAGTAATTAACATTTAGTAAAAAGTAAGTAGTTCACATGAATTTGGCCATGAGAATCCCTTTCACTTCTTTTTTGAAGGCAGCAGTGGATGGGTTCGTTCTTGTTTCTGTGGGCAAAGCATTCCAGATCCTGGGAGCCATTCCAGAGAAGGACTGGTTGTACCTTTTTTCCTTGGCAAATCGTTGGGGTTTCAGTAAAAGATTCTTGGAGCTTCTGGAAGCTCTATTACCAGCCGAGAGTACCAGTTTCTGAGCTAGATAGCTCGGGGAATTGTGGTGTATGGCCTTGTGCGTCATACATGCTATTTTCTGGTGAATTCTAGCTTCAAACGGTAGCTAGTTGGGTGTTCTAAGGTCTGGGGATATGTGAGAGGTTCTCTTTGATCCTATGATGAGTCTCGCCGCTGAATTGATAGCGGCTTTTAACGGGGCAGTCAACGACCTGGGGAGGCGGCATAAGGTTACTGCCCCATATTCCTTTCTACTAGGGCCTGCACTGCTTGTTTAAAGTCGTTTGCTGGCAAGAAGGGTTTCAGTTTTCGCAGTGTGTTCAAGTGGAAATTTGCTCCTTTTGTGGAGGCATAAGTATGCTTCAGCATTTTTAGGCTTCTGTCCAGTGTCACCCCTAGCGATTTCGCTGATTCGACAATGAGCGGTTGCCCTTGGAGTGCTGTTAGGTGCTTCATCCATTCCAGGATGGTGGCTGATTTGTTGGGGGGACGATTAGGAGGAACTCAGTTTTTAGGGCGTTTAGTTTCAAATGGTTTTCTGCCAGCCATGTTTGAGTTTTTTATAGCGTTGTGTTGAGAGCTTTGATGTCCTCAAGAGAATGGATCTTGATGTAGAGTTGGGTGTCGTCTGCATACATATGGAAATGGACCTCTGAGAGACTGAGAAGTTGGGTGAGAGGCTCCATGAAAAGGTTGAATAGTGTGGGTGAGAGGGAAGAACCTTGCGGTACTCCTAACGTGACTGGCACGGGGTTAGATAAGGTTTGATTGACCTTAAATCTTTGAGATCTATTTAGGAGGAAGGAGGTAAAGCAGGTAAGCACAGACCCAGATATTTCCATTCTGAGTTTCAGGAGTTCTAGCAGGTTGTCGTGTTTGACGGTGTCAAATGCTTATGACAAGTCGAATAAGATTAGTAAACAGGCTTCGTTTTGGTCAAGGATTTTTATAGCATCATCAACTATGTGTGTCATGGCTGATTCAGTACTGTGACCTGCATGGAAGCCCGATTGATATTGGTTAACCCCTTCTGTGCCCGCCCCTTTCCCCGCCCTGTGCCGGCCGTTGAATTAGCGGGCGGGGTCTATGACGAGCTGGACTCGTCATGGGCACAGCGCCACCGCGGCCCATGACGAGTCCAGCTCGTCATGGGCACTGAAGGGGTTAAGCAGGTTGAATTGGTTGATGTGGTTGCTAAGCTGAGAGTGAACACATTTTTCCAGGAGCTTGGCTAGAGTGGGGATGTTGGATATCGGGCGATAATTATTTAGGTCCGATGGGTCAGCTATTGGTTTCTTTAAGATAGGGGATACTTGCCCTATTTTAGGATATCTGGGATGGTACCTTGATGGAGGGAGGTATTTATAATCCTGGTTGAGAGAGGTAGTAACAATGGGATGAAGTCTTTTAGATAGTTAGCGGGAAGTGGGTCTGTGAAGTGGTTGGAGGGATTCAGGGCATTTAGTGTCTTTAGTATAGAATCTTCACTATAAGTATTGAAGTGGGACCAGGATGCGTTGTTTTTCAGGTTGAATTTTGTGGAGCATTTGACTGAAGCACCTGTCAGGGGCAGTGCCGAGTTATTTTGCATGACCGTCAGGGATAAAAGATCATTGAGTAAGTCAGTTTTTATGGAATCCTATTTTGTAGTGAAAAAGGACGCAAATTCCTCACAATTAGGTAGGGTGTCAGGTGTAGCCTTGGGGTGAGTGGATGCACTCTTGGATTGAGCTTTGATTAGATCAAAATGTTTTTTGGGACGGTTTTTGGCTTGATTTCTGAAAAAATCGATTTTAGATCTTCTGATCTTTCTGAAGTAGGCGTTTCTAGTGATTCTTAGTAGTTTCAGGTGGTCAGCTGACGGAGCTGATCTCCATCGTCTTTCAATCAATCTAAGTGAGCATCTGTCATCATTTAGCCTACCATCATACCAGGGTTTTGAGTCATTTGTGGTGGTTCTTTTCCACGGTAGAGGAGCTATATTGTCTAGTAGGCGAGTAATGGAGTGAAAGTAGTGGTTGGTTAGGCCTTGTACATCGGTAAGGTCTTCCGTGGGACATATTATGTTTGGAATAGAGGATGCTAGTAAGTCAGAGTCGACGTTTTTCAGATTTCTCTTTGTCCTCACAGGTTGTGTTGGAGACCTTTTAAATGATAACATGACTTGGAATGTAATGATGTGATGGTAAGACCAATCACAAGGTAGGATCGAGTCGAGCTGAATGGAGTCAACTTTGGAGATGACTAGGTCGAGGGTTGCGCCTTTGTCATGTGTGGGACTGTTACAGAATTTGTTCAGATTAAGGTCTGATAGGAAGGCTTCGAAGCTGTTGACCTCTGGGTCATTCAGGTCGTCCCAATGGAGGTTGAAGTCACACAGGAATATTTGCATATTGTGTCGGTCGTCATTTGTAGCAAGACTATCCATGAGGTGTTCTATGAAGGTGATGTTGTCACCTGGAGGGTGGTAGAATGTATGAAATGAGCATATTTGTTTGTTATTACTAAATATATTTAAACAGAGGTTTTCACAGAGGATGGTGCTAGGGCATTGGAGTTGATCACTGTTAAATTGCTCAGATGTATGCATGCGATCCCACCAACCGGTCTATCAATTCTGTCAAGTCTGGTGATGTCATAGTTTGGGGGTACTAGTATGTATGTCCAGGGTGAGTGTAGATGATTCAGTTAGTCATGTTATCGTCAAAATTAGGATGTCTGGTTCGCGTGTGAGAAGAAGGTCGGCTATATCTGTTGCGTGTCTAGATGCGGACCTGCAGTTTAGGGGTATACATTTTAGCCGCGTCTTGTTGGGTAATATGGTGGGTTCGGATGTGAGAGGGATTCGTGTGAGGTTGCTTTCAACTATGCCACTATAATTGAGTCTTGTATCTCTGTTAGTGTTGATAGGGATGGACTGGATTAGGGAGTCTATATGTATTTATCTGTGTTCCCAGAGTTATGTGGGAGGTAGGACTGTTCGTAAGAGCGAAGTAAGGTACCTAAATCATTAGATGTTAAGGAATTTTTCAGCCTGGTTGGGCGGGATAAGGCATTGGGGTAAGGCACTGTGTTCCATTTTGGGGGCATCTGCTTTTGGGAGCTTTCTTTTAGATAATGGGTGTGATTAGAATTTTTGAAGTGTGGGTATGTTCTGGAAACATCATGTTTAGGACGTACGTGCTTGGGATGCTGTAGAATCAGGTCGTGTAGGGTTTGGATGTCAGCTTTAACTTGTTGCAGAAACGGTAATATCTCGTCTAGTCTGGGGTCTGTGGTGTGAGTTGCCATAGTTGTGGGATTGGCTGTGGGAGGAGGAGGAGTAGTTGTCCCCCGTGTGAAGTTTGAGGAGTCATCGAATTCGGGCTCCTTCTGTTGTGATCTTTCTGTTATTAAGTCGATGGAGAGGGGAAGTGAGAAGGTAGGGTGTGGTGGGGTCTGGATGAATGTTATCTGAGCGACTGTGGTAGTATGGGTGGGGGTATCGGGGTGGTTGTGACTTTGGGCTTTTGGGAAGAGGGGGTTATATATGTAAGGTTGTGACCGTGTGGCTAATGTTGTTGTTAGTGAAGGAGTCAGAATAGGGTGGATGAGTGGAGCTATGGGGATGAGCGATGAATTGGCTAAGAGGTGTGTGTGGAGCACTGGGAATATTAGCGCGGGGTGTGGGTGATAGAGCGGGGTGGGGGAGCTAGAGCGTGTAGTGCTGGTGCTAGAATGCAGGAAGGGCTTCTGATGGTATGAATTGTAGCCTGGGTGTTGGTTAGGTCTGGGGTTGGTGTCTGTGCAGAGGGGAACAGCTTGGTCTCTTGACTTAAATGGGAATCAGGTTGGGAGTTGGTAAGTAGGCTGCAGTTGCCTGCTTTTTCCTTGATGAGTGTAAAGATGTTATCTAGTAGGTTTAGATTGCGGTCCGATGATTGCATGAGGATGATCCCAGTATGATATATAGAAATTGTAGCTGCTGCTTTGTAGAATGGAGAGGGGAGGATAGATAGTGTGAGTCCATGCTCTGTTTTCCTCATGTTGGTGACATTAAAGAGAGCGAGAAAGGCTTTCCTCCATTGAGCTCTTCTTTTAGTATAGAACATGATGTCATTACTAATGTGTCCTTTGTTCAATGAGTGGTAGGGATCGGAGAGTGGGGTTTCTGGGTGAGATTTTAGGAAGTTATGTTTAAATCCTTTAGCTGCTTTTTTTGTAAGGTTGGGGGGGTAGTTGATGGAATAGGTGTGGTTGCCTGTGCGCCCCATATTTAGGGCTAAATGTTTGTAAAAAGTGGAGGATCGGGTTGATGTGCCTGCGCTGTAATGCACTTTGGAGGTCTGATGTGCGGGAATTACAGCTATCTAATGTTGGGTTGGGAGATGGCGCTGTTGACTGTTGACACCCATTGTGGTTGTATCAGTCTAAGATGGCTGCCTTCATTTACTATCAAGACCTGCACTTGTAGTGTAGTCCTCTTTCTATTTCTATTACGTGTCCTCTAGGGTGAGGTCCTTTTTCTCTGTTTATCTCAATAGTGGAGATTGGTCCTTTTTTTATTTCCAGGAAGTTAATGATCTGAAGAAGTCCTCTGTTTCTTTCCATTACACCAGGATTAGTGCTCATTATCCTTGTTTATAATTAATGCGGCCATTTTGTGTGTATTGTAGGGCAGTTTAAACACCAATTAAATAATATACTTTTCTAAAGTGGGTATCATGGCTTTTGCCCATCCAACTATGAGAAGACCAATGTGTGTCTCGGTTCAATTGTAACTTTATGTGCCCGGGAAAGTGAAGGATACAATGAGGTACGTGTATTTAAAGAGAAACTAAGTGACCAGCATATAATGGAGGGTTGGGGAACCCGCTTGGGCCCTTTGAACAAATACCGCCGACATATGCTTCACGTAGCATGTGCATAGATCCTGATTTATTTAAACCGAGTGATGAGACTAACCTGAGATTGTGGGTTCTGCTGTGACTTCAGCGGATGTGCTCTTTGGTTTAGCCTATGTCTTCAATCTGGTAATCTATTACACTTTGCTCACAATTATTTAGAGGGGTGGCGATTCCAGTAGAAATCTTCATTCCCGCTTGTCGCGATCTTCATCCGCTGCCGAGACGATGCCCTTTGATTTCCTTCTGCTGGGTCCTGCTGCCGGGTCTTCACCCGAAACTGACGGTGAGGGAGAGCTGCACGTCTCTCATGCGCTGAGTCATGAGCTCAGCACTGGATCCGTGGGCTCCAACTCCGATCCTTGTCCCCTCTTGAACCTCTCTCCTGGTTCATGGGATGGAGAGATGGGAGGGGGTCGTGGCGGAGAGTCCGCCCGGAGAATGTAGCGTCGGCCACCTGCTGCCTTAATTTAGCTTCTTTACCAATCAGGTGCTGTATGAAGCTGACGGGGAGGGAGAGCTGCACGTCTCCCTTGCGCTGAGGTACGGGCTCATCGCTGGATTTGTGGGCTCAACCTCCAATCCTTGGCCCCTCTTGAACCTCTCTCCTGGTTCACGGGATGGAGAGATGAGAGGGTGTCGTGGTGGAGAGTCCGCACAGAGAACGTAGCGTGGGCTGCCTGTATCCGAGAGCCGTTCAGTTTTCGTGCTCTTCACTCCTGCAGATGACGACCCAGTCATCAATGAGCTTCATTTATTTCCGCATGACAGACGGTTTACCAGCTGTCCATCGCCCTGCTCTACTCCGCAAGTGGTGTCCTGCGGTTGCAGTCAAATGGGGATTGTCAGCATGAACCTCGACATCAGAAATCAGAAACAATGCGCTGAACTCCGAGGGTTTTGGCGTGCAAGATGGAACTTCTCGCTGATTTTGAATCTTTCTGTCTTCTCCGCTGTTGTAGAGGTAAACAATGATGTTGTTCTTCTTTCATGTAGTGTTAGTTTCTTCTTTACCAAAGTTCAGTAGTGTTAGTTCAGTAGGGTTATTGAGAAGGGATTTCTTCTTCTGCGCAAGTTTTGGTAGAGGGTCATCTAGGATCCAGGAGGATAACTGCTCGTCAAACAAAAGTAACACTTCCTTATATAGATTTTGAAAGAAGTCATTGAAGGCGCTTCCGATATCTTGGTTGTCGTAGCAGCTTTCACCCGACCCCTCCAAGACTAACTCCTTTATTGAATTCCATGCTAGGTCACCTCTGGTCTTCCATGCCAATAACTTTCCACATCCTTTGCCATACTCATAGTGCGCAAGATTACTGGCGAACAATTTTTTCTTTAATATGCCTTCCAGGTACTCCTCTAGATCTTTTTTCCCCTCATCAATTTATGCTTGTATCTTATTAGTTGCTTCTAAGTCACCTGCGTCATAAAGATCATTTTGCCAGTCAGTTATTTTCTTCTCTATCTTCTCAATTTTGTTGTCATTCTCTTTCTTTCTATGTAAAGCATAGCTGAATATTCTCCCTATAATATAAGCTTCATACGCGTTGCAAATAACTCGTAGGGAGGCAGAGCCTGCATTTATTTCAAAGTATTCTTGGGTGTCTTGTATCAAATTTCTTTGTATCTCCTGTTCTCCTACAAAGGACCTATACATTGTCCATCAAGATCTAGGCAATTCATAGTCTAAGAGTAGCTCAAGACAAACCGCTGAGTGATCAGATAAATGGGCTGGTTGATGTAGAGCGCCTTGACCTTATTACTTAGTCTAGAGTCAATCGGGAAATAGTCTATCTGAGCAGCATGGCCATATTTCTAATTTTGATGTGTAAACTCTTTATTTCTGCCAGCTTTCTGTCTCCAGGGGTCTATCAACCCCAGATTCTTCATAATGTTCTGTATAAAGGCTCTCATTTTCGAGGCATTCACTGTTGGCCTATGTTATATTATGCTAAAAGTACTTATTGAGCGCACGTACACCAAGCTGTTTCATGGCGCTAAAGCTAAAGGCCAAGGGGTTGATTTATCCAATTCAAGATCAAGCAAAGTAGTAAAATCTCCTGCCATTATAATGGGATTATCATCATTCAGTAACTGTTGAAACAGATCCTGTAATGATGATGGGTCATCTATATTTGGAATTCAAAAGAAGTCAGCGCACTGCAAGTGAATACACTAATAATCTAGAGTCTTGATGAGTTTTCTCTCAGAATATAAACATCTTTGTAAAACATGTTGTGCGTGCAAGCCGGAAAAGGTAGCCAACCTGGGACAACAAACTGAAAAGCAGGTGCAACAAGACCTGTATACCGGATGCACAGCAATAATGAAAATGAAAACTATTTCACAATGTACACTGAATAGAATAAGCTGTCATTGATAAAATAAAACGTACATAATCACCATCTTTAGATGTAACCAATATTATGCTCCTTTAATTATTGAGCTATCAAATTGAAAAAAGTATTTTTATTGAATTAAACAGACATTATTCTTAAATGCTTAAATTAACATCTCAATTATCAATCTCAGTTCATTTAAAAAAAAACATCAACATAAAACTTATGATACTAAGATCAACGACGATTGTGGTGGTCGATGCCCATGGTCGATGCCCAATGCATTTCAGGATTATCAAGAATCCCTTCTTCAGGGGTCTGTGTGGAAGAGGTAAATAACAATTTGCAGAAAATTAGCTACATATAATGTACAAAGTTGAAAAAAACATGTTGTCAACAGATACGTCATACAAAACCAGAGTGGTGAAAACACAACTGTACATGACCAGACAAATATCAACACATGTAGAAGAAACAGAAACCAGTGAAATTATGGTTAAACCTGAAAGCATGCAACGCTTTGTGCAAAAAAGATGAAAATGACAAAAGGCCAATTGAATCCACTCCCTCTGTGAATAACTTATGTGCTATAAAAAAAGAAGGAAAGAAAAAAGAAAAAGAAAGGAGATAAAAGGTGTGGTGCTGAGTGAACTATCCTTACTAGGAATCACGGAAGTCTGGTCAGTTGATGCTGATTACTGAAATCTGTGTCCACTCAACTGCAAGAATAGAACAGAACAACTGTTGAAACACTGACACCTTTTGATCCCTTGATGTGTTGCACCATGTATATGCTTGTATACTCACTGTAGTGAGCAATTGCACGCACTCCTCTTAATGCTGAATAATGTACGAGGACTTCGACTGGTGTGCTGAAACACAAGGAAAACTCTAACTCACTCAATGTACTGCACCCAATGGAATATCGACGCCAAGGGAAAAAGAATCGTGTGAAACAATCAATTACCTCGTCAAAACGAAGTTATGGCCAGCGGAGATTAAGGAACCGGAAACACTGATTTGTTAATAGATGAAAGATACCACTGATGAAATAGATGGAAAACGTAGCCAAACGAAAATAAATGGCGAATATGGAACCTAAGGCAAAAAAACAAAAACAAAAGGAGAACAATAAAACGCGCTGCGGTCATGGAACCGTAGTAGTTACCACGAAGTATCATCGGAAAGCCGAAACCTCTGACATAGAGTTAACCCTTACCTCTGATCTAAAAGATAATTCTCAACACCACGGCATGGCACGGGATATGCGTGAACCAAAAGTATTGCAAAGCGGAGAGCCTAATCCGTGCTTAAGATCGCTCAACAGCGTCTGATGTAACCCCGTGTGCGTTCAGACTGAACAACAAAAGAGGACTGGAGCGAGTGACAACTCTCGATATGTGTACACGGAAAAACGTAAAAAATACCCAAATAAACACCCTCTCCTGAAATAAACAGCAACACGAGTCAGAAAAAACAGATACTAATAAAGTAATGACGGAGAATGGTTTTAGAAAATAAAAAACCAATGTGTAAGACCAACGCAATGCTCTATGAATAGAGCAAACAAGATGTCACCTATTGAATAAAGGCACAGCCCAATAAAAATGTATAATGCTCAATGGTAAAAGAATCAATGTGGAAAAGCCACAAACCATAGGCAATATGTATAAAAAAATTAAGAGATGAGGATACTGAACAAACTTACATGTGTCTCACTAATAAGTATGCAACATGTAATAAAAAATGAACATGTAAAAAAAATGGAGATGGAGGGACCGGTGCATGGCATCAATCTTCCTCACATCCTGTGGAATCTTAGTACGAAACAGTGTACTAGTTAGTGATTGACATAGACTAAAGATGTGAGTAATAAATAGTGATATGAACAAGCCTGGAAAAGAAAAATACAATACTCACCCAGAGGAGCCCACCGTGAATAGACTAATGGTTGATGGATGTATGGAAAAGACCGTACTTACAGACTAAACAATTTATAGAAAACATAGCATTTCCAATTTATCATTGAGCCCTGCAGGTACCAATGTGTGAATAAATTTGGTCCACCAAACCTCCCTTTGAGCTAAAACCTTGGAAGTATCTGTACCTGATTTTGATGGAACAATTTCTAAAATCATAAATTTCAATTGAGCATTCGTGTACTGGTGTTGTAACCAATGTGTTACTAAATGCGACTTCAAACTTCTGGTGCGTATTTTATTGTGCTGTGCCTTCATTCAATAGGTGACATCTTGTTTGCTCTATTCATAGAGCATTGCGTTGGTCTTACACATTGTTTTTTTATTTTCTAAAACCATTCTCCGTCATTACTTTATTAGTATCTGTTTTTTCTGACTCGTGTTGCTGTTTATTTCAGGAGAGGGTGTTTATGTGTGTATTTTTTACGTTTTTCCGTGTACACATGTCGAGAGTTGTCACTCGCTCCAGTCCTCTTTTGTTGTTCAGGCTGAACGCACACGGGGTTACGTCAGAGGCTGTTGAGAGATCTTAAGCACGGATTAGTCTCTCCGCTTTGCAATACATTTGGTTCACGCGTTTCCCGTGCCATGCCGTGGTGTTGAGATTGATCTTTTAGATCAGAGGTAATGGTTAACTCTTTGTCAGAGGTTTCGGCTTTCCGCCGATACTTCGTGGTAACTACTACGGTTCCATGACCGCAGCGCGTTTTATTGTTCCCCTTTTGTGTTTGTTTTTTTGCCTTAGGTTCCGTATTCACCATTTATTTTCGTTTGGCTACGTTTTCCATCGATTTCATCAGTGGTATCTTTCATCTATTAACAAATCAGTGTTTCCGGTTCCTTAATCCCTGCTGGCCATAGCTTTGTTTTGACGAGGTAATTGATTGTTTCACACAATTCTTTTTCCCTTGGCGTCCATATTCGATTGGGTGCAGTACAGTGAGTTAGAGTTTTCTTTGCGTTTCAGCACACCAGTCGAAGTCCTCGTACATTATTCAGCATTAAGAGGAGTGCGTGCAATTGCTCACTCCAGTGAGTATACAAGCATATACATGGTGCAACACATCAAGGGATCAAAAGGTGGCAGTGTTTCAACAGTTGTTCTGTTCTATTCTTGCAGTTGAGTGGACACAGATTTCAGTAGTCAGCATCAACTTACCAGACTTCCGTGATTCCTAGTAAGGGTCGTTCACTCAGCACCACACCTTATTTCTCCTTTCTTTTTCTTTTTTCTTTCTTTCTTTTTTATAGCACATTCACAGAGGGAGTGGATTCAATTGGCCTTTTGTCATTTTCATCTTTTTTGCACAAAGTGTTGCATGATTTCAGGTTTAACCATAATGTCACTGGTTTCTGTTTCTTCTACATGTGTTGATATTTGTCTGGTCAAGTACATGTACAGTTGTGTTTTCACCACTCTGGTTTTGTATGATGTATCTGTTGACAACATGTTTTTTTCAACTTCGTACATTATATGTATCGAAGTTTCTGCAAATTGTTATTTACCTCTTCCACACAGGCCCCTGAAGAAGGGATTCTTGATAATCCCGAAATGCATTGGGCATCGACCATGGGCATCGATCACTACAATCGTCGTTGATCTTAGTATCATAAGTTTTATGTTGATGTTTTTTTTCAAATGAACTGAGATTGATAATTGAGATGTTCATTTAAGCATTTAAGAATAATGTCTGTTTAATTCAACAAAAATACTTTTTTCAATTTGATAGCTCAATAATTAAAGGAGCATCATTTTGGTTACATCTAAAGATGGTGATTATGTACTTTTTATTCTACGAATGACAGCTTATTCTATTCAGTGTACATTGTGAAATAGTTTTCATTTTCATTATTGCTGTGCATCCGGTATACAGGTGTTGTAGCACCTGCTTTTCAGTTTGTCATCTATATTTGGACCATAATAGCTTATCATGTAATATTTTGTGCTATGAATCATAACTGTAGCGATGACCCATCTACCTTTAGAATCTGAGACTACCTTTATTATTTTTGCATGAGCCAAATTTTTGGTCAGGATTGCTACCCCTTTAACGTTGCAGTTCTGATTGGTGCAGGCAAACTGTTGGATCCACCTATGTCCCTTAAGTATTGACTCCCATTCTACCTGTCGCAGGTGCGTCGCTTGCAACATTATTATATTGCTCTTCGATTGCATAAGAAATTGAAGGATTCGCCTTCTCCTATCCGCTACTCTCAACCCATTCATGTTCCAACTTAGTATCCTCAGGATGTGTTTTTTATCTAGATTAGCAATCTTCCTACAGCAGCATGTTTCCCTTGCTTTCCTATTTTGTGTTTGATTTTCACATATGAGGACCATATATTTTTTTGTTTTTTCTCCCAATGCTCCCAACCCCATGCGCTATTTACATAACGTTTGCAAAACTTCTCTACCCTAGTCTCGCTACCGGGGGGGGGGGGGGCCCTCCCTTTATTCAAGATGGGCATTGAATGTGCTCAGCTACCCTCGTCTCTCCAGACTTATGTGTCTTAGAAGTGTCTATAGACTTGGCCTGTTTATGTTCTTATTTGCTTGCCAAAGCTTTCCACTTCCTCTGGGTCTTTAAAGGTATGGATTTCGTTGTTTTATTTTTAATGTGGTGGGAAATTTAATTTGGGTGGTAGCTCCTAGAGATTTAAGTTCCTGTATGTACTTGTCCAGCTCCCACTGACGTGTTTGTTTGTTTTTTGCAAGTTCAGAGCGTAAGCGGAAAGGCCATCCGTCTTTAGTGTGAGATCCAACTTTTATTGCTTCACAGAGTATCTTTTCTTTAATGGAATAGGTGTTAAAATTATCAAGTATTTTACTGTGCTTGTCTCTATTAGGATTCCGCCTGAAAGGATCTCTGTGAATTTGTTGGGTGTCCCGAGAAAGATCTAAATCCCTGGCTTCTGGTATTGTTGTTTTGATTAGGTTTATGAAAAAACCCTTTCAAATCCTCACCTTCCTTTCCCTCCAGCACAATGAGAAGCCTTAAATTATTTCTTCTAGAGTTATTCTCTAGTATTTCAATTTTCTCTTGAAGAGCTTTCTCTTTCTCCTTACAATATTGAATCTCTTTGCTGTTGCCAACTACCTCCCTTCTCATGTCCTCTGTGGAAGTTTCTAGGTTCCTAATCATGTCAGTTAAATCAGTGCGTTTTTTTTCAAGATTCTTGCAGGCATCGCAGATTTTGGCATGATTTGCTTCTGACATTGCAAATCTATTTTTTATTTCCTCAGATAGCGTTTGCAGTAGAACCCCAATGTTTTATTGCCTCTGGATATATGTAGGTGCCCCCTCAACTGACAGGGACATGGCTTGCATAGATTCATTCTTATTGGGGGGGCGCAGGACCGGGAGGTAAAATGCCCTCTTCTAGGACCTGATACCTGTTGGTCAAGGGTAGATTTGACAATTGCTGAGACTCTCCAGACATTTGTAAACTCATAATGTTGGTACTACTTGGGAGGTCTGATGTGCCTGTATCACTAGCAGGTAGATTAACACTCCCACTAATGTTAAAAAAAAGACCTTAATAAAGGCGGTATTTTAAATCTTGACCTCCCCCCACCCCTCCCTAGAACTGAAATATTAGCACCTGGTTTTTTCCTATAAATGTATTTAGGGGTGTGATTTTTTGCTAGGTGCTCCTGACAAAGAGCTGGGTGCCTTGAGTATAGTATACAAGACTGGTGGGGATACCTTGCCACTACTCTGATCTTCTTGCACTAAGTGAGTTTCAGCAATATTAGTACATTGATTCCACGATGTGTACCTGTTAGTCCATTGTGCCTTTGGCTCCACAGGTAGTGCTAGCTGCTTGCCCTCCAAATTCTTCCACTGTGATATTAGAGCGTTGGAAATCAGATTCCCTGATGCCTTCAGCTCTTCCCCTAACGTGGGCACTCTTTTGAGGGTCATGTGCCGAAAAAAGCCAGGCACAAGGAGGTTCAGCGATGATTGTGCAAGGGTTTGTTGTGGCTGTATGCTTGTGCTGATTCTGCCACTTTGCCCCGGAGAGTAACGCACGCAGCAGCCTGCCAATCCCGGCATAGCTGCAGGGCGGCCAGGAACCACGGGAACCCTTGTGTGGCTGGCGCACACTGTGAGACATCTCTGGTGGAAGCGTTTTCAGGCGATTTCCCCAACCACTGCGGGGGGTAAGAAAAACAGCCCAAGGAGGAAGGGAAAGCAATGTGGGGTAGACCAGGAGCCACAAAATAATCTGTGTGTGGCTGCATCTCCATCGGCAATGACTCGAGGGATCACCCCTGCCGCCGCGGGAGGAAGAGAAGCAACCCAACAAAGGAAAGAAAGTGAAGGTAATCGAATTCTCCGGTGCTCTGATGCATCGCAGTGTTCGATACTCCTGAATGCTGTGAAAAGAGAGATAAGATATCTAGGATTCCTGGTGGTTAAAAATCTAGAAGAAATGGGTGAGATACATTTTCTGAAGCTTACGAGAGAAACCAAGAGGCTTTTACAACTGTGGTCTTCTCAACCTCTATCGACCATTGGCAGGGTAAACCTGATAAAGATGATGATTCTCCCAAAGTTCACTTTTATATTTAATGCTTTACCGTTGCACTTTGGGATAAAGTGGTTTAAGAAATTACAAGGTGATTATTTGGGCCAGCAAGAATCCAAGAATTGCCAGGAAAAAGCTACACAAAAAAAAGTTAGAAGGCGGGCTTGCTCCACCAGACTTTCAGTTATATTGTTGGGCCTTTCAGCTAACGAACCTTATAATACTGTTAACCAAAAATTGTCAATCAATCCGGCCATGTTATGGAGCTCTAACTAACGACCTCATGAATAAGGCAGTTATTTCCTGTTTAAATATGGGCATCCCAAATTTTTCAAAGAGGTCCTGAGTACGGCGTGTAAGCTTTGGAATCAGGTCCGGAGAATATTGAAACTACCTTATTACAGTCAGCTGGCCCCAATCTGGAAATCACCCGGGACTCCTCAGTGCTTACAAGACTCATTGTCTATACCACTCACAGAAGCCGCAATTGAGAAATGGGGTCAGCTAACGGATGAGCGGAACACAATCTCCTTGGACTATTTATCGAAGAAAACCAATAATCAGTTGTCCAGATTGAAATATTTGCAATTAACAAATTAGGTTCAATGCCAAGCATTCGTAGGAGCCTCAAATAAGTGGGAGATAGCATTATGTGGCAACTCCTCACAGAAAAAAGAGAGTGCTAAATGGTATCGGATGTTGGTCCAGGAGGAAGATTGTCATAACATACCACCAGAGGAAAAGTGGAAAGATGTCTTACCTGACACTGACTTAACAACTCTTTGGCAAGTATCTATGAACCCACTCTGGTCATTTGTCAAATATGCTCCATTAAGGAAGAATCGTTTATTCACTTTATATAGGGTATATTGGTCTCCCAAGAAACTGTCCAGAATAGGAGGGAAAATGAGGTGCTGACCGAAATGCGGATTGGCAAACGCAGACAATGTACACATGTTCTGGCAGTGCTCTGGAGTACATGCTTATTGGCTAGATGTGGGTAAGGTATTAACGGCCATCTTGAAAAGAAAAATAGAGTTAAGATTATATCTGATTACTGTTGGGATCTTGAATAATGTTGGTTTTATTGGAAAGAACAGGAAATTCCTAGAGCAGCTTTTGCTAATTTTGATCATAATTGCCCGTTGGGAAATATGAATTAATTGGATCTCTAGTAGCTTGCCCTCTTGCGCTGCATGGTTGAAGGCAGCTAGGCGATTTTGTAGGGCAGACAGCATAAATGGCTAAAAAAAGAGAATTAGCACCTCTTGTACTTCATAACTCAAACCCAATTAGGTAATAGGCAATTAAGTGGTCCAAGGATTAAGACACTCTAATCCAAGGGGAGGTAAGTGGGGGTAACCTTACTGCATCGAAGTAGAGGTTAAATGTAGGTGTATCAGGGGCAGGAAACTTCCAGCAGGATGTGCGCACATGCTTCAATTCCAGATCCTGAACACACCATAACAAACATTTTTCATTGGATTGTCGCATCAAAAAAGGAAAACAAAAAAAAAAACAATAACAGTCACCAGAAACATTGTATCCCTAATCCTGTGAACAATGGGCCTTTGACATCAATAAGTAATCTTGTCTCAAGAATGAGCCATAAGAATGTAAGTAAAATGAAAATTGTATCGCAACTGTGTACCACTGATGCCAACTATCTACCAGCCCAAGGGCAAAAGTAAAACATTTCAGTCTTGGGCACTTTTCCTCTCTTGGGATGTTTGGGGCAGACCTATCCATATATTCATTCATAGCAAGACTGAAGTTGCCCCCTAAAATCAAGGTCGCTTCCAGGGGAGCAATGCCCTAATCCTTTAGTGGGTTTCTAGAGCCTTGGGGGATAAAATAGTTAGTCAAGGTCCATAACCTCACCATCCCCAGCAGCACCCATTGCCAAAGCTTAGCAGCCCTGTGGGTTTATCCATGCACCTGCGCCACAAATGCAGTAAATATCCTGAGTAAAATATACATAACCCCGATGTGAAGCCAGCATGAGCCAAAAATGTGAAACAATTCCAGCTAGTGAATTTGCATATCGATCATATGGATCTTTTGTACTAAAACTATATCTGTCCTGTGTCTGTGTAACACCTGAACTGCAATGCCCCTCTGTACCTTGCTGTCCAATCCATTGACATTCTCTGCTAGGATATCAAGGCTATGCTTTTGTTGGGATATAGATCTCTCTGTAGCAACATCATGCAAGGTCCCAACCAGAGAAAATCATTTATGCATAACTAATGCCAACTACACCCCACCATGCAGCCCTGTTACCTTCCTTCACATAGATGTGTCATGCCTTCAATTTATGGTCCCCCTGAAGCAATCAACTTTCTTAATTCTTTAGCATAGCCACGTTCATGTCCCATCCAGCAGAGTTGCTATGGTTTCTGCATGCATGGCTGACCTCATATGCCAGAGTAGCCTCCGGTAACCCCATGCTCGCAAGAGGCCTCTGACAATGTAGGATCAGCAGGGCAGCTAAAGTCATGTAATGGGTTAAAACTCAAGTTCACGTCAGGAGGCACTGCTAGTTGTACCATCAACAGGCGATGTTGCAACTACTTCCTCAAAAATCAATGGACTTCCGCAATAGTGACACTCCCATACTGGATGACAACGCTCGAGTTCTATGGCTGCTCCATGGCCTACTGACCAGCCATGCAGGCAGCATCTGCCAAAAACTCCACACACACCGTTATGAACTAACAGTCACACCCACCACCACCACCCAGGGTAATCCCAGACAGCAGCAGAATGTGTCAGGTGTTGTTTTATCAGATTATGAACAACTTGAAGATATTTGCAGCATTGAGGGCCGTTGAGCCACTAATGTGCAGCCATCTTGGTCAACATCCAGGTCACCACCCACCACAAAGGTTAATCTAGAGCAAAGGAAGTTAAAGAGAAAGTGTATGCTCTGAAATTGTATGAGTGCAAAAGTAAACCCTCACTACGCATTTAAAATGCAATTCCTCAAATTTGCTCCAAAGACCTCTGATTGACTCCTTACTTTGATCATGTGACTTCACAGAGTCTCACCACCTACATCTTTGTTGTAGGCATTGTCATTGATGAAGCCAACAACATATGTCATAGAATCCATTAAAAAGGAGGGAGCAGGATCCACAAAGGGATCCTATTACATACATATGATAACATTTCCATCAAGAAGGTGATCATGTATGAAACTAGAATGCTCCACAATGTGGGACAGAGGCATCATTCATGATGAGAGCTCTGACAGAGCTTCCACAAAATAAAACAAAAATCCTTTTAAGTACAAAGGTTTCAGTAAAAAAAAAATCAGAAAATTACCATTGGTAGTTTACTTCAAGCAGTAAGACCTTCCTGTGATACAAGTGAGTATGGTACATGAACAGCAACACCAGCACCGCATTAGAATTAAGAAGTTACCAAGATAACATTGTCAGAGTAATAAAGCTAACTCAAACAGCCTTTATTGATTAAAATAACGCAAACATGATGCAAATCTCATGCAGGGGGGTTGTATTTATTATAAGAAAAAACTGCACTAGAAGCACCAATGAACTATCTGTGAGTCACAAAACACTGCTACTAGGGTATCGAGGTATAGAGTTAAAGGGGATTAGATATAGTAACAGACTGGCAGATTTATCTCAAATGGGCAGTGTCCCGTCCCTAAAATTGCCTGCAAGGTTAAATGCAATTCATGTACATAGAGAAAGTCTGTGTGAGGTCATTAAATTATTATATTCAAAATGTTATTGTGTTTGATAAATATGCAATCATTAAGCTTTCCAAAGGGGGGTTAGATTTTACAGAAATTAAATTATTTCATCCGGAATTTCGTTTCTTCGAAAATTGCCAACATTGAATTCTCACTTTATCAAGACAACAGCAACATTCAATTTAAAAGGACATGAATCTCTCAATTAGAGTTTGCAAATATCCTTTATGATGTGTGTTATTTTCAGGGTTAATTGTCATTCTTCTGAGGTTTCTTATTTACAAGGATATTGTTATGGTTGAAGTTTGGTTTTGGCAGAATGTCTTTGATGCACAGTGGAATCCGCTTCAATTGGACTAGGGGCTTCATGGGTATGATAGTCCTGTCCACAGCCTGTCAATAAAGTTCAACAGTATGGTGTTCCAAACTTGCATACATTTTGTGTGTGGCCGAAAATAAACAGTAGAGTCAAGCTATTGTGATTGCCAAGCACCGACTAACCCCATGCTGTCCATTCACACCTTTCCCACCCTAGACAGCGAGCACGTTTGTACTGATTTCAGGCACATGTATAATTATTGCCGTCTGTTAGAACTGGGGGTCTCTAGTTGGCAGAGGTATGCATCTTTGTCCTAGTAGGGACCCTTGCTTTTAGTCAGGGTAAGGGGGATACAATTCTAGATAGCCCCTGCTCACCCCCTTGGTAGCGTGGCACGAGCAGACAGGCGTATCCCAAAGGCAATGTGTAATGTATTTGTACTCAAAACACACAGTAATACAGTGGAAACACCACAAAGGGACACCACACTAGTTTAGAAAAATAAAGTATTTTTATCCAAACCAAAAAAGACCAAAACAACAAAAATCCAACATGCATGTATCAAATTACGATTTTAAAACAGTTATTGCAAAAATAGAACTTGTGTAAAACAAATAGCTCCACCATGGGCTATTACAACGTCGTGACAGCAATAAATCCAAACTACGGTGCTTACATGCGAGGTGCACAACATCAGGCACGAAGTCGCATGGACCCCCTAACAAGCAGTACCTTGGAAAACGAAGTCTGTGATGATGCACAGCATCGTGGAGGTGAGGCGTCGAGCTTGATGCCAGCTTCCTGGCTGCCACTGGGAGGTGAGGTGTCATGTCCACGAGGAGGCGACGTGTCGGATCCAGGAAAGGGAAAGTCAGTTTGGTTGGCGGTGAGACGTTGGTTCCGGTGAGGCAATGTGAAGTCGGCGAGTTCATGGAGTCACGCTCGGCGGTTATCGGCGCCGTGATAACTGGATGCAGGCACTGGTGGTGACGGAGTAGGTGCGAGCACTAGCGTAGGGAAGGCCGATAACTGCAGGCATTGAAGTCGGAGCATGGTTTTCTTTGCTTTGCAACACCAACCACACAATGTTCAGGAACTGGAATTGGCGCCCTTTTGAATGCAGGAGTCCACACAGGAGTCCAGGTGCTGGTCGCTGGATTGCAGGTAAAGTCTTTGTTTCCCTGAGACTTCAGAACAGTAGGCCAGCACACACAAGCCCTTGGAAATTCTTCTTTAAGCAGGTTCTTAGAAAACTCTAGTCTTTGTCCTTTCCGTGGCAGAAGAAGCAACTGCAGACCAACCCCACACAGCACACAGCAAATGGACTGTACAAATGCCAATTTTTTTATTGTTTAAGACCTCATCTGAGATCAACAATATTAGTATATACAACAAGTATCATTATTAAAAGGCGTCCTTAAAACAGTAATAAAAAAGTGTCAACAAATTTAAACAGGTTATAACAGACAAATTGATTTGGTGGTCTTTGTATTAGGTCAAACAGATCCATAATTTTCGAGACATTATATCTAACACATATCGGTTTCATAAAACGATGTTGAGCCTCTATCAATCATTTACTTGGACAAATAAATAAAACATGTGCTAAGTCTTGAACACCTCAATAACAAAGGTCACAGTAGTTTAGGTTATCTTTTGTTTCGCCCCAGTGTTTAATAAAAGCATTTAATGGGAGATTCCCTAGTCGTAGCATAAGGAGGCATCATCTAAGTCTATGGTTTAGTGTAAATCTGAGATATTTTTGGCTGAGTTTATATTTTATTTTGGCTGTGTAAAGCCTGCAATGAAATAACTGAGAGCAGTGTTCCTTATTAAATTCAAAGCTTAATCTCTGAGTTGATTTATTTAAAAAAAAACTTCAAAAGAGCTGGTAACCATGAGATTGATGGAGCATTGAAAATGTCCCAGAGCTGTCTCAAGATTTTCTTTTAAAGTGAACTGACCTGTGCTACCCTTAAAAGTTTCCTGGTATAGCAGAGGTCTTAAGGAGCCACCGGGAGCATGTAGCAGGTTATATGCCCATCTAATTACATTTGCCAAGACTCTAGTTTATTAGTTAGCTATTGATAGTTTGAGGTATAGCACTTGAACTGGTATGGCTTAGCTCATTGTGGTAATCTTATGGAGAAACTTCCCCTCCTTGAGATTTGGAATAGACCACTTTTTATAGAAATATACTCTAACGCATCGGTTACAATAGGGGGTATCTTAACAAAATAGGTTTCAAGGAGGGTATGAAAGTGTCTGTTTCATGAGGATGAGTAAAATCTCTTCATTTCACTCAGATGGGCTACAGCTTTAAGATTCAAATTCTGAAAATGGGGGTTAGAGTCTAGTGTCTGAGAGAAGACTCTACCCAAATAGGTGTACGTCTTTACAACTTCTACTGATCTCCCTCCAACCTTCCACACAAAATGAGAGGGACATCTCTTTCCCCTAAATGGTAACACTTTTGTTTTGAAGATGTTTATTTTAGTGAGTTAGCTTCTGTATACAATAAGAGAGCATCCATTTTACTCCCAAGACCGACAGGAGTGAGGTTGGAAATAACTACGTCGTCTGCGTACATTAAAAAATGGATGTTTTGGGATGCAAATTTTGGGGGATGGTTATTGTCTTCCAAAAAACTGTCTGGTAGATCACTAAGAAATAGAGAAAACAGTAATGGGGCGAGCAAGCATCCCTGCTTGAGGCCATTCAGAGTGGGTATATCCTGGGTAGTCCCTTATCCCGACCCATCTGCACTTTACACCATGTATTTGAATCAAGGGCTACCATTAATCTTAAACGATGCTGTAGAAAAGTAAAAAAATATGCTATATACCACCTGTGATTGACTAATCACGTATTTCTGAATTATAGTTTGCAATATTGTGATATCAGTCACTGAGTGGGCTGGACAAAACCAGCTTGGACCATAGGGATAGCATTCCTACAAGGCCTAGTGTTTTAGATGGTCAAAGACGGCGGCTGCAAAGATCTTCCATGTTGCGTCTAGGAGAGCAATTTGCCGATAATTACAAAAGGGGCAGTACTCCTCCTCACAGCTCCCCAGCTCTTCTTCTTAGTAAAGGCTTCTCTTGAGTCCAGAAGTGATCTAAAGTTCTGGGGCTTAAGCTCCACTACTAATAACCCATTTTGTCTTTTTCTTCTTTGTGCCAGAGTCTCTGAGCCCAGTCCAAGCCAGTTCTGTCCTCACTGGTGCAGTATGACCAAAGGGGGTGATGACAGAATTGTACAAGGAAGACAGGCCCTATTGTACAATAAAAACTCCTCCCACTACTCTGAATACAGCCAAGGTCTCTTCAGCTCAGCTCTGAGTCATCCAGGAAAGGCCAGGCACAGCTCAACCCCTGTCACTCCACCCAGACAGTCAATACACGAGGCAGCAGAGGCACACAGAACAGATAGATAGAAAAATGCCTACTTTAAAAAGTGGCAATTTCAAACACACAATTTAAAAACAATCTTCACTAAAAGATGTGCTATTAAATTCTGAGTTTAGAGAGCCTAAACTCCATTTCTTTATCTTGTCCCAATGGGAAGTTATACTTGTAAGATGTTACTAATAAACTCCCATGTTAGCCTACGGGACAGATAGCCTTTAAATAGTGAAAAACAAAATTGGTAGTATTTTACTATCAGGACATGTCACACACACCAGTACATGCCCTACCTTTCACATAGACTGTACCCTGCCCATGGGGGTACCTTGGACCTACCTGCGGGGTGTCTTACATGTAAGAAATGGGAAGGCTAGGGCCAGGCAAGTTGGGCCACTTGTTAGGTTGACATGGCAGTTTAAAACTGTGTGCAGACAATGCAGTGGCAGGTCTGAGATACCTTTACAATCTTACTCATGTGAGGAGCACAATCAGTGCTGCAGGCCCACTAGTAGCATTTGATTTACAGGCCCTGACACACTCAGTGCACTGTACTAGGGATTTACCTAGTGACTCAAATATGCCAATTATGGATAACCAATTATGTTCACAATTTACACAGAGAGCATATGCACTTTAGCACTGATTAGCAGTGGTAAAGTGCCCAGAGCCCTAGAGACGACAAAAACAGATCAGGAAAAATAGGAGGAAGAAGCAAAAGGTTTGTGGATAAACCTGCAAAAAGGGCTATTTCCAACACAACCCCCCTTCCAGCCTAAAGCCAGGGTAGACCAATCAAAACCTAGATGGGCTTCCTTGCTTGAGGCAATAGAACATGGAACCTGGCCCCCTATCAATACTTTCAGGGCCCACTAAGCTAGCCCATGGAGAACCATTCTCTTCACCTGTGGACCTCATCTGTGCAGCGCCTAAAATTACTTTGCTCACAGATGTGTCCCAGCAGGTAGGCGGTAACCACATGGCTAACTCAGTAGTGTGGCCCAGTCCACTCCTGGGGTGTGACACCTGTCCCCCCTCCCAGGGGCAAATTTGTCCACCTGACAGGGCATGAAGACCCCTTAGGCCAGAAGTGGCCTCACCATGGTGATACCTGGGGTGCTCTAATCTCAGAGCTGGCAACCCCTGACCCACTGGTCTTTCCACTGGGGACTGTCTCCCCATCACCCTTTTCTCTGGACTCATACACAGTCCCAACTGGAGTGGTGCTGCCAGACACCAGAACTGGTGGGAGGCTTGTTACATCATTCCACCCAGCTCACCTGACACCTTGGGGTCCCCCTCAGTGGATGGCCTCCTGGTACAGACTAGGAACCCCTCCTGGTGTTCACTTATGGAACCAAGTAGTCCCTGGACCTTGGCTTTGGGCACCTTGGGACTCAGGGACAGGACATGGGGCTCTTCACCCATCCAACTATACTGGGACCTATGTGAGTCACTACCAACCTTCCCTACCTCATCTGGTTGGGGAAAAACTGAGCCACTCCCTTCAGGATCCCTCCCCAAAATTTGTTCAGGCCCTATGGAATCCACCAAAAGGACTGCCTCCAGTGAAAAGTCCCTAGGATCAGATAACTCACACTATGCCGGGTGATGGCATAACTCTGGAAAACACAGACTTAAAATATGCTCTCCAGCAATTGAATCACACAACCCCACACAAGTGTTAACCAAGCTACTCTTCACCTCACAATCCAGTGCCTCACAAAAGAACTTCACATTACCCCCCTGAGACTGGTAAGACAGTGTCTGACTCATTCTGTCACTCAACCCACACTCTTCTGGGTGGTCTCCGCACTCACATATCAGGACTCCTACCATGGGGGAACCCCTCTCCCTGCACCCATCATCTAGAGTCAGTAGAGTATCCCTCTCACCACTAGGAATATGATCCCCCGTGTAAGATCCCTAATCCACCTTAGGGACATTATGCAGCACCGGAGCTACCTCATAAATCTGAACCCCCTGGTATATGTTAACCCCCTCCTTCAAGTCAGGCGCCACATCTCTGGGTGTGTGTACTTCTCCCTCAGCACTAAATATCAAAACTTTGGTGCCACCATCTGAGCTGGACTCTGCCCTTATGGCTTCTACCTCCAGCCCAGCCAAGTTGTCAGGATGGCCGCTTCCTTGGGGTCTGTACAATGCTCTCTAGGCCGACCTCCAGGCACCTCTTATTTAGTATGCTATAATAGTGCTGAGGATTAGAGTGGCCAGGTGGGGGGAAGGGTTTGGGATGGGAACAGCAGGGAAGGAGACCTGTAAGACAAAATGATTACGCACATACAAATAACAGGAATGTTTGTTCCTTAAAGCACGTTCAAGAAGCACACTAAATAGTTCAATCACTATAGTATACCAAAGTCAGTTCTCTACTTTATCACGATCCTGTGACAATAAACTAAACAAAACCAAAAACATCAAAGAAGTGCTTAATCACGACCCGGTGATTAATCTCCTAATAGTGCCGTACAACAAAGAAGTCTAATCACTAACCCGTGATTACATGTCTCAATTCACTCTCACGCACGAAACCAGGAAAATGCTCCACACTTATCTTTAGAAATGCAACTGATGGGGAAATAACACTCCGCATTCAACTGTAGTAAAGCGTCGAACACCTTTGTAACGTAATTAGAAAGGGCTTACCAGGCAGAGCACAGCCTGCTCTGAATAGATGCAAGTGAAGAACCCCCAGCACCATCAGCATTGCCAAGGGTGAAATGCGGGAGCCGGCATGCGAAGCATTTCAGCAGGGAATCCAACAATGGCTGAGACAGTGCGCCTTGTAACAAGGAGACAGGGCATCTCAGCAGGTGATGTCCGCATTTCTCGGCAACAATGCGGAAGCAGGCAGAGGCTTACCTAACAAGCACTACCACTCCAGATAACTCCAGGTGAGAGAATCAGGTTCATGGGTAGGACTGGAGAAATGGACCTCCTGCCCCATGCAAGAATTCTGACTAGTGAGCAACGCCCTTAGGGCCGGGCCTTCTTTATAGGCTAAACCACACCCAATATGGCTGCCCTCCACGGCATCTGTGAATTGTAGTCCACAAGAGAGATGCTCTACAAAGAAAAGAAAGTACACAACAATGGACAATAAGGAACAATACCATAATAATATTAATAGTCAATATGATTTCCATATCATAGCAGGACAGTGTAACCACCATCGAGCAGAACTGTTAAAATGCTTTTTGACACATTGAGTTTTCCTGACACAAGTACTACGTATAAATGGGACTTCCTGCAGAGGCTTGTACAAGCGCCGAGGCATGATTGGGGCAGGCCCTAGAATGCGCGCCACTACACTGCTACTCCCCCTCCCAGACATGTTCTAGGGCCCGGCTTCGAAGGATGGAGGAGATGAAAGCACTGAACATGTTTAGGTGCATGTACATGATGTGCAGGCACCCATGAATCATTGTCAGGACCATATCCTTTCCAGGAGACCAGATACCACAAAGTGTTTTTGCACTTTTTAGCATCCACAATTGCTCTTACTTCATACTCCCATTCCCCATGAACCAACACCGGGTAACGACAGGGCAACAATGCTGAGGGGTTTTCTTCAGAAGAGAAATATGAAACACTGGGTGAATGCGCAGTTCATGGGGTAAAGCCAACTATTAAGTAACTAGTTTCACCTGCCTCAATATGCGATAAGGGCCTATGAATTTAGGATGGAAAATGTGTTTGTTTTTGAACGCTCTGTGTGTCGTGGATAGCCACACCTTATCGCCTGTTTGATACATGGGGCCTGGGCACTGATTCTTATCACATTGCTGTTTGTATGCTCTTTCGGCATTTTCCAAATGGATGTGTATCTGAGACTGGCCATATCACGAACTGCGTGAAGTTCCTGTAAAGTTTTACTAAGTCTTTGTAAAGTGTATGTAATTCTGCTCCTGGCAATGTATCAATCTCTGGATGCGGAGTGTAAGTAGCTAAGACTGGCCAGGTCGCTCCTTCTCTGCTGAGTCTAACATTTTCTGTGGTGTGGGGGAGGGAGCCTTTAAATCAATTAATATGTTCTTTGTCAGGACCATATCCTTTCCAGGAGACCAGATACCACAAAGTGTTTTTGCACTTTTTAGCATCCACAATTGCTCTTACTTCATACTCCCATTCCCCATGAACCAATACCGGGAAACGACAGGGCAACAATGCTGAGGGGTTTTCTTCAGAAGAGAAATATGAAACACTGGGTGAATGCGCAGTTCATGGGGTAAAGCCAACTATTAAGTAACTAGTTTCACCTGCCTCAATATGCGATAAGGGCCTATGAATTTAGGATGGAAAATGTGTTTGTGTTTGAACGCTCTGTGTGTCGTGGATAGCCACACCTTATCGCCTGTTTGATACATGGGGCCTGGGCACTGATTCTTATCACATTGCTGTTTGTATGCTCTTTCGGCATTTTCCAAATGGATGTGTATCTGAGACTGGCCATATCACGAACTGTGTGAAGTTCCTGTAAAGTTTTACTAAGTCTTTGTAAAGTGTATGTAATTCTGCTCCTGGCAATGTATCAATCTCTGGATGCGGTGTGTAAGTAGCTAAGACTGGCCAGGTCGCTCCTTCTCTGCTGAGTCTAACATTTTCTGTGGTGTGGGGGAGGGAGCCTTTAAATCAATTAATATGTTCTTGTTATGTTAGCAGGACTTCTATGTCCACGTATGGTGAGTATTCTTCAGGAGTGTCATCTGCAATGTAAGTATGAAACAAATATGTGTGTGCATCTGCAAGTTGGAATTTGACCCAAGAGAAGAATACCTCTGCCCTGAATGCCTTGTGTGCCTCAATCATGAAGGTAACATTTCAACCCAATGCTGGGAGGCCATAGTCTACTAATTGTAATTGCATGTCTGCAATTTTCCGTAATGTTAAGTGCACCTTCCCCTGTATTTGCAGCTTTCTTGAACAGACATTGTGGAAGGAATTTGCAAGGAAAAAAGATAAGGTTTTGCACAGTTTGGGGACTATAATCCTTCAAGCTTGAACAAACCTACAGCCAACAGATAAAATATACATACTCAGCAGCTGCAGATTTTCCCTTCCCATCCAGACGTCTCTGATTAAATGTGAATGGGGTCTCTGAGAAAGCATGACTAAACTACTCAGATTTGACCGTTAAATAAGAACTAAACCAACGTTGGTGGCACCATGTTGTGTAGTTCTTAAAAATACAAAGGATCTGCGCATTTAGACAACATAAACTAAGGGATAGCAATAGCCTCTCTGTTAATTTCTAAATACTTTCTTTTTTAACAAGCTTTTTAAAAAGATTTTTTAGAAAAATGCTTTTTAAACAAATGTTTTTAACATAACAAACTAGTGTTTTGTATATTTGCGTACAACATCTAGAACACCTAGTAGTACGTGTAGAATTTGAAACTATGTTGTCCATTCGGAAGAGGAGTGGGTGTTATATTCCATATAGGTACTATAATATAGGCCTCTGTAAACTTGTTACCCTTCACCTATATTCTCTACCTATATTACACTTGTCACGGTTGACATAGACTGACCTTTTACCTAGATATGACACTGCATTCAGAACGCGGGTTTTTCCTAGTTTTAAATCTCATACATTATGCATAAGGGTTCTTGGAAGCACAGCAGGACTACCATCTCCTGTATAAAATCTATGTACAAAGTTCAGGCGCAACGTCATCCATAGGCCGACACAGTAACACAGCAAGGTAGGACCCCTCGGGAGACCTATCGGTATATATCCATCACATCTTGCTAAGATAGCAAGAGGAGACCTAGACTTCCCGGCTAACACACTGACCAGAGATGCTGAGATTCCTGCATGCAGATTCTCCAGCTTGCATTGGTCTAACATCCCTTGTGGGGTGTCCAACTCGAGACCAGAACGGGGTCCCACAGTCTCACTTAAGGTAATGGGGTTGACTAGATCCTAGAGGGATTCTTGGCTTAACACCTACACCCATGCTAGGTACACATAGGTACATCTAGATAGGGAGGCATTGTAGGAGTACGCATCATTTATCATGTGTTTTATATACTTGAATATATTCATGATTTTAGTAAGATGGTAGAACTATATCATCCTTTTACTTTCATAGTACTGTTAACCATTTATATCTTATACTGTCTAACGGTTGTTGCAGCACATCTATTTTACACCAGAATAACAAATGTTCAATAAATGATTATTGAAAATGCCCAGCTTGTTTTATTCAGTGTAACTCTCTGAGACAGACTGAGTACTATTATACGTTTCCCTTGAGCCAGGGCTCTTTCTCTGACTACAGCAGTCTGTACTGCTGTTATAATTTTTCCTTTAGATGCGAAGCGCATTTCAGCTTTTTTGTAAAAGTGAGATTTTTATGTTATTGGTACTGTTTCACCTTTATTATATGGTAGATAGGTGTACCCTGATTGACCCGCAACTATTCGTATCACCAGCTTGCGTACGTTTTACGCGTGTCATGTCTGCAAGTGTTTTGAAGTCTTTTAAAGCTATCATGTCAGCTTGTAGGGAACGAAGTGTATCTGTGTGTTCCTGTGTCCATTGTCTAACTGAAAAGTCAGGTTTTATTTTTTCGTTGGAAGGTTTTACTCTTTCTGTGTAATCTAAAATGTATGCTCTGCCAAAATTCAAGAATACTAGTATTGATTGCAAGTTTTTTAATGATTTAGGAGGTTGGAGAAGCACACACCTTTCTAAAAAGTTGGCTGCTAGGCTTTAGCCTTCACTTGAAAGCTCATATCCTAGAAAAAGGACATTAAGGTGGGCAGTTTTCAATTTTTTAAAGTTGAATTTGTAACCCCCAGATGCAAATCCCAAAATTATGGTATTCACTCTGTTCAAGTGTTCCTCTAGGTCATCGTCCATTAGATAAATATCATCAACGAAGGACAATGCCTCTTCATCCAGGTTCTGAAGTAATTCAGTTACCCTGGCTGAAAACAACCCTGGGCTGTTCTTATACCCCTGGGGGAGTCGACAAAATTGCCCTGTGACCCTAGCGCTGAGAATACTGTCAAGTATCTGCTCTCAGGCACTATATTTTGGCAAAAGAATCCATTTGAGATATCTATTGTTGTTTTGTATTTTTTCCGCACAATGTTATTCATCAATGCGGCACTGTGTGTATTTTGAACTACAAATGTCTTAGTGTTTGGATGTCTGTAATCTAAAACTAAACAATATGAATTGTCTGGTTTTGATACCGGAAACAAAGTGTTATTCGTTTGAGAGGTGCAAGTTACAATCACCCCTTGATATTCTAGTTGATCTAAGATCTCCCTGACCTGTTTCTTAGCTTCTTGCTTCATAGGATACTGCCTTTGTGCAGTTGGAGTGTTTTTTAGTGGAATAATGTGGTGGGTTGAATCCTCATCCCATATGTTCTGCTTGGGTTGTCGGATCAGATAGAACCCGCTCAACAGAGCCTCTCTAACCCAGCCAGAACGTTACCCCCTCCCTAGGGCCTATTCACAATAAGTAACCACATATATATATACCACCTAAGGACAGGGAATTCCTACTATATATACCAAGACCTCTTATAATACAAGTGGCGGCCTCGTGATCCCAGACGGACCCAGGACTTCCTACCCAGACGGCAGCCTTAGCCTCGCGGTCCCAGACGGACCCAGGGCTTCCTACCCAGACGGCAGCCTTAGCCTCGCGGTCCCAAACGGACCCAGGACTTCCTGCCCAGACGGCAGCCTTAGCCTCGCGGTCCCAAACGGACCCAGGACTTCCTACCCAGACGGCAGCCTTAGCCTCGCGGTCCCAAACGGACCCAGGACTTCCTACCCAGACGGCAGCCTTAGCCTCGCGGTCCCAAACGGACCCAGGACTTCCTGCCCAGACGGCAGCCTTAGCCTCGCGGTCCCAAACGGACCCAGGACTTCCTACCCAGACGGCAGCTTAGCCTCGCGGTCCCAAACGGACCCAGGACTTCCTACCCAGACGGCAGCCTTAGCCTCGCGGTCCCAAACGGACCCAGGACTTCCTACCCAGACGGCAGCCTTAGCCTCGCGGTCCCAAATGGACCCAGGACTTCCTACCCAGACGGCAGCCTCAGCCTCGCGGTCCTAGATGGACCCAGGACTTCCTACCCAGATGGCAGCCTTAGCACGAGTTCATCCTATGATCACCATAACATACAACAAGGGAATCAGTGTTACTATTTATCAGATCACACAAGAACTGCCAGTTTGAGCACAACCTGTTCTCTGGTTCGAGGGGCTCCTCTCTCCCTTATTCAGTTACCACTTACCTGATCAGGGTTAACATCTGTTCATGTCAAGTCACAGCTGACTAGAAGAATAGGCTACCCTCTTATACAAGAACACGCAGCACATGTTGATTCACTACAAACTGACTTTATTATATATCATATACGCAAGCACATAACATTACTGTGTAACACATAACCTGTAAAGAAAAGTGAAAGATTAGGTTGTACACTCTAATAAGAAAGGGGTCGACATCACCTTAGTCGTGTGTAGCCTGCACTCAATGGTCATCTAGGTTCCCTTCTCGTCTGTGCCTCGGCTCGCCTGGAGATCACACCTCCGTAGCTCCCTTCTCCGAGTCACTGGGACCTCTTCCTCATCGGCTACTCTCTCCTCTCTGGCAATTCTGCTAGAAGAGTATCTGTCTCTTGGTCTTTCTCCGCCCTCAAGTTTGTCATCTGTCTTCCCTGGAATAAGTAGTAGCTTTTCTGCTAACGGCTAGGTGCCGCCTATGGATTGAAAGAATAAGTGCCAGTATCTGCCTCAGACTTTCACTAATATAGAGGTGCATTTTCTCATGGAAAATTCCAGCCCGTAACCTGCCGCCCACCAAATTCTTGTACCTCCCCGTGCCAAGGACACTTTCCCAGCCGGCCGGCCTGATGTAGCGTCTTCGGCATGAAGAAAAATACAATCCTTCGATAAGGGCCGGTCTGAACCGGTTCTCTCCAAGCGAATAACACCTCATAACTAAAACATCCCCTTTAACCTAGAAGCATCTCAAGCTGCTGGAGCAGAAAGAAAGATGGAGTCTCCCCCATTTGAGGCCTACCAGGCCTGAATTCAGCACGGCTCCATGAAATACCCTTACTACAGGGCAGGCTATCCCTAAGACTAACGAATCTATCCCCTAGGATATGTGTGCAAGCCCTAATCTATGGGGAAGGACACAGGATCATGTCGAAGTGCCTAATAAATAGGCTCTATACACTACTCTAACCCTTAGACTTGGATGGAAAGAGACTGAAGTCACACTAGTTATTCTTTAACGCAAGAAAAGGCCGGAAAAATCGAGCAGTACATTTCACCCTTGACTTCAGTCTATTATACATTCATTAAACAGAACTAACATCGGTGGAAGAATAATATGAAACAAAACTAACTGATCTATGTCTAGTATCAAGTGTGCAGAATTGAAGTAGTGAAGGGATACACTGAATAAAGCAACAAATAGAAATCAAAACAGCGATGGTAATTAGAATACCTCCTAATATTCGACGTAACAGATACAGGTCAGGTAACCAATTAAAGAGCCAGTCAAACCAGCCCTGGTCAATGTGTTTTCTAACTTCCTCCGTCAACTCATGTAACCTGTCAATGTGGGCGCGAATAGATTGTGTATGATCAGACAAGTTAAAACAACAAAGACCCTCAAAATCAGAGCAGTCATGTCCATGTTTAAGCAAAAGATAATCAATGGCCGCTCTATTTTGCAAGATGGCTCTTCGTTCACCCTGGGCGTCTAACAGCATGTCAGATAGGACTGTAGAAGTATGATTAATGGATTTTACCATCCAGCAGGCCATTTTCTCAATAGATTTAGCATTATAAACCGCCAAAGCAGGAACACCAATAATTGAAATAGCCAGGCTAAGGTATTCAGACTTAGAATATAAATGCAAAGATGAGTCACAATCCTCCTGTAACATCACTGCATCTCGAATCACACGAGAATTGGCATTCGGATGTGACGAGAACATCAGTAAGCTGAGTCTCGTAATGGCACAGGGGCCACCAGAAATATTTGCGGGGACATATGGCCAAGAAGTATTACCACATGAGAAAAGCCATCCGGCAGGTAGCAACATCGTGCGATAATGACTAGGGGTAACTACCAAACTCTTGCAAGTCATATTGTTCATGACCGAAGCACATGTTTTCGGTGTCCTTTGAAAGCACAAAGTTCGCTCATGAAAGGTGAAGGAAGTAGCACCTTTCAATTTCAGATGTAGACATTCAGAAATTGCACTAGGATTACATGTAAGAAAAAAGCATATATCACCTTGTGTGATATTATAGGTAACTATTTGGGACTGGACGGGGGGTATCTGGTCTGGTAGTTCAGTACATAAGGGGCAATACGTATGGGTGGCAAAATCGCCCAGAAGAACATTGGGGCGAGCCTTCGAAATGTTGAAAATATTAGTTAGGGTTTCCAGTGAAGCAGGGACAGCAACCAGACAGGTCGCTAGGATGTCATGTACAGATCTCATCGGCGTCAAACAAAAGTGAGGGGCATCGGTCACCCTTTTCGCCAGTAATGTCCAAAAGTTCGATGACGAATCCCACGCAGCGAAGGAACGCGACACTCGGGCGCGTAGCTCATCCGGGGTTGACGGGAGTCCTCCTCTCTCGTCGAACCAACCCGAAAATAGTCCTGCGACGACACATCCTGCAGCGACAGTCCAAAGAATGATCTGAAAGAGAATCAGATACAGGCATTAATCATTCTCGTAAGTAACATTTGTCAGCCGGGACCGCTTCCCAGCTATCTTTCCCTGGTCTCATAACTAAAATGGTATTATCATTACCGGTGGCGATGACCTCTACCTGTTCAGGGGGAGTCTTAGGCGACTGCACCCAAACCCTGGCCCCAGGGTTATCTGTGGAGCCAAAACCTTTCTGGCCTCGTACAGTTAGCAAAGTTGGGGCAGTGCCTTTTACCATCCCACCACTGAAGACAGGCATTATCAGTAATTGAGCCACTCGGTCAGTTCGATGGATCAGCAAATCAGCCTCACTGGGGAACTACCTTTACAACGCAACTTTTACAACGCTATGCTATTACAACGCATTTTTTACAACGCAAAAACTTTTACAACGCATGCTTTTACAACGCATGCTATTATATGGTAAGTACTTTTACAACGCATATACCTTTACAACGCATTCTTTGAAAATGCCTTTACAACGCATGCATTTACAACGCATGCATTTACAACGCATGATGTTATATGGTAAGTACTTTTACAACGCATATACTATTACAACGCATTTTTTAATGTTGGTATTTTTATTTAAATAAATATATATATCGTATAATTATTTTTTTTTTTAAAAATATAATTTTTAAAAAGTGAGTAGTTTTTCAAAATATTAATACTTGAGTATTTTGTCTAATAGAAATGTTTTTTGGATAGTTAAATTAATACTAATAATATAAAGAGTAATTTTAAATTTAATTTGAAACATATCAGAGTTAATAGTGAGTTTTTTAAAAGTTAAATTAATACTTGAGAATTATTCTAAATAGAAAGAGTATTTAATATTTAAATTAAAAAAAATAAGAGTGAGTAACTAAATATTAATACTTGAGTATTTTTAAAATTTAAAAGTGTATTTTTAAAATTAATGTAGTACTTGAGTATTTTTTTTAAAAAAAATAGTATATTTTAAATTTAATGAAATAAAAAATTTTGAGTACTTACTAAAAATATTAATACTTGAGTATTGTAAAAAAATATAAGTAATAAGAAAGATTAATACTAGAGTATTTTTAAGTTTCTAAAATAAAGTATAATTATTTTTAAAAAAGAGGAAGAGTACTTTTTGACTATTTTAAAAAAAAATAAGAGAAATTTGTAAAAAAAATTTACAAATATAAAAATAATTTAAATATTAAAAGAGTAATACAAAATGCATTTTAAAAATAATAATAGTTAAAAAAAAAGAGAAGGAAAAAAAGTACTTACTTTTAAAAAAAAATTCCCACGGTTTTGCATTGAAGTCTATGAGCTTATTTGTCCTTCATTTATTTTGGCAGCTTCAGAATATACAACCCGCGGAACAAGAAAAGAAGGATCAGAAAGAGAAGAAAGAGGAAGTTTTGAAGGGAAAAGACAATAGAGTCGAGGTAAGGAACATATTTAGTAAATTTACATTTAAATAGTTACAATTTTGAAGTTTAAATGACTTTAGAAAAAATAATAACAGCAAACAATTAATGTTTTCAAAATATTTATTTATAGAAAAATCATGAAAAAATAAATCATATTTTTATTTAATTTTGCAATGTAAGTAACATTTTCAAAAACACATATAAATATTTTATTTACATTTATAAACATTTATTTACAGATTAGTTAAATAAAGTAGTCCGTTGTAAATTTTGATGCACGCGATGACGTAATGACGTGAGCGTAGACGTAATGCGCCATTTTGCAGAGCATCGGAGGAGGAAGCAGCAGGAAGCTGATCGGCGGTCAGGTAGGAAATATTTTCATTTGAAATTATAGATTAAACCTTTGAAAGGGATACATATATAGTGAGGAAAGAATAAGGAGAGGTTGCGGGAAAACTAATTGATGTCTTAAATGTTTTTAAACATGTCCACATTAATGTCATTAATGTATGCCTATGTCGGGTCGCGAAAAGTTATTTTTTTATTTAAAAAAAGTATGTAACTGTTAAAAAATTTAAAGTTACTGTTCAGAAAGTTGATTTCTTTACTTAGGAAGTAACAAAAGTAATGTCGATCTTCATTTCTAATTGAAAAAAAGTTGCGCACTTGTAAAATTTGGAAATTAAAGATTGATTAAAAAATGGTGATTAAGCAGCAAAGTGCATTTTGGATTATGGTTTGACTTGTAGAATTTAGATATGTTTGAGTTTTGGTGATTTCTTAGGACGGAAATTAAAATGGAAGTTATCGGTAATTATATTAATGGAGTTCCGATGTTGAAAAATTGTTCAAATACTATGGGACAGTAAATTTGTAGACATTGGTAGTTTTTGCAAGAAATGAAGCTTTGTTAAAAAAAAAAAGGACCCGACTTGTTTGTTTGAAAAAGTTTTTAGAAAAAAACATTGTATGCCAATTGTAATTTGAAAAATATTAAATTTTGAAGCAAAGCAGGAAAGTAAGTTAATACATTATTTTAGAAAGAAAGAATGTTAGAAAGATTTTCCAGGTAGTCTATAGCCACACACAACGAAAATTGTTGTAGAATTGCCAATAGTCTCTCAGACATTTCCCTTGTTTTGACTGTTACTCGTGGGTTTGGACTACCTGCGAGTGTTTGGGCTATTCTCATTTCTTGAAAACTTTGCTCCTTCTTCAAAGTTTCCAAAAAAGAGTAGAAGTTTGGATGTGGTTTGCCAATTGTGTGGTTGAAGGAGTTATGCCATCCCTCAATGGCATTGTTTGTTTTTGCTTCTCCCTCTAAACAACTCGTGTAGCAGTTCCACCACTCCACATGGAATCGTGGCTTCCTCCTGCGACCCGATCTGCTTAGGTGTCCAATCCATGTGTCCTCAAAATAATTTAGAATGGGTGCCAATTTTTCTTCGTTACTCGTATAATAAACAGATTCTATAATTGCAGTGTAGTACTCGTCCACACTATCGGGAGGAACAAAACAAAGTGCAGTTAATTTTTTTAGTTCAAATTGTAGTTTTCTATCCCGAGAATATTCTGCAACTAGGGATGTTTTCTGTAATTTAGGCCAAAATGCCTGCGAAAAATGAAAAAAACATCCCTGAATTTGGGTATCCGTGTACGTTTTAGTGATCACATTGATCATGCTCAATTCAAAATCAATAATAATTTTTCGAGGACTTGAAGATGTTTTACTTTTAATCACTGATAAAAGTTCAGTGTATGTTGCAGAAGTCTTATCAGGTAGCAAACTATAAACTAAGGGAATAACACTATTGTTAATTTTAGCATGTATAGTGTAAATTTGAGTGAAAGGATGGGGTGTACTTTTAAACATCCCATCCATCATCCAAATTTCACTACTTTCTAACTTAGCAAGGTTACGTGGGGTACTAAAAATGAGAATTCGTTTCTGAGGGTTTTCGTTGTCATGCAGAAGGAAAGGTTCATCAGAAAAAGAAATAGAAAGATCATGAGGAATTCTAATGTCAGAGAAAGAATGTGGTGTAGATAATTGAATGTTACTTGCCTGCTTTTGTCTCTGAATAATTCTTCTCAAATTAGGTATTATAGGCATGTTACTAGCAACATGACTGGGGACATGCTGTGCAACCTCTCTTAAAATGGATCCTGTAGAATCATTGGAGGTGCTTGCAATAGCTTTCATTTCGTTTATTGTTTCTCTAATTTCTACCTCCATTGCAGAGGCAGAGTGGTTATGTTCTGTGGTTTTCACAACTAAATTATCAACAGTAACCGCTCTGCCACTGCAATGGGTATTGTAGTATTGCACACACCTCCAATGATTTCTAGTTAAACTTATTCTTTCCTTACTATATATGTATCCACCATGGTTTAATAAATTTTTGCCCTTCTTGGATTTAATAAACTTTGCAGCTTCCAGACTAGACATTATCTGAAAAGAGAAGAGAAGAAAAAAAAATTAGCATGACAAAATAAATGAAATACCAAAAACATAACATTTACACTATCCAAAACTATCCCTACTGCTGCACCTTCCTGGAGTTAGAATAGTAAATTGCACCCCTACACCATCCAACACTTTCCCTACTGCTGCACCTTCCTGGAGTTAGAATAGTAAATTGCACCCCAACACCATCCAACACTTGCCCTACTGCTGCACCTTCCTGGAGTTAGAATAGTAAATTGCACCCCAACACCATCCAACACTTTCCCTATTGCTGCACCTTCCTGGAGTTAGAATAGTAAATTGCACCCCTACACCATCCAACACTTTCCCTACTGCTGCACCTTCCTGGAGTTAGAATAGTAATTTGCACCCCTACACCATCCAACACTTTCCCTACTGCTGCACCTTCCTGGAGTAAGAATAGTAAATTGCACCCCTACACCATCCAACACTTTCCCTACTGCTGCACCTTCCTGGAGTTAGAATAGTAAATTGCACCCCTACACCATCCAACACTTACCCTACTGCTGCACCTTCCTGGAGTTAGAATAGTAAATTGCACCCCTACACCATCCAACACTTACCCTACTGCTGCACCTTCCTGGAGTTAGAATAGTAAATTATACCCCTACACCATCCAACACTTTCCCTACTGCTGCACCTTCCTGGAGTTAGAATAGTAATTTGCACCCCTACACCATCCAACACTTTCCCTACTGCTGCACCTTCCTGGAGTTAGAATAGTAAATTGCACCCCAACACCATCCAACACTTTCCCTACTGCTGCACCTTCCTGGAGTTAGAATAGTAAATTGCACCCCAACACCATCCAACACTTTCCCTACTGCTGCACCTTCCAGGAGTTAGAATAGTAAATTGCACCCCAACACCATCCAACACTTTCCCTACTGCTGCACCTTCCTGGAGTTAGAATAGTAAATTGTACCCCTACACCATCCAACACTTTCCCTACTGCTGCACCTTCCTGGACTTGGAATAGTAAATTGCACCCCTACACCATCCAACACTTTCCCTACTGCTGCACCTTCCTGGAGTTAGAATAGTAAATTGCACCCCTACACCATCCATCACTTTCCCTACTGCTGCACCTTCCTGGAGTTAGAATAGTAATTTGCACCCCAACACCATCCAACACTTTCCCTACTGCTGCACCTTCCTGGAGTTAGAATAGTAAATTGCACCCCTACACCATCCAACACTTTCCCTACTGCTGCACCTTCCTGGAGTTAGAATAGTAAATTGCACCCCTACACCATCCAACACTTTCCCTACTGCTGCACCTTCCAGGAGTTAGAATAGTAAATTGCATCCCTACACCATCCAACACTTTCCCTACTGCTGCACCTTCCTGGAGTTAGAATAGTAAATTGCACCCCTACACCATCCAACACTTTCCCTACTGCTGCACCTTCCTGGACTTGGAATAGTAAATTGCACCCCTACACCATCCAACACTTTCCCTACTGCTGCACCTTCCTGGACTTGGAATAGTAAATTGCACCCCTACACCATCCATCACTTTCCCTGCTGCTGCACCTTCCTGGAGTTAGAATAGTAAATTGCACCCCAACACCATTCAACACTTTCTCTACTGCTGCACCTTCCTGGAGTTAGAATAGTAATTTGCACCCCTACACCATCCAACACTTTCCCTACTGCTGCACCTTCCTGGAGTTAGAATAGTAAATTGCACCCCAACACCATCCAACACTTTCCCTACTGCTGCACCTTCCTGGAGTTAGAATAGTAAATTGCACCCCAACACCATCCAACACTTTCCCTACTGCTGCACCTTCCTGGAGTTAGAATAGTAAATTGCACCCCTACACCATCCAACACTTTCCCTACTGCTGCACCTTCCTGGAGTTAGAATAGTAATTTGCACCCCTACACCATCCAACACTTTCCCTACTGCTGCACCTTCCTGGACTAGGAATAGTAAATTGCACCCCTACACCATGCTACATTTTTACTACTGCTGCACCTTTTAATTTTGGATAAAAATACCTTGTTTTTTCGAAGTTGCTTTTCTTGGTGACTCTTCTTAAGTGGGAAAGGCGTGTAGGCTGGAGTACACACTTATGTGTTGATTGGATTTGAAATGGAAAAATAAATGTCTGGAAAAGTGAAAAAAGGAAAAAAAGAGAAAACTGAACGATGTAAAGAAATGCGAATTTACAATAATTTTTTGAAAAATTTATAATCATTTTTACTTTTAGTACATAACACTTTCCCTAATGCTGCACCAACCTTTAGTCATGAAATAAAATTCTTAATTCTGCAACTCTTTCTAAAATTATAATGGGTTTTTCTTTTACATTAACAATGAAATGGTTAGTCTGATATATAGAAGGTTAAGAAACCATGCTGAATATCAATACCTTGTTTTTTTTAAATTGCTTTTCTTGGTGAGGCTTCTGAAGTTGATTTGGCCTGTTGGCTCAAGATTTAACGTATGTGATGGAAAGAATCTTTCAGCAACGAAACAAACTGTTGTGTTTTGGAAAAAAAGAGGAAAAAAAAAACTTAACGTTGGTTTGAAATGTAAAATCTGATTTAGTTTTAAAAAATAATCACATACAATATAACTAATACTACAAAACACTTTACTAACCACTGCACTTTCCTGGAGTTGAAATAGAGAAATGTACCCCTACACCATACAAAACTCTCCCTACTGCTGCACCTTCCTGGAGTAGGAATATTAAATTGTAACTCTAAACTATCCATCATTTTTCCAAATTAGGCACTTTAGAGGAGTAATAATTGGAAAAGGAGTGATTAAAATTTTGAAGACAGAATAACACTGATAATTTAAAATACCTTTTTTATTTGTTGTTTGTTCTCGTGCCTTTAAGGTAATGCCTGCAGCAGGATAAAGTTTTATTTTGTTGCAGATGTACTCTGGAAAAAAATAAATTTTTAAAAAATTAATGTTCCTTAGCCAACGTTGGTTAAAAATTAAAACCAATTTTTAAACAATATGATATATGACAAATGAGTATGTGTAACAGTTGGTGAAAGAAAACATAATACACATTGAATGCATTTTTAGAAAAAAAAAATTATTGGTTACACCGATACTGTCACTCAATTACTGTAATGCTGAACATTCTAGGACTTAGAATACTAATAGTTACCCCAGTAACATGAATCGCTTTTTCAGATGTAGTACCCAACTGAAGTCTTATTAGTAATTGTTACTCCTGCATCATGGTATATTTTCGTTTATGATGTAGTGAGAATGAGGTAAAAAAAAAAAAACATTTGCCATACATCACTTTAGCTAAATTTAAAAATATATTTTAAAAGTTAAACAATTAAAAATAAATTACATTTACCTTCACAACAGTAAAGGTGAGTTGATTACGTGGTGGTGATGCTAAATTAGGTACACCAATTGTTGAATCTCAATATATTGCAAGTTTCTGTTTTTGGAAAAGAAAATACTTGTTTTAAGATGGTGTATATTTTTAGTGATAAGAAATTAGAAACAGTACATTTTAAAAGTTATTATTATGATTTTTATTAAAAAAAATTTTTTTGTCAACTAAACATATTTTTCGCAAAACCAAGGTTTAAAAATATTGTAATGACTTACTAGTAGTTGCTGTCTTATAATGCTTTTCCGAACGAATTCCGTGCTCTCTCTCAGGAGGTCACAGTGGAGGTGACAGAGGGTCAGGTTTTGACGTCTGGTCTCTCTGGTAGTTGATAATCAACTGATTGCAAAATGGTGTCTTCCTGGTATTTATAAGTTTTACTCTGTGTCACTATTAATTTTTTTAAAAGCTGCGTTCGATGTGTTTTTTTTTATACTTTATTTTACTGTGGAAAATGATAATTAAAAAATGCTTTTTAAAATGTATTGTTTTCACTCATTTGCTCCGTTTTGGCATCCATTTTGGAACATGTCTTTTGGTATTGTTTTCATAGAAAGTGTTTTAGGACAAGTTTTACAAGTGAGATGGTTAAAATGGCGCCTATGTGAATGTGTCTTCTGTTTTACTCTGTTTACTTACTTTCCGATTTAATCATGATAAAAATGTTTAAGCACTGTTGTTAAATCTATCGTTCTTTTTGTAAAACTTTGAAATGTGTGAAAACGGAATTTTATTGGTGATTTTGAGTATTAATTTTAATACTCGAGTATTAAAATTAATACTCGAGTATTAATTTGGTAATGCATTTCAGTAGATTTACGTTCAGTTTTTCTCCACATTTTAATACACTTCCCCACCCTAAAACCCCTAATTTCCCTGCATCCCGTGCCAGATTTTATTGTACTTTTATTTAAGAAAAAAAAAAAATCGCGTTGTAATGGTATGCGTTGTAATAGATTTCGTTGTAACAGCACTTTTCAGTATTTTAATAGGTTTTGCGTTGTAAAAGTCTTCGTTGTAAAGTAATGCGTTGTAGTAGTACTTGCGTTGTAAAAAATGCGTTGTAAAGGTATGCGTTGTAATAGCATGCGTTGTAACGTCATACATCCGCCTCACTGCTATTTAGCAGGAGCACCTTAATCTCTCCCTGATAATCGCTGTCAATGACCCCTCCAAGTACCTGAATGCCTTTTACAGCCAGCCCCGATCTAGGGGCGATTAATCCAAAATTCCCGGGTGGTATATGAACACCAACACCGGTCGCGATGATGACCCGATCTTTACCTTTTAGAATGGTGTCATCCATGGCATGCAAGTCTAAACCTGCCGACCCTGGGGTCGCTCTACATGGAGCCAAAGCTCCGGGAGTAATCTCCCAGTACATCACAGTCTCTCTGATTTCATTTGGCTGAGCATTAACATTCGGAGGGAACAAACGCATAAGTGGAGATTCAGCATTTAGAAAAGGACGATTATTCAAAATTAATAGTGCTTGGGACAAAAAGTCTCACCAATTCTTATATTTGTCATCAGTTAGTTTACGCAGCTGCCCCTTCAGCAGACCATTCAATCTCTCCACAAGACCTGAGGCCTGTGGATAGTACGGGACATGAAACACCCAGTCAATATTGTTTTCCACACAGAATTCCTGTACCAATCTTCCACGAAAATGGGATGCATTATCAGATTGAATTTGGAATGGCACACCATAATACATGATAATCAATTCCAATGTTTTAATGGTATTCAATTGGGTAGCTTGCTTACAGGGAAGGGCTACCAACAAGCCACTGTATGTATCAACAATAGTGCAAACATATTGACAATTCCTACTCATGGGAAGTGGACCAATGTAATCAATTTGCCAAATTTGAGCGGGCAGTTTCCCGCGATGTAAATGACCTTTAACAATTTGGGGCACTTTGCGCTGTCTGATATGCTGACAAATGGGACAATGTAAAATAACATTCTTGATCAAATCTAAGGGAATATAAATTCCTCGATCAGCAGCCCACCTGCTAGTGGCTTTCTCTCCAAAATGTCCTGCCTTCTGGTGGGCCCATTTCGCCAATCCCGCCATATCAGAATCTTGCCTGTCCACCACTGCCTCAGCAATTTTAGATTTCTCATCTGCAATGTTATGAAAAAATTTGTCAAGAGAATCTATAGGGGTGTGAGCATCCACATGGAAGATTGTAACAGTACTCTGTGGGAGCATCTCCCAAATCTCTTGCCATAACTCTTTTCCCCACAACTGTTTTGAATGCAATCCCCAATTATGGGAATGCCAAGTCGGTAACCAAACTGCCAGTCCATTGGCAGTAGACCAAGAGTCGGTGAAAATATGACATGTGCCGGGTAATTCTTGTTTCAGGACTTGATAAACAGCATACAATTCAGCAAATTGGCTGCTCTTACCTTCACCAGTTGTGCTCAGCAGTTTCTGTGTGACCGGATTATAGGACACCGCTTTCCAGTGCCGTTTCGGCCCTATGAACCTTGCTGAACCATCCGTAAACCAGACATGGTTCCTGTCCTCCGCGGACAAATCATCAAAGGGTCTACCCCACTTGACAGGAGACTCCTGTACTAAAGGTACGGAACATACACTCTCAGTCTCAGTCGATGGCGCTCGCGCCACCTGCTCATGTAAAGATGCAACTCCTTTCTGTCCCACACGTGCCCTGTCTTGTATATACCATTTCCATTTAATCACACTCGCCTCTTGAGCGTGTCCAATGCGGTGAGTTTTTGGCGAACTCATAACCCACTGCATAATAGGAATCTCAGGTCGCAAAACTATATCATGTCCCAAAGTCAATTGCTCGGTATCCACCAGAGCCCAATAACATGCAAGTAACTGTTTCTCAAAGGGTGTATAACGCTCACTAGCATCAGGTAACTTTTTGGTCCAGAAACCCAACGGCACTCTACTCCTGCCTTGCTTCTGCCACAAACTCCAATTCGCATAAAGGCCCTGTACAGACACATTTAAATCTACCTCCCCATCACGTACGGGCCATAAATCCAAAGCATGTTGAATTGCCTCTTTTGCTAGGTCGAACGCATCTTGCTGTGGTGTATCCCAATCAAACGCATTCTTTTTACGGGTGACACGGTACAAGGGGGCCAATATTTGACTCAAATGAGGAATATGCTGACGCCAAAAACCAAATAACCAATGAAGCTTTGGGCTTCTTTCCTATTCCTTGGAACTGCAAAATCAAGAATTTTCTGTTTAACCTGAGGGATCACTTCATGGTGCCCTTCATGCCAATTAATACCCAAAAATTTCACAGCCTGGGACGGGCCTTGTAGTTTATCCGGATTGATTTCCCAACCTTTCTCACGCAGGCACCCAATGACTCTGTCCAATTGGGTCTGAACTTCCTCTTGTGTTTCGCCTTGGATCAAAACATCATCAATATAATGACACATCTGAACCTGTGGATGAACCGGTACCTCAGCCAAATGCTCTGCCACCAGCCGGTGACATATAGTAGGGCTATGCACATAGCCCTGAGGAAGACTCCTAAACATCATTTGACGCCCATTCCACGTAAAACTGAACTGTTCCTGACACTCAGGGGCAATCGGAATCGAAAAGAAAGCATTAGCAATATCAATTGACGCATACCATGTACCCGGATGTTTTTGGATTCTTTCAATTAGGGTAATAACATCCGGTACTGCAACGGTCAAAGAGGGTGTGTGTTTGTTCAATTCTCGATAATCAACAGTCATACGCCAAGAATTATCACTTTTACGTACAGGCCAAACAGGATTATTCCAAGCAGAAGTAACTGGGGCTATAACACCTGCATCCACCAACTCCTGAATAGTGGTACTAATCTCCTCATGACCACCCGGAATACGATACTGCTTCTGACAAACCACTTTTGTCGCCTGAGGAACTGTTATGGGGGGCATTCGTAAACGACCAACCCGTATAGGCCTGGACGATATATAATGCGTAGTTCCAAATTGGTAACATCCATCATCTAAATGCAAAGTCATTCCTTTCAAAATATCTATTCCAATTATGAATTCCAAGAGAGGCACCACTAGTACAGAGTATTCTTTTCTAGGAATTCTACCTATTCTCATTTCAAGTAATGTTTGAATTGCGGGAGTTTCCTTTCCACCTAATCCGGTAATTGTAAAAGGCTGACCTTTAAACTTCTTTGATTTACCATGAATAAGAGTGGCCTCCGCTCCTGTATCTACCAATGCTCGGGCCCTTTGGATATTACGATGTCTCCAATAAATTTCAATATCTACATAGGGTCTATTATCTCTGTGAGCCCATCTGTGTACTGGAGCTTGACCTATTTCCTAGTCATGTTTACTGCATTCTGTGTACCAGGATAAATCAGGATAAAGACTCTCACGCTTCTAAGGTATCGGTACCTCCTGTTCATATCCATTCCCAGTACGAAATGGATTCGTGTCTTCTGCAGTACAGTGCTGGTTTCGATCGGCCAGATTATGACGATCCTCTCTCCTCCTCAACTCAGGGGATTGATCCCTATCATCTCTACGTCTGCTGTAAATATAATCATTTTTTCCCCTCTCTCTTTCCTCTTCTCTCTCTCTGTCTCTCTCTCGACGGGGGGACATATCACGTACATAACGTCGGTCATCACGACGAACAGAGCGCCCACGGCGGTCGTCATCACCGCTACCGTCAGAACCACCGCGATCACACTCAGACATCCGAACACGCCGGGCACCCTCCTTCCGATCCAAGCCACGTTTGCGAAACAACTCCCACAAACGAGCAGTTGTCTCACCGTCAATGTCCTCCCTCCGCACACCATCGGCCAGAAGACCAGAAAAGATATCACGTCTAGTAAGTTTATTGTCACCAGGAATACGAGTGTCAGGCCGGGACTGACGTTCAGGTTTAAACCACTCGCCTAACTCACCGAGTTGGCGTACCGATTCCAGTACTGTAGATAACACGTTACCAGTTTGATTAATCAATAAAGTCATCATGACCTGCTTATAAGCAACAGGGGAAGAACGAATAATACGATTCCGCACAGAAGATGTCAACGAACCATCAAGCAACCTGTCAGCAGTACCTAGAAAAATCGCCGTTTTCATCACCTCTTCTTTGAGACGTTGTGCAGCGTCGCGCAAAGTATACCACTGTTTGTCATTCACAGGCCAATCAGACTCAGTAGGGTACTTTATATTACAACCCTCAGTCGCCAATTGAAGTAAAGAAATTTGACCACCACCATTATAGTTACGAAAATGATCCTGTACAGTAGAATCCGAGCTCAAGGAACAAAACTTCAAACAATCACCATTATCCAACATAATACCAGCAGCGCCCAGTTCATAAAGGCGCACCATCCATGTGAGTAATGTCTCACCAGCTCGCTGCCGAAATCGCTGCAAAATATCACTAATTTCCTGTTGAGTAAAGTCCTCTAAAGAGTCTAAAGAAATACCCTGCGGAGCAGCAGGAGACTGCTGCAATTTCCGACGAAAAACTGGATGCACCGAGACCGCGGGGTGAGCATCACAAGGAGCTCGACCAGTACACGTAGAGGAACAACCAGTGGAAGAAGCATCAACCCCACTCGAAGGACGAGCGCAATCACGGGGTGCACCATCAGGGGTGCGAGAAGCAGGCTTACAATCATGGCGGGAGCGGGAGGACTCGCACTTAACAGATTCCTCACCCGAGGAACAAGAATCACTCGAATTCCAGATATTACCATCCCATTCATCAGGATTCCAATCCAGTCCGGCTTTCGCCACGACCAGACGCACCTTTCGCGTCGAAACACGGTAGCGCCGATTTTTGTATTTATAACGGGCAATTCGCACAGCCGCCCTCTCGGCAATAGTCTGGTAAGTCTCAAGTTTGTCAGCAAGCAACTTATTTTGACACCGCAACAAAGTATGAGAATTCTGAATCTCAACAAAGTGCGCTTCAACATCCTTAAGAGAGATCTGTAGCTTCAACAACCTCTCATGCAGAATCCTGTACGCAGACAGAACAATCCAACCTCTGCGCCCCAAAATGGGAATCTCCTCACCCTTCGAGATGGGTGCCTTCTGTAAACAAGTAATCACATTAGCCGGCTCCGCCAGCTCCAAAGAAGAATTCCAATTCTCACTCAAACCAGTAGAATCAGCCCACTCACGGGCTAAGGCTTCATAAGGCGTTGAATCCCATCCGGGAATATCAACGGGCAACTTAAAAGTAGATTTTGACTTTCTAGAAAACATTGTGAAAAAGAAAGAAGAAAAGAAAGAAAAAGAAAAGAAAGAAGAAGAAAAACTATACACACAATTATACTACAAATAATATACAAACAAAACCACGCACACGCCGAAAGCAAACACGAGACAACACGACGCACACAGGTTTCGAAAACGGTTCGAGACGCCAAATGTTCTGCTTGGGTTGTCGGATCAGATAGAACCCGCTCAACAGAGCCTCTCTAACCCAGCCAGAACGTTACCCCCTCCCTAGGGCCTATTCACAATAAGTAACCACATATATATATACCACCTAAGGACAGGGAATTCCTACTATATATACCAAGACCTCTTATAATACAAGTGGCGGCCTCGCGATCCCAGACGGACCCAGGACTTCCTACCCAGACGGCAGCCTTAGCCTCGCGGTCCCAGACGGACCCAGGGCTTCCTACCCAGACGGCAGCCTTAGCCTCGCGGTCCCAAACGGACCCAGGACTTCCTGCCCAGACGGCAGCCTTAGCCTCGCGGTCCCAAACGGACCCAGGACTTCCTACCCAGACGGCAGCCTTAGCCTCGCGGTCCCAAACGGACCCAGGACTTCCTACCCAGACGGCAGCCTTAGCCTCGCGGTCCCAAACGGACCCAGGACTTCCTGCCCAGACGGCAGCCTTAGCCTCGCGGTCCCAAACGGACCCAGGACTTCCTACCCAGACGGCAGCCTTAGCCTCGCGGTCCCAAACGGACCTAGGACTTCCTACCCAGACGGCAGCCTTAGCCTCGCGGTCCCAAACGGACCCAGGACTTCCTACCCAGACGGCAGCCTTAGCCTCGCGGTCCCAAATGGACCCAGGACTTCCTACCCAGACGGCAGCCTCAGCCTCGCGGTCCTAGATGGACCCAGGACTTCCTACCCAGACGGCAGCCTTAGCACGAGTTCATCCTATGATCACCATAACATACAACAAGGGAATCAGTGTTACTATTTATCAGATCACACAAGAACTGCCAGTTTGAGCACAACCTGTTCTCTGGTTCGAGGGGCTCCTCTCTCCCTTATTCAGTTACCACTTACCTGATCAGGGTTAACATCTGTTCATGTCAAGTCACAGCTGACTAGAAGAATAGGCTACCCTCTTATACAAGAACACGCAGCACATGTTGATTCACTACAAACTGACTTTATTATATATCATATACGCAAGCACATAACATTACTGTGTAACACATAACCTGTAAAGAAAAGTGAAAGATTAGGTTGTACACTCTAATAAGAAAGGGGTCGACATCACCTTAGTCGTGTGTAGCCTGCACTCAATGGTCATCTAGGTTCCCTTCTCGTCTGTGCCTCGGCTCGCCTGGAGATCACACCTCCGTAGCTCCCTTCTCCGAGTCACTGGGACCTCTTCCTCATCGGCTACTCTCTCCTCTCTGGCAATTCTGCTAGAAGAGTATCTGTCTCTTGGTCTTTCTCCGCCCTCAAGTTTGTCATCTGTCTTCCCTGGAATAAGTAGTAGCTTTTCTGCTAACGGCTAGGTGCCGCCTATGGATTGAAAGAATAAGTGCCAGTATCTGCCTCAGACTTTCACTAATATAGAGGTGCATTTTCTCATGGAAAATTCCAGCCCGTAACCTGCCGCCCACCAAATTCTTGTACCTCCCCGTGCCAAGGACACTTTCCCAGCCGGCCGGCCTGATGTAGCGTCTTCGGCATGAAGAAAAATACAATCCTTCGATAAGGGCCGGTCTGAACCGGTTCTCTCCAAGCGAATAACACCTCATAACTAAAACATCCCCTTTAACCTAGAAGCATCTCAAGCTGCTGGAGCAGAAAGAAAGATGGAGTCTCCCCCATTTGAGGCCTACCAGGCCTGAATTCAGCACGGCTCCATGAAATACCCTTACTACAGGGCAGGCTATCCCTAAGACTAACGAATCTATCCCCTAGGATATGTGTGCAAGCCCTAATCTATGGGGAAGGACACAGGATCATGTCGAAGTGCCTAATAAATAGGCTCTATACACTACTCTAACCCTTAGACTTGGATGGAAAGAGACTGAAGTCACACTAGTTATTCTTTAACGCAAGAAAAGGCCGGAAAAATCGAGCAGTACACCATACAACATGGTTTTTGTATAATGCTGGAGCCTGGACTACCACCCACTCTCGCACATATGTATACTTTAAAGTGTTTTGGAACGTGGTCAGAAAATGCTGGTAAACTTACTGTTTCTCCCCTAGGGCAATCCATGACAAATGCTGGCGGCCAATCTTATTCAGCTAACAAAATATCATAGCCAAACGTCAGGTTCTCCCAAAAGAGACTTCTAAGTGTCGTACATTTGTCCCCCTCCATCTGGAGCGATATTTCATTCAATTTATGTGGGACACATACGCTAGTATCAAGTGTTTCCACCGTGTTACAACCTTTCAAGTCCGCTGTCACCAGAAATTCCATCAGGTTCTGGCGAGCTATTGTTACTTCTGCCACACTGTCTAGCATTGTCAGAGCCCATTCTCCGTTCAGTAGTCCAGTCCTCAGAATTCTGGGCATGCCTGATCTTTAGACCTGCAACCTTCTTCTTTTTAAACTGTGGGTTTGGTTTGGCTTTAATCTTCTTTTTTGGAAGTATAGTCTTGAGCGTGCTGGTTGTAGCTGGACTTTGTATGCTCTTGTCTGTCTGACTGTCCTTCCCTCTCAGAGTTTTTTGATGAACCCTGAAAGGAACAAGAGGAATGTGTATCAGTATCCTGATACCTGTCAGGTTTCCTAATGTTATCCTTATTCCTAAGGTTATACTTCCTTTTGGAGGGCTCCTGTGGAGGAGATCTACCTCTGGATTGAGATCTATTCTCTTTAATATTTTGTTTTTTATTATTGTCCCACTTCTTTTTAGAAGAGGTAGGTGTCTGCTTGAAAGTCTCCTTCTCGGGAGTACCCATCAGTTGTGGTTTTAACGCTCTTCCACCCAAACTGTCCCTGCCTAATTCTGCATACACAGTTTCAATTATTTTTGGTAGTTCCTGTTCCTGTTATAAAGGACTGAACTCTCTTAGGCATTGGCGGATGGCACTGATGCTGCTTCCCCTTTAATATTTGCCAGTATTATCGCTGATACCTGGGCATAGTTACCTGTATTTCAATTTGACTAGCAATTTGCAGTCCCTTAGAGCTTGAAAGACCGCTGTCAGGATTGCATGGTCACTGAGAGCGCTTGGGCTAATATCAAAAGATTCTATTAGTTGCTGCCCCTTTTCGGTCACCAAGATGTGGTCAATTGAAGAGGTTCTACCATTTCCATAATAGGTTGGTACTGATGATCGACCTTCCCCTTTTTAATATTCTTGCAATCCAAGCTATATTTAAAAATTATTTAGTTTAAGGCCTCTCCATATGGGCTATGCAATAAATGTGTCATTCCTTCTCTGTCTGTTTTTACATGACCGCGACCTTTAGATCCCCTCCTGCTACATATACTCAGATTGAAATCCCCTAACCATATTAATATGTAATTATCCTTGATGTAGGTTAAGAAAGAGTCAATCTCCTTGCTAAATCCATAATAATATTTACTTTGGTTTTATCAAAAACATTTTTATAAAAGTTAATTAGCACCAGATGTAATTTTCCTTCTGTTTGTAAGTGGAGTAATTGGAAGTATAGAGAGGACATATGGGACCTAAGTGGTTTCAATGATGAGGTTATTGATATTAAGACTGCCAAACCTCCCTTTGCCCCCCCCTCCTCTGAGTGGGTTTCCGGGGTTAGAAATGAAGTAAAACCATCCACATAAAAATCATCTGTCGCCCAGGTCTCTTGCATACAGACTAAGTGAGTTTTATTTAAAGCCTCCAGCGATTCTGGGTTTACTAGTTTGTTTTTTACTCCCACAAAATTCCAAGCCTTGATTACAAGACTTGTATTTCCTGTCTTTGTACAAATCTGAATTCCCAGATTTAAACTACATAAATTTACATAGTGTATATCAGTGTGGTTACTACCCTTCCTTCCCTCCCCTCCTGGTTGTCAATCCTGTGTGTCGATGTTCGAGAGGGAGAGAAAACTTTTTGTAGTTGGAGTTGTTCTCTTTGGTTTATTAAATGATATGATTTGATGTCGGTAGGATTTTATTCAGCTGGTAGCTTTGTTTGTGCACGAGTTGTGACCCTGGCTGGAAACATTTCTGGCCTGTAGAAGAAACCAAGAGGTTCAGCTGATATTTTCCCTCAACTGATCTTGGAGTTTCGAGTACATACCAGTCCAGGGAGTAAAATTCTAACCAGTTGAGGGGAGCGAAAGTTCACAACAACACGATCCCCTCACTAGTTTTTCTCAAAGGGCCTATCCAGGCAACTCTTCTGGCCATCATTATTTCTTGAACGAGGCAATTTGTACTCCAAGATTGTTTAGCCAGCCAATGTATCACCTTATTTTTAAGTCCCTTCCAGGTTTCTGACACATTTAATTGGAATTTTGGTACACTTCTCAATATGATAAGATATGGCGTTGTTTCTGGTGGAAGCTGCAAAATTGTGTGTGATTGTGTGTCTTGGTAGATAGAGGGGTTATTTTTTACACCCAGTGCCTAAGGTTGGTAAATATGGGTCTTATCTGGTATCATAATTGTTGGTATGTCTTGTTGAGAGACTTCCTTTACAGTGGTGTTCTCAACTGCATCTTTACTTGTGCTACTATTTCTTTTACTGCTAACTCAAATTTGGAAATCACAGAATTTATAACCTCCAATTCCTTCCTGAGTGAGTCTTCCAATGTCATCAGTTTAATTTGCAATTTCTTTAAAGATCAATCTGCTGTTTTAGTAGGTTTCATTTTACTTCTCTTTGTTAAAGGGCCTGGGTATTTTTATAGTTGCAGGTTTTTCGTTTCCTCCTATACTTACATTCCTATTGTGGTGTCTTCCTGGATAGCTTTATCCATAAAATTATGTAGGGCAGACATTGGCACAGCCAATCTTTTCTCTGCATTATTGATTCCCTTGTTTAATAGGCCCATATCATTGATTAGATAACTTATAATTGCATTGTCAGCAGCTGCTTGCTTTGAAGGTCATTTCCCAGTTGTCTGGGCTAATTTACTTTTACCCATGGCTATACCTTGGTTATATTTCTATATTGCCCAATTTGTTTAATTAGATTACAGGGAGTTAAGGAAACAGGCCAAAATGCAACGTGGGTACACCACATTTTTACAGTGAAAACTGATTCTTTTTTTGCAAAGTGCCTAGCTGTGGATTTTGAACCCTAGCTCTGCCAGCACCTAGGGAAACCTAGAAAACCTATACATTTTTGAAGACTAGACACCCAGGGAAATCCAGGATGGGGTGACTTGTGTGGCTCTCATCAGGTTCTGTTACCCAGAATCCCTTGCAAACCTCAAACTTCCTAAAAAAAAACACATTTTCCTCACATTTCTGTGATTGAAGGTTCTAGAATCTGCGTGGATCCACAAAATTCCACCCACCCCGCATTCCCCAAAGCCTTCTGATAGAAATGGTACCTCACTTGTGTGGGTAGGCCTAGTGCCCATGACAGGAAATGGGCCAAAACGCAACATGGACTCACCACATTTTTACAGTGAAAACTGATTCTTTTTTTGCAAAGTGACTAGCTTTGGATTTTGAACTCTAGCTCAGCCGGCACCTAGGGAAACCTAGCAAATCTATACATTTCTGAAAACTAGACAACCAGGGAAATCCAGGATGGGGTGACTTGTGTGGCTCTCACCAGGTTCTGTTACCCAGTATCCCTTGCAAACCTCAAACTTTGTAAAAAAAAAAATATATATATATATTCCTCACATTTCTGTGATGGAAAGTTCTAGAATCTGCGTGGATCCACAAAATTCCACCCACCCCGCATTCCCCAAAGTTTTCTGATAGAAATGGTACCTCACTTGTGTGGGTAGGCCTAGTGCCCATGACAGGAAATGGGCCAAATCACAACATGGACACACCACATTTTTACAGTGAAAACTGATTCTTTTTTTGCACAGTGACTAGCTGTGGATTTTGAACCCTAGCTCAGCCGGCACCTAGGGAAACCTAGCAAATCTATACATTTCTGAAAACTAGACAACCAGGGTAATCTAGGCTGGGGTGACTTATGTGGCTCTCACCAGGTTCTGTTACCCAGAATTCCTTGCGAACCTCAAACTTTGTAAAAAACAAAACAGATTTTCTTCACATTTCTGTGGTGACCCACAAACTTCCACTCAACCCGCATTCCCCAAAGTCTCCCGATAAAAATGAAATCTCACTTGTGTGAGTGGGCCAAGTGCCCCCGGCAAGGAAGGGCACAAAACATACTGTGGAGACATCAAAAAACCTATCACAAAACAACCTGGTTTTGCAAGGGGGTCACCTGGATTTTTGTCCTCGGGCTCGGAGGCCATCTAGGGAAACCTACCAAACCTAGACATTTCTGAAAACTAGACACCTGGGGAGTTCAGGGAAGTATGACACAAAAATGTGTGGAATAATTGATTTTTGTCAGCTAAATTTGAGGTTTGTAGGGGATTCTGGGTAGGAAATCATTGGGGGATCACCACAAGCCATACCTCCCTGTACTCTCCAGGTTGTCTAGTTTTCAGAAATGTGTGGGTTTGGTAGGTTTCCCAAGATGCACGCTGAGCCCGGGGCCAAAAACCCAGGTGACCCCCATTGCAAAACCAGTTAATTTTGTGATAGATCATTTTGATGTCTCCACAATATGTTTTGGGCCCTTGCCTGTTGCGGACACTTGCCCACCCACACTAGTGAAGTACCATTTTTATTGGGAGGCCTGGGAGATGCTGGATGATAGAAAATTTATGTCAGCCCGGTGATCCCACAACTTTCCCACACACTAATTTGAGAAACATTCGATATTTTCAGCTAAATTTGAGGTTTGCAGGGGATTCTGGGTAGGAAAATGCTGGGGACTCCATGCAACTCATACATCCCTGAACTCTCCAGTGTGTCTTTTTTTAGAAATGTGAGGGTTTGGTAGGTTTCCCTAGATGGCAGCCGAGCCCTGGGCCAAAAACCCAGGTGACCCCCTTGTAAAACCAGGTAATTTTGTGAAAGGTAATTTTGATGTCTCCACAATACGTTTTGGGGCCTTGCCTGTTGTGGACACTTGGCCCACCCATGCGAGTGATGTACCATTTTTATTGGGAGACCTGGGGTAATGCTGGGTAGTAGGAAGAGTGTGTCAGCCCGGTGATCCCACAACTTTCCCACACAGAAATCTGAGAAAAATGTTATCTTTTCAGCAAAAGCTGAGGTTTGCAGGGGATTCTGGTTGGAAATATTGTGGGGATCCACGCAACCCATACCTCCCTTGACTCCCAGGGTGTCTTGTTTTCAGAAATGTGTGGGTTTGATAGGTTTCCCTAGATTGCCGCTGAGCCTGGGACCCAAAACGCAGGTGACCCCCTTGAAAAACTAGATCGTTTTGTGATAGATAAATAGGCACCTGTGTTTTTGGTCCCGGGTTTGCAGACATCTAGGGGAACTTAAAAAATAAAAAAACAGACATTTCTGAAAACTAGACACCAGGGAGTCCAGGGAGGTGTGGCTTGCATTGATCCCCCAACATTTTCGTTCCAAGAATCTGCTGCAAACCTCAAATTTAGCTAAAAAGTCACATTTTCCTCTAATATTTGTGTGGGAAAGTTGTAGCATCACCACACTGCACACATTTCCTACCAATCAGTCCCCCAATAAAAATGAAACCTTACTTGTGTGGATGGGCAAAGTGCCTATGACATGGAAGAGCTAAAAAGTGTGGAGATTGAGGGGGAGCCAAAACTGGTCCAAAAGGGCAGTTTGTTTATAAGTTTTTAAGATGATGATACTTTGGGCACTCACAAAAGTGAGGTAACATTTAAAAAAAAAAACTGGCATCTAGTGGGCTTTCTTCCCTTCGGGGGAGGGGGGGCAGAAAGATTTTCCCCAATTTATTTTTTGGGGAGCAACGGCCATTGCCCAAGGGGCTATTCCCCCCTCCCTGGTGTCCAGTGGGTGGATCCCTGCTTGGGATCACCCTCCTGGGGCAATCCCCAAGCAGAGATCCACTAGGGAGGGGTACCATTGGAAAAGGGGGATTCACCTAGCTCTTCCCTGGCTCCCGAGGCGGTGGGGGTGGAAATCCCTCTTGTGCCTGCACCAGATGGATTTCTAGTGCCATGGCATCAGACAGCGGGGAGCTGTCCGGTGCACATGAGCACTGGTGTTTTGGATGGGTTCTCGCCGTCCGATGCACCAAAGGTGTTCATGTTCACTAAAGACAGGTCCCTCTGTTCACGGTGTGATGATGCATGTGGTTTCGGGACCAAGTTCACATGTTGTACTGCAAAGCGTTCTGGGAGATAATATCCATTCAACAGCAAGAAAAATACATTCAATATAGCAGTCCCCATTCACCATAGCAATCCAAAGGACTAGGAACAGTAGACCAATCGCATTCCAAACTGTAGCCAGGGAAAAACAAAGTGAGTATTTTTCAGCCAATAGTAGAAATAACAAATTTGTTGTTTGTGGGATACAGGCTGTGGCGGTAACTCGGGTTCACTTGGATCCAATCAGAAAGTATCAAAATCAATGAGGTATCCAAACGCAGTTCCATCTATCTTTGGTTGCTCAGCAGGTTTTCAAGAACTGGGAGATGTCTCCTGTCCTGTCTAGACATATTCACATAGATGTCAGAATTAGGCCGAATTGACATCTGTGTTTCATTTGTAGTTTGTTGCTGTTCAATTTCAACAGGTACAAGTTCCATTCCATTGTTCGTAACTCCTTCACGTCATAGAGTAGAGCCTTCAAAGGTTATTTATCTTTCTATCTGAACTTCCTGTATGGTAGTTAGAGGTGATCTGGTGCAACCCAGGAGCCCACGCAGCCTACTATTGAGTATCAGCCACATAGTGTGGTTTGATCAGATTAATGGAGACAAATCTCTTTCCTTTCTTGCTGGCAAGGTGCGGAAGAAGTACTGCTCTTGTTCCTTCGACAGCCAGGGCAGGTACAGGTGCTCTGTAAAATGGCCCAAATTATTTTTGGTCCACAATCATCGGGACCCAGGCAGGTCTTGCTGGTACAGCTTTTACTTCTCCTGTGGCGGTGTGTTTTACTTGGGACATTGCTTTGTAATGCCCGGAATTTATTGAGTTTGTGTAAAACAGCCAAAAGATCATTGATGTCATATGGTTTTTCATCCACCACTGTGTTGCCACAATCAAGGTCAGGTACCCACATTTTAATCCTGAACAAGACTTCGTATGGAGTACGGCTCTCCAGGAAACTTCTTGGCATGTATTTTAGTGCCCTCTGGACCCCATACAGGTAATTGACCCAACCGCCACCCGAGCCTAATACCCTAGCTGTTAAGGATTGCTTTAAGTCCCGGTTCTTCCTCTCCACAATCAAATTTCCCTCTCTATGATATGGAGAGGAGTACTGCAATGCTACATCCAAACCTCCATGGCTTGTATGTAAGCCCATGAGCTAAATGCAGGGCCACGTCTGAATGTAATGTGCCGATTGCGTATGTCCCTATGAAGACTCACAAATCCTTTATAACAGTTCGGGCGTCAGCTGAGCACTGAGTCCAAACACACAGGAATCTACAGCACGAATCCACTGCCACCAAGATGAACTCGTAAACCCCATCAGATTGTAAACAGGTGAAGTGGTCCAAATAGACACATGCGAGAGGTCTGTCTGATATCAGTAATGGTGTTTGTGGTTGACGTGCTACGGTGGTACCTTTCATCTGCTAACAGATGTTGCACTTAAGGACATAACCCTTGGTCTGTTTAGTAAGACCTGGCCACCAATAACACTGCTTCAGTAGTGAAACCGTTGCATTGATACCTGCGTGCGTTGAACCCAGACCCTCGTGTGCAGCTAGAATTAATCCTAATCTGCGATCCATGTTTGCTATTGCTCTATCCCCTACTGCTGGAGTTTGAGCATACAGAATATTTTGCGCATCGAACTTGTAGGATTACTTGAGTGGAAAATCTTTTGGCAAGGCTGAGCTGTTCTTGCGCGTAGCATTCACAACTATCATTATCTGTCCATCTTTCCTCATGCTAGTGTAGTGGAGACAGGGTTTTATGTACACACATTGTTAGCATAAGCTTTTTAGAAGCTAAACGCCATCTTGCCGCTTTGCTGCTTTTGCACACGACACTATAGACAGCTGTTATTACAAGTAAAACTGCTTGCTTGCTTTTTATTCATGACAACGGTCTGTTGTTCACATCCCTAGACGTGTCCCTCGACCTTAGTCTGAACACTGTGTGCAGAAGCCGTCAAGGTCAAATAACAATGTATGCGGTTGAATTCAGTTTGATCGGCCCACGCTCTAGACACAACACGCACACAGCTGCAAATAACTGAAACTCGGGTGCCTTTAATGTTGCATTTGCATGCATGATTCAGACACTTGGAGAAAACCTTTCCAGACACAGAGAGCAGAGCTGATCCTGTGATGTGATTCATCTAAGCTGATCTTTGAGGTATGAGGTTCCCCATTCAAACCTAGAGACCTTATATTAGTTTATAAAACGAGTTTACTAGCCAAGGGAGGGTGGTTCACAAGGTATTATAGGACCGGTTTTCCACTATAATTTTTAATATGATTTCTCCCTTCATTTTCTATAGAATTGTAACAATGCTGATGGTTTTATTTTTAATCATTTGTCTGCTTATGTTAGCCAAAGTACTGCATCTTAGAGCACGTAGTTAAAAATAAACATTTTAAACTTTTCCGCGTCTCTGATTACTCTTGTTGTGGACTGATATGAGAATAATAACGAAAAGGTGTTTCTGATTCCCACCATTCCTGAGAGTACTCTAAGTTGCTTGTTCTGGGTTGTCTAATCATTGGTAGCTTCGAGATGATACGGAGAACAAATGAGACACTGATGCTAGTCAGATAGGGGTTCTGGGTACTGAGGTGAGTTTTTTGGTACACCACAATTCACTGAGGTCCTGGTTTCCTGTGCATAGTTCTGTGCATGAGCAGAATCCCCGCAACACTAGAATGAGTGATTGCAGCAACAGCAGCAGTTTGCACTGTCGACTTGGCGGCTTCATCAGCCAGTAAATTCCCTTCAACATGCATGCCAACATGCTGATGAATCAATGTGTCAATTACATGAGCCTGTAGCAAGCTTTTTTTCAGCGCTACCACCTGTCCCCAAAGCAGCTTGGGCTTTATTGCGCAACCTTTGGAAGCTTTAAACCCATTCTAACCCCAATAGTGAAGATATTCATTGTATGAATGGACTCAATAAAATAAATCACACAGAATGAGTGTGGGGAAATCCCGATCTGTATTTTTTAGTGCCAGTATCATGGCTTTAAGTTCTGCCAGCTGTGCAGTGCAATCTCCTAGATTTCAGCGATTGTGTACAAATGTAATTTGTATGCAATGGGTACCGTTTCACCTTCATTGAAGGTGGGGTAATTGTACCCCGATTGACCCGCGACTACACGGATCACCAAATTAGTGCTTTTTACACACGTGTGTAGGTGTTTGGAAGCTATCATCTCAGCTTGTACGGAACCGAGAATTTCTGTGTGTTCCTGTGTCCAATGTTGGACCGAAAAATCAGGTCCGATTAGGTCGTAGAAAGGTTTGACCTTTTCTGCGGAATGCAAAATGTATGCTCTGACAGAATTTAGGAATCCTAAAATGGATTGTAAACCTTTCAGAGTCTTTGGAGGTTGGAGCAGCTCACAATATTTCTAAAACAATTGACTGCCAAACTTTTTCTATCACTTGATAACTTATATCCCAAAAATAGGACATTAAGTTGGGCAATTTTAGATTTTTTGAAAGTTAAATTTTTACCCCACAGTGTCGAATCCCAAAATGATGTTGTTCCTCCTGTGCAAGTGATCTAATAGCTCATCGTCTGTCGGATTAATATCTTTTAAATAGGATAATGCCCCCTATTCACAATTTTGCAGTAACTCTGTTATTCTTGTTGAGAACAACCCGGGCTGTTCTTATACCCTTGGGGCAGTCTACAGAATTGGTGTTGAAAGCCAAGGGCCAAGAATATTTTCAAATATCTGCTTCCAGGCACTATATTTTGGCAGAAGAATCCATTTGAGATATCTAGTGTTCTTTTGTATTTCTTCTGCACAATGTCATTCATTAATGTGGTATTGTGTGCATTTTGTACTGCAAATGTTCGTGTGCTTGTGTTCAAATGAATGTTGTCTAAAACTAGATGGTATGAATTGTTGGGTTTCATTCATTATGGGAAACAAAGTATTATTCATGGAAGAGATGTAGTTTTCAATCACACCTTGGTATTCAAGTTGATCTAAGATCTCCCTGACTTGTTTCTTTGTATCATGTTTTTTTGGGTACAGCCTCTATGAAGTAGGAGTCGTTTTTAATGGGATTTCATGGTGAGGTGACTCAGCACCCTAACCTACATGATTGCGGTAAAGACTATCAATGTTTTAGTGACTCAGGAATGAGGTCGGAGAAAGCCGGTAAAATTACAACTTTCCCTTTCGGACACACCACGACAAACTCAGGTGGCAAATCTTTTTCAGCCAAAAGGATATTGTATACATGTGTCAGGTTCTCCCAAGAGAGACCTTTCACTTTCCTAGGTATGTCCCACTCCATTTGGAGTGTAATTTCATAGAAACAATATGCAACACTTACCCTTGTGTCAGGTGTCTCCAACGTGATATGTTCATTCAACACTGCTGTCACCAGAAATTCCATCAGGTTCTGGTGAGCTATTGTAACTTTTGCTGCGCTGTCTTACATCGTCAGAGCCCATTCCCCGTTCAAGAGTAAAGTCCTTAGTAGCTTAGGCATTTCTTATTTTAAGGCCAGCTACCTTTTTCTTTTTAATTTGAGGTTTAGTTTTGGGTTTATCTTCTTGTTTGTTAATGTAGTCTGAAGTGCGATGTGTGTCTCTTGGCTTGAGTCGCTCTTCTGATCTATGTTCTGACCGTCCTCCCCTCTCTGAGTTTTTTTGATGAACCCTGAAAGGAACAAGGGGAACGTGTGTGAGTATCCGGATACCTGTCAGGTTTTTTAATATTATCACAGTTTCTAAGATTGTATTTTCTATCAGAGGGTTCCTGTTGAGAAGACCCACCCTGTGATCGTGATGCATTCTGCTTATTATTTTTTATTGTTATCCCATTTCTTTTTATAAGAATCTGGTGCTTGCTTTATGTTTATGTTTTATGAATTTATAAAGCGCATAGCTGCCCGAAGGCTTCCCAGCGCTGAAATGAGAAGTGTTGGTGATGGAATCTGAGAGCGATCATCATGGGAACAGCCAAGCCTTAAGTTTTTTCTGAAGCTGCGTTCGTCTTTCAACAGCCTCAGTTTCCGGGTCATGGAATTCCATAGCTTTGGGACCAGGTGAGAAAAGGATCTACCTCCCCATCTTGTTCTCTTGATCCTCCATGTCTTTATGAGGCAGTCAAAAGAAGACTTGAGTGGCCTCTGTAGAACATATGGGGAGATCCCTGAGCATGCTTGGACCCCTACCATTCATTATGTGCCAAGCAAAGAGATTTGAATGTATTCCTAGATTTGATGGGCAGCCAATGAAGCTGGTTCAGAGAAGGTTTTACGGATGCCTGTCTGGGAATCTCTAAGAGTAGCCTGGCCACGTCATTCTGCACCACATGCAGTCTGTTGATGATGGACTTTGGAGATTCCAAGTACAGGGAGTTGCTGTAGTCCAGGCTTTGAGTTATCCTTTTCAGGATTGCTTGTTATTTGTTTTCCAGGTCTAGTTCCCAAGTAATCTCTACCCAATGAAACATAAGTTTCCTCTGTAATCTTAGGTAGTTCTCGCTCCTGTTGTTCAAGAGTAACTTCCCTCAGGCGTTGGCGTATAGCCACCACTGCTGCCTCCCCTTATATGTTACCTAACATAATTGTGGATACATGGGCAAAATTATTTATCAATTTTATCTCCAAGTCCAGGGCAGGTTTTTCTCTGTACTAATTCTATATTTGTTTCAATACTTCTGGTATGACTGCTATTGAAGGGGTACCATGAGTTCTAGAATAAACTGTAACAAAAACTGAACCCCAAGAGGTACAATCCTCTATTGGGGGAGCTATTCCTATTGGCAAGCAAATTGTTAACATTCTGTGTTTTTTCTGGGGGCCCATATACGAAAAACCACTTCAAACTGTGCTATTTTCTGTGCCATCCAAAATGGCATTTGTTCACGTTTAGTGGGCATTCTTTCCATAATCGCGTTCAGTATTTTTGGGTTGATACTTGTCATAGTCATTTGAGGTTGACCAGCTTGAGTAACCCTTGTAGATTGAATTGTAAGTGTTCGCATTATGAACTGTGTGAAGTTTCTGTATAGTTTTACTGTGGGCCCGATTGTGATGTCGGACGAACCGGAGTACGTTCAATATTGTTTGGGAACTGGAACCGAACAACCTCCTGTCCTCGGTTCCTGCCCAGCAAGTTGAATGAGACCGAACCCTGTTCAGCCCCAATCCTATACTTTTCAATGGGAGCATGCATACAGAACGGAGTGCATACTCTCATTGTAAAGAGCAGAGGTGCAATTCTTCCCTGCACCCCATGGCAGGCACCTCAAGGTGCCTGCCATCGGGTGTAGGGATCAACAGGGGCCACCATTCAGCAGCCTTGCACCCATGGTGTCCCTGCTGGGGACCCCAAAGACATATTCCTAAAGCCTTTCTGTGTCGGAAAGCCCGGCACAGAAAGGCTATGGGAATCTGCCATCGAAATCCCTTGGCCCGAAAGAGCTGGCCGAGGGATTAAGGAAGGCTTTCCGAATGGTGAACGGGCTCTCTGAGCCTGTCGGAGGCCATTAAGAAATCCGATTCGGATTCCCTTCCGATCTACCCCATCAAAATGGGTTGGTCAGAAAGGAATCCAACCTGCCGATTACGATGCAGTCTGAAGGGCTCCGACCAACAGTCGAAGCCTTTTCAGCCTGCATCGTAATCGGGCACTATGTCTTTGTAAAGTGTACATAATTCAGCTGCTGGCAATGTATCACTCTCTAGATGTGGTGTGTAAGCAGCTAGGACCCGGCCAGGTCGCTCATTCTCTGCTGAGCAGATGGAGTCTCACATTTTCTGTGGTGTGGGGGAGGGCGCCTTTAAACAAAAATTAATATGTTCTTGGTAAGTTAACGGTCGCACATTTTTTGTGGTCTGGTTGAGGGTGCCTTTAAACAAAAATTAGAGGAGTTGGCCTAACGGCTAGGGCGGTTGACCTCGAATCTGGGGAACTGGGTTTGAGTCTCGGCAATGACGCTGAACATCCTGTGATTCTGGGCGAATCACCTAATCTCCCTGTGCCTAACAAAAATGAATGTGTCTTCATGTAATGCAACTGGTGCTATGTAAAGCGCTCTGATACCCGATACCTTCTGGTCAAGTTTGCGCTATATAAAACTACATAAAAAAGAAAAGTTCTTGGTAAGTTAACAGGACTCTATGCCCACGTTTGGTGAGTATTCTTCAGAAGTCTCATCTGCAATGTTAGTATGAAATAATTTGTGCGTGCATCTGCAGGGTGGAATTTGGGTTCACTGACAGAATATGAACACCCACAATATCCCCATACCACAATATCGAGTTATAAATATTGACGTAAAAAATATCAACATCCTATATTTATAAAGGTAAGTACAAAAAACTCGGAAAAAAATATGGATGTCATTAATATAGTTGTACAAAGTATCATTTATATATATATATATATATATATATATATATATATATATATATATATATATATATATATATATATATATATATATATATATATATATATATATATATATATATATATATATATAAAATATATTAAATAATTAACATTCAAGAAAAATAGATTTAATATACATTAACAAATTTAACATATAAACTTGAGTTAAAAAAAGAAAAACACACATATATAATAATTAACATATATATATATAGATTTCCTTTAAAACAATTATTAAACTAATATATATATATATACCAATACCATAAAATCTACTAAAAAAGATTCTAATTAAATTAAAACGTTAAACTATTTAAAAATCTTTAAACTTGGTCAAAATTGGATGGGGATGCCACTGAGGCATGTGTGCCTGAGGTCTGCTGTTTTGCTTTTTGTCCACTGGTGTCGCCTGACGGGCTTTTCTCCCTGCGTTCTGGGGTGGCTTTGGTCTTCTGTGGGGGTGGTGTCTGCGCCCAGGACCGCTTGGGTTGCTGCTGCTGTATGCTTCATGTGCTGTATCGTGACTTTGATGTATGTGGACCGTGGTCACTATCGGCAGACGTGGCCACTGCCAGGGGGGTGGACAAAGGGACCAGAGCTAGACTGTGAGTATGTGCCTGTTGCGGGGCAGACGTCCCTGTTGATGACAAAGCCTGGACTGTCCGGTGCAGCCCACCCATGTCTGAATGTGTGTCCTCCATGAAAGCAACCACCTGGGCCAATTTCTTGTCGTGGTCATTGAACGCATTGAGGAGAGCTGTCTGGCCTACACACAGCTGGCGCAAAGGTCCACAGACTCAGCACTGATGGCAGCAGGGGGGACAGGGGCAGGGGCAGCGGTGCCAGGGGTGAAGGACACTCTTCCCCTCTTACTAAGGCAGACACGGGCAGCACCAGAGGAAGTGGTTGGGAGGGTGGGCACTGGCCGCTGTGCTGTGGACGACGATGCAGAGTCCCCGTTCCCTGTGCCCTCCAACATGGATGCATCCCAGCTGGCATCGGATGATGTGGTGCTTTGCGTCTCATGCTGGGATTCCTCCAGCAGACTCTTGTCCCCCTCTGAGGCACTGCTGACATCTGTGTCACTGGGATCCTGTGAAGCTGTTGTGCTAGTTTCACCCCCACTGGTGTCCGTCTCCAGTCCCTCCGTGACCACAGGTAATGCTGCATGAGAGAGAGAGATGTAGGGTCAGGTCAGTGACAGCAACAGAACAAACATATGCAAGCAATGCATTGCAAAAGATGACCAAATCTACATGTTGCACACTACCCTGTGCAAACAAATTGAGCCAACTCACTATATTGACTCAAGCAGTGCTTGGAAACTGCAAACTCAGGCATTAGTGAGCCATGTGATGACCACACATCACTACACCCTGCTTGTGGCTCTGTTCAAACGGACACAAAAGTAGCTCTGAGCACGCCTAGGGACATGATGGGGACACACTACTTGTTGCCAATGACAGATCTGGATGGAACAGGAGGGGACAACACAGACCCAGACTACAACATGAGAGTCCACAATGGACATTAGCATATGCCACCCACCATGTCGTACCTTGGGGTCAATAGAATGGTGCACATTGTTGTCAGATGTGTAGGCCTCCCCAATCTGGGTGCATGCAATGGACGCATTGATGAAGGCACAGTCAGATCAGGCACTGCTGTTCCCTCCCATGGGATTCCCAAGACTACCCCAATGCAGAAGAAACCTGAAGAGCACAGCTCAGAATGTAATGTAAAGGCACAGCATCCAAATCACCTTTGTAAGTACAGGCAGGGCAAATGCATGCCACTGGCACCCAGGTCAGCAGCCACTTACATGCCACAGCATCACACTACCAACATCACATAGGCCAGCGCTGGCACAGGCTCTGTACACATGCAGCCACTCCCAGCCAAAGTCAGACTCCCCCAATGCTCACCCCTGGCTTGCTGCTGATGCTCCTTCAAACGTGCATCCAGCTCAGGCTGTGTCACCGCCAAGATGTGCCCCATTAGTGGTGTCGTGCTGCGCCGTGCCAAACGCCCAGTGCAAGGAAGCAGCTCCAAGGTCATCTCCGCCACATTCTTTGCCAGCCGGCTGATGTCGTCCCATCTCTTGTGGCAGTGGGTGCGCCATCGGTTTGAGACCCCCAGAACTCGCACCTTCACTGCAATGGCCCTCCACACGGCCTTACGCTGGTGTACCTTGAGCTTCAGGCATGGGAGACAAGAGGGGGAAATGATCAGTGACAGTGTTATGTACCGACATCTACCAGTATAGCTGCAAGATACAAAATCATCACATATCCAACGATATGTCAATCAGAGACAAGAGTACAGCTCACATGGTACACCTGCAGGGGAAAGGCTGATGTTAAAGCATGCAGGTGGGAGGGGGAACACAGTCCCTGCACATCTCACGCACATGCAGGATGCCAGCACTGAAACACCTATGTAGCCTGCCCACATCTACAGTCCATTGTTGGCTTGAGCAACACATACATCACATGTCAACCTGTGTTTGGGGGTGGACTCACTGTGTCCAAGACTGCACAGCCATCAATGTCCCTGCCCTGTAAGTATATGAATGTGTCATGGTGGTCATATTGAGGGACATGATCTCACAAATACAAAATGCCATTCACAAGGGCGGTTGTGTGAAAACTACAGTGCTGAGATGGCCCATAGTTGGAGTGCAATGTGAAAAGACTGATGTGATACTCTGTAAGTTAAGTGAGTTGTCCTTGTCTTTGTAGGCGGGGACTGTGCGGGCCAGCTGGGCTCACACTGAGATGGACTACAGGGGCACAGACAGCCATCCAGCCAAGCAATCACTGTCCTGACTACAGCATGAACAACCTTCTGTGTCACTGTATGGCTGACAACACAACACAGGTCACTCATACATACATGTGCAGGAGGCAAACCTGTGATATTGGGTACACACACCCTCCCCTGGAGACAGCATGTCAGGCAGTGCATGACACTACCCCACACTCCCAGGCACTTACTGCATCAGTCCAACTACATGTGTGGCCCCCCTGCCCTACCCCACCACTGTTGAAGACTTGCCACAACATTTGGGGCACCATATAGCCTTGGGTACTGTGTGAGCACCTTGTCCACCAGGACCTCCAGCTCCTCGCTTGTGAAGGGACTGGCACGGATCTTCTCTGTCCTTGCCATCACTGTGGACATGAGACAACAGCGGCGGAATTGGGTGATGAGGGGTCTCAGGCAGCAGTCCCTGGAGGCAGCAGCAGGTGAGGGGTGTCTGGCAGCAGGCTCTGGGAGCAGCAGCAGGTGAAGGGTCTCAGGCAGCAGTCCCTGGAGGCAGCAGCAGATGAGGGGTGTCTGGCAGCAGGCTCTGGGAGTAGCAGCAGGTGAGGGATCTCAGGCAGCAGTCCCTAGAGGCAGCAGCAGGTGAGGGGTGTCTGGCAGCAGGCTCTGGGAGCAGCAGCCGGTGAGGGGTCTCAGGCAGTCCCTGGAGGCAGCAGCAGGTGAGGGGTCTCTGACAGCAGGCTCTGTGAGCAGCAGCAGGTGAGGGGTCTCAGGCAGCAGTCCCTGGAGGCAGCAGCAGGTGAGGGGTCTTTGGCAGCAGGCTCTGGGAGCAGCAGCAGGTGAGGGGTCTCAGGCAGCAGGCTCTGGGAGCAGTGGAAATGTGAGGCTCACTTCCACACACATATAGCCCCCTGGGGTCGTTTCAAAGGTGCCAAGCTGCAGAAATTGGTGGTCCTGGTCTGCCTCTTTCAAATACATACAATGATCGCTTCCGCGGTGGCGGAGCACGCCTACCACGATCTTCAAAATTGCATCATGCCACCGCTATCAAGGTTCCCATTGGCTGTAAAGGGCTTGCTCCATGGCGGTGACACACCGCTGGGGCCTGCTGTGCGCTACCGCGATGGTGCATCTTTCAAATGCATCCAATGACCGCCTCCGCGGTGGTGGAGCACGCCTACCGCGATCTTCAAAATGGTATCATGCCACAGCTATCGAGCTTCGCATTGGCTCTAGGGCAAGCTCCATGGCGGTGACACACTGCAGGGGCCCGGTGTGCACTTCTGCGATTTTAGCGGCGGAGCATGCCAACCGCCATTTTCACATGTCCCGTGCCTATCAGTACCGCACTTGTGTGAATGGGGGTGCTGGTGACACACCGCCGGGGCCAGGTGGTAGCTTCTGCGATTTGGGTGCCATACAATCGCAATGGCCATCTGTCAAACATCAACAGGGCACAGTGCCAACATGGTCAATGGAACATCATCGTGCACACGATGCCAATGTTCCATTTACTCCACTGATGGCTACATATTCCATGTTTGTGTGTGTTTCGTAGATTGGCCTGTACCCACTCACATGTCACTTATGGATTTGATGTTGGTGTAGGCAGGACAGTGTTGTTCTGGACTCTACAATGTGTACACATGTCAATGTGTTGAGGTGCAGTGACAATCACAGTGATGCTCGTCTCAATGAATGTTGAACTATTTTGCATTGCCTCTCATGTCTGCTCATGCACACATTCGTCATTCCAGCGCCAACTGTGGTCATTGTGTGGTGGATGTGTGCCAGGTTGTAATGACGCATTGAGGTGTGACAGGTACAGCAGCTAGGTTTGAGACAGTGGGTTTGATTAGTTACACATATGCTGGATGCTATACTCCCAGGCGTGCCCATGTGAAATGTGCATTCACATTGATCAAGGTGGTGTTTGAGGTACTTGTCTTGTGTAAGTTGACAGGTGTGGCCTTTGTATAGATGAAGGTGTCCCTACATGTGAGCTGGTCTGTTAGTCAACATTGATGTCAGTCATTGTTGTTGTTGTGTCATCCAGAACGTGATATCCTGTGCACATCTTATGATGTATTGCATTGACATGTGTTCACTATCATCTCAGATAGGAGGAGGCCAAATTTGATTTGTCACTAGACGGTGCTGGAGGACATGGAGGATGTTGCGATCATACGGAAATGCCGTCTGGACAGAGCCACCCTGAAAACCCTTTGTGATCTGTTGGAGCCCCACCTGCAGCCTCGCCGGACATATCCAACAGCTTTCACCCCTACTTATAAGGTGATGGCGGCCCTGCATTTTTTTGCCACTGGATCGTTCCAAGAGACAGTGGCCAGCGCTGGTGGGATGTCACAACCGATGTTCAGCATGGTGCTGTGTGATGTACTGTCCGCCATGATGATATACAAAGACAGATACATCCATTTCCCCAGGGGTGCTAAATTACCAGCTGTGAAGGGAGACTTATATCCCCATGGACTCATCCCGAATGTTGTTGATGCCATTGATTGCACCCATGTCGGGCTTGTGCCACCACAGGCAAGTGAGCACATTTACCGCAATCGCAACCATTACCACTCCATAAATGTGCAGGTGGTGTGCCTGGCAGATATGACCATTTCCCATGTGTGTGCCAAATTCCCAGCTCGGCCCATGACTCCTATATCCTGTGGAACAGCATTGTGCCCCAGCTGATGGCTAATCTGCTTCCCGAGCATGCATGGATTGTGGGTGAGTATGCCTAGTCGTGTGGCGTGCTGGTTGTGTGACCTGCTGCCCTCAGCCTCTGCAACATTGCAATGTCTATTTGTGTTTGTCATACCTAGGTGACTCTGCATATCCCAACCGTCCCTGGTTGCTGAGACCACTGAGGAATCCCAGGACCCCGGCTGAAGTCCGCTACAATGAGGCCCATGGGAGGACACGTCATGTGGTGGAACATACTTTTGGTCTGCTCAAGTCACGTTTCCGCTGCCTGGACAAGACCGGAGGTGCACTGGCATACTCGCCCGGGCAGGTGTGTCAGATTGTAGTGGCATGCTGCATGCTCCACAACCTAGCCATTCGCAAGCAGATTCCCCTGCTCCTGGATGATGGTGAGGACCCAAGGCCCCAGCCTGCAAACCAACCCGTGTCCAGTGATGAGGACAGTGGAGAGGAGGAAGGTGTTGACCTGCGCGAACAGCTCATCACACGCTACTTCACTTGAAGGTGGGTGACAATGTGCAACATACCCATTGTTTGCTGATATTGCTGTTGTCGTGAAGGGGCATGTGAGAATTGTAACAGCAGCCAGTGGTAGACTCAGCGTTGTTTGGCAATGTTTCTGGGACAGGTCATTTGGGAACATCTACAGGATGTGTATGTTGACACTTGTTGCCCACTGTGACGTGTGCATGTTGGGTTATCCTGATGGTAGGGGTTGTGTGATGTCTGTGGTGCCACACCCAGACCAGTGAAAGTAGTTCTGATGTGTTTCTCTAGGTTCCTTCAACTTCTCCTTGCCTACATACAGCCCATGCTCCTGGTACATTATGATCATGTTGAAGACTGTACATCCTGCAATAAAGACGGAGCAGACACGACAACATGTGTGTAAGGATGTTTTATTTGCAATGGTGAGATGCGAGGGGGGGTGTACATTTCCACTGTGGGGGGGTGGAGCAGTGAGTTGACACTTGTGGTAAATGAGATAATAGAGTAGTCAGCACATTGATGTGGTGACCCAGTCCAACAGACAGATGCCATTCACAAGGCAGTGTGGGGAAGGACAGTTCAAAATGTCAATGCACTGGTGGAGAGGGTTGCCATCATGGCTGGCTCCGTGACTGGCGTCTGGCAGGTGCTTTGCCTCCAGATACTCCCAGGGTCTTCTTAGGACGGCCCCTTTGTCATTTGGCAGGAGGGGCCCTGCTGCAGGGCCAGTGGGGTCTGAGGACTCACCCCTCTCTGTGGGCACAGGGGAGGATGGTGAACTGTAATCCTGCGGCCCACCAGAGGGAGGTGGAGGTGTTGTTTGTGGTGCAGGCCTGTCCCTCAGTACCGCCACTTGCTGGCCCAAGAGGTCCACAATTTGTCCCATGCCGGTGTCGATGAACCTCATCAGCAGGATGAGCTCATGTAACAGTTCGTCCGATTGTCCTGTTCGTCCCTGGGCCTGTTCGTATGCACCAAGGACTCTGGTTATGTGTTCCAGGGTTTGGGTCCCAGCCTCCTGGTGTCTGTGGATGACCCTGCCCCTCCCACCTGCCCTGCTGCCATGGACCTGTTGCCTCACCACTGTGGGTACCCACATCCTCTCCATGCCCTCCTCCATCGGTGGTGTGTGCTGGTCATCCTCTGGGACAGGGAGGGTGTTGCAGGCAGCACTGGTGGTGGTGGCCGTGATGGCGGTGGCCGCACAAGCCGTGACAGCAGGGGTCTGCAGTGAAGTTGTTGTTGGCGTAGATGTGATGGGGGGACAATGGGGTCCTGGGACCTGTTGCTCCCTGGCACACCAGATGGGCCGGCTCCGAGCTCATCGTCCATGGAATCCTGGGAGTCAACAACTGAGAGTCCATGTACCGGGGAGAGACTGGCTCTGCAGGTTGCTGGTGTTGTCCTCTGCAGTGACTTCTTGGTCACCTGTGGGTCAGATGGGAAATGGTCATTGTAAAGCACCCGGCAAGCTTTGTGTTAGCTGTGTGTCATTCACTTTTTGTACACTGCACAATTGACAGATCATCACATTGTTTACAATGTGCACTACTGTGCTTCCTGACATGATGCAGTGGTACAGGCATTACTTGTCCATGGTGTGAGGTGTCAAGGCATACCATGCGACCCGTGCTCAATTAATGATTACAGGGACATGTTGCCATCTAGGGCCTGGCGTTGATTTGTGTGACCTGGCAGGCGTCACATCTGGCCATGGACTGGCCATTGTCATCTCCTGCATACCTTTGTCCTGTCATGTGCATATCTTGATTTGTACCACCACACATGCTTTCATATTTTTCAAATGGTCCTTGTTGCATTTGCCCCATGGCTATGCACATGTATTTAGGTGCTGTGCATGATTGTGCCCTGACTTTCTTCTACTTGTGCATTGGTGTGTCACACTTTGGTAGCTGTGACAGTTTCCTTAGCTTACCTGTGTGCACACTGTGCTTGGTAATGGGGTAGGTGTGCCTCGTTGTGCAATGAGAGGGCTGGTGTTGTCATATGGCACCATTTAATTTGTGATGAATGGGTGGGTGCACGGACTGGCTACATACCTGTAATGTGCCCACATTTGTGTTTGTGATGTCACACGTGTGTGTGCGTGGTGGCAGGTTACATCCTGCTCAGTGGGGTCACAGTCTACCTACCTGTAAGTTTGTTTGGTGTACTGCAGTGGCTTCCAACTGCTTCTGGGTGGGGTGGGGGGAGGGCTCCATCCAGCTGAGGTGTGGGCCAGGAGGTATGGTGGGAGAGGTGGTACAGGCCTCCCACCCAGAAACACCCTCATTGTGAAGATGGCTACCTACCTGTAAGTTTGTTTAGTGTACTGCAGTGGCTTCCAACTGCTTCTGGGTGGTGTGGGGGGAAGGCTCCATCCTGCTGAGGTGTGGACCAGGAGGTATGGCAGGAGTGGTGGTAAAGGCCTCCCACCCACAAACACACTCATTGTGAACATGGCTACCTACCTGTAGGTTTGTTTGGTGTACTGCAATGGCTTCCAACTGCTTCTGGGTGGGGTGGGGGGAGGGCTCCATCCTGCTGAGGTGTGGGCCAGGAGGTATGGTAGAAGTGGTGGTACAGGCCTCCCACCCACAAACACCCTCATTGTGAAGATGGCTACCTACCTGTAAGTTTGTTTAGTGTACTGCAATGGCTTCCAACTGCTTCTGGGTGGGGTGGGGGGAGGGCTCTATCCTGCTGAGGTGTGGGACAGGGGGAATGGTGGTAGTTGTAGTGCTGGCCTCCCACCCACAAACACCCTCATTGTGAAGATGGCTACTTACCTGTAAGTTTGTTTGGTGTACTGCAGTGGCTTCCAACTGCTTCTGGGTGGGGTGGGTGAGGGCTCCATCCTGCTGAGGTGTGGGCCAGGAGGTATGGTGGGAGTGGTGGTACAGGCCTTCTAACCACAAACACCCTCATTGTGAAGATGGATACCTACCTGTAAGTTTGTTTGGTGTACTGTAGTGGCTTCCAGCTGCTTCTGGGTGGGTGGGGGGAGGGCTCCATCCTGCTGAGGTATGGGCCAGGAGGTATAGTGGGAGTGGTGGTACAGGCCTTCCACCCATAAACACCCTCATTGTGAAGATGGCTACCTACCTGTAAGTTTGTTTAGTGTACTGCAATGGCTTCCAACTGCTTCTGGGTGGGGTTGGGGAGGGCTCCATCCTGCTGAGGTGTTGGATAGGGGGCCTGGTGGGAGTAGTGGTACAGGCCTCCCACCCCCAAACACCCTCCCAGGGATGATGTCTGCCTACCTGTAAGTTTGATGAGGGTAATGTAATGGCTGACCTATGCTTCTGGGTGGGGTGGGTGGGGAGCTCCATCTTGCAGATGCTGTGGGACAAGGGGGCCTGGTGGGAGTTGTCGTGCTGTCTGTCTGTACACATGCCCCCATGGTAATGTTGGTAGCTACGTTTGGGGAGAATGGGAGTGGGTGAATGTTGGATCTGTGAGACATGTTTTTGTGACTGTGTGGTGCAGATGGATGGGATTTGTCCTTGGTGGTGTAGCTTTGTAGTTGTGCGAGACAGTACACAACAGAGTGGTGGTAGTCATTTGTTTGTACTTACCAGCCTCCACTCCCCCGGCTACTCCGGTGAGACTCTCTGGATGCAGTATGGCAAGCACCTTCTCCTCCCATGGTGTGAATGGTTTTTGTGGAATGGGAGGGCCACCACCAGTCCTCTGAGCCAGCTCACGGTTCTTGCTCCTCTTCTCCTTGACAACCCTCTTGAGATCATGCCACCACTTCATGATCTCCTTTTTGGATCTAGGGGTGGTCCCTACTGCATTGACCCTTTGGACTATTCTTGCCCACATTTGTGTCCTTATGGCTAATGGTGTGTGTTGGACCAGGCTAACTAAAAGCTGTGGTTCCACTCTGACTGTCAACTCACTCTCTGTGAATTTGGGCATTTTCTGTGTGGCCATGGTGTGTGGTGTGCAAAGTGGTTGTGGGTGTAGGAGTGTGAGTGGTGGGTGTGGTTGTGATGTGTATGGTGCGTGTTGTGCAGGGGGGTTAGTTGTGCAGGTATGGAAGTGGTGGTGGTGCTGTGTGTGGTGTGGCTAGTGATGTTGTGTTCTTTGCCTCTCCTTTTCAGCTAGGGGGTGTGTCCCTTCTCTCATGAAGTATTGCAAAGAATTGTGGTCAGGGAAGGGGCTGTTTTTATACTCGGCTATGTGGGTGTGTCCAATTGGGGTATTGCTGTCAGGTGTGTTGTCCTGGGATTTGTATATTTCTCTTTTGCCATGTGGTTCTGTCAGTGGAGTGTGTTTTGTGTATTTGGGGGCCATGGCTAGTTTGCTGTGTTTACTTTTTGGCCTTGTGGATTTTTTGCTTTGTCTGCCATATTTGTCACGGTGCATCCGCAGCGGTGGCTATGCTGCAGCTCTTCCGCTGGCTCTCCCATTCATCCCATTTTGCGACCGCTGTGGTCAGAGACAGCGGTACGTACCACGGGACCGTCGGGGATATCCTAATTTCCCGTGCGGTGTCTCTGCTATACGGCGGGTTGGTGTTTTTCCGCTGCAGATCTGACCGCCGCGGACGTATTGTGGCCATCTCCGCCCGCTACGGGTGGTTTTTCTTAGCCCTGTTCCGCTGCGGTCGTTGTTTTTTGGCGGTTGATCCTAATTTGGCCGCCGGTTTTCCCATGGTGCCGGCGGGCGGTTGTTTTCCGCTTCCATGGCGGTCTGGCTGCTTTTCCGCCCGCCATCCTAATAGGCCCCTTAGTGTCTTTAGAACAGTCCTGACATCCATAAGCCCCCTGAACTTATCAAGAAGCAAATAGTTTCTGGCAACTATCGAACATGACAACCATTGGTCCTTCAGGGATCGTGCGAACAGTACAGTACATTCACTCAGTCAACTGCGCGCACTTAGTCTCAGAGAGATACATCCAATAAACTATGGAGATGTTTTGAATAAGCATTCATTGAACCAGCATCATTCTAGTATAAAACATGTTTGATGTGACAAACATTAGACAGAAGCAAATGTGTAAGATTACAAGCACCAACAGAGTAAATGTAGAATTCTACCATGGTGCTAAAAGAGTGAACATATGCAGACATATCTACATGTCAGTAATTAAGCGTACTCCTACGATGCAACCCTACCTAAGTGTATCTAGCATGTATGTGAGTGTAAAGCCAAGAATCCCCTAGGAAAGAGCCAACCCCATTACCTGATGGGAGAGCATGAAGGACCCCGTCTTGGTCTCTAGTTGGACCCAAGCAAGGGATGTCCGACCACTGCGTGCTGGAGCATCTGCAGACCAGGACCTCAGTTTCTTGTGTCAGCGTGGAAGCTTCTACTCTATCTATCTAGTGTAGGTATGGTTCTTATATAATATAAAGATGGGGTTCCTAACACAATCAATGTGTTGTGAGTACGATTATGTAAACAAGACTAAATCAATACCTACAATTATGCAAAATAGTTTTTTCGTCCTAGGATGAAGATGGCCATGACATTTGTACAGAGTATGTTAAGTATGTTATGTGCGTCATGTGCAGGGGACTTTTCTAAGAATCCTCATGCATAATAAATCAGGCAAGTTTCTTGGAAACCGATTGACATTTATTCAGCACATAACTGTGTAAATGGTCAGGGCAGAATCGTTACGCAGAGCAAGGTAGGACAAATATAGCTATTTAGGCATAGACTGGGGTACATACCAAGACTGTGTTTGACCAATGTGCTGTAATGTATCTTTCACTGCAGGTGTGGGATCTGTTGAAGGAGGTATAGTGACTGGCAACATGTGCGGATGATGACCATACAATCCAAAAAAAAGGAGTAGTACCGGTGAAAGAATTATATGACTTGTTCTAGGCCAGTTCAGCAAGCCAAAGGAGGGTCACCCAGGAATCCACAGCTTCACTATTAAAACATCTTATATACTGTTTTAATGTTTTGGTTCAAATGTTCAGTTTGACCATCCATATGTGGATGATGACTGGTTGATAACATGGAGTAGCTCTTAGGTGCTTTACAACATGTTTGTCAGAATTGAGATGTAAACTGGGAATCACGATCAGAGAGGATCATTTCAGGAAAACCGTGTAAACGTACAACGTGGTGTAACTAACGAGTTGCTAACTGACTAGAAGTAGGCAATGTGGTGCATGCAATGAAATTAGCACATTTCGTAAGGCTGTCCACTACAACTAAAATTACTGCAAAACGTTGTACGTTTGGTAATCAAACAATAAAATCTAAGGTAATATGCTCCCAGGGTCTGGTAGGAGTGAAAAGAGGTTTAACAAACCTTTAGGTTTAAAATGATCAGACTTATTTCGAGCACAAGTATCACATACAGTCACCATAGCACTGATGTCTTTCCTCAACGTTGGTCACCAAAAATATCTCTGTACTAATTCCAAGGTCTTTGGAAAGCCTGGATGTCCTGCTACTGGATTAATATGTAACCATTGGAATACTGTTTGATGTAGCTTTATTATAGGTACAAACAGACAAGACTCATGTAGGAGCAATCCTTGCTTGATAGTTCTTTTGTGATGTTCAATGGGCCATTTCTGCCAATCCATGATTTTGAAGGGATCTCGAATACTGTTAAAGAATGTCTCTGTTATGCAAAGAACCTTTGACAGAGTTATGATTGATTGAGGAGGTCCTGTGGAATGTGTGAGAGTAGAATCCTGTCTAGGGAGAGCATCAGCTTTTTGATTGTCTGATCCAGGCCTGAAAGTCACTACGAAATCAAATTCTACAAAAAAGAGCATCCATCGCAATTGCCCAGGTGTGAGGAGAGATGCTGAATTCATAAATTGCAGATTGAGATGGTCCATGAAGACAGTGATGGTGTGTTTTTGCCCTTTTAATGGTGCCATTCCTTAAATGCATCTTGGATTGCTAGTAACTCTTTTTCGGCAATAACATAATTTTGTTCAGATTCGTTGAGTTTCTGAGACATATATGCCACAGGGTGCAACTGCCCAGTGTTGGAATTTCTTTGAAACAACCCTGCACCAATGGCAATATCTGATGCATTCGCTTCTACGATGAAGGGTTGTTTAACATTAGGGTGTGCCAAAATTGGGGCTGAGGTACACACATTTTTGAGAGTTGTAAAGGCTTCATCTGCTTCTCCTGACCACTTAAATGGTTCTTTCTTTCGTAACAGTTTTGTAAGGGGAGCCACAGTACGGGAAAACTGGTCAATAAAACGATGGTAAAAGTTGGCACAGCCAAGAAAACATTGCACATCTTTGACTGATGTAAGTGCGGACCACTCAGTATCAGCTTTGATTTTTCGTTCCAAGTCAGTTATTCTCCCCATTTATAAGAAGGGTAATAAGTCAGAAGCAAAAAACTACTGCCCTATATTGCTTCTAGACACTTCAGTTAAAGTGATGAGCAAAGTCCTTTTAATGAGATTAGAAGAGTGGGAAAACGAAAACTCAATACTTTCCCTAGCACAATACGGTTTTAGGAAAGGCGTAGGGACTATAGAACAATGTATAAATCTAGACGTAATAGGCAAATATATCCGTGCTAAAGGAAGGGAGATTGTACCTATCCTTTGCAGTGCATTTTACCTTGTCAACCACTTGATTCTTTGGCCAACCACGCTTAGCCTTGTGCACCTAAACCAATTATATGTTTTCTAGCAAGGCTCTATGAGATGCTATCAAGTAAAGTGTAATTTGGGCCAGGGGACGAATGCATGCCAAACTTTGATGTGAAACAAGACATTCGTCAGGGTTGTGTCCTTGCTCCACTTCTCTTTTCTTTCTTTATCAACGAGGTAGACAAGGTTCTGCAAATGGTACAAGCTGATGCCCCGCAAATCTCTGGGAGCCCTATCCCAGTGCCGCTTTATGCAAATGATGCTGTATTACCATACAGGACCCCGGTGGGCCTACAGGGATTTATTAACAGCTTTGGGGATTTTATTACTGCAAGGAAATTGGTAATCAATAAAACAGACATATACTATGATATGCGGCCCTAAATTAACAAGATGCAAAACCTTTTACATTGATAATACTCCTGTAGATACTGTCGACACGTTTTGCTACCTGGGAATAATCTTTTCAAGTAGTGGGAATTGGTCATATGAAATAGCCAATGTTCGATCCAAGCAGTGGCATAGCTAGGCCTTAGGCCACCAGTGGCCTGATAGGAGAGCGGGGGGTGCTTGCGAGTCATACAGCCAAACATAAGAGCGGGGGGGTTGAGGGGATACTGCCGATTCTTGCGGCCGCAGGTATGAGCGAGGCGAGGGAGGGCCGGCTGCCACCCCCAAAACTCGTGCCACCTGGGGCGGTTTGCCCCCCCCCCAGTACACCACTGGATCTAAAATGAAAAGGAGTGCACTTGGGTTTTTTCGATTAACTACAAAATTAGGCAATCGCCTAATTAAAAATATATAAAAAAGATATGTTAGCTAGTGTGGGGCTACTTTTCCAGTCGGCATTGTAGCATGAAGAAAATTCCTTTTTAAAGCGTATTTTAAGTTTACCTCCCTCAGCATCCACTGAGATAATACATCGGGAAGTAGGATTACAATATTGAGCAGATTTGATCTCACTGCGTCAGCTGCTCCTATTGAGGTCCTTCTGGGCTAAAGACAAGACCAATTTTACAAAGTCAATTATTATGGATTGCTTATCTCTGGATAAGACAATGTGTATCCCCTGGCTCAGATATATCAGCAACCTGTTTAATCTATCAATTCAGTTGAACCCTGTACAGGTTACTGCCCTAACTAAAATGGTAATTAAGGATGCTTTTATGAATTATAAAATGAATCTTATATGAGATTGGCAGGAGAAAAATATACTTTTATATTTTATCAATCAATCGAGACTAAGAAGGGGTTCCAAAATTACTTAATGCAGGTTACAAAGCCAACACATCGTTTTGTATTAACCGGACCGAGACTTGGAATTGTACATCATTTAGTCACTTTGCTGTAATGAAATCCTGTCCTCCAGATTCGACTCCTTGCCCCTGTGATGGGCAGTCCAAGCAAAGTACTATTCACTTTATGCTCTTTTGTGATATTCATTCGAATTTTATGTGTCACTATTTAAAACTGCTATTTTTGAAAACAAATGTGAAAATGTATAAAGCTGCAATGAAATTACTGGCTGAATTTAACGACCATGGTGTCTGTTTTAATGTTGCCTTAGTTATTCTAAAAGCAATAAATGTCAAGAAAAGCATTGGCATCTAAAAGCTAATATGTAACTGACAAGGACTTGATTTTATGTAATTTGCTGCTAAAACCTTTTTTTAAATGACTGTTCTTTTATCATAATGTACTTTTAAAATTGTAACTGCTTTTATGGTTGTTGAATAAAGCTTATATTGAATTGAATTGATTTTTCGTTCTGCGATTTGCATTCCTGAAGGAGACAGCAGAACACCCAAAAATTCCACAGTGGTCACATAGAATTTGTATTTCCTAACTTCCAGTAAAGATGGTTTTCTCGGAGAGCTAGCAGAATCTTTCCAACATGCTGTTCATGTCCTTGTACGCTGTTCGAATAAATAAGTATATCTTCTATGAAGACTATTTGTTAGACCTGGAATCTTTTGGCGTGTCTCCCCTATCTTTTTGCTTTCTGACCTCCTGGTTTTGCTCTGTTTTTGCTGGTTAATTGTCTCTGTGCACTTTCTCACTGCTGTTCACTGTTAAAGTGCAAGTGCTCCTGTTGTAAATTGTGTTATGGATTGATATTTCCATGATTGGCATATTTGATTTACAAGTAAGTCCTTAGTAAAGTGCACTAAGAGTGCCAGGGCCTGTAAGTCAAATGCTGCTAGGAGCCTGTAGCACTGAATTGTGCCACCCACACAAGCAGCCATGTAAAGGGTTTTCAGACCTGCCTTCAGTGTCTGCCCACAGTTTTTACTGCCATGTTAAGCCTTAATCTTCCCTTTTTCTACATATACGTCACCCCTAAGATAAGCTGAAGGTATATCTGTGGGCAGGGTGCTGTGCATGTGAAAGGTAGGACATGTACTGTTGTGTTGTGACATGTCTTGGTAGTGAATTACAGTGTATTTTGTTTTTCACTTTGGGAAAGGCTATCTGTCTCATAGGATAGAAAAGGAGTTCACTTATAAAATCTTATAAGCATAACATCCCATTGGGACAAGATAGGGAAATGGAGTTTAGCCTGCCTGGGCTCAGAGTGTAAAAATGCATCTTTTAATAAAGATGATTTTTATGTTCTGTGTTTGAAAATACAAATTTTAGAAAATAGGTACTTTTGTGCCTAGCGATCCTGTGTGTCTCTACTGGGTTTATGGATTGACTGGCTGGCTTTGGAGTGACTGGGGCTGGGGATGTGCATTCTTTCAGACAGCCACTGTGGGGGTAAAGGTATGCCCTGCCTTTCCTGGATGAGTCGGGCTGGGCTAAATAGACCTGGGCTGCATTTAGAGTAGTGGGCGGGGATTTCCTTGCTCCTGAATGGGCCTGGTTGCCTTGAACAATACAGTCTCCACCTCCTGCTAGAAGGCTATGCCAAAGAGCACAATACTGGTTTGAACTAAGCACAGACACTCTCTGCCTAAGAGAACAAAGAGAAACTGAGTATAAATATTGGGACCGAAACCCCAGAACTTTAGAACTCGCTGGAATCAAGGAATCTCTCAAGAAGAAGAGCTGGAAGAACTATCAGGAGGAGTACTGCCCTTTTGCTGTGTTGTTGCTTTGCTGGGTTGGCCTGCAGTTGCTGCTTCTGCCTTAGGCAGAGAAAGAACTGAACTGAATTTCTCAACATGTTGCTGAGTATCTCCAAGGGCTTGAAGTGACCTTTCCTTCTGTTCTGAAGTCTGAGGGACTGCAAAGACCTCACAGACCTCTGGGTACTGCCTCTGGAACTGTGGTTTCAGTTGCCACAGAGGGGGAAAGCAACCGACTCCGTCGTTGGCTCCGTGTCCTGAAGGTACATCAGAGGGCAACAGGGCATCTTGCAGGGCAAACCTGGTCTCACCGATGACGACTGCTGCAGCAGCCACCGAGCCGCTGCTTGCACCGTGACCTGTGGGTACTGCACTCCGCACCGCCTCACTTCACTTCGCTGCCCGGGCTCCATCAGCACCGTTGCTGCCTACTGACTTCGACACCCGTGACCACGCTGTGGTTTTGGGGCAACGCTTGTAAGTCTCACGCCGCACCACCCCGTCACACAACACAGACCGGACCAACCGATGCCAGCTTCCTGCAACAGGCACTGTCACCTACACCGTAATCTGTCAGCACCACAACGAGCATTGCCTTTACTCCGGACCACAGCCCTGGTCTAACTGTCACTGCTGGACGACCATCACTGAGCCACTGCTTGCACCGCGACTTGAGGACACTGCATACTGCAACCGCAACGGTTGCCACGACCGGCCCACACCAAGGTGATCGGCTGCAATGAAAAGATACTGTTTACGAGTCTGCTGACACCATGACCGACGCGGTTGGACGGAACTGTTGGATTCTTTTGTTCTCAGCACCGCGGTAGCACCGGAAGGAGCTACTGAATTCAAGGAACTGCATTTTCAAAGGTATTCTTGTAAAGTGCATATTTTTAAGTACTGTATGGTAGGATTTTATCATTTTGGTCTAGCATTCACTATTTAAAGTATTGGATATTTTTCTAAACTGGTATGGTGTCCTTTTGTAGTACTTTCACTGTGTTACTGTTGGTTTTGTGCAAATGCTTTACACACTGCCACTGAGATAAGCCTGACTGCTCATGCGAAGCTACCAAGGGGGTGAGCAGAGGTTATTTCAATAATGCATTCCCCTTATCCTGACTAGAAAGAAGGGTCCCTACTTGGACAAAGGTACAAACCATTACCAACTAGAGACCCCCATTTCTAATGTTGGTGGCAATGGTGGGATAGGACTTGTCTTTGCACTTTACCTACAGTGATTGGTATACACTGCTACCATATCGCAGACCATTACGTGCCACATACTATTTTGTTTTTGGTCTATTTTTGTGATCCCATAATTTTTCATACTTGAATTTTTCATTGCATCATGCCTGAGTTAAGAGCATTATCAGTTGCATCCTTGGAAGTGGCCATTGAGGAGCAGAGTTTAGAAACCAACAACGTGAAGGAGTTAAAGGCTATTTGTAAAAACCTCAAGGTCCAAGTCTTAGGCCTCACCAGGAAAGAGGAGCTACAAAAGGTACTGAGGGCCTGGGTAGCAGCCACACATGCCAGTGGGCAGTCTGGAGATCTCAGTGGGGTGGTGGAGGTCCCTACTCCAAGGATGGATGTGCTTTTGAGAGGGGGGGGAACCCTTGAGGCCAGGTATCAGTGGCTTGTCCCCAGACGAGCTGAAGGATACGTGGGAGGCAAGGTAATTTGAGCTTGAGAACTTCTGGCTGGAAAATGAAAGAGAAGATAAAAGAATGGCCATGGAGGAATGGAAGATACTCTTAGATCATGAGCGTGGTATTAAGGAGCTGGAGCTAAGAAGTAGGTCCAGCAGAGATGCTGCCAGCAATTCCTCAGTAAAGGCAGATTGAACTGCACACATCTCCAAGAATGGAGGCAAAGAATTCAAGATAGGGATGACATACAAAGGTGGTTTCAGGGTTATGAGGCATCTATACACATGAATGGGGTCAGTGAGAAGAATTTGGGGCAGGATTGTGGCCTCTTTTCCCAGAAGAGGGGAGGGACACTTTAGTGGCTTTGGGTAAGGGGTGTAACTTCGCCTATGCTGACATGAAGAAGGCCCTTCTCACCAGGTATGGTCTCACTCCTGAGAAGCCCAGGGATCAGTTAGGTCCAGGAAAACTGATGCACACACTTGGTTGGAATGTGTAGATTCTTTTTGCAGGTCACTGGATGGCTTCGGTGAAGGGCAGTAATGTGACATATTTTCAAGGCCTCTGAAATTTAATTGCTTGGGGGCACTTGTCTAGTCTATGTTTTACAAAGCTGTGCCAGCTCTTGGTTGATAGTAAGCTGACTGACCCCAGGAACCTTGCTATGGAGGTGGGTTGCTGGGTGAGTATCAGGGTCCACAAGAAGGTGTTGGGGAAGACTCCTCCAAAGGTGGGCAGGGTCCCTGGCAGAAGAGTGGGAGGGACAAAGGTAAAGCACAGGAGTTCTCCAAAGGGCCCCAAACAAATACCCAGGGTAAGGGTTCCCATCACCCTGTAGATAAGAAACAAGGGTCTCTTCAGGAAAGCCTGCAGAGACCGGCTCCCGCCAGTGTTATGCCTGTGAGTGGGTGGGTCACTTGAAAGAGGACCCGTGTATACCAAGAGAGGCTTGGGGAGCAGGGGTACCCACAGGAGAGTGGGGAGCCTGCAGAAATGACCCCAGTCTCACTAGTGAAAAGTGAGATGTTCCCAGGAAACCAGGGGCCAGCTAACACTAAAAAATACCACGCCTGGGTGACCATCGATGGGAACAGGGTGGAGGCTGGAGCCAGTGTGAACTTATTCCAGTATCGGCTGGTCTCTGAGGAGCAAGTAATCCCCGGGGTATTCAACCAAGTAGTCGCTGTGGAAAACTCAGTGCGTCACTGTAAGGTGGCGCAGGTTCCCTTTGAATAGGGGGGTCTCAGGTCCCTTGAGGGTGGTTGTGAGCCCCACCATGCCTGTAGATTGTCTGCTAGGAAACGACCTGGAGCAGTCCTTGTGTGTAAGATGTTGAGCCGAGGTCTCACTTGGAGATGCTTGGGGTACCAGAGTGGGCATGTGTGACCACTCTGTTACTGGCAAGCTAGAAGGGTGATCAGAAGGAACTGGAGCCTGAAACAGTGGCCAAGGTTCCTACCAAGAGAAAGTGCAGGGGGCACGGGAAACTGGCCCCAGAAGTTACCATGGTCCAGGAGGAGGCTGACCTTGAGAGGAACGCCCCAGCACCTACAGGGGGCAGGTAGCTCAACTGGGCAATTTATCTGAGCTGACCCATTGGCAGCAAGAAGGTGGTCCCACCAGGGAAGAATTCTGCAGGGAGCAGAAAGAATGCCCTTCTCTGGAGGGTTTGCAGCAGCAGACTGCGAACCAGGCAGCTGGAGATCAGTCTGGATCACACTGGATTTACTGTGAGAATGGTGTCCTTCATAGCGAGCTTAAGGTCGCTGAGCCTGGGTCAGCCCATATGCTGGTGGTACCCGTGCACTTTAGGACCTTCCTATTGGATCTGGCTCATGACATGCCTTCGGCAGGACATTTGGGGCAGGACGAGATCTTTGACAGGCTTGTCACCCACTTATTTTGGCCCCAAATGCAAAGGCAGTCAGATGGCCATTGCAGGTCTTTCCAAACTTGCCAGGCAATTGTTTAGAGTGGGAGGAAGTGTTAGGCTCCTCTTCAACATTTTATAGTGTTAGGAACCCCTTTTGAAAGGGTTGGGATGGATATTGTGGGGCCACTTGATCCAAAGACAGCCATGGGCAACAAGTACATCCTGGTCTTGGTGGACCATGACACCCGGTACTCTGAGGCAATCCCTCTCAGAACAACAGTGCCAGTGGTGGGCCTGGTGGTAATGGGGATATTTTCCCACGTGGATTTCCCTAGAGAGGTGGTTGATGACCGTGGGACCAATTTCATATCAAAGTCTATGACACCCCTGTGGGAGGAGTGCAGTGTAACTTACAAGTTCACCACTCCTTACCATCCACAAGGCAATGGTTTGGTGGAGAGGTTGAACCAAACCTTAAAAGGCATGCTCAAGGGTCTAACACAACCCATGAGGCGTAAGTGGGGTGTCCTCTTACCATGCCTTCTCTTTACATACGGGGAGGTATCACAGAAGTCCTAGGGGTTCAGTACCTTTGAGCTTCTGTATGGGCCCCCTGTGAGAGGACCTCTCAGTTTGGCGAAGGCAGGCTGTGAGACAGCTCCCAGGAAAACTCCCCAGGATGTATAAAGCTACATGCTGGCCTTCAGAAACCAAATTGTCTTCTTCAGGAAATTCGCTCAGATGAACCTAGAAGCAAGCCAGGAGGAGATTAAACGCTGGTATGACCAGAATGCCACTCTGGTATAGTTTCAACCTGGTCAGAAAGTGTGGGTCATGGCCCCAGTTGAACCTTGTGCCTTGTAGGACAAGTGGACTGGGCATTTTGAGGTGGTGGAGTGCAAATGTAATGTAACTTACCTGGTGAATTTGCAGACTCCCAGGAACCCTTTGAGGGCCCTCCATGTGAACCGCCTCAAGCCTCACTTTGAGAGGCCTGAAGTGAGCATGCTCTTGGCGACAGATGATGGGGTGTAAGAAGAGACTGAAGCTCTCCCTGACCTCCTGTCTACCAAGGAGCTTGATGGGTCAGTGGAAAGTGTGATCCTCTCCCCTACACTGACCCAGAGCAGCAGAGTGACTGTTGCCAAATGTTGGGACAGTTTGCAATGCTGTTCTCGCTGACCCCAGGTGCTACTCACTGCTGTACACATGACGTGGACTCTTGTTACAGCCCTCTTGTAAAACACAAGATTTACAGGTTGACTGACTGGGTCAGAGCCAGCATCAAAGAGGAGGTCTCTAAGATGTAGCGGTTAGAGGTGATTGAGCCCTCCAACAGTCCTTGGGCCAGCCCAGTGGTCTTGGTCCTAAAGGCTGCTGCACCCGGTGCCATTCCTGAACTGCGGTTCTGCATGGACTACCGTGGGCTTAACGCCGTCACCAGGACTGACGGTCACCCCATCCCTCGTGCTGATGAGCTCATTGATCGCTTGGGAGCTGCCAAGTTGTGGTAAATAAAATATTACGCTCTCAGACTTTTAAAATATAAATAAGATCATGCATAAAGCAAGAGGCTGAGTCTGTGGTATCAGGTTCATAAAGGGATTTATTCCAATAACTCGAGTCAAAGGGAGAATATTTCCATCACCAAAATTGGATCTGGAAAGGGGCTCAAAAGTATTCTCAATATTCTCAAAACATTATTCACAGAGTACAGTATATATACATTTCTCAATTGTACGTAAGCAAGAGAGCAAGAGAGAATGAGATAAGAGCATGTGGGCGTGTAAGTAGGCGTGAAGGTGGGCGTCCATGTGGGCGTCCACTTGATGATAATGGGTAATTTGTCATGTGTGGGTGGATACCTGGAGAATCCTGCAATGTCAGCAGAAATATTTGGCAGAGATGCGTGCGCAGTCGCATGACGTGTGATAGACGTGCAACTAGAGGGAGAAAGGGACTTGACATTTAGCTCTACATGTGGAGACAAAAGTCTGGGGTTATGTCAACCTAATCCCAAATCATATCTAACATCCTATGTTTAAAGAACTGTGTTATCCAAAAAGAGAGGTCTCTTAGGATAGAATCTTATTCTATACTGACTATACTGACTAGTGCGTGTACAAGCGTCTAAGTGTCTACACTAAATGCGAGGGGGTAGGAATATTCCATGGTAACAGGGCTATGAATTACTTGCATAAAGACAGAGAAGCCGGGCCCTTTGCTCGGTAGCTGGAAGAATGTTTACTTAAACTACTAGACAGGAATGCATTGGATAGGGACGGAGCAGATAATTTCCGAAGGTGAAATACAGTTCTTGGCAGGCAGCAAGCTGATGTCGGGCATCGTGAGCCGCGCAGAGGATGAGACAAAGTTCATGGTCACAGATGCAGGCTCGGACTGGAGCTTCAGAGACAGAAAGCAAGAAAAGCTTGATGACAGAATCAGGGCCTACTTGCCTGGACTGTAAAATGGCATAAGTGAACCATATAAAGGCGGTGGCCTTTCGTACTTAGGAATGGAATATCCGGCCCATTCATGGCGGATCAACAGAGGACATGTTAACGGTGGACGCACATGTATTTGCGTCTTCATAACTGGAACTGGAGGGAACATACATGTACTTGTAACATGCACATAGAACCGTTGGGGTCCAAGATAGGGGACATAACTGACCAGAAAAATCCATATTTCCACATTCCCTCCTTGTCCCCTACTTGCCCGTCAAGAGATATCAATCTTCATCAATCCATTGATCTGTTCATATAGCATCATTTGTTCTTCTTTTTTCTTCTGGGACGAACGAAATCTTGGTGGTGGAATACACGATGTGGCACACAGACCACAAATCGCTGGTCCACATTGTAGGCATAAGCAGCAACTGAATAGTATGAGAAGGCCAATACCTAGGAAGGATAGGACCCTCCATCCAAAGGTAGATAATACACTCCAAAACCAACCGGACCAAGTCCAGGTGCCTGGATTCTGGTGTATCTGGCTTACAATCTTATGAAGGCGAGTTATGGCTTTATATACAGATGGCGAATTTTCTGGTATGAAAAATGCAACAGCTTGATTTGATGACCCTACAAGCTCCGCCCCTATCGGCCAGGATAACGTCAAGGACAAGACTATTTTGAAGCACAACAATCCGCATAGCAGACTGCTCTTCTGTTAAATTGCCTAAGGCGGAAATAGTTTCGTTCACTACTGCTTCAAGGGTTCTGGTTAATCTACGTATCAGCTTACTATTGGTAACTGTACCTATATAGGGAAAGAAACCTTTATTGAAATCTGTGTATTTTTCCCATGCTGTTTCAGTGTAATCGACAATTGGGAGATCTCTCTGCTGTCTATTGTGTACTAAATGAGTATTTCTATGATAATCAGGAGGAGCTAGGAAAACAGGTGGTAGGAGGAATGCTATGTAACAGGTACCATCCCAATCTAGAGGTAGGCGTATATATGCGGTCTGGCCACATATAAAGTAGGAATGACGAGAAGCTCTAAATGTAGACTTGCCTTGATCACTGAATTTTATTACAGTGGTGCATTTACTATGGCCCATGTGTATGGAGCCATTCTTTCTTATACATAATTCACCTTTTACTGGAAATATTGACATAGCGGGCAAAATTGGTGTAGCTTCAGATTCAACGTTCAGGATCATGAGGTTAAGTGTAAAATTACCTAATCCATATACTTCATTTCTTAGATCAGTTCCTGTTCTTTTGGGAAGTCCCTCCTTGTTAGGGTAGCAGACTTTAAGCAAAACTAAGTTCAGGTTTCCCCATACCCAGTTGTCTTGATAAACTGCGGAATTCGAATCTAGGGAATTAATCAAACTAAACCATGCTCCACAGGAGCCATTGTGTGTGAACGGATAGAGAAAGAGGGGCAAAACTCCCTTATAGTTCTGATAGGGGGGGGAGTCGGCCACAGACCCAGCAGTCTGTAGCATTGCTAGTCTGATGTGAATGGTGCAGCATCTGAATAAAGGTATTGTTGCGTAAGGCAAGTCGATATGATAGCTCATAGGATGGCAGATCACTAAATGTGTGCTTTATGGTATCATTAGTGGAGGAGTATAAGAGTGAGGCAATAGGAGGAAAAATAGCATGTAGTATTAAGCTGATACATATTATCGTGATGCACATCTTGCTTTTTCTTATCAATATTATTGTCCAAGATCTTATGCAAGCCAGAATACATGTTCAACCGCTTCACCACCTAGTGGACTTAATTGATCAAACGGGTTCTGACTTTTTAGATCTAAGTTTAGCTTTGTGGAAACTGCTGGGGAGTCTCCTCTAGAAAATGGTGTTCAAAATCCAAAATCCAAGTTTAAAGTCTTTTTCCTTTGTAAAAGAGTGGTGAAGGTGCACTTTGACTTTAACGGCCGTCCCCGTGGTCCAGAGCACTGACTTTGGCGCCTTTCATCCAGGAGCGATGGAGTATTCTTTGACCTGGGTGTTGTCAGGGAAGGCGGCAGCAACCTGCGAACAACAAGAGAGTAGTGCAGACATCAAGGAAGCCAGGTAATCTGTCAGCATGTTACTATTAACATCAGTAATCTTTTAGGCATTGGAGTGCCCCACATATTTGGTGGTCTACCAAAGACCACTTCATAGGGAGATAAGCCTGTTCTAGAATGAGCTACCATTCGCATGAAAAAGAGGGCAACCGGCAGGGCTACCATCCAATCTACACCTTTGTCTGCGCAAATTTTAATATCCGATTATGTCTTTCTACAAGGCCTGCTGCTTCAGGATGTCGCACACAATGGAATTTCCAGGTATACCCTAACAGAAGGGACACCTGCTTCATTAGTACCAGGACATATTTGTAACCTCTACATCTGTTTATTTGGATATAATCCATTTGGAGCACTTCAAAAGGGTGGTCAGGTGGATGGAATCCACCTTGTTCCATCGGAATGCCTTTACCTGGATTGAATTGGCAACAGATCATACATGTTCTGACCTTTTGTTTCGCTGCTGCACGCAGGTGCTTGTTGAACCATATATTCTGTAAGCTATCTATCATTGCTTTCTCTCCTAAGTGTGCAGGACTATGTGCGGTATTTATGATTATTTGTACCATTGAATCAGAAAGAAACCCTGATCAGTCAGTACCCCTCCTTGTTCCGACCATTTCTTTAATTCGTCCATAGTAGCATGTGTCTGTATGTCTTGTACATCCTTGGAAGGATCCCTAACTGTCATGGCTTTGGACACTTATTGAACCTGTAACTTTGTCATGTCTAGTGGGGTCTGAGCTGTCTGTTTAGCTGTTCGGTCTGCCAGATCATTGCCTTGGGAAATGGTATCTGTGGCTCTAGTATGTGCTTTACATTTTAGGATAGCTATGGCTGTTGGTAAATGTATTGCTTCCAGTAGGGCTTGAATATGGGGGCCATGCTGTATCTTGGCCCCATGAGAGGTCAAGAAACCTCTTTCTCGCCAGAGAATCGGTGTAAATGTTTACTCTCAGGTGCTTAGCTCTTATGCACGCTTGTGTCAGGGCGATGAGCTCTGCTGCTTGTGTTGACAATATGTCTATTCTTTTAGTCTCTATTATTACAGTATCAGTAGTCTCTGCATATGCTGCCACTAATTCTCCCGCCCCTGTCCTCATGCATGAGCCGTCAACTTATAGTGTTAGGTCGGGGTCTGGGAGTGCAACGTCTGTCAAGTCTTGTCTTGGTTTAGTCACGGTATGTATTACTTCAACACAGTCGTGTGGTGAAACGCTTTCTGTACTGGAGGGCAAAAGGGTAGCAGGATTCAGTATGTTGCATCGTCTGATCTCTATGTGTGGTTGAAATAACGTTGGCTCATAGCCTGTCAGTCTAGCTACAGTCAGGTGTTGTGTTTGTGTCCGGTTCAAGAGAACCTCTACTGCGTGTGGTACTTGTACTGTCAGAGGGTGGCCCAGCACTATCGAGTCACTTTGTCTTATGGCTAAGGCCGTTGCTGCAACTGATTTTAGGCACGCAGGCAAAGCCTGTGCTACTGGGTCTAATGTACTAGAAAAATAAGCACAGGGCTCGTGTTTTCCTGCATGATCTTGTGTTAGGACAGATAGTGCTGTTCCATCCCGCTCTGTCACAAAAAGCATAAACGATTTGTTGTAATCAGGGTTTGCTAAAACTGGTGCTTGACATAAAGCTCTCTTTAATTCTTCAAATGCCACAGTGTGTTCTTGAGGACTTTAGTCTTTTTGTGTCTTGGGCTGGGAAAAACCAGAAATCAATTGAATACGTTCCGGTGTCCACAACTAATTCCCCTGAAAGATCACAATAAAACATGAGAAAAAGGGGAAAGCACCATACCTATTTCCTCGACTTAATTTCTAAGGGGGCTAATTTCTAAGGGGCTTAATTTCTTAAGGGGCTAGCGGGAAGCGAACCTCCTCAGGGGCCAGCAGAAAGCCAATATTCTCCTCCTTCCCCCCCTTTTTGACAGGAGGAAATCTGAAACAGATTTCACTGCTGTCAAACACTATCAAACCCTGTGTCTTGTCAACACTATTAATCCCTGTGTGTAGCTACTGGGCGTAAGCAAAATTATAGGAGATACACAGCGTATTTGAAACGGCGAGAAATCCTTCAAATTAATGTACAAACCTCATTGTGTTAGCTCATAAGCTAGCCAAATGACATCTCATATGCAAATGTCCCTATTACATGAACCTACATCAACCTGAAGTCAATATTAATGCTAGTAGGTCCTAATAGGAATGCTAAATTACCTAAATATTCGGAAAACCAAGTTTAAGAACAGTTGTTAATGTTGATAATTAATAATTTATCTGCTAAAGAAATCAGTCATTTTGCAATAATTTACACCTATACAATAAATAGCCTAATTTAAAAACAAGTCAACTTTTGGGGCCACCACTTACAAGAATGAGCTTACTAAAGCAAACTTTAAAAAGGAAATCCTGTCAGATATTTTCTCATTACCCTAAATACCGAGCCTTATTTGTCACTCTGTGGTGGCAGTCTTTATTTAAAACAGGCCTTCAAGAGTTAAGATGCGAGTGCACAGATCATAATTGTTCCTTAATGTCCAATCTGGAAACATATGACCGAGGCTGCCTGTCTATAAGAGAAAGGCAGTCATGTGAAAAATATTTTAGTCTTGCATAATTTTTCCTTTTATTTCATTCATCTCCAACACCAATTAGACATACACTGATAACGTGTTGTCTGCTATTTTGACAGCATGATAAAGGTAATATCACGTCTGTGAAATTTAGTAATTGTGAACAAGTTCCAGCCAAGCGCTGTGCAAAGATCGCCGTCGTCACGACTATCTCTGTACTTGCACAGGAGAACTTGGTATTAAACGCTAAACAGACTGGTCAATACAACACAAAAACAAAACATATATAAAATACATATGCCAAGCCATCAGTATACCAAGCACAGAAAGCATAGACAATTGCACTAACATATATAAATGAGCAGCGATGCGCAATTACAGTACCTACAGCTCAGAGGCGAACATTCTGGCCTGCTTAATTTGTCAGGCTTATAATCAATAATTCATTTACCTGCCCTATATACCCCCATCTGAAATCACCGTGTCAAGTCTGACACACAGAATCAGCAATAATAATCAAAAACGAAGAACACACGAACCTGTTTGTTTTCTTTTATAAAAACAGAATCAGCAATAATAATCAAAAACGAAGAACACACGAACCTGTTTGTTTTCTTTTATAAAAATGAGCTATGCATCTTCGTCAACACAATGTACCCTAATGTCCCAGACGAAGACGCACCTCTCATCTCTCCTCACAGACTTTTAACCACTGGATCATTTATCCAATGCAACTGGTGGCAGCTTGTGGCCACAATTCAAAAATGTCTGAATTTGAAAATCGTTTTTATATAGGCACATAGCCCTTAAAATTCCAAGCAAGAGCAACATTTTACTTTCTGGCCAGAAGCAATATAGCATTTTCTAAAAAATAAAACAAATCTTCTCCATAGACATTTCCTCGGGGCACTCGTTTTGCACAGAATAGAACAAGGGAATCTTTCTCGACTTACATTTCTCAGCTGCCCTGTCTTATCAGAGAAGTTAAAAATAGCCCCTCAGCGCGGCCTGAGCCTGGGCTGCCAGCCATCTTTTTTTGTTTTTCCTACTCCTTGCCCCCAAGGCTCTCCGCCTGCAGGCATTACACAGATGCGATGTCAGAGAAGCTTTCTAAGCAGTGCCTCTGTTCTGCTCCTCTCACCGGCCCCCACCTACACTGGCTACAAGGTCAGAATCTGTCTCCGATTTCTGTATCACATTCTGCTCTACACAGCCCCCACCTTCTCCTCACTCTGAAGCTGCCAAAGACAAAAAGACTACTCAATTCCATAAAAACTGCAATAATTCGCTCAATTGAAAAATTATTTTTATATACAATTTGCTCTCAGGGGGTCATAATCTCACCGACTTGACCCAGCACATTGGCTCACTGGACCACCAAGAACACAACCCTGTATTCTTGAACAATTTGCAAATTCGAAATACCCACAATTCTTTTTTTTTTTTTTTTTTTTTTTTTTTCAAGCTAAACTTTTCAAAAATTACTTTTTCGTTAGCACTTTGTACATTAGGGGTGTCATCAAATCACAGGTGTTGCTCTTTCTCTAGCTACACCCCTCCCAATTCCCTTTTAACAACGTGAACAAATGTGGGACCATGAAAACACCAGCCATGCGCTGTTCGTTTGGTGGGAGGCTCAAGAACCTTTGGGCTACTATATCATTATTATATGTATCCAGGTACTTGCGGTGGCACTCTAACTGGTCTTTCTACTGGGGCCACTCTTGCTAGGTCCTCTGAAAGGACGGGATAAATACCAGCAACGTCAATATTTCTTTCTCTGTCAGCCTGCGCTCATTTTACCTACTCCAATTACTCCTGTAACATCTGTTCCTTGGCTTTTCCAGACTCCAGTCTACTCCTCTCTGCTTCGTGAAACACTTACTCTGACCTAATATGTGACTCCTTGCGCCAAAACTCAATGGCATCCTTCCAAGCTGGTCTACATTTTCTCTTTCATAAGAGTGTTTCGTTGTCCATCTACTTGTTCTGCTTTTACTCGTATACCTTCCTCAACTTACACGTATTCTCGGGCTTTGTCTGAATCCTCCCTACTTTTCTCTTCTTTTCTGAGCGCTTACTCTGTGCGTCTATGCTATTCTTTACGCCATAATTCAATGGCATCTGTCTGTTACTGTCTGGCTATCTTTTTCCATAATTCTTCTTCCACTTTCATGATGCACTCTGCATCCCAGGTCCCAGCTGCGGGCCACCTCTGACTTTCTGGTAATTCCTTGGTGTAGTCTACCCATAAATCAAGAAATAATACGGCATCTAGGCCATGCTTATGATACATAAAGTACCCTGGAGTGTCCCTAGGTGGAATGGGAACAGCTTCTTCGAGTACCCCTTTTCTAGTTTTGATCTGTCTTAATTTTGAAAATAGCGGCATTTTTAGACCTTATTACTTGAACACACTTAATACAATGAACACAATAATGAACAGTCATTCACACCACAATATGCAGAACGTATTTAAAACATTTAACATCTAACATTTAACTGAGCAACAATGATGATGACGATCTAAGGAAAACTTAATCACTAAACATAATACTCGGCATTATCTGAGTATTCTGAATTTATTACTTGATATACTAGATATACTGCTAAACAGTACAGATACACTGCTGAAACAGTGCAGACCGGATTTGTGTACCCAAACCCGTCTTGACCGGCACAACCTATGTGCACGTCAGAACGCCTCCCCAGTAATGGTACTCACCGGGTAGCTCGGAAACGGAAGGCCTCGGAAACTGAACTGAACTTGAACCGGACTGGACTCGACTGGACTCGACTCGTGACCTGGATACTTCGGAAATTCGGAATCTGGTGGGCCTCTGTATACCTCGGACACAGCTCTCTCGCAGGTGGGCTCTGGGTAGGACAATCTGCGTTCCTCACCGCCTCGTATGGATGCCTGGTCGCAGTCTGTCCCCTTCGTTGGCCTGAGGGAGTTGGCGGGAAGACCCGCGACGTGCGCGCTTGAAGTCCATCACGGCTGTGGAAGGGGGCAAAACTGGACCTTCATCTCCGGCGTGTGGGGAAAGAGATTAAACTGTTCGGGCGCCATTATGTGGTAAATAAAATATTACGCTCTCAGACTTTTAAAATATAAATAAGATCATGCATAAAGCAAGAGGCTGAGTCTGTGGTATCAGGTTCATAAAGGGATTTATTCCAATAACTCGAGTCAAAGGGAGAATATTTCCATCACCAAAATTGGATCTGGAAAGGGGCTCAAAAGTATTCTCAATATTCTCAAAACATTATTCACAGAGTACAGTATATATACATTTCTCAATTGTACGTAAGCAAGAGAGCAAGAGAGAATGAGATAAGAGCATGTGGGCGTGTAAGTAGGCGTGAAGGTGGGCGTCCATGTGGGCGTCCACTTGATGATAATGGGTAATTTGTCATGTGTGGGTGGATACCTGGAGAATCCTGCAATGTCAGCAGAAATATTTGGCAGAGATGCGTGCGCAGTCGCATGACGTGTGATAGACGTGCAACTAGAGGGAGAAAGGGACTTGACATTTAGCTCTACATGTGGAGACAAAAGTCTGGGGTTATGTCAACCTAATCCCAAATCATATCTAACATCCTATGTTTAAAGAACTGTGTTATCCAAAAAGAGAGGTCTCTTAGGATAGAATCTTATTCTATACTGACTATACTGACTAGTGCGTGTACAAGCGTCTAAGTGTCTACACTAAATGCGAGGGGGTAGGAATATTCCATGGTAACAGGGCTATGAATTACTTGCATAAAGACAGAGAAGCCGGGCCCTTTGCTCGGTAGCTGGAAGAATGTTTACTTAAACTACTAGACAGGAATGCATTGGATAGGGACGGAGCAGATAATTTCCGAAGGTGAAATACAGTTCTTGGCAGGCAGCAAGCTGATGTCGGGCATCGTGAGCCGCGCAGAGGATGAGACAAAGTTCATGGTCACAGATGCAGGCTCGGACTGGAGCTTCAGAGACAGAAAGCAAGAAAAGCTTGATGACAGAATCAGGGCCTACTTGCCTGGACTGTAAAATGGCATAAGTGAACCATATAAAGGCGGTGGCCTTTCGTACTTAGGAATGGAATATCCGGCCCATTCATGGCGGATCAACAGAGGACATGTTAACGGTGGACGCACATGTATTTGCGTCTTCATAACTGGAACTGGAGGGAACATACATGTACTTGTAACATGCACATAGAACCGTTGGGGTCCAAGATAGGGGACATAACTGACCAGAAAAATCCATATTTCCACAAAGTTCCTCAGCATGTCTGATTTGACGTCTGGGTACTGGCAGATTGCCTTAACTGTGGGGGCCAAGAAGAGGTCAGCATTTTGAACACCAGAGGGTCACTACCAGTTTCAGGTGATGCCCTTTGGGTTGAATAATGCCCCTGCCACCTGTCAGAGGTTGGTCAACCAGGTATTGGCTGGGCTGGAGGATTTCAGTGCCTTCTACCTGGATGATATTGCAGTGTTCAGTTTGAGTTGGGAAGAGCACTTGCAACACCTCTGGGAAGTGTTGAAGGCTTTGCAGAGGGCAGGCCTCACTGTCAAGGCCAGTAAGTGTCAGATTGGGCAGGGCTCTGTGGTGTACTCAGTGCACCAGATAGGTAGCAACCAGGTGGCGCCCCTACAGCCTAAGATTGACACCATTCTGGCTTGGGAGCCCCTCAAGACACAGACTGATTTGAGAGCCTTTTTAGGTCTCATCCGCTTCTACAGGAGGTTTGTCAGGGGTTATGGCACCATTGTGGCCCCCTTGAAGAGCTGACTTCCAGGAAGCAGCCCAGGAAGTTGATCTAGACTAATGCCTCCTGGAAAGCTTTTGATGTCCTGATGGCAGCCATGTGCATGGCGACCGTGCTCAAGGCACCAGACTTCTCTAAGGAATTTGTATAGCAGACTGATTCTTCAGAGCATGGTGTGGGAGCGGTACTCTCACAACTTAATGAAGAGGGCCTAGACCAGCATTTAGTCTTCCTTAGCAGGAGACTACTCCCCAGGGAACATAGGTGGAGTGTCATAGAAAGAGAACCTTTTGATGTGGTTTGTGCACTGAAGAAGCTAAGAGCCTACCTGTTTGGGATCACTTCAGAGTTCAGACAGACCACAGGCCCCTCAGATGGTTCATGCAGATGAGGGGTGAGAACCCAAAACTGTTGAGGTGGTCCATTTTCCTACAGTGAATGGACTTTACAGTGGAACACCGCCCTGGCACTGGCACAGAACACGCTAACACTGATGGTCTGTCCAGGTTCTTCCGCCTTAGTGATGAGAACTCCAAGGAGGTTGGGCAGTTCACCCTACATTCAGATGGAGGGGACATTTGTTAGACCTGGAATCTTTTGGCGTGTTTCCCCTGTCTTTTTCTTTCTGACCTCCTTGTTTTGATTTCTTTTTGTTGGTTTACTGTCTCTGCTCACTTTCTCACTGCTGTTCAGTTTTAACGTGCAAGTGCTCCTGTTGTGAAATGTGTTATGGGTTGGTGTTTCCATGATTGGCATACTTGATTTACTAGTAAGTCCCTAGTAAAGTGCACTAATAGTTACAGGGCCTGTAAGTCGAATGCTGCTTGTGGGCCTGCAGCACTGGATTGTGCCACCCACACAAGCAGCACTGTAAAGGGTTCTCAGACCTGCCTCTGCAGTGCCTGACACCGTTTTTACTGCCTTGTTGACTTGGCAAGTGTACCCATTTACCAAGCCCTAATCTTCCCTTTTTCTACATATAAATCACCCCCTAATGTAGGTCCAAGGTAACCCTGTGGGCAGGGTGCTGTGTATGTTAAAGGTGGGATTTGTACTGGTATGTGTGACATGTTCTGGTAGTGAATTACAGTGTATATCGTTTTTCACTATGGAAAGGCTATCTGCCCCGTAGGGTAGAATGGGAGTCTTATAAGCATAATTTCCCATTGGGACTAGATATGGAAATGGGGTTTGGTATACCTGGACTCAGAATGTAAAAATGCATAAAGAGGATTTTTATGTTCTGTGTTTGAAAATACCACTCTTAGAAAGTAGGTACTTTCTTGCGGAGCCATCCTGTGTGCCTCTACTGGGTTTGTGGAGTGACTGTCTGGCTTTGGAGTGACAGGGCTGGGGATGTGTATTCTCTTCAGACAGCCACTGGGGGGGGAGTCGAGGTGCGCAATGCCCTTCCTGGATGATTCAGGGTCGGGCTGAATAGACCTGGGTTGCATTTAGAGTAGTGTAGTGAACAAGCCTGGTCTGCCTTGAACAATGCTGTCTCCACCTCCTGCCAGAAGGCTGGACCAAACTGGTTTGACAACTTGGAATGGCTGCCCAAGGTACTAAGTCTATTTGACAGTCATACTGTCCGTGTGGTGGCAACACTTTTGGTCCTTGTTCAAACATATCTTCAAACATAACATATTGCTGTGGTAACACAATGTCCTTATCTGCAGCTGTTGCAATATGTATGCTAGTAGATGCAACAAGCCCTAACTTGATACATTCTTTGTGGCAGAAGGAAGAAGTAAACTATATTCTTTTCGCCCAATCAATGTGAGGATTATGGAGAGTCAACCAAGGTATTCCCAAAATGAGGCTATAATGCGTGGCTTTTATTACATCAAAAAAGATTTGTTCTGAATGACTTTCATGATTACTTTGATCTTGACACACCGACTGAAGCTGTATTGTTTGCAATGTTTCCGGACATTCCGACAAAACACTACCTTTCACTGCTTGTACCATTTTTGGAATGGATTTCTTTAAACTGGTAATATTCAACTTTTGTGCTGTAAGATCATCGATTAAATTTCCCATCGCCCCTTAATCAATCAGAACACTCACTCTATGTTTTTGATTGAGAAAGTGAAGCTTTAGTTCAATACGTAAATGTGTGCTTTTAGGAATTTGCACAGCAGAGTTGTAATCTCGGAAGGGATAGTCACAACAGCTAAGCATAAGCATAACCCTTCTTTACTTCTTGAGCATTCTAGTTTTCCGCACTAGTTTTCACACTTGTCACACTTTTCTTAGGTGGCGGTCCTTTGTTTCTTGGTTTTACTGGGCATTCTTTAACTGTGTCCCTTGCAACAGCAATACAAACATTGACCATTTTTACGGCACAACTATTTTTTTCAACGGTTGGTGCAAGGCACCAATCTCCATAGACACTGTGGCTCTTTCTACAGCTCCGAATGGAACCTTTGTACTATCATAGTGTCTGGCATTCTACACCGTGCCTGGGTTGCCCTCCTCCTGTCCTGGTCTCCTCGCCATCCTCCTCGGTGCAAAAGCAAGCCCCCTACACTGTACGTCTTGGAAGTACTGAGCATGAATGCTCATGCACAGTCCTCGCAAGTCGTATGGTACTGCCAGGTAAAAGCATCGCCAGGCAAATAAGAAATTAAAAATGCTATCCAGGACTGAGGATCAGGGAAAGCACTGGGTCTATATGAAAAGTGTAACTCAACCTGAGTGAGAAATATTTTGACTTTTCGGGAATCCCCTGAAAAGCAGTCTGGAGCGGCCAATAGTATTGGAGTAGGAACAGTGAGAGCTATGTTTGTAGGTTGTGCAGGACCCGAAGGGGGTGGAATTTTTATGCCTAACTCCCCCAAAAGGAGTCTGTTCACTAGCCCATATTTTTGCCTGGCATTGGGTTACTTTATCTTCCAAAGTCACAGTTGCAGTCTTGGAAGCCACCAAGTCCCTTTGAATCTGTGTAACCACCTTTAATAGATCATCTAAGGTGGCCATGATAAAGCCCCCATACAGACCATGAGGATCATAATTTGGGGGCTCACTATTCTGTCAGGATGGGCAATTCCTCAGGGTCTGTATGATGCTGTATAGGCCCACCTCCAGGCACCTCCTATTCAGTATGCTATAATAGCGCAGAGGATTAGAGTGGCCAGGTGGGGGGAAGGGTTTGGGAAGGGAACAGGGGGGAAGGAGACCTGTAAGACAAAATGATTACGCACATACAAATAACATAACAGCAATAACAAAAAGCTTTGCAAATTACATAGCTCTTACTCTTCAGAGTTATGATAGGAATCACTCTTAATGTCCTTATATGGCTTTCAACACAGTTAATCATCACTATGAACCATTTGTGTATCTCAGGAATGTTTGTTCCATAAATCATGTTCAAGAAGCACACTAAATAGTTCAATCACTATCTTGTGCCAAAGTCACATTCTTTACTTTATTATGATCCTGTGATGATAAACTGAACAAAACCAAAAACATTGAAATGCCTAATCACAACCCAGTGATTAATCTCTTAATAATGCCAAACAACAACAAAGTCTAATCACGAACCCACGATTACATGTCACAATTCACTCTCACTCCTGAAACCGGTAATGTACCCAGCACATATCTTTAGAAATGCAACTGACTGGGAAATAACACTCCGCATTCAACTGCATGAGAGCGACAAACAGCTTTGTAACTTAATTAGAAAGGGCTTGCCAGGCAGAGCACCGCCTGCCCTGAATACATTTGAGTGAAGAACTCGCAACACCATCAGCGATGCCAGGGCTGAAATGTGGAAGCCGGCATGCGAAGCATTTCAGCGGAGACTCCAACAATTGCTGAGACAGCACACCTCGTAACAAGGAGACGGAGCATCTCAGCAGACGATGTCTGCGTGTCTCGGCAACAATGCGGGAGCCCGCAGAGACTTACGTGACAAGCACTGCCACGCCAGAAAACTCCAGGAGGGAGAATCAGGCTCATGCGGAAAACTGGAGAAATGGAGCTCCTGCCCCAAGCAAAAATTCGAAATAGGGAGCAACACCCATAGGGTGGGGCCCTCTTTATATGCTTAGCCACACCCAAGATGGCTGCCCTCCAAGGCATATGGGAATTGTAGTCCACAATGCGGATGCTCGAAAAAAAAGAAAGTACATAATAATGGACTCCAGTACATTAAGGAACAATACCATCATAATAGTAACAGTCAATACAATTTGCATATTGTAGCAGGACAGTGTAACCACAATCAAGCAGAACTGGAAATATGCTTTTTGCTGCATTACGTTTCCCTGACACAACAAGTACTACGTACACGGGACTTCCTGCAGAGGCTTGCCCAAGCGCCGAGGTATGATTGGGGTGGGCATTAGAGTGCGCGCCACTGCAACGTTGACACAAGCTCACTTCCTGAGCTTCACACTTTAACCTTTCTTGGGCCTCAGCCCTCTTGGCCTCAGCCCTCTTGAGTTCCCAGTCGAACTCAAGAGGGCTGAGGCCTCCGCTCAACAGCTAGCAGCCATTTGTCTTTCTCTGTTTCCCCCTCACTGTCGCTTTCCAGCATCTCATACCAAAAGAATACAATTGTTGCTCAAGATCCCCCCTTGTGTATCATCTCTCCACAGACAGCCCCCTCTCGTTGCAAAAGGCTTTTATTTCCTTCATTATATAGATGTACAGGTGCCAAAAGTTGATTTCCATTTCGCCAAGGCCTCACAGGTGCAACAACTAACCAGAGTCTCAGTATCAAAAATACATCCAGGAGGACACCAGAACCATAATAAAGTATGTGGTTGTGTAATGTATCTGCACTAAACTAGTGATGTTCACCAATCACTGTGGGTCAAGTATAAATACAAGTTCAACCCTCACTGCGGACCCCAATGTCAGAACTGGGGGTTTCTAGTTGGTAGAGGTATACACCTTTGTCCAAGTAGCGACCCTTGCTTCTAGTCCGGGTAAGGGGGTTGCACAATCTAGATAACCCCTGCTCACACCCTTGGTAGCTTGACACAAGCAGACAGACTTATCCCAAAAGCAATGTGTAAAGTATTTGTACTCGAAACACACAGTAATACAGTGAAAACACCATAAAGGGACACCACACTAATTTAGAAAAATAAAATGTCTTTACCTGAACCAAACAAAACCAAAATGACAAAAATCCAAGATAAATGTATCAAATTATGATTTTAGAACAGTTATTGAAAAAATAGAATTTGCAGAAAACAAATAGCTTCACCTCTGGATATTACAACGTAACAACAGCAATAAATCCAAAGTACGGTGCCGACCACGAGGTGCGCACCACCGACCACAGCGTCTCACAGAACCCCAAACAAACAGTACCTTGGAAAACAAGTCTATGATGATGCACAACATCGTGAAGGTGAGGAGTCAGTGCCGAGGTCGATGCTGGCTCCCTGGCTGCCACAGGGGAGGCGAGGCATTGTGTCTGCAAGGATGCAACATTTTGAATCCAGAACAGGGGAAGTCGGTTGCGTTGACGGTGTGGCGTCAGTTCCGGTGAGGCGATGCAAAGTAGGCGAGTTTGGGAAGTCACCCTCGGCGGTTATATGCACTGTGATAACTGGATGCAGGCGCTGATGGAGTCGGTGCGAGTGCTGGCATCAGAAAGGACGATAACTGCCGGGCGCGGCGGCATCGAAGGGCATCAAAGGGCGGCGGAACTGCAGTACAGGCAGGGTTGTGCATTGTGCACTTCACGAGCGGTGCCTCTGGCCTCGTTGCAGTTTGCGGCATCACAGCTTCGTCGCTGATGGTGTCAGAGATAGTTTATTTTGCTTTGCAACACCAACCTCACAATTCTCGGGGGCCAGGAACTGGAATTGGCACTCTTTTGAATGCAAGAGTCCACACAGGAGTCCAGGTGCTGCAGTGCGTTGCGGGTGAAGTCTTTGTATCCCTGAGACTTCAGAACAGGAGGCCAGCACACACAAGCCATTGGAGAGTCTTCTTCAAGCAGGTTCTTAGCAAAGTCTAGTCTTTGACCATTCCTTGGCAGAAGCAGCAACTGCAGGCCAACCCCACACAGCACATAGCAAAGGGGTAGTACTCCTTGCAGCTTCCCAGCTCTTCCCCTTGGCAAAGGTTCCTCTTGAGTCAAGAAGTGATCTAAAGTTCTGGGGTTTAAGATTCACTACTTATACGCCATTTTGTCTTTGTTCTTGTTTGTGCCAGGGTCTCCGAGCCCACTCCAAACCAGGTCTGTCCTTACTGGTGAAGTATGACCACAGAGGGTGGAGACAGCATTGTGCAAGGGAGGCAGGCCCTATTCAGGTGCAATGAAAACTCATCCCACTCCTCTAAATGCAGCCAAGGTTTATTCAGCTCAGCTTTGAGTCATCCAGGAAGGGCCGGTCAAACCTCAACCCCTGTCACTCCAACCAGAGAGTCAATACACATAATAGCAGAGGCACACAGAATGGTTAAATAAGAAAATGCCTACTTTAGTATTAGAACTGGGCCTTAAATTTGTTCTCAATAGAATTACTGATTTTACCAAAATGAAACTGGAGGCATTAGAGTTTTGCCGAAAAATTCGCCTGAAGGCATTTTTCCATGGAAAAGTAAATACTAAAATGAATGAGGTGTCTGGCCTTTCTAATAAATCGAAATTTGTCCCATTCCCACATACAGTACCAAAAGAAGTTTTGGCTTATGAACAAGCGGTGTTATCGGGCATCAGCCAATTAGAAACAAATAAAGTCTTCATTAAACGTAATATCACGAGACAGCAGCAATTGGCCATTGAGAGTTTGAAACAGGACAAATCGGTGTTGATAAAACAAGCCGATAAAGGCGGTGCCGTAGTCATCTGGCCTAAGGAAATGTATGTGTCTGAAGGAAGGCAGCAGGTGACCAACCAGGAATGTTACCGCAAGGTTAAGGATGATCCAACTAAGTCTACTCAAGAGGCTATTTTGGGAATATTGAGAACAGGGTTCGACGGAGGATTCTTGGGTCCGAAAGAGTTTGAATATTTGTCTAAAAAGTTCCCAAGGATCCCAGTCTTATATTTTTTACCCAAAGTACATAAGAGATTGGATAATCCCCCGGGCAGGCCAATAGTGTCCGGGAGTGATTCTCTATTAGAGCCAATTTCCAAGTATGTGGATTTTTTACTTAAACCCTTCTTAACCGTGGTACATTCTTATGTGCGTGACACGGCTGATTTTATCAATAAGATTGAAGGCCATGAATTTGATGAGTTGACCCAATGGATGGTGTTGTTTGACATCACCTCATTATACACGCAGATACCCCAAGATGAGGCTCTTCAAGTGATTGAGGCCTACTTGGAAGAAAGACCTCGTCCCAATAGGGTACCCTCACAGTTTATTCTTCAACTAGCAGAGGCCGCCTTAAAGAAAAATTATTTCAGATTTGATGATTCCTTTTTTATTCAGATCAAAGAATCAGCTATGGGCTGTCCTTTTGCGCCAGAAATGGTGATTCTTTTTATGGCCAAATATGAGGATAGATTTATTTTTAACGACAATCCATGTAAAGAACATATAGCGCAATGGTTGCGCTCTATAGATGACATCTGGTGCTTGTGCTTTGCATAGAAAGGCAACTGATAAAAATACCATCCTTCACCATACAAGTGCTCATCCTAGGAGCTTGAAAGAAAATCTTCTGTATGGACAACTATTAAGAATACGCCGCAACTGTTCATCAAAATCAGATTTTGATGAACAGTGCTGCGCTATTTAAAGAACAGATGATCCTTCGTGGGTACCCAAAAAAGCTCTTGAAGCACTCAATAAAGAGAGCGTGGTGCACGCCTCAGGAAGATCTTTTACAAAAGAAGGAGAAACCACCATTGGAACGTATGATTTGTGCAACCACGTTTGGTCCGGATACAAACAGATTCAGGCAAGTTATAATGAAAAATTGGCACTTGCTTGAAAAATTAGAATGCAGCTTTCCAAAACCCCTGTTCGCAATGAGAAAAAACAAGAGGATTGGTCAACAACTAGTACGAGCAGACATCTTTCCCATCCAAAATAAACAGTCTTTAAGATCGCCATGGCAATTAAAACCTGTTGAGGGCCATCATAAATGTGGAACGTGTGCAGCTTGCGATTCAACCATTGAAGGTGTTGAATTTTCCCATAAAGGTACCAAATGGCGCCATTCAGAATTCACTAATTGCAAATCAAAAAACATAGTGTATGCAGTTGTCTGCCCATGTGCCTTATTATATATTGGCAAAACAAATTAACAAATAAATCAAAGGATCACGCAGCACCGCTCTAGGATTAAAAAGAAAGTGTTGACTGCCCCTATGGTGCAACACTTTATTGACATTTCCCATACTGAGAAGGATTTTAAATGGACGGTTTTGTCTAGCTTTGAAACAAGTAAACGCTATTTTGACATTGACGCTGCATTATTGAGAAAGGAAGCTTATCTCATTTTAAAATTTGAAAGTGCCTCCACGGGATTGAATGGTATGAATTATCTAGAGTGTAGTGTGTATACTATAAATCCCATAATGCAATTCTTGAGCATTTGCAAAAAGAGGGACTTTAGAGCATTTTGATTGGACAAAATCCCCTTTCCCATGAACAATAGCTCCCCAAACAGGAAATGCTCTAGTTTGAGATGCCAAGTTGAGTCACAACCAGCATGGTGCACGAGTTGAATATTCCTTCTCGTTTTTGAGTGAAAAGTAAGTCACTGTTTTGCCCCTGTGTTTGTTTGGTTAAAAATTACAATACTAAAAAACATACAACCGTATGCTTAAATGCGCTTACGCTTGTACTTCTTATAGATAATACCCGTGAGTGAAAGCACATCTGTATTTGAGCAAAAGTATAGTCCATTGCATCCAGAGTTTTGAATTGGTGAAGATGTGGTAAAGTAAGTCCACTTGTTAATAGTGTTTTAAAGTGCTTCATGCATTTTGCCTGTTTGGATACATTGTTAAATGAGGACAATATCGTTTTTTCATTTGTAGAATAAAGAGTCTTCAAGGAACTTAGTCCTGCCCATACTCTGCAGTAAAGGTACATATCCTTTTGGTACTTCCGTCTGGAGTTGTATGTCGAGAGTAGAATTGGATATATTCAATACTTTGGTTCTTTCTTTTCAGAAATTTATACTGGCAAAGTTAAGGGAGCCTCGTAGGTAGTAACATAAATGAGTCCAGTGGCAGAAAAGCCAAAAACTCTTGGAGTAAACGAACTGGAGCGGCTGCTCAAACTCTCGAAAACAGGTGCACACTTAGTTAGTTACATGTACAAGAGAGAGAGTCAGTTCCGGTTGACGCTGTTTTTGCATCATTTATTTATTTTATTTTTTGTAGAATATCCGGTCCATTTATATGAAGCTCTGATGATAGTCCCAATACTATTCGCCTGGGTCTTGAAACGCGTTGGCATTTTGGGAGGCATTTAGTTAATTCTGAATTAAGTTCATGTGTGAATTTGATAAGTCTATGTTTCTTTTTCAGTCCAAAAAGTTTTTTGATTAACTTTTAAAGAAACAGGAATGGTCGAATAAAAATTCCATTCGGACAGATAAAAGAGTTGACTGTTCGTTACTCCATGAGTAGTAGGAGTGTACGGTTGTGTTTTGTGTTCTGTACTTTCTGAAAGTGGCATTTCAAACACACAATTTAAAAACTATTTTCACTAAAAAATGTGTTATAAAATTTTGAGTTTAGAGAGCCTAAACTCTAATTCTTCATCACGTCCCAATGGAAAGTTATACTTGTAAGATGTTACAAATAAACTCCCATGTTAGCCTTTGGGACAGATGGCATTTCAATTGTGAAAAACAAAATTGGCAGTATTTCACTATCAGGACATTTCACACACAGCAGTACATGTCCTGCCTTTCACATACACTGCACCCTGCCCATGGGGTTACCTTGGGCCTACCTGAGGGGTGTCTTATTTGTTAGAATAGGGAAGGTTAGTGCCTAGCAAGAGGGGGCACTTGCTAGGTTGACATGGCAGTTTAAAACTGCACGCTGACACTGCAGTGGCAGGTTTGAGATACCTTTATAGGGTTAATAATGTGGGTGGCACAATCAGTGCTGCAGGCCCACTAGTAGAATTTGGTTTATAGGCTCTGGCACACTCAGTGCATTGCACTAGGGACTTACCTAGTAAATCAAATATGTCAATCATGGAGAACCAATTATGTTCACAAATTAAACAGAGAGGATATGCACTTTAGCACTGATTAGCAGTGGTAAAGTACACAAAGTCCTAGAGCCAACAAAACAGGTCAGGAAAAATAGGAGGAAGAAGCAAAACGTTTAGGGATAACCCTGCAAAAATGGCCACTTCCAACACCGTCCATTGCTAAATTGAACTATTCCCCAATTATTAGACTGCCCCCGCTTTTTCTAAAGCAGCTGAAATAGCGGTCTTTAGAAAAAAAATTCTGTTTGGAAGTGGGTATGAAAGGGCTGGGCTCATAAGTTCTAGATCTGTTATAGAGAGACAATCCGATGGTTCTTTTTAGCAGCATGAAAGCATAAAAGGTAGAAAATTAGTCATTAACCAAATCAATAAACCAAGAATTTCTTTGGACACATAGTATGTAACCATAGACAACTACTTAAGGTTAGTTGATTTATTACAAAGCCAGAAGTAACTGAACTTAGAGACACCTCAAGATAAGAGTGTAAAAGTACATTGGAATCAGCATAAAGCCAAATCTGTGTATCCAATTAAGATAATATAGCATAAGCAAAACAATTCAAGATACAGAGGATCAGAAAGCATAAGTCCAAGTTTCCCTGAATCAAGGGTTGATGAGTGAAAAGCATTAATCTATCCCTACTCTAACATTAAAGTGACATCCCTACCTAAGCATCTTCAGGGAAAAACTAAAAAAGGTGTCATCTTAAAGAGTCTTCCAAAGAATTCTCTCCACAATCAATGGGTCATGTAGCATAAAGCTACCAAGACAGAGCTTGTTCTCATATGCTCTCTCTCCAAAGTCAGAAGAAGAAGTGGGCACTTTCCCTACTCCGGTCATCACAATATTGCAGATAACTTTCCCAAGATTCATTGCGGGTCACGCCATCCGCTCTGGGTATGGTCCTAAAGGTAGTTTTCCATGGGACAATTGTTTTCTTCTCTTGCAACAATTTGTCCTTGATTCCCAGGCCTCCTCCTGTGTGAGGCAGAATGACCTCCCTTTATTAACTCAAGCTACATGATTGTAACTTCTTCTCTCCTTGCCTTACTGGTAAAGCAGAGACATTATTCTAGCTAACAAAATGCTTCTTTCACCTGCAACACAAAATGTCAAAAAGAATAAATTTCACGGCACACATGAAAATCAGACCATTAGTTCTTAAGGATGAGTTTTCAGGAAACTGCAATTCAGGCCTACAAAGATTAGCTAACATAAGACATCACATAAGCTTTATGAATTTGCACTGAAAATTAGACACCTCAATTAGTGCATTTACCTACATTTAAAATGACACAATTAAAAAAACATTGTTAGTACATGAATAATTGTCAGTTCACAACAAAAGTTCTTCTCGTTAATATTTTCTACTAGTTACATATTAATTCCACGTTAATTTTCTCCATATCACTTTTCATTGGTCTAAACACATCACGTTTCAAGTTAATGCATTTCACAATTTTAACACGTCATGTTAACACAACAAAGGATTATATGCGGGTGCGCTCTACATCTGTGACTATAATGCACCCCTATAATTAAAATGCGATTTTCGCTACATCAAGAGCATAGTTATTGGACAAAGCTTACAGCAGTACCACATTTATTTTTTAGAGTTTCACATGTGCCCTGCTCCCATAGCAACTGGAACTCGGGGAGATATATTACTTGGAAAGCCATTTATTTTGAAGTAAAAATCCTTCTTTTTTATGGAAATGCATTTCCTGAATAAGACAGATGTCACATTTCAATTTTCATAATATATTAGTAATGGCCAAGTGCTTAGCTGGTGAATTAAATCCTTTCTCATTGAAGCAGTTGATTTTCATCTTGTTGAGGGGAGTGAACGCTTTTGCTGCTTTTTAATCTTGGTAGGGCCTACGAAATAGCATCTTTCACTCGGTAAGCCTTCAACTAAATATGGGTGTCTAGCTTGTCTTAGGTGGATGCCCTGAACACAAAAACATCTTAACAATAAACAACAACTACTAACCTATGAGTGAAGGCCTATTGATAAAAAACAATGTAATAGCACTTACCCCTACATGGATTACTGTTCTTAGTAGTAAATAGGTTTCAAGTATTAAACTACTACCCTCAAATACCCTGGCTTGTACCCAAGGGCCCCATTATAATAGGAAGACCCCCTTCTCACTGGTTTGCTTTATTTCTCTGAAGCCCGTAGATCATGCAGAATCTCGATTTTCTCCCAGGTCGTTCTGTTTTTTTTTCTGGTTGTCTCTCAGACAATGCAGGACTCTGGCCTGGGAGGCCACAATGTCTTCCACTGAAGCTTTGTTCCTTAATTTTCAGCATTTTATTTTACCTTGATCATCTTGGTTTGCAATTTTTCAGTTTTCATCTCTTCCGACTTGCTGATCACCTACAATTGTTTGTTAACCACTTTTTCTTGCTTGTTTATCAAAGATGATGGTGCAGGAGAACATCTGTTAGCTATTGAATTCTCTTATCATGTTCAGCATTCAGGTTGCCAGCTTTTGGTAGAGTTGGAACCTGTGGCCCTTGAATTCCATATAAATTATTTTTGAGCCTGTATCTTTGGCTCCTATTTTTTCTAGAAAAAAAAGCTGTACGCTCATGACTATGTTCACAGGAACATTGCTGCCTGGGTCTACCGCTCCAGCTCAATGAGTGTGGTCAAGTTTAGCATGGGTCCTCCCATCACTTTTGATGATTTGGAGAAGGCCCCTTTTTTTTGTTTGGTCTGTAGACATTTCTTCACTGAAGGTTGATGCCTCTCTCTGCAGCCTGCCATTTGTCCAATCTCTTCTTGTTGCACCCACTTAGGAGGATTTCAATGAGCTTTGCAACCTTCTGCTCCTGCCCTGGTACATCAGATAAAATTACCTACATATTGTCAGTGTCCACGGGGAGAGTTTGTTTACAAAGTCTACTCTCCCTTTTGGTGGATGTGAAGTGAAGTTATTCAATACTGGTGCAGGTCTTTGAGGTGCTTAACCACCAAGAGTCAAACAGCCTAGTTCACTGATGTTTGGAGCATTTAATGCTCAAACATGCATGCTTGTGCTTGATCTAAGAGTCTGATTGTGATGCATCACCAACACCATTAGGCGTGTTATGCTTATGGATCACTTTATTATTGGGCAAGTCTACATTGATACAGGTCGGTACCAGCAGTATTCACCTCCAGCTGAGAATGTGTTCTCTATGGTCTCCTTCTCTAGCCTTGCCCTAACACACTCCGTACAGAGAGTTTAAATCACACATCACACTCTGTTGTGATGGCCAAGGGGTCACCCTGTAGCTTCCTCTCTGGTGTAGCTGTTGCTTGACTCCTTGCTATTTGTGCCTGTTGTCACAGGTTAGGTTGCTATGGCCAGCAAGGCAGCACAAACTTGTATGTGTTGCATCTTCTGCAAGGTCCCTTTACCTTAGAGGAGGGCTTCAGGAATGCTGCTGGATTAGTTTGTCATTCAAAGGTTCGAGGACCTATGGATCGGCACTAACTACCTTTCCATGCCACCATACGTCTGATAGATCACAATTTTGTTATAACTTCTGGCTCTGGTCAAGTCGTCGAGCAGATTACTCACTCTTCATATGGTTATTAGCTGAAAACGTATTCTGGGAGATAACATCTGAACATCAATTTAAAATGACATAATATTCAGCCCCATAATGATGACAGAGAGGACAGTTTCAAAACCATGAAGGATTATTAGCAAACTATTTAGGGTTACAAGCTTTATTCATTCAGTGCCTCGATCAATCATATAAGCATACAATTTACTATTAGTTAATCCTCCTAGATATATCAGGTAAAGCACAATGCACATCATTATAAAGTATACAATGCAAACCAAAGATAGTATCAGTTCTGTAAAGGAATTCCCTATCCTAAATAAAGAATTGAAGATAGCAAGGGGAAATCCTAAGTAAGGTGTCAGCCTGAAATAAACCAATATAAGGTTCAGTGTTAGGGGCAAAAAGGTTCAAGATTCTACTCAAGAACTTAGGAATATAGGTTCTTAAGTGGCAGAGTTAAAGCATGATCGTCCCTAAGCAAGTCAAAACAGGATCTTCTAACAACTATTTAAAACACACAATTAAAATACAGTGCATAAATTCTTCCGAATATCTTCCCACCAACTCCCTCTAAACTTGGACCAATCTGGTTGCTCTGTCTCCCAGGAGCAGGTAAACTCGCCTCGTTCCCATCATCGGACAAAGGCACACACAGCTGCTTGGCCTTGAATGTATCTGCGGTCAGGACTGTATGGTTCAGAAGGATTTTTGTCATCTCCACACATAGTGTAAATCACAACAGACTCATCGTTAAATGATCTACTTTAATGTTTCTGCAAGCAAATAATATGCTATCTCTTCTAATTATTTAAGGTTATCTCACTCCTGGAAGGGAAAGAAAATGGGAAAGTACATTTTGAAAACAACATTAGGTCAGCACTGACAGCTTGGGCCTCTGAGACCCAGTAGCAGTTAAGCACACTCTAAAATTGCACATTTAGTTAACATAAGAATAAAACAAGCTTGGAAGACTCACAAACAAACTGGCCCGCTGGTGACCCTTCGTCAAGTGACCGCAGCCCAGAAGCAATTAAAAGCACTAGACATGGGCAGGGCGGAATATGCACACCTTCGGATAAAACAGGAATAGTTTGGGGGGGCAATAAGGCATGCTGTATGCTCGCTGTGAGAAGCTGGCTTAGTATATGGGGCTCACTTATGTAAGTGGGCACCCTGCACTAATCCAGACACCCCTTATGGTGATTTTAGTGGTCTTGGACAACCTTAGAGAGCTCTCTAAGTGGTTGTTGTGGAGAGCAGCCTTCAGGCTTAGTCCAGAAGGAGTGTAAAGCAGCTTGTTTTACCACCAGAACATATTCTTATTGGTATAGATTAAGTAAAAAAGAACCACACAGTGTATTTATAAAAATATGTATTTATTACAAGACACTCACTAACACATACAGATATCTCTTACCCGGAGACAAACAGAATGCACGCAATACTTTACCAAAAAAACAGGTAAGTAGCATTAATACACAGTGGTCACCCGGGGGAGACTAAACTATACACTAAAATAGTGGTATGCAAACCACGCCTCTAGACAAGACTATATCCAGAAGACGTAGAAGTGGCGGGGACCCAAGGAACCACCTGAGGTAAGTAACCACGAACCCCACAGAGGCTGTTTTCAGAGTGAGAACACGAATGCGGGCTCAATACAAGTCAATAGGTAAACCGCGGTTGCAATTTTGAAGAAAAAGGACCCATCCCAGTGGACTCTGAAGAAACCCAGTGGAAGACAGAAGGTTGGAGAGCCACCCCACCTATGGATACTCTAGGAACCAGGCTACCTACACCAGGGAAGCCTGGTGCATAGGTGTGAAGTGGCATCGGAAACCGCTGTCAAACTAAATGTAGGACTTCAGGAAGATGCCACTGCTGGATAAGGTGAAAGTGTCCAGTGGAACCCGAAGGTGGATTCAAGATGAGAAGTACCTGCAAGCATAGGGAACAGAGTCTATGCCACTCAGGAATGGAATAGCCGCAAGGCGAATGCCCACCGATGTCGGGTGCTGCGGGAGAGTTGACGTGACCTTGGAGCTGCAGCTGTGAGGACCAGACGATGCTGTGTAAGACCAGGAGCCATTCACGAGCTGTCCCATGCCGGATGTCAAGAGCTGAGGGGTCGGTGTCCGTCGTGAGCACCAACAAGCCTTGGCAACTGCAAACAACATGGCAAGTGAAGAAGGTGCAGTGTTGGGACCAGCAAGGTCCAGGTGACACACCACAAACAGGGAATTAAGAGCAGGCTCCAATCAATCAGGGAAGCTCACTGAAATCAAAGAAGACCTTCAAGAGGACGCACATGCCATAGGCACTGGAGTCGCAAGAGAACCTCGATCAGCTCACCAAAGATTCAGGCCCACATTTCAAGTGATGTGGTGAGGACAAAAATCTTGCTCTTAGGAGATGCTTGAGGATGGGGCTACTTGGAACCTGAAGATCTTGGAGGAAAGAAGCCAACAAGCCTTTGCAATGGCAAGTTGACGTGGTGCACACAGGTTCAGTTCCTGTGGCTCAGACAAGGGATACTGGCCTCAAACTTGGTGAGAAGACAGTGCAAGCCTTGAGGCATGTGAAGAGCCACCACTTGTGTTGCTGAGCCTTTCGGAGTCCGTGGGAGCTCGGGATCAGCAGACCAGTTAGCTTGGTTGTGGTGCCTGCAGATGCTTTAAAGTGACTCCTTCACTTCAAGGGAGATACTTTCAGGTGCCATAGATGTCCACAGGCCTTGGAAGGTTCCTGTATGGAGCATGGGCACAGACGTTGCAGCAGACTTGCAGGACAACAAGACTAGGAGCAGCAGGAGTCTTCCCAGTTGAAGTCTCAGAGCACAGAGCAAGGTCCAGCGAGTGCCCAGACGGTTGAAGAAGAAGTGGTGTCTTGAAACTAATCTTGTCCCACGATGAATCCAGGGACCCACCTACAGGTAAGCCCTTAAGTACCCTAAGGAAAGGGTTGGGACAATTCAGGGCTCCCTCCCAGGGGAGGGGTCGGACAGTGGGGAGAATACGCCTATGTCCTTTGTCCAGTTTTGCACCAAAGTGAGAGCCTACAGCTCCCTGAGCTGGTTTGAACTGGACTATGCGATGAGGGTGCCAAATGTGCCCCTCAAGCAGACTGAGTGGCGTTGACAAGTGCTCCCACCTGGCCCCAATACACTAAACCCTGTATGGGAGATGGTCACACCTCCCTGTGACAGGATACCTATTGTTCTGCCTTCCCCTGCTAGAGCTTGGCTCAGCAGCAGGAGGTCAGAATCGTGTCTTTAGTCGACAGCAGCCATGTTGTGCTGTCCGGCTCTAGAAGACTGGTACCAGGAGCTCTGAGGGCCTCCTGGAGTAGCTTTACAGTGCATGGAATAATACCTCCCAAACCACACCATTTACCGTGTGGGGGTATGATTCCAACATGTTTAATACCAAACATGACAGGGTTTGTTCAGCCAGCTTAGAGATGGTCATCGCGTAATGACACATGGCCACTCTATGTATTGTAATGGCTGATGCACTTACAACCCAGGAGAGTGGACTCCGAAGGTTGTAGGGGTGGCCTGTTCATGCAGGGGCACCCTCTTACTTAGAATCAAGCACCCTGCCTTCAGGATTAAAAGGCCTGCTTTAGGGGTGACATGTAGGTTTTAAGTGCAGTGACCTTAGATATAGGGAATCCTAAATCTGTCATAAGTGGTGCGAGCACCAGCTTACACAGGCTGCCATGGCAGGTCTGTAATTACAGTTTGAGTGATCCCCCATGGGTGGCATAATACATGCTTCCACTGGCCGAACCTCTACGCAGTTCTGGTACGTATGGGTTTAGACCCAAGTTACCCCTCGTGGAGCTGTGAAATCACCTCCTCTATTGGATGGCATTCCCACTAACAGTGTTGCTTGGACATGTAGAGGGGCATGCCCTAAGTGGCAGTGTTCCTCCAGAATCTAAGGGCAATACGGAGAAGCCCGGGCTTGCTAAAGCAGTGTGAGTTTGACCACAGCATCCTAGCGTGCAACACTCCCTCTCTGCGTGGGGCTCTGAACTCCCCCTGCAGATTTACTAACCTATTGTATAAAATCCATCTTTTCACCATGTTTCCCACAGATTTTATTTTTAATTTTTGGACTCTGGATAGCTTTTTCAAGTTGCCTCAAGATAGGGAGGGCTTGCCAAACAGGTTCCAAACTGCATGCGTTCTTCTCTAAACATGAAAACAATTTCTGAGATTGCATTGCCATATTTGAGTGGTGGGACTTGCAGAGTAATGAAGCAGCTGCGTTTAAGTAAAGCTTCTCAGAGTCCAGATGGAAAGTAACAGACTACAACACTTTAATAGCCTAACAATTTCAGAAAAGTAGAGAAATACTGCACAGGAGACCCAGATACAGCGAAGGGGCATCCATCTTGGAATGGCAAAGAATGGGCAATTCCCAGTGGCAATTGTGCAAGAGGCTACAGTCCAGGACTCTCTTGGAGCAGCGACCACATGTCAAGCGATGTGGAGTGGTGCAAATTTTATGTTCCATAATCTTATTAGTCACATGTTAACCTATGTGTAAATGTGTGGTTATATAGGTATAAAAAGGCCACAATTTATATAACTGAAGAATAATCATTAGCTTGTTGTATTCTTAGGTTTAATATCTTTTTTATTAATAGCAATAAATCAAAAGAGAACAACAATTGTCCACCTACATCCACCGGCCGGAGGTGATATAATTAAATACAAGAATCCATGAGATAGGCAAGAAGAGAACATTTCAAACATTGAAGATGGAGGGGGGGTCATCTGGATAGCATAGAAGAAAGATGGGGGAGAAGGGATATGGTACCCTTCGGGATGCTGCCTTGGCCGACAGATGGAAAAATGGCCAACCCCTAAGGGGGAGCTGTGGAAGAAGGTTGCTTTGATTGTGTCTGCCTAAGGATCCACAAGTATAGCAGACATGTTAACTTTGGAACTCCTCGGAAAGGTGACTAATACAGGGCTCCCACTTCTTGTCAAACAGGGGAAGAAGGTTGTGTATTACCTATGCCATTAGGTTCTCCATTTCCAGAACCTCCAATAGCCTATGTAACCAGCCTAAGTGTACGGGAATGATATCAGTGCTCAATTTCGAAAGAAGTGCGTCTTCTAGAGCCAGTGTAATTGCTCGACCTTTACATGACTTCAGTGGACAAATCAAGGGGTGGGGAGGCCAGAAGAATATAGCTGGGGAATTTGGGAATATCTATGTTGAACATGGTGCTTAATGCAACTAGTACCCTATCCCAAAAGGAGGTAAGTCTGGGGCACTGCCATTGTATGTGCGTGAGTGTGCTTGTCTGCCTGCAGTGTCGCCAGCATGTGCTATCTTTATTCATGTTCCATTGAGCAACCTTGCACAGTGCCCGGGCTAAAGTACCAGTAGTAAGCAATTTTCAGGAACATTTCCTTGCTGGTGATTTGGAGGGCAGAGGCTCAGCTCATTGGACAATATCGCTCCACTCATTGTCTGTGAAGGTGCGCTTGCACTCAATCTCGCATCTACATCGCACAGCAAATTTCAATGATTTTCGCGGGGTGATGAGAAAGGTATAGATGTCAGATAGAATCTGTTTGTCAGAACAGCGGGTGATGAGCCATTTCTCAAATGGTGAGGGAGCGTGGCAGAGCCAAGGTTGCGTCAGCCAGTGACAGATGGCAATGTATTGCCAATAAGCGGTGGAGGGGATTCCATATGCAGATTGGGTGTGTGAAAAATCCATGAGCCCATCCGCATCAAACAGATCACCCATGCATTTGCTATTAGCCTCTTGCCAAGCTGCAAATCTGAATTTTTACTAATATTGGCGTCTGTGGTGACAGAGGGATGAAAAGGCCTTGTCGTAGCTGTACTTTGTCTCAAACTCCCACTGTGGATGTGTGAGTGGTTTTGTGGGTCTCTATTGTACAGTACGTAACTCAATGATATTCAACTTCACTCTATTCCACTCCACAATACTCCACTCTAGGAGTCAGAAGTTCTCGTCCTCGGACCCACCCCCTCAGCTTGGGACAACATCCTTCACAAGGCCTTCAAATGGATCCCCCCGAATTCAGGAAGCCCATCACCCACGCACTCATAACAAGCAAACTAGACTACGGAAAAACCCTCTGTGCTGGAATCTACAAATCCCTGCTATGAGAACTACAGACCATCCAGAATACTGCAGCCAGACTTGTCCTTGGCATCCCAAGATACAAACACATTACCCAAAACCTGTGGATGTGGAGGGTGTGGAAGCAGGTGGAGGTGACGGCGTTGATTTGGCGGGCCAAGTTGAGGGAGGAGTCGAGTATGATGCTGAGGTTTCAGTCCTGGTCCATGGGGGTGAGTGGATTGCCAGGGCATTGGGCCACCAGGTGTTGTCCCAAGCTGAGGGGGTGGGTCCGAGGACGAGAACTTCTGACTCCTAGAAGCCCTAGAGTGGAGTATTGTGGAGTGGAATAGAGTGAAGTTGAATATCATTGAGTGACGTAGTGTACAATAGAGTAAAGTTTGGGTAAACCGCTGTTCATGGATCCACGCACCTAAAGCAATGCCGTTTTTGGCTGGCTGCAACCTGAAAGGAAAGTTGCGGCCACCATATTGTGTATTGGGAATCAGTCCCGGGGTGGATAAATAAAAGTTAAAATTGGTAGGAGGGGTCAGAGTAGAACCACCCTGATCCCCAGGGGACTGATAGAGGGGTCTGTGAGGGACCTCTCATGCAGAAGAAATTGTGGAATTTCTTTTTGTGTGTAAGATAATCAGCCAATCCACAATGGTGCTCAGTGTGACCCCCTTGTGTGAATGTGCGACAGATCCAGCGTACAATAAAAAAATACACCCACTCACACACTGCTTCAAACCCCATACAACCATGTGCACACCCAGTCACTCACAGACCCACAAAACCACTCACACATCCCCTTGCAGATCCACACAGCCACTCACACACCCACTTATTCACAACCATTCACACACCTACACAGCCACTCACATACCCACTCAAACACACATACAGCCAATTGCACACCCACTTGCACAAAACCACTCACACACCCATACGACTACTCAAACACCCACTTACAAACCCATAAAACCACTCACACACCCAGTCACTAACATACCAATGTATACACTCACATACCCACTTACACACAATCACTCACACACCCACCAGCCACTCACACAGTCACTCAAAGACCTACACAGCTACTCATATACCCACTAACATACCCATACAGCCTCTTCCACACCCACTTACATACAACCACTCACCCACCCACAAAACTACTCACACACCCACTTCCACAAAACCACTCACATACCCATACGACTACTCAAACACCCACTTACAGACCCATAAAACCTCTCACATACCCAGTCACTCATACCAATTTACACACTCACATACCCACTTCCACACAACCACTCACACTCCCACCAGCCACTCACACAGCCACTCACATGCCCGCTCACAGATCAACAAAACCACTCACATGGCCACTCACAGACCCACACAGCCACTCACACTTTCTCTCACACACCCACACAACTACCTATACACCCACACACATACCCATTCACACACACCTACAAAACCACTTACAAGCACTCCCTCACCCACTCACACACCCACTCACACATCCACTCACAGCCCCAACTAGCTACTTGCTCACTCTCTCACACACAGCTACACAACCACCTGTACACCCACTCAGATACCAACTTACACATTCATAAACCCACACAGCCACACACACACATACACACTCAAAGACCCATAACACCATTCTCATACCTACTCATAGACCCACACAGCCACTCACAAACATATACAGTCACTCACATACCCACTCACAGACCCACAAATCCACTCACACACCTCTGCTAACACTCATACACTGACTCGCACATTCTCACAGCCACTCACACACCCACTCAAACACCCATACAGCCAATTACACACCCACCACTCACACATCCATATGATTACTCAAACACCCACTTACAAACCCATAAAAACACTCACACACCCAGTCACTCACATACCAATTTATACACATTTATACACTCACACAATCACCAACCACTCACACAGTCACTCACAGACCCACACAGGCACTCACACACCCACTCACATACCCATACAGCCACTTCTACACCAACTTCCACACAACCACTCACATACCCACTCACACTGCCACTCACACACCTACTCATATACACATACAACCACTTCCACACAACCACTCACACACCCACAAAACTACTTACACACCCACTTCCACAAACCCACTCACACACCCATACGACTACTCAAACTCCCACTTACAGACCCATAACACCTCTCACATGCCCAGTCACTCGCACCAATGTACACACTCATATACCCACTTACACACAACCACTCACCCACCCACCAGCCACTCACACACCCACTCACAGATCAACAAAACCACTCACATGCCACTCACAGATCCACCCAGCCACTCACAATTTCTCTCACACACCACACAACTACTCACACACCCACTCACACACTCACACAACCACTTACCCACACAAGCACTCCCTCACCCACACAAGCACTCCCTCACTCACAGCCCCAACTAGCTACTTGCTCACTCTCTCGCACACCTACACAACCACTTCTACACCCACTCAGACACCAATTCACACATTCATACACCCACACAGCCACTCACACACACATACACACTCAAAGACCCATAAAACCACTCTCATACCTACCCATAGACCCACACAGCCACTCACACACATATACAGTCACTCCCACTCCCACTCACAGACCCACAAATCTACTCACACACCCCCGCTGCCACTCATACATTGACTCACACATTTTCACAGCCACTCACACACCTAATGTCAGACATACACAGCTATGCACACACCCATACAGCCACTAACACACCCACTTACCCACATATAGCTACTCACACACCAACTCACAGACCCACAAAACCACTCACTCACACACTATTAGACCCACACAGTCACTCATACCCATAGAACCACTCACACACTCATAAACCCACACACCTACTCACACAGATACTCACAAACCCATACAGTCATTCACACACCCACTCCATACCCACACAATCACTCACACACCAATAAAGCCATTCACACACCCACTCACAGACCGACAACACAGCCATTCACACAGCTAGTCACACACCCATTCAGCCACTCAAACACATACACCCATAAAACAAGTCACACACCCACTCAGACCCATGCACCAACTCACACACCCATACAGACACTCACACACGCTCTCAAACACCTACACAACTACTCACACACCCATTGACACACCCATACAGCCACTCACACACCCAGTGTATTGAATGTGTTGTTGTTTTGTATTGAATGTGTGCTTTTGGTTGGGAACAAATCAGCAGATTTGTTGTGGTTCCCCCTACAATATAGCTGGCTGACTGCTTATTTGGATAGAGATCAGCAGTGGATTTTAGTAAGAAATGAAAAGAGTTTGAAAACAAAAATAACCAGTGTTTGTGAAAAAGGTTGACTCTGAAAATAGCCTTTGTGTTTATGGTGTGTAGATGACAACTGCAAAAAGAACAATTGATGGATGGAATGATGAACAATGTTAAACATTCACCCCGAGTACAGAGATCTTGGTCTAAATCCATGGTGTTTTGGCTCACCATGCCATTCGAGTTTGGACTCAGACATATGTAAATCGGTCTTGAACTGCTCCCCATAGGAACAGTCCAGCCCAAACTGCCACACCAGATTCTCCCTGGACCGGAAACCAGCATCATGGGACCTGTTTCGGGGCATCTCTTGAACTTTACGTGAGCCTCAGAAGTGGAGCCTAACTTCAGGGATAATATAACTTATCAAGGTTTTTTTTAACAAACAGTAGAGGGGAGTATTCACACAAGATTTATGTTCCGCAGCAGACTCTAAAGATATTGCGTATTCAAAAACATGAGCGATTTTTCCTCTGATGTATCCTTTGAGTCTTACATAATCAATGTGCATTAATGCCTATTGACCTACATATTACATGCTAGCAGTCTCATTGTAGTACATGTTAGCGGCTGAGAGGAAGTCTTTTTTTAAGATGAAACTTGAGTCTGTTACTTGCTCACTCTCTCACACACCTACACAGCCACTTGTACACCCACTCAGACACATTTTCCCAATCCGGCAGTTCGTGGAACAGATTTTTCTAATGAACCCAGTTTTGCTTGCAACTTTTCATTTAGAAATACAGTGACACTGTTGTGTTCCATTTTATCTATTGCATTCAGTTGCAAAATTTCTGTTTTCTGTAATTACAGCAAATTATTGTTGAAAGATGCACACTCCTCCAAGGTAGGAATTAGGCATTCAATATGTTTACCATCTTGTATAATAATGAACATTGGTTCTGCTGCTGTCTTCATTGTAGTTGAAGTTTTTGAAGAAGGCAGCTTTGTAGAAAACACCTTCCCTCTTTTGAATGAACACCTACTCTAATATCTTTCAAAATATTACCATGTTCAATATCAGATGCATGTCACACATTCCTGACTAATTCTTTGTATTAAAAATGTAACCAAATATTCACATTTCCAATGCTTCCCAAAGAATCCCTAGTTTCATCATGCAGCAGTGTTTTGAACACAGGCTGATCTTTCACAGGAGTAACTTGCAACAGATTTCCAAAAACAGTCAAATATTTTCCTCCAAATGAGACATAATCCATTATTAAAGCTTCTTGCATTCTGAAATACTTGAAGGCAGGTTATAACATTTGAGACAATGCTCACCTCATCAATGATCAAAAGTGTAAACTTTTTAGCACCCTTGATTGACACTTCATTACAAGCTACGCCAGATAACGTTAGGTATTCCAGTTTATTTTCATGTTCCACAGGTAGCATCAAAAGTCGAAGTAAATAATACCTTTGATATTTTATGCAGCTAATCCAGTAGGTTCTGTAACCACACAGCATAAATTTCACTCTGTAGTCTTTTGTAGAAAAGCAATAAGAAATGTTTACCAGTGTAGCTTGACCACTGACGTACAACAGTATAGGTTTACATGTTACGAATGCACACTCTTTCTTGTCATGATGCAATTGATGCTCAACTGTAGCTTTCACCTCCATATACAAATCCATTTGCGCATCATGTAGCTGTGCAACAAAATCTTCCAAATCAATTGCTTCCCATCTTTCTTTCTCCATTGCAGTTTTCAGCTCATTCATTACTATAACAGCCTCATTAATTATTATTGCTTGTCCACGTGGGACCTCACTTTGAGGAGGGTAACTTTGGCTATTTTGCAATCAGTCCTTAGCCACCTCAGCAGCAATTGTATCTACCTGTTGTAGTTCATCATTCAACATTTTCAAGTAGTTTACAAATACTGAGCACTCCATAACATCCTTTGCAGCTTTGAAAGAGTCTTCATAGCTAACTCTCATAGTAATTCTGTTTCAGAACACCAAAGTTTAAATTGCTGCAAAAGTCACAAATAGACAAAATTCAATTTTTTCAGCAGTCTGGCAACTCAGTTTTATATGGTTCATTAGACTGCTTTTGTTATGTTGCATGGGACACCCATTGGAACCATCCACTGCAAACTTACCTTCATCTACGTTTTATGTCACATTATTTCTATATATGTAATACTGGAGTACTTCAGCAGACAGACATTTTCAGGGTTTTTGGTTAGTAAGTGTCCAACATGTTTGTTTGTACAATATCTGTACTGGCCAGCTTAAATTTGGCAAAATATTGAATTTCTGGAAAAGAGTTAAAAACTTTGGGGCTCATTACGATGGTGGGAGGACCGCCACCGTCACCCACAGTGCGTCGGTGGTGGTCCACCCTCCAATTCTGAGAGACGATCAGACCGCCACATTTCGATGGTGGTCGGATCTGATGCGGTCGGAAAATCCGACCGCCATGTTCCCAATATTTGGATAGAATCTGACCGCCAAACGGACCACATGCATTAGCCAGAATGGTGGCGGTGCCTGTTAGGCATCGCCGGTCAGATAATGATATCCATCCCTGCCAGCCTTTCCATGCCAGTTCAACTGCCATGGAAAGGATGGTGGGTATGAGCATTGGGGGCCCGTAGCTGGTCTACCTTCCCCCTGGCTAATTTTTTTGGGTGTTGGGGGGCACCTATGGTGTCGCCCTACATATCCCTGTACCAAGTGACAGACACCGCATAGTGACTGTCACGTAGTATAGGGATATGTAAAACATCCCTTTTTAACATTGTGGCGGGTGCCGCAGCCAGCAGCACCCACCGCAGTGTTAAAGGTGGGTGATGTGACCGCCATGGTGGTGGTCGCATCCTTATTCCTATTGTGGGACTGCCGGCTTGTTGGTGGGTGGTCCCAAATAGGAGACGAGGGCAGACAGACTGAAGTCCGTCTGTCATCATAATCAGGCCCTCTGTTTTGAGTTGATGCCAGGCCTAGACTTACCCATATAATTCTTTGGACTTAAAATATAACCTAGCATAAATCACACAATCACAAAATTCATAGGATCCAATTGTGTGAAAGCACCTTCAAATTGAAGCTGTACAATTATATTGTTGGAGACTTCGTAGCAGAGATCTCTTCCCACACATCTCTAATCTCTGTCGCCTCGGATTTTGTTACATATAAGGTAACATAACACCTACAGAGTTGTCTGCTACAAATTGAATATCAATATTGGCTTTTCACATTTTCAAAACAACAGGATTGTAGTCATTGATATATTTAAAAGCCTCTATTCTCCTGAGGTTGTAGGTGGTTTTTGATGATTTACAAGTAAGAGTATATCTTAGTGCAGATATAAAACTGTTCACTCTTTCTTTTGAAAAAAACAGGTCTTGGAAATCCAAAACGACATTTTGTGTAAAAGATTCTTTTGCTCAATATTTACACCAACAGTACTTTCTACATCTATGTGATCGGAAACGCCGTAGTTGCTCCTTTTGGCCTTTTTCCTCAGTATCCTTTGGAATGTTGCATGTAATATACTGTTCTAGGAAAGAAAGTTCAGATTTATCTGTGTCTATTCCAAATGTAGGTGCATCTTTTACCCACAACAGCATATGAATATGAGGATCACATTTTGCTTGGTTCTCTTTTCACCAAAAGATATCAGTAATTTCTCCAAGAGGTGGATTTTTGTGTTGCAGATGAAGGACAGCATAGCTTGGAATCTGTGGTTAAAGTACTAGCACACATTAGCAGGATTCAAAGAGCAAATTTCTCTTGGTGTTTTCAATTCAGTACCTTTAATGTTAGAGTTTGTTTCTTTCAAAAAACTCATGTAAATCATCCCATGCATATTCTGCACAACTCAGTTTTACAAACCAATTTAGTACAACTACATTTCAGAGGAATTTAAGTTTTTTGGAGTGTGCTCCGAATGAGGCAATTTGAATTGTCTTTTAAAACAGTGTTTATTTGATGCACATGTGGTAGATTAACTTTGTTTTCTTCTCCACAGGTTTCATATATTGTATGCTATTTGTGTGGGAGAATATATATTGTTGTCCTGAGGAAGGTGGTAAAAATGGGGAAGCTTACCAAAACATGCCAAAGCTCTGGTCTTACCGAATTTGCTGTAAGTTTTTGATACAATAGATGTCTACTCTTTCAGCATGTCATGTATTGGACATAATGCTTTGAGCAGATTTTTATTAGCAAAATAGACAAGTGCTTGTTGTCTTATATGTTTCTCCCTTTTTCATATTTCTAATTTTTATTTGTGAGTTATGTTTTTGCACTTTATTTTAACATGTCATTGTATAACAATGTTTTAACTTACATGACAGTGATTTGATCACTGAATTATTAGAATCTCTTCTTAAGTGTGCGTGGTGTGTATGAAACACCTTATCACAAATTAAGGGTTTCTCCATATTTTTGTGGTATTAGTTTGATTGAATAATCTTTCATAGCCCTGAGTGATTTGTATGAAGATCTGTGTGTACATTGATTGAAAGGATTGTTGGTAACACAACATTTTTCCAAGGGGAGATTTAATTTTACTGTTGGATTACGGTGCCCATCCCCTTGTTTTGTGGGGCCCTCTCTCATTATAATGCAAATGCGTTCTTCCAGGGTTGTTGCATTAGAATACATTGTGAGGGTGTTCCAGACTATAATTGAAGAAACATACTTACACACATACCCAATTACAGTCCCATGAAGCCCCTCATACATCTCTCACACACCTATACAGACACTCACTTCTCATATACCCACAAAGTCAAAGATCCATTTGCACACTTGTACAGACACTCACACAGCTATGCATACACCCACACACTCATGTACACATCCACTAACACAGCCATGTAGGTACTCACACACCCACACAGCAACTCAGACACCTATTCACACGCCCTTATAGCCACTCTCACACTCACACACAGACCTACACAGCTACTCAGACACTGATGCACAAACTCACACACCCACTTACACATCCACATAGATATTTATATCCCCACTAACACATCCAAACAGTCTCTCACAGAGCTATTGCCATACCACACAACCACTCAGACAGCTACCCGCATTCTTATAAAGTCACTTTCACATTTACACACAGACCCACACAACCACTCATATACTCACACACTCACTTACACCCACACAGGCATTTACCTCCCTACTAACACATCCACACAGTCACACACACAGCTACTGATGCATCCACACAGCCATTCACACACCCACTCAAACTCCTATGCAGTGAAACGCATCCATTTACACATGCACAAACCTACTCATATAGACTCTTAGACCTGTACAGACAGTCATACACTCATTCACACACCCACACAGACACTTACATACCCATTGGTACACTCACACACCCATTTACAAACTCACACACCCACTCATAAACCCACAAAACTACTACCAAACAGACTCACAAACCCATTGATATACTCACTTACCCACTCACAGATCCATTGACACACTCACACACTCACTCACATACCCATTCATACACACACAGACACTCACAAACCCACAAAACCACTATGACATCCACTCACAGACCCACAAAACCACTACCACAACCACTCATAAACTCACATAACCAGTGACACACCCACTCATACACCCCAAAAACTTATACCACAGCCACTCACAGACCCACACAGCCACTCACACACCTACTCCCACATCCATTCACATACACACACCCATTGACACACATACACATCCACTAACACACCCATTGACACACACAAACACCTGCTTACACCCCCACAAAATTACTACCACACCGACTCAGACCCATTCTTACACACACACCCACTCACAGACCCACATACCACTCCCACTTACAGACCCACACAGCCACTCACACACCCTTTTACATACTCACACACACACACTCACAGACCCACAAAACCACTACAACACCCACTCACAGGCACAAACATACAGTTTCTCTTTCAAAATAGGCGGTTCTAAAAAGTAAAATTTTTCTTTAGTTTTTGGAACAGTTTTTTTTAACGACAAACTATAAAAGAAACTAGATAAATTCACAGAACTTAGCAAACAGTGTTTTAAAAATTAAAAAAATAACATTTGTGTTTTATGGCAGCCTGCACAAATGTTGCAATGGACTGTTCTCCCTTATAAGGATTTTACTGCAAACTGTCCAATAAGATGTGATGTTTAGCATCTGTGGTACCACTGCAGGAATGTTTTCAGTTATGGCAGCAGGAACTGGGTCTCCGGTAGCAGGTTGAGCTGGAGTTGTTGATGTTGATGCAACTGGTGCATCCCTCTGGGTCTGCGCTCTCGCCAGGTGTCAGAGGTGATAGCCCGCAGATGTTTTAACATGCTGCTTGTCTCATGAGAGTATTTTTTGGTTGTTCCTCCTCGAAAGTTCTTTTTTACAAAGGCTGTATTTACCAACCTTTGCTACCACCTTTTTTTCTCCAGATCATATTGAGAAAATGCTCCATGCCATGAATTCTTTTTTTCCTGGCTTTTCTTTCCCTTGTTCCTGCTGCTCTTCCTGCTGCTCTCTTTCTCTTCCTGATGCCATTTTGTATGCTGGTTCACAAAAAAACCACAAAAAAGAAAGAGTTCCACTTGAGCTGCAGAGGTGTGAAGACCAAGGAGAGACACCCAAAGAAAAAGAAATAGGAAGAAACTTCCTGTGGAACAGGTTGGCAGGTGTTCCAACCAATCAAATGCATTTGTTGCTCTGTCACATGGGATTCGCGGATACGTCGTTGCAGCGCTGTGACAGTGCTGTGAATTCGGAAATATGTATTAAAATAACCTTGTAAACTGGAATTACGTATTGGAATAAAGAGTTATTTCACTAAATCACCTACCTCAAACATCAATTTAATAGTGTTCACTTAGGTTTTTAAATGTTAAAAATCATGCTGGATCTATGGTTTACCCACCCAGCTAGAAACAAGAAGTATGCATGGATTGGGCTTACGGCGGATTTGCAAATACTAAAAAAATTTAAAAAACACAATGTTTGTTTCTAAAAGAATTAAAGTTATGTTTTTTAATATAGGTTTTTTTAACCTAAAACATTTCTAGATTCAACTCACTTAAAAAAATCTAAGCTTAAAGTAATGTTATAGTTATAATATAACATATATTATACATATGATAAATATATATATTTTTTGTAAAAAAAACATGAGAAATTCACTTGAAAAACTTAAAGGTTCCAGGGCCATTACAGGTAGGTTCAGATTCCACACACACAAAACCATAGAAATTTAGCAGCTATAGTTACCTCAGATAACTATAACTTATGCCCCCGCAATGCACTGCTTATGACTTCACTTATTACATCACTCATGACATGTTCAGGGACATCACTCATGACCGCATATAAAACTGCCACTAAAAACTTTATCAGAGTTTCACTCTGGATAGCAGTATCATTTAAAAGAAATACACAGAAAACGTGTATTATATTCATTAAACATAGACAACCATGACTCCACTTCATTAAAACAATATTGTCAATTCATATCACCTAAAAGCTGTACTTGTATCTGAAACAATGTGTGTGATATTATCAAAAGCTAAACTTAAAAAAAATCACATTTCTATGTGTGATGTTATTTCATTCTTGTATGTTTCTGTGTAGTGATCACACAGTCAAAAAACATCACACTCTGATACCATCAGAACATGATAACAATCCAAGATAGCAAACTGCACTCATGTCCAATGACACACTGTTAATGTATCACAGATAAATGTCTTTGAAATGGCACAATATTAATGATATGCATTTGATAAGATCCAAGTATAAAAAAGGAATTAGCTCATCAAAGCAAACCTTGCATTTCTCAATGTCTGATTTACGATATTAATGTCATGATCCATATAAATGCACACATTTTTTAATGTGTCATATACATACTTTCTAGTATAGTTCACTGCTTCTTTGCAGTGAAATATAAACACATAACCATGAATGTGTGATTAACATTTATGAACAACTATATTGTTTACGATTCATGTATTTATATGCATATGTAATAAATATAAAACATGGAAGGAAAATAACGTCTCAAAAGATAGGAGGCACAAAGTTAACCCCTCCAAGAAGAGGCAGCCACGGTGTTCCAAGATATGAAAGGCATACTGACAATTTTAAAGACTTGCTAAAGAGCATTACTGTGTCCCAATCAAAGTACACACCCAGCCCTGTGGAAGACCTTCATGAAAAAGAGCAGGCCCAATGTGAAGGTTGAAACACGTCGGCATATTGCAATAGGGGACAGGAGGTGAATAGCAGCATGTAAAGATTAAATTATGCATGTGAAAACAAAGAGAAAAAAAAACACTGGGATACAATATCTGCCTTTTTTACCCCAACCGCATAGGCCACATGATACCTTCAGGATTAAATGTCTGAGGGAGCATGATATACCCCCAAATTCATTGTTTGCGAATTTTTTTGTTGGACACTTTTGTTAAAGTGTTATGTCTTTAAAGCATGACATATGTAAGTGATGTGGTATAAGGTTTGTATGTCTAAATTGTAATTTGTTTGCATCGAAAAAAGACGATAATGTGTTTTCTTGTGTAACATGATTGAATACAAGGAATAACCTGATTAAAAGAATCAATGACGAATCAATAGATTTTTGGTCATAGTATATCATAGTATATCCATTGTGCGTGAATATATAGATGTCAAATTTGGAATAAGAGATATACATATAGATTTACTAAAAGATTAGGAACATAGTAGAGGGAAGTGAGGAGTGGGAGACAGCACACCAAGATAGAAATCAGAGGCCTTAATTGCCCCATGCTATCAGTATGGACCACCACTGGATGAACATTTTCAAATATGTTTCTTGCACTACATTCACTCATAACTATGCCCTCTTGCATCTGCATGGCACCTGTTGCCAAGGGCACATACATTTAGATCAAGGTGAGGAAAAGGTAAGAAGAAAGAAAAGGAATAGTCAAAGAGCAATGAAATTCCTTCTTGGAAAAACTGCTGCATGATATTAGGAGAAACAACTCCATGAACTTCTGGCAGACCGTAAATGAAGTTGGCAGACGCCTGCCAAATATGGCTTCTACCAACATCTCTGAGTCAACCTGGTATTAATTCCTGCATGATAATTTTAATCTGGCGACACATCGAGGTGACCCTAGCACTTGGGCAGATGCCTCGAAACCTCACAAACCCTGCTAAAGAACACTATGGAAAATGACCAAAATAGTACTTGGTACACTATCTCCACAAGAAGTGCTCTGAAAAAAATTGCAAAGGGTCGCAGAGAAGGGGAGCCAGGCTTGAGCGGAATTCCTCCTGCCATATACAAGGATGACCCAATATTTTGGGTTGCACAGCTAAAACCCCTCAGCTCAACCATCTCACTACTTAACCGCTTCAGTGCCCATGACGAGATGGTCTCGTCATGGAGTGCGGTTGCGCTGTGCCCATGACGAGACTATCTCGTCATGAACCCCGCCCGCTAATGTGACGCCCGGCACAGGGCGGGGAAAGGGCGTGGCACTGAAGGGGTTAACTGACCTCCCCATAGCAAGGCTCGATTCTGGACCCAATCTTCAAAGGGGGCAACAAATGGGTCCCTGGGAGCTATTGTCTGGTAGCTCTAATCGATAGCAATGCCAAATATTTTACATTGATGTTACTGGAGGATCTGCAGCTTTGGGCTGAGGCCAAATGCCATCATTCCGCCAAATTAAACTGGCTTCATCAAGAATACAGGGACCTAAGACAACATTATGACACTCTTCCTATTTACCAACTGGGCAAGACCCACAGCTTCCCAGTCTACCTGAGCTTCATCAACCACAAGTCTGCATTTGATAGGGTTGACTGTTCTCTGCTTCTTCAGCAAAGATAGTAATACTTTTAATTATACTTTTTTGTGTGTAAGTTTTATTAATTTGACTGTTTTATTATATATGGCATTGCAATGTTTTTTAACACATCATACAACTTATTAAGAAGTAGATCAGTGGGCACCTCCTCCTCTGCTACACTCAATGACACCTGCACATAAGACCCATTTGGACACCCTGAGCTGGGAGGCATATGAACATGGGAAGCACGAGGGCACTGTGCGATCTATTAGCACTAGAAGGTCACATAGGCAATTGGTGGTCACTCAGGGAATGTGAGGAGTCACATAAACACTGGGAGGACACATATGTTGAGAAAGACACAGTACTGGGGTCATAAGGAGACTAGGGCCTATGAGGGCACTGGAGTGAAGCTCGATCTGTGGGGTGACATAGGGTTGATACAGGTTCTGGGGTCACCCTGGCAGTGAAAGTGTTACACTGGCAACGAGGACGCCACCAGAGGAAAGGAAGACATAGAGGAAGTAGGGGTGGCACCCATGCACTAAGGGTGACACATGGACAATGGATGTCCACAGTATCCAGTAGATTACTGGCCCGGGTGACCGAAAAATGGACAGACCCAAAATGTGAGAAGGCACTCACACTGGATTTTGTTAACCTTTTATTTTGGCATGTGAGTCAACGGTTAATAAGGTACTGCCCCTTTTTCAAGAAAGGCTATAAAAAACATTTGGTAAAATGAAGCAGGAATTCAAGCTCTCAAAATCAAAATGTTTTTGTGATTGTCTATACCTTAATTAAGTGTATCAACTCACATCTTTAAGTATAACTGATTGGTATGCTCTGTTAATAACGAGAACTCAGGACTAGGGGTGGCCGAAGAATTCCGCTCTAACAGCGTAGTTCGAGGAGATTTGCCCACTCTGTGCAGAGTGCGCAGTTCCGAAAAACTCTGCGAAGTGACGCAGAGCAGAGGTTTTTTTCTTGACCAGAAATAATTCACCAGAGCTCCTGGCGAGATTTCTCATCCGAGGTGGTCTCAGCAGGTGGCGAAAACTCACCTTAAGAAATCAGCCATTCGAGTTGAGGAAGCTGCTGCTCGAGCGCCCTCTAGTGCAATGTGGAAGGCCGTTTGTGTTGATTGTACAGTGCGGGACAAACTATCTGCACTAAAAATCAGTGACTGCAGCAGGACCTAACAGACTCCGCTCCTGGTAGAAACTCCACGGAGCGCGGCAGAGTTTTTTGGGCACTTTTCAGGGTTCCGGGGAGTAAAACTCTGCAACTCCATCTAGGTTTACACAGGACAACCTAGTGATACAAGCAGAGCAATGGTCTTGCAATATGTGGGCATACATGATAGCAAACAGCTTATAAAACATCATACAACTATGTCAATTAAAACTATCAAATCTCGGCTAAAAAATAAATCACCGAATCGCTTTCATGCATACAGCATGCCAAATATAGGTTGAAACACTATTATAGACCTTGACCCATTGTAATTGTCGGAGGAAAATCAGTATTGGTTTACATTGTCTACAATTATTTATCTTTAAATATGATTTAATAAAAAGAGTGCCAGTGTGTTTTTATCACACATGCAATTTTCCAGGACACTTGGCAGTCATTACATAATGTGAAAGTGACAATATGATATGCAAAGTTTAGTCCAATATCTGTTGGGGGTATTAATAATATGGGATGGCTATAGCTACAGGCCATCTCCGGGTGACAAAGCAGAATACGGCATAAGAGTAACTTTGCATCTGACATACTCTCTTTTCTTCGAAATACTGATTACAGAGAAGAATAAGTTCTGTCTTGCCAACCTGTACCATGGTCTCAGGGGCTTCTAATAATTGCGGTCTCTATTTTATGAAATAGTATGAAATCAGCCCACTCCTGCTTTCAAAAATAATTGTAGCTAATAAAGTTTAACAAAAAGATGCGTGCAACCCAGTGAGAAGGCAGCCAGCCTAATGTAATAGAGAATTCTTCTGGTGGAAGCCCACCAGTGTACTGGATGCACAGCTAGAATAACAATATATACGCTTCACAATGTTATACTAAAAAGAAATGACAAGTTATTCCTTCAGTTTAAACAATACGTTTAAAGAAAGCCTAACTTTTGAGAATCAGAATATCATTAACATCTGATCAAAAAGCTGTGTACATATAAGCAGTGGCGTAAATAACAAATAATGAAATGAAAATATATCCCATCTTGATGAACTTGAATTTATTTGGACAAGTACAAGTTTCTACAAAGTTGCCCAGCCATGCCCAATGCATTTCGGGATTGAACTAATCCCTTCTTCAGGGGCCACTGTGAAATAAAGAAACATGGATAAGTACCAATATTTTTGATAACCAATGATATCAAGAGTAACAGATGCATTGTTAAAAATGTCCAGTGTTGGCACAAAGTCCCTATATACATTTTACCCAAGGCAATACAAGAATAAATTTAGTGGCAATGGGAAATAATGAAGGGGAGACCTGTGTGATAAAGATTGTGAACAAGAGTGAACATGTGGAGACCTGTGTGTAAACTACAACACGTGAGCAGTGACAATAGACTTGTTGAACGACGACTACAGGATTGTGAAGAAACCAGTAGTTTTTAACCTTTTGGAATCAAGTTGGTATTTACTTACTAAAAGGCTGTAACAGCAATTTATGACTATAGGGAAATTCCAAACCACGAAAATGACATGCGAGCTGAAAAATAGGAAGCATAATCATGAATATAAAGCCTGATAATTAACAGCCAGTGATATAGTGAATGAAGGTCCAATGAATTACCTCGTAACAGAAAAAATCGTCTGAAAAAGTCTTCTCTAGTTGACTGCTGCGCCAACAAAATTATGTATGTAAAACACCTAGAACAAACTACTGGTAATAAGAATCTAACACTTGTCCTGACATCGACCAAATGCAACTATCTATCTGTCTCTATTTTATCACATATATTTTTAACATACCTTAACCAAGGTATTCAATTCTAATTGTATTTATGTAGTGCTTCCAGTTACTACCCCTGATGAGGTGTTGAAGTGCTTTACAGTGAGTAGCATGCTACTCCGGAACCCAAGGTTAGTGTTCAATCAGCATATAAATGTTGTTTACTGCGATTAGTCATGTGCTCATAAGAAAAAACATTGCATGCATTTACTCCAGTTGCTTTGTGACAGATTATAGTAATACCAGTTAGGTGTGATCATTAATGGTGGGTAAGTGGTTTCAGGTGAATGGTTGGTGAGATTGATAGGCTGGGGAAGATTAGTTTATTATTATTATATAAATGTGTTTAATGCATGGTGACCTGTAGGCATTCCAGCGCTGGCTGAGAAACATTGTGTGTGATAGCAAGCTCCATGGGGTTTAATTCACAAAAAGCAAGGTTTTAAGTCATTATCTGAAAGTCAGTTCATTATCAACTGTCCACAGGGTAGGGGGCAAAGTATTTCAGAGTTTTGCCACATTGTGCCTGAAGAATCTTTCTTCACTTCAGGCTCTAATGACGGGTGGGACCACAGCCCATAGGGTATTTGAGGATTTTAGAGCTACAGGTTGTTAAGGGAGCAAAAAGCGGTCAGGAGATGGAGGGGCCTTGATTTTGAAAGACTTTGTGTACAATGCACAATGCTTTGAAATTGATTCTCTTTGCAACCGTGAGCCCATGGTGATCAACCAGGACCTGCCGTGCTGAGAGGTGTCTGGGGGTGTTTCGACGGGTCTTGGCAGCTGAATTCTGCACCATTTGAAGTTTTCAAAATACGGCTTTTGCCGCTTCCAGGTAGAGAGAATGTCCGTAGTCCAGACGGGAGAGAATCAATGCCTGGGCAACTAGTCTCCTGGAAAGAGGGTGGATCAAGTGAGGGATTATTTGCAATATTCTGAGGTCCCATAGCAGCAGGCTGAAAGTTTGATTGCTTGAGTCTCCATGGAAAGGGTTGTGTCCAGTCATACCCCCAAACCTTTTAGAACCATTTTAGGGGCAGGGGGCGGGCCTATGTGGTCAGGCCAGCAAAGGGGACTTTGGGGAATTTCATTGTTCCCTAGTATCATCAGATCGGTTTTGTTTCCATTGAGCTTAAGGCAAGATTTGTCCATTCAGCTAGCTACCCTTTCAAGGCATGGTCCAAGTGAGAAGGCAGTGTGTTTGAAATAGGGGGTAAGGGAGAAAATCAGCTTGGTGTCATTAGCATAGGGCATTAATGAGATCCCAAAAGGCAATACAATATTGGCCAAAGGCCACATGAATAGGTTGAACAACATGGGACTCACGGATTGTCCCTGCCAGACTCCACACTTCAGAGAAAATGTGTCTATGTAGCAAGATTTATCGTGCCGAAGCCAGCGCTTAGATTAAGGAGAATGTTGACAAGAGTACGTCCTAGATCAAGTTTCCTTTTTGCCTCCTCCAAGACCTTTTGGGCCAGTACCCTGTCTGTGTGCGGTGTAAGATGTTGGCCTCTATAAATTCCAAAAGGAGCAAGTTAACATGTTTTTCCAGCACTTTACTCAGTCCCAGGAGTAGGGAGAGGGGTCATAACATTTCTGGGATGCGTGGGTCGAGGTTAGATTTCTTAAGCATAGCTTTCACCATAACGTGGTTCCATGCTGAGGGTACTATACCTCTAGAATAAGGAAAGATTAACCATATCTACCATAACTGGGATCTTCTTTTGATCTTCTTCAGATATTTGGAATGTCAGGTATATGTCTGTTATATTTTGGGAAGAAATAGAGCAAGGTCATTTCACCTCACGTTAGAGGGCTCGGAGTGGGGCCGCTTGAGGAGGGTTCTAATAATGACTCAGTGATTCTAAACATTTCACGGGGGAGTTTGCTACCCCCATGATTTTAGTTTCGTAGTAGGAGGTCTGGGCAGATTTAATTGCAGAGTGGTAGTTCCTCACCGTCTCCCGGTATTTTGCTTTGTCAGCCTCTGCATATTTTTTTCTCCATTTTCTTTCTACTATTTTACATTGTCTCTTAAGGGTCAGCAGGGGAGGGGCAAACCAGGGGGCAGAGTGTTCTTTGGTTTTCCAGGTTTGAGTCACTATAGGAATGGTATGATCCAATGAGTTTCCAATACAGTGGGAGATCTCAGCGTATGCTTCTTGAGGGTCAGGCCCCAGCTGCGGTCTGGCTAAGCTGAGGACATGTTCCTATTCATCCTTGTTTAGCTTAGACCAGCCACATTCTCTCCAGCTGATGTTAGGTTGCACGGATAGAATTTTTGAACAGGAGTTGCTGTGATCTATGAAATGTGGTGTCAGCCTTTTGCAGAATTACAATATGAGAAAATAGGACAGACATGCAAGAGACTAAGAGGAAGCTATATTCTGAAATGGAAAGCATGATGAGGATGGATGGTAAGAATAGGGTCACTCTGAAGAAAAAAGGAGAGGAATCAAGTGGAATCAAGTCAAGTTCAGTTTTGTCATGCAGGCATTAGGAGTATAGTGGAAGGCGGCTTTCTGAGATAGCAAACAATCTGACGATATAAGCAGTAGATAGCAATCCGGGGATGTAGGCTGTAAAAATAAAACATCAAACACAGTGCTCCATATCTGGGGCAAACTGTATAAGATATGCAAGTTTGAGTGTATGCATCAGTTAAACATTAAGATCCAAGCCTGCACCCAACACCCTCGACTATCCCTTGTAAACATACTATGGAGAATGCCAATCTTGATACAGGGTCTGTACGCTGCACAATGCCAAATTACAGCTTATAAATCTTCCAAGAAATGGGGACATAGCTTCACAATCATCAATGATGGCTATATGGCCCTACTCTAGATATTGAATAATCAAAGGCACTCCTAGTCACATACCTTCTGAGCAGTGGCTTTCCTTTTCTTATCTTCTTTCGTGCATATCTTGTCTTCCATTAACTGTTCAACTTTATCTTGCACCTTCTGTCTTCTTAGTAGTGTTCCCATGCACTGCAAAATTGTTATAAAAAGCATAAGCTACACATTGTTGCAGTACATGCGTATCTCTTAAATGGATTGAACAAAGCCAAAAGCTTGTCTCCAAATGGTGGATTCTCGTAAGTACCTGGGAAGTGATAACTAGCTGTGTTCCTTTGGTATCCCTCCATTGCATTGTCGTCAAGATGTTAAGCTCTAGATAGCTCCCAGACAGGATTATACTCAAGCAAAAGGAGGGCTGATGTCATTTTAAATTCAGCCTTTGTCTTCTGCCTAGCTGTAATTTAAAATAGAAAGCCCATTGTCACCTGTACAATGCTGCTCTGAACAGAAAGCAAACAACATTCAGGCACTGAATTATGTTCCAGTGTTGGCAAATTACAGGGGGCAAATTTAGCATATTTCAATGGGTCCCTGATCTGACTCAATAACTGCTGCCAGAACCAGGATCCGGCTGGATCCCCCTTCATTCTCGCACTGGTATGTGGAGACAATCCTGAAGTATCCTTCTGTTCATCTGTGACTCTTGCTTATTTCAGACACTGAGACACAAAAGAAGTAATTGTAGCCTTATAAAATCTTCTATAAAGACCACCCAAATACTTTGAGGATTGGTGTGGACATTCAACCTGCAGAATTGACAACAGTTTCCCCGAGAACACATTTTCTGACTTCTGTAACCTGCCGATATTAGTATGTCCCCATATTACTGCTCCATAGTTTGCCACCAAAATGCACTGAACTCCAGAAATAGTGTATAGCTCCTTCAGGGGCTTCAACCCTAGTTTGGATGAGATAGCGCTCACAAACTTATCATTTTGTGAATTGATCTGCTGTTTCTAAGTGTCAGTCAAGTCAAACATTACCCCCAAGTATCAGAAAATGATGGCGTAATTTATTTAGCCAGCTTGGAAATAGACGAGGTGAGGTATGGACCTATTAGACCACAAGTCAAACAACTTCTTTAGATTGACCTTTAAATGAAATTCATTCATATAGGTTACAAAGGTATCCAAAAATGTCTAAATAGCTTTAGGAGTGCAGGCTATCAGGACTGCATCAACCTCGCATAGGAGGGTGGGGATGGGAAAATAAAATGCAGAATTTGCTTGTGAGGCGAGAGAGAGTATTCAAGTGTGCAGCCGCGGTCGGTAGTAGGAGTACCTGCAGGGCGGTGACATGGGGAGGGGGAGGGGCAGGGTGGGGGGTAGTAAACTATGGATTACGGAGTTTTACAGGTAAGTTAACATATAAATTAATAAAAACGAATTTCGTTGCGTGCACTGCATCGCATTTGGGGATGCAGTGCACGCAACGAAATTCGTTTTATTGATGTATATGTTAACTTACCTGTAAACCTCCATAACCCATAGTTTACTACCCCCCACCCTGCCCCTCCCTCTCCCCACGTCACCGCCCTGCAGGTACTCCTACTACCGACCACGGCTGCAAGTGTGTGTTAGGTGTTAGAGAGAGAATGGCTACTGCGTGACAACTGGCCAGCAGAAAGACAGAGTGAAATGAAAGTGGTGAAAAGTAAAGAGAGGCTGTGTGAGATATAGAGATAAATTACTTTAAGATGTGTGGAAAAAATTTCATAAATGTCAAACCCGAAAAATCAGGGGAAACTGTGTGAAAGGGATTGCAGAACTGAAATATTTTCAATTTAAATAATTTACAACAAAATCATTTTTATTTCTCATTGATCTTACACTGTTATCAAGCATTGGCAAAGCCCATAGATATGGCTTGTTTTAGGCATATGCTTATTGTTGTGTGACATGTTTCGCTACAGTAAAGGAAAATATACCAAGAGTGACTCCAATACCAATTATTGTTTTGATTTACTTGCATAAAAGTGTGACTTGAAGTCACACATTTGATAGTAGAATGTCACTCATTCATACCCTGAAGCCATAGAAACATCACACATAATCATTCGTTGGTTTGGAGTTTTCATTTGATTTTTCTCATTTGTATTGCTCTTCATTTTTTCCTTGACCTTATCACGAAAAGGTCAGTCATGATGCTATACGTTTATTGTGCAGAAGTCTCTGGGTTACACAGAGCCCTGCTTTATATGTGCCTTTTGATGAATAAAATTTGTTTGAAAAAAATAAAAAGACCTTCAGATTATGCAGCAGATGATGGATTATATGACAAATGCGGCAAATCCATAATTATGTGGAAAGTGCCACAGCTGCTAAATCGTATAATTCCAGTGGCCTTAACCATGCTGATTGGGAACTGGTGCCATCTTCCAAATATGCAGAAGCTGTTATGTGGGGTATACAGTCAACAAAAATTCTGTGTTATTAGCTGGATCTTACCGATGCACTAGATGAGGGAGACGTTGCTGCTGTATATCGGTTTCACCTGTCGTAATCTTCTTGTAGACTCTCTGAGCTGGACTTAGGGCCTGATTTAGATCTTGGCAGATAGGTTACTCTGTGATTGTGATGGATATCATGTCTGCTGAAACATAAGTCCCATGGGATATAATAGGATTTATTTTTTAGTGGGAGGGATGTCCGTCAGCGCTTTGACAGAGTAACCCGTCCGATGAGATCTAAATCATGCCATTTGTCTTCAATTCAAAACCACCTTTAATTTCTGGTGATTGCAGGGTGACAAATCAAAGAATAGGGCAGGCAGTAACTGTTGGCATGGTACTATAATAATATGATTCACTGACATAGGACTATGGTATTGTATCTCCTGTGGTACATTGCTTTTAGTGGTAATCAGGCTGTAAAAATTAATTGCAAATGTAGTTCTCCATTGTAAAATTCCTTATTTTACCGCATACATACGAGATTGTATGTGAACTTGAGCTATGGGGATCTATGAGGTGCTGAACATGCCAAAATTAAATTACCTCATGTGCAACATTGTTTATAATATTTGCATTGGTTCACACAGTAAATAGATTAGTTTATGTTTGAAGAAGCATTGGATGGGTCTTTGTGTGCACTGCACTAGTTCACAAAAGTCGTTTTGGTTTGCATGCATTATACTGGTTGGTATACAAGAACACTGGTTTAGGTAATTAGTATGCTAGTTAATGCATAGGTAAGCTACTGGTACACTAGTCAAGCATATTGGTTTGCTTGACAAAACAGACAGTTTAAGGCAGGGATTCATACCCAGTGGTTTGTGTACCCCTAGTGGTCCATGACACTGTTGGGGGGTCCGCGATTGTTTTGAAAATTAATTAATATTAGCAGATTAAAGAATTATGTATTGAAAAATAGCAATTTTAAAATGTTGTGTCTAATGGAAGTTGAAACTAGAGGACAAAAATTAAGTTGGAAGCCTTATCTTAATATGTGGGAGCAGTAAAAGTATATGAAAAGGAATCTAGTATGGAAAATTGTTGGCCACAATTGAAGCACTGATAAACACAGACAAAAAGAGTGCACGCATTTGGAGCAAAAAAGCTGTCTTTTATAAATATAAATAATAATACTTTTTGAAACATTCCAATCTTTTGATTAACCCCTTCAGTGCCCATGACGAGCTGGACTCGTCATGGGCTGCGGTGGCGCTGTGCCCATGACGAGTCCAGCTCGTCATGAACTCCGCCCGCTAATACAAAGCGCCGCACTGGGCGGGGAAAGGGGCGGGCATGCAAGGGGTTAAAATGTAGACATTTGCTTTTGTTTATGAATTTAATAAAGTATTTCCATACATACCAATAGACCCTTTTTAGGTGGGATACTCTTAATTTTTTTTAGCTCAAAGCAGCTTTATTTTAGGTATTTTCCACATAGATTAGTATTTTCTTCCATGTAAGTTAATAAGGAAAATAAATTCCCTCAATTTATTTTTCACACTCTCCCTCTTTGGAGCTTTAACATGTTGGTATGCATGCAGTTCATCATTTGTGTATTTAATTCACATTTGTTTCTGTATTGTTGTGTATTATTTTGAGATTTAAATCACAGAAATAGCTTAGATGGAGGACTCCGCTTCCAGATTTGTTTTCAATGAGAGTTCACAGAAGTCAAAAGGATAAGAACCAAGGTTTAAGGTGCATGGTTTTTAAACACAGCATAATGGTTTATGTTACCAATAAACTGATTTATATCAACGGCATACTGTTATGTCTGGTTAGTGTATTGACCTATTAACAGTAAATATTGGTCTATGTATAACACAATGTGTAGCATGCACAATATACAGGTTTGTAGGCTTACTGCGTTTGCTTTCCTTCATAATGAATTGGGTCATAAGCACAGTACTGTGGTTTGCATGCATACTCCACTGCTGTGCATAGCTTTCACACTGGTCTACACATTTCCCAAATTAACTGAGATGCATACTATATCGGTTTTCTTCTATATCATACTGGTTGTATTCATAGCACACTGACTGACATGCATATCATACCAAGTTGTTAGAGTAACATATAAGTGTCAGTGTTTATTGTATAGATTTGTACGAGCTCGCCTGCTGTTTAAACTTCCCAAGCATTCATCTATGAGTAGGGCACTTTACAAACTGCACTGGCTCCCGGTGGAAAAGCGCCTTTCTATTAAGGCCCTTTGCTAATATTATAGGATTTATAGGAAAACTGTGCCAATGTATCTACACTCTCTTCACGCTCCTAGAAGGGGCCTCAGGTCCTCGTAGGCACTACTTCTGCAAGTGCCCAGAATCAAGAAAACTCGTACTGGTGGTAGATAGTTTTGCTTTCTTTTTTTTTTTTTTTTTTTTTAATTTTTATTTTTATTGAAGTAGTTTAGTTACAATAAAGATTACTGGTCAAACATATACAGTATCAAACACCATAAAAGACAGCTTCAACATAAAGGATTCTCAAATAATAAAGTTAAGCATCATCCACAAAATAACCATCAGTCCGAATCAAAAAAAGAACCCCAAATTTTATCAAATTTTCTCCCACCTCCCACCCGCAGAGCATACATTTGTTCACTCTTTCTTACTCTCCTCATTTTCTGTATCCACTCTAATTTACTTGGAATCTGTTTTGTCCGCCAGTTTTGCAGTAGTAAAGATCTTGCAACTGCCGTTACTATATACAATAGTTTAGTCAATTGGGCGGATATTTTAAGATCTGAATCAAAACCATATAGTATCAGTTTTTCATTAAAAGGGAGCGTAATTTTGAAATTAATCTGGCAGAACACAAAAATATCGTCCCAAAATTCCCTTATATTGGTACAATGAGCCATTACATGAGACCAGTTGGCGGATATGTGTTGTGTACATCTGAAACAGTTTGAAGGATAGTTTGAATACATTTTGGAAATAGCAGCAGGAGTACGATATAATAACCATTTCCCCAAAAATAACATTCTTCGCCAATTAGCTCCCCGAAGTATATTAAAATTAAAATGGTTAATAGTCTTCCAAGTATTCATAGATAGTACATGGTTTTCTTGTTCCTTCCATTTTTTAATTACTTTTTGACTTAAATCCGTTTCCCTACTATATGCTAAGCAACGTTTCCATTCCCCTGGTCTCTTTATACACTCATTTATCAGGAGATCTTTAACCAATTGCGTTGGTTGATTAAGCTGTTCAATATCAAGTTGGCCCAAAAATTTAAAAATAGTATTATATGACAAAACCAACAAAAGATTTGTCTGAACAAGACTTGCCATCTCTCTAGGAGTTATCCAGCCTCCATTTTTTTAAAAATCAGCTACTTTACTAAATCCTACTCTGGCCCAATTGTCCACTATATCAGATCCACCTTTAATACCCATCAGTGGAAAAATACTGGACAGTGGAGTTGTTGCATTAAATAGTGGGAGTGAATATCTATTAAACATAACAGTACGTTTTTTAAGAAACCATAAGAGAATCTTATAGCGAACTAATTTGGGAGATTTAAAAATCTGCGGGGGAGGGGGTAGCTCATTTTCAAAACAAATTAGGTCGAAGAAACAATTAATAAACAAGTTTTGACCTTGAGTTTGATTCCTAAATCTCGACAGATACTGTATAAAATATGCATTATAATAATCTCTAATATTTGGCAGAGAAAGTCCTCCTTGATCTAAATCCGCATAGAGAGTATTGATTGCTATACGAGGAGGCTTCTTTGCCCATACGAATGCAGAGAACATAGATTCAATCTTGGAAAAATACGTTCCTGATAAAAAACAAGGAATAGTAGAAAGCAAAAAATTAAATAATGGAAGAATAGACATTTTTATCAGGGCAACCCGACCCAGGATTGATAGTGGCAAGGAATTCCAACGTGTAAACATTAAGCGGATCTTTGAAAGAAGGGGATCAAAGTTAAGCATATATAAGTCCTTAACTGACTGTGAGAAATAGACCCCGAGATATCTTTTGGGTTTAGTATTAATGCAACGCTTTAGATCGGGATGTATTTCTGGATCTCTATTCCCACAGATCAAAATCTCTGTTTTCTTTTTGTTGATCCGGTAACCCCCTAAGGCTTCGAACTCTTCGAAGATCTGAAGCATCTTAACTTGCGAATGAAGCTCAGGTTTAATTAATAACATAATATCATCCGCATAAAGTTTGATCTTACTTATTGAAGGAATTGGGGGAGAGATATTAACACAGTTCCTTATTGCAGCCGCAAGGGGCTCAATAAAGAACGCAAACAAGACTGGGGATAAGGGACATCCCTGTCTCGTACCTCTCTTAACGAAAACAGTACCAACCATTACCATATTTATAATAATATTTGCTTTGGCCATAGTATACAGATTTCGAATTAAATTTACAATTTTATGGGGAATACCAAAGTGCCTTAAAATAATAAAAAGTGTCTCCCAAACCACCAAATCAAATGCTTTTTCTGCATCTAATAACAAAATCAATGCTGGGATCCCTCGTGTCTCAAAATAATCTAAGGCGTCAACTAAATAATATGTGTTTGTAAACAGTTGCCTTCCTGGAATAAAACCGTTCTGATCCGGGTGGATCAATTCTGTTGAGATTTGATTCATGCGCATTGATATTAATTTAGTAACGATTTTATAATCTGTGTTTAGTAAGGTAATTGGTCGGTACGAGTTTGGATCTTTAGCATCCTTCCCCTTCTTCAGAAAACTCACCACCGTTCCTTCTCTAAAAGAGTCCGGGATCGGGCCTCCTTCCAACATCGAATTTAATAATAGCAAAAAAATATTTGAAAAAGTGCAAAAAAACATTTTAAAAAATTCCGCTGGCAATCCGTCTGGGCCAGAAGCCTTCCCATTTGGTAGGTTTTTGACCACCAATTCTACCTCTTCCAATGAGAAAGGACATAACAATGCTTCCTGATCGGTTTGAGAAAGGCAGGGCAATGCACAATTTTCTAAAAAATCCGATAGTTTTATTTGATCAATACTATGTTGCTGACTATAGATTTTATTATAGTGAGCGAGCATTATCTTCCCTACCCCAATCGAGTCTATTGTATCTATTTGAGTCGCTGGGCATCTTAATCCTCTAATCAAATTAGCCGCTGCTTGTTCTCTCACCTGCCAAGCTAGAAACTTCCCAGTAAAATTACTGTCTTCATATATTTTTTGAGAATGTCTGCAAAAAATCTCCTCGCTTTGAGCATAATAATGTGCACTTAATGCCCTTTTGGCTTCATCTAATTGATGTGAGATCGTATTGGATGAGTTCGCCTGTCTTAATTTGTTTAAAGCTTGTATTCTTTGTTCCAGCGCCTCTTTTTTACTTTTAATTGCTTTAAATACTGCTGCATCTTTACTTATAATTATACCGCGAATAAAGGCTTTCATAGCATCCCAGATAATATTAATCGGGGCCGAGTTGACATTACGAGATACAAAATCATTGATCTCTGTTTTCAAAGACGTTGCCCACATTTCATCATTCAAGTATGTTTTGTTGAATACCCAACGCTTAGGAGTCTTTAAGTTTGGATCCAAAGCAAAATTAATAACCAACATTGCATGATCTGAGAACCCATTATGGATAGGCCTTTGATTCAACATATTAAGCTGTCTAGAGGCTAGAAAAAAGTCAATCCGTGAAAAAGACTTAAACCTGCCTGACCAACATGTGTATTCTTTTTTTAACGGGTATTGAGTGCGCCATGGATCACAAAGGTCTAAAGTTTTTTTATAATTAAGAATAACTTTCAATGATTTAGGTTTGACTTGTTTCCTAGATTGCGTGGTCTTATCCAGCCGTAAATTCATAATTAGATTGAAATCTCCTCCAATAATGATATCTCCTACCACCATCAGTAAAGATTGAAATAGATCCTCATAAACTGAGGAGCAATCGTCTACCGGAGCGTATAAACTGACGAATGTAATAGGTCTCAATCTGTTTTTTATTCTACAGGAGGCCCAGCACCAACGTCCTGAGCCATCCTCATTTGTTTGTATGATCTCAGGATAAATATTCTTATTCAGAAATATGGCAACCCCTCGCTGAGCCTCTGAAAATGAGGAGAAACCACGATATGAGGCCCATTTTTTAAACATAGAGAATTGATCCAATTTTACATTTGGGATATGAGTCTCCTGCAGCAATATTACCGAAGGATTTTCCGACTTAATCCATAGCTCTATGGCCCGTAGTTTCTTTTTGTTATTTAAGCCGTTCACATTGAAAGAAATAATTTTCAAACAATCGCTACTCAGTATTTAGATAGATTACATATTTTCTGGAGGAATCTCTCATTTTATCTTTAGTAAACAAAGAATCACCTATCAGGCATAGAATAGTTAATAATAAACATAATAATAGACATAGCACTAAAGACTTCATTATTTTTACTTTACCCATTGCCCGAGCACCCCCAACAACACCCTCACCACCCCCCCCTATAACACACCTACCACCCCCCCAAACCCCACCCTCCAATCGCCCCCCCCACCCCCACCATTGGCCAAGATTCCCCAACCCACGCGGACCAATGGTTCCAACCCCCTGCCAATCGGGTGACATCTTGCACCCCCTGGACCCCCTGGATTCCGCACTCCATCCTGTGCAACTGATCCTCCCCTCACCCTACGCAAAAAAAAAAAAAAAACCCCAACAGGAAGAAAACAAGACAGGGTTTCACCATCTAAGCACGACCGTCACAACTATCAGTCTATATTTAGGGGAGAAAAAAAAAACAAGACCCCACAAAATCCAAGTCCTTAAAGACCATAGATTTCCCAAATTTTCCCAAATTTAACCTTATAAAGAGCTGGAAATGTCCCGGAGTAGTTTCTGCGCTGCTGCGATATCTGACAACATAAAAAATGTGCCTTTCACTAAAACTTTAAGTTTGGATTGCTGCGCTATCGTGGCTTGAGCTCCTTTAGCTTTGAATAATTGTAGCATCTGGACAAACTCTTTTCTTCTGCGAGCAGCAGACGCAGACATGTCTGAAAAAATGCGACACTTCACGGTTTCATTAACGAAAAATTGTCTTTGCTGAATTGCCGTTGAAAGAATAGTCTCCTTAATCCGTATGTCCGAGAAATTCAATAAAATTGTTCGAGGAAGGGAAGAATTTGGGAAAGGCTGAGCGGGAACGCGATGTGCTCGCGTAATAGTCAGGTCGCCCTCATGATTAGGGATGACTTTAGATTTCAAAAAAGAGGTGACCCACTGCAGCGTGCTGGGCCCTTCAAGACCCTCCGGAACCCCCACTATACGTAGGTTAGATCGACGATTATAGTTCTCTAAATCGTCCAATTTGGATTCAAGAGCACGTGAGGTGAGGGAGAGCTGATTTGTGTCCTGTTTGACCTTAATCATTTGATCCTCCAAACTAGAAATGCGGGTTTCGGCTTCTTGCAATCGAGCGGGAAATGCGGAAAAGAGATCTTCCATTTTATCCAGACGTTGATGGATTAAAGCTAGCTCAGATCTCTGGAACCTCTTCAGCTCTCTAACCTCGTCGAGGATTAAATTTAACATATCCTTGACTGTCATCTTCATCTCCCCCACGGTCTCAGTATCCAAATCAAGCAAAGGACTGAGATGATCCCCATTAGAGACATTAGAGACAAATTTAGTGGTCGAAGCATCCGCCATAGTTGTTGGGGGATGTGCGGAGGAATTGTCACTAGACGAAGGCGTAGAAAGCATAGATAACATAGGGGGTGCCCCTAAGTTAGATTTAGGCAAAGAATTAGGAGGGTGAATAATTGGAGGAGAGAGAGCGGGAGAAACTTGGGCAGACACGACATTTTTCTTTTCAAAGAGAGGAAATGATTTAGTACCTTTAAGCCCCTCCACTGGGCTCGCCTGCGTAGATGACCCATCTTTAAAGAACGAGGACCCTGCGATTTCTGTGCAGTGAGAAGCTTTCAAAACTGAAGATGGAGATAGAGATGGAGATAGAGTCTCACAGATAGATTCCTCGAGCTCTTCCGAACTTTCCGCACTGTGACTTCTCTCCTTTGCCTTGCCATCACCGAGGCACCCCTTATTTAATAATTTGGCGGCATTCCGCGCCTCTTTAGCCTGAATGCGAGAAGCCTTCGGCTTCCGTGTATTCAACAGCTTCCCCATCCCAAGAGCAGATAGAGCAAATATAGGCCTTAATCGTTGTCGCCAGATGCTGCTACAATAAGCAAATTCTGAGATATGAAAGTTCAAAAAAGTTCAAAAAGGAATTTTATGTCGTTTTGCTGGAGCTCTCCTGCTGCGCCCCTGCTGCTTGCAGCTCAGCCACCTCTCACCGTAACTGCCGCATCCATAGACCCTCGGGCGTAGCGTCAATGCTGGACGCAGGTACAGGCACCGGCTCTGGGCTGAAATAATACTGAGGACACTGCCCTGCGATGCTGCAAAAACGTCCGAAGTACAGCGCTGTGTCAGAAGCGGCACCTCTCGAAATACATGAACCGAGCTGCTTCCCGCCCAGAAACGATGAAAACGAGCTTTCCCGTCAAGCTAGTAGCAGTATGCTGCTCCCCCGCCGTCGCGTCTCAGACACGCCAACCGCTCACGCCGTCAGCCGCCATCAACCGCGCCGGAGCTGCAGAACTCGAGGGGAAAGGGAGGAGCCAGGAGCCGGGAATCCTCAGGTGCGCGTGGAGGCGTGGATCTCCATCGCGCCGTCCCCAAAACCCGATAGTTTTGCTTTCTTGCTTTTAAACTCTGGAATTCCCTTCCGCTGTGGCTGAGGCAATCCCCGTCAGAGCCTCAGTTTTGCCAAAAACCTCAAGACTTGGCTTTTTTAGGCCCCCTCTCCCATTTGTCTCCTCAGCTTGCTTCATACTGCTCAGGACTGGGACACTCCTCACAGGAGTAGCTGTGCACTCTATAAAATGTGTATTATTATTATTATTATTATGAGCACTAAATACTATTTTGATTCACTCTTTTAATGTACTGGTTTGTGCATAATATTAGATGATGGTTTGCATTCATAATGTACTGTAGACTTTCATAACTGCATGGTTTGTATACATAATCCGCTGCTTCACGCTTGTGATACACTGGTTTGTGTGTGTATTATATTGGTTGTAAAAAATGATCTATTGGTTTGAAAGCATGCAACAATGGTTCCTATACATAAATAGCTGGTTTGCAGAAAAATACTATACTAGGTAATAGTATAGTAATTGGCATGCATAGTTCTGCGGTTCATAGACAGGATATGTTGGTTCATTCTAGTGATGTCCTGATTTCTAGGTGTAATATATTGGTCAAAATGTACAACAATTCGTTTTGAAAGCATTACATACTGATTTTCAGTAATGATATTCTTGTTTTCATACGTAACCTCCTGGTTTGCATGTTTACCATATTCATTTACATGTGTAAGGTAACTGGTTGGTGTGCGTCACTGTATGGTTCACAGAAATAATACCTTGGTTTAGAAGCAAAGGTATGTGCTTGTGTAAACAATATACTATTTTCTACACATTACATATTGATTTGTGTGCACAATATAAATGAACATATTTTTCGTATGTCCTCTGTATACTATTTGTTTTTTTTTACCAATCAAGCTGGTTAATTAACAGCAAACACCTTGGTTTGAATGGGTTTACATTGAAGCCTGTGCTTCTTCCATTGGGTTGCTTGCATTTCACAGCCTAAGCAACATGGGTGCCACTTAAGCTGCCATCCCCAGCAGTATCTGCACTTGACTCTGTAGTTTTTGCAGCATCAATATACAATGGTTTGACTGAGCAGATTTGAGGGGCTGCAGACAATGACTGTGGTTATAAGATCTCTGGAAAGCTAGAAGCTGTTTTTAGTTTTCTCATCTGTGACCTGTCCATGCTACCAGTGTGCTTGTATGTGAGATTTTGGTCGTATGACCCTTTATCATGAGTGGAGCAAGGCAGCTATGTTCATATAAAGGATCTGTTTTCTAAAAAGACCGCCGTTTGGAGTTGGCGTTGCGCGCGATGAAGATGGCCGCCGTGTCTTAAGCTCCGTGCTCACCTGCTTATTTGATGACTATTTCCAGACAAAACGGGAATTTATTTGGGTCCTCCTCCGACCCAGATCCTTATCATTCCTTGGAGAGGCTGCAGGTGGAAATTCAGGCACCTGGTCCAAGTGAGTGAAGTGCAGTAAGCTCATTTTTATTCTCCTAAGGAAGGCATCCTTTTACCTGCAGGACTCTGTGTGAACTGTGAGGAGGCGGGCATTTCTTCCTCAGCACCTCTTCTCTTTAAAATATTTCCGCCCCCTTAAATGAATTTTCTACGTCTTGGTTTGCCTGGATTCTTTCACTTTCCCAAGTTTAAAGGGATTTTCTTCTTTTTTTTCATTACCGTTTCACATTGGAACTTTATTGAAACCATATTCAAGACCTTTTTGCTGTGTTTTTCTCCAGCAAATGTAATATTTCGTCAGGAAAGCCATAGCATACTTCAAGGTTTATGTTTTTGTATGCCATTTGCTTTTAAAATGTTTTTATATACTACTAATGAACTGCTCTCTGTACTACAACATTGAGTCCAATCGGTATCAAACCACACAAATAAATGAAAACAAGCTGTTTTATCACCTCCCACCAAGTCCTAAAGCTATAGATTTACAAGACAATTCACTATCAAAACTTTTGGAGGGAATTCAAGCTATTCATATAAATACAGATACCATTTGCTAAGGTATTAAAAATATTCAGAGAGATATTGCCTCCCTATCTATGAGAGTAGCAGAAAACGAGATAAAAATGTGTGACAATACTAACGTTATTATGAATATGGCTCCACTTATTCCTCAGGTTTCTTCTCTCCAACGTTCGTTGTTAGATTTGGAAAATAGAAATAGACAGTACAACCTACGCATACTTAATGTCCTAGAGGGAGTGGAGTAGCAAAGTTGTAGTCTTTTATTGGAACATCTATTACCTAAACTTTTAAACATCAAATTTCCAGAACGTTTTGAGATTGATAAAGCACACAGAATCCCCTCTATTCGTAAACTTCATCGAGTCAAGCCAAGACAAATCATATTTGAAGTTCTGAGACATCATCACCTATTACTCATAAGGAAAGCTGCCCGAGAGATCCCTTCTCTCTTGATTGAATGAAATAAATTCTTTATTTACTAGGATTTTGCAAAGGAAACAGTTCAAATAAGACACCAATTTTTGGATTATGGGCCACGTCTATGAGAAGCTAGATACAAGTATGGCCTCTTTGATACTTTGGTTATGCGCATTTGGAAAAATGATGTCGCCAAGTCTTTCTCCTCACCTTCAGACTTAACACGAGCTCTAGACCAGTGTGACCCTAGTCTCATGGATTCTCAACCATCTGGATCTACAGCCTAACATTAACTCTCCTTCTAATCTCTATAGCAGGTGCACATGAGGTTATTACTCTTGCTTTGTACCTCCGTTTCCACTGTTTTTTATTTCTATGAGGTCTTGAAGGTTAACCTCTTTTTATGTTGTATGTCTTGTTTTGTCTTTTTTATGTGGCCTACTTTTCTCTTCTTTCTCTGTTTTACTTTATCCTTTTCCTGCTATTTATAATGTAACATGTCTATGCCACAAAATATTAGTAGTTGCTACCTTAAATGTCAAGGGTTTGAGGCACCCAGTAAGAAGGCAAAAAAATTTAGAATATTTAAAAAAGTCTAATTTAGATAGCTGTTTTTTGCAAGAAACGCATGTGGATGATAAAATTCTACGTACTATGTCCAAGGGATGGGTAAGACTTATAGTTTCATCTCCTGCTGCAAAACGGAAAAGTGGGGTAGATATACTTTTCTCATGTAGAGCTCAAGTACAATTAATGTCTCACCACCATGACCCAGATGGTAGATTTGTTTATGCTCAAGTCAAAATTGTCAAACATATTTTAAACTTAATAAATATATACGCTCCTACATCTGATGATCCTGCTTTTTGGTCATATGTTTCTGCTGAAATACGAAATATAGTCAACATGTCCCTTATTTTGGGTGGTGATTTTAATCTCATCAAAGATCCTGTGTTGGACTGTTCCTCTGCATTTAAATTTCAGCCTAACACATCTTTCTTTGGTTTGAAATCTTTTTTGTCAGTTACTAAATTGGTTGATTTCTGGAGATGAGAACATCCTACAGGCAAAGAATTTGCTTTTTATTATAGTGCCCATTCTTCTTTTTCGAGGATTGATTACCTATTGACTTCACATAATTTATGACACATGATTAGGGAGTCTGTTTTACACCCTATCACAGTTTCTGATCATGCTCTAATCTCTTTTTCCTTATGTGTTTCTGACTCTCATACTCCCCAAAACAGGTGGAGAATAAACTCTGACGTAGTTCTTAATCCAACGAATTCTAAAACACTTGCCTCAGCCATTAGTGAATATGTTTTGAATAATAATCCATGTGATCCCTCCAAAATGATCCATTGGGATGCCTTTAAAGCTTTTATTCGAGGAGTTACAATTTCGATTATGGTGCATGATAATAAATCATTCTATGCCAACCTCTCCAAATTATAGAAACTGTGGAAAGGCTTTTCATTTCATCTCGGGATCTGCAATATAAGTGCCAACTTCAGAAATATAGATATGAATATATTCATGTGCTTAGTAAAAGAGCAAGATTACTTATTTCAAAAGAAAAATCTAATTTTCATTTTAATTCAAACAAATAAGGCCGACTATTAGCTAACTACATACGCATTAAGCGTGACAAAATTCAAATTTCGGCCATCAAAACAAAAAATGTTATTCTATTGACAGGTGTTGAGGAAATACTGAGAGAGTTCTTATCCTTTTACGCCTCCTTATATCATGACCCTCTCGCTCTTCAAAATGATGTCATCATTGACTTCCTTAATACTTGTCAGTTACCCTACATTTCTGAAACTGATAGACTAGCATTATAAAATCCCTTCGATATTCAAGAAATAATCACAGCCATTAGAGCACTAAACCCCAATAAAACACCTGGCCTCGATGGTATTCGGCTGAAATCTACAATTGTTTTTAAGACCAATTATCCTGCTTTCTCTTTTTACAGACTTTCAGCGCACTTCCATGATGTGGGCTCATTCAATGAAGCCACTATCATTGTCCTCCCCAAACCTAATAAAGATCCTACTTTAGTGTCAAATGATGGTCCCATATCTCTAATTAATCAGGACTGTAAAATTTATTGCAACATTTTAGCAAATAGATTATCTCCCCTGCTTTCCAACGTTATTCAACCTGGCCAGACTGGCTTCATTAAAGGTAGGCTGTCAACTCATAACACTCACTTGCTTTGTCATGCCTTGTCTCTTGCTAAAGACACCAACTGCCCAGTTGGTGTGTAGGCCTTAGATGCGGAAAAGGCATTTGATAAAGTAAACTGTCAATTTTTATTTAATACTTTGGAAGTTTTTCAATTTGGGCCTATTTTTCTCAACCTGATTAAAGCATTGTACTCAGCACCCTCAGCTTCCATTTTTGTTAATGGTGCTTGTTACTCTCCATTCCGTTTATATAGAGGTACATGTCAAAGGTGTCCACTGTCTACTTTGCTTTTTCTTATTGCCATAGAACCCCTCTTGTGTTCTCTCTGCATTAGTGATAAATACACAGGAGTTATTTTGAAAAATACTAACATTAAAGTTTCTGCATACGCCGATGATGTGTTATTATATGTTAGTGATCCCCTTATCTCCTTACCTATCATTCTCAATATTATTCATACATATGCTGCAATTTCTGGATATTCCCTGAATACTAATAAGACAGAGTTTTTTCCCCTACATATTTTTTGTAATTCTACAGTGTTCACAAATACCGATATATTATGGTCTCCAAAAAAAACTCAAATATCTAGGCATAAATTGACTGATTCGGTTAAAAGTACAGTTGAAACCAATTGTTCCACAATTTTAGTTAGCAGCAAAGAGTAACTGGATAGATGGTCTAATCTCCATTTAAATTGGTGGGGACGTATTGGGGCACTTAAAATGTCTATAACTCCACAAATCTTGTATTTGTTGTCCATGCTACCCCTTTCTTTTCCCTCTACTTTTATGTTAAACTATATATATTATTTACTAAGTTTATCTGGAACAATAAACCTGCACGCATTAGTCTTAAAACATTGCAATTGTCCAAATGTGAAGGAGGGGATGGTCTTCCAGATTTTAAAATTATCATTTTGCATTTCTTGTGGCACAATATTCATTATGGTTTCATAATGTTTCTCCTTCTAATTCACCCAAATGGCTTACTCTGGAAAAGATTATTTTGACACCATATCCATTACCTGCATTCCATACTATGGCCAATAGTTGATTTGGCAAACGATCAACCATTATTGCAAATTCTAAGATTGCCCTTTCATCATTTGATGGAAAATTCTCTATTGCCATTGCATCTACTAAGAAAGTTTCTCTTTGATTCAATGCCAAACACCAATAACATAAACATATTTATTTTTGGAATTTATGGATTGCTGCTGGTATTTTCTTTGTTGCTGATATATGTCAAGATGATATGTTTTATTAATTCAATGATCTTCAAGCTAAATATAATTTTCCTTTATCTGATTTTCTTAAATACACATTACTATGTAACACAGTTCTTAATGCATATCCCTAACTGCTACCTATTACCCAACCCTCTAGTATGGGATTTTGTATTAGCATGTTTAGTCAAACAGGACATATAGCCTCTAAAGTCTATAAAAAACCTTCTACTCCTATTTCCTTCTTTACACAGTTTACTGAGAAATGGTCAACATACTTACATTTTCAACTCTTCAATGTGTCATCGAAGGGTATTTGGAAGTCCAACACTGCTAATTATCTCCCGGATACTCTCATACAAACGAATATTTATCTACTATACCAATGCTTTTGGTCTCCGGATAAACTATTTAAAGCTGAAATATTAGACACTCTAAACTGATGGAAATTTTGATAATTCTGCGCCTGGAGACTTACACCATTTATTTGACCAAGAACAGCTGGTACAAGATAATAATTTTTTTTAATTCACAAAAATTGTGTGAATATGCACCTTTAATTATGAACAAAAACAGGTTATTGTATCTGTTCCCTTAATAGAGAATATATTAGTATGTCAACTATATCTGAAAGATAATATGGCCCTTGAAAACTCAAATAAAATGCATTCATGGGTGAACACAAAGCAATTCCTCTCAATTATCACCAAAGAAGACAAAAATAGCCATATATTTTGTTAAAAGAGAGAGTGTCTCTGTATCTTTTATTACTTATACAACTAGTCTGTAAAACATATCATGTCACAATGTTGTAAGA